>NW_027185383.1:2767046-3367046 GCF_022577435.1 Embiotoca jacksoni | reverse complement strand
CCGAGGTCACGTCCTTAATATGTTTTTACTATTACTGAGAGGGATTTTATATTGTGTAATTAAAACCATACACCAGAATTTACTAATCATTTTGATTCAGTGTGGTTTCAGGGTTATGAAACCATTGACCAAAATGTTAAAACAGGACAGCCTTTTTTGGGGAATTAAAAAAAATGCTACATTAACACTAACAATATGATACAGGTTTTTATTTATTTATTATTATTTCGACTGAGGAAGTTACAATGTGCCAAAACATGAACACTGGTTCAACATTTGTTTTGCACATCCCTGTGGTGTAGTAATTAAAGTACAACGGGAGACTGAGAATATATTCCTCAGCCAGTCTAATAAAGGATTAAAGCCTTAAAGTTATAATAGAATATGTGTTACAATAGAATATATGTTATAATAGAATATATGTTATAACAGAATATATGTTATAATAGAATATATGTTATAACAGAATATATGTTATAATAGAATATGTTATAATAGAATATATGTTATAACAGAATATATGTTATAATAGAATATATGTTATAATAGAATATATGTTACAATAGAATATATGTTATAATAGAATATATGTTATAATAGAATATGTTATAATAGAATATATGTTATAATAGAATATCTGTTATAATATCTGTTATAATAGAATATATGTTATAATATAATATAATATAATATATGTTATAATAGAATATCTGTTATAATACAATATATGTTATAATAGAATATATGTTATAATAGAATATATGTTATAATAGAATATGTTATAATAGAATATATGTTGTAATATAATATCTGTTATAATATCTGTTATAATAGAATATATGTTATAATAGAATATCTGTTATAATAAATGTTATAATAGAATATATGTTATAATAGAATATCTGTTATAATAGAATATATGTTATAATAGAATATATGTTATAATATAATATCTGTTATAATATCTGTTATAATAGAATATATGTTATAATATAATATAATATATGTTATAATAGAATATATGTTATAATATAATAGAATATATGTTATAATAGAATATATGTTATAATAGAATATGTTATAATATAATATCTGTTATAATAGAATATGTTATAATATAATATCTGTTATAATATAATATAATATATGTCATAATAGAATATATGTTATAATATAATATCTGTTATAATAGAATATAATATATGTTATAATATAATATATGTTATAATATAATATCTGTTATAATAGAATATATGTTATAATATAATATATGTTATAATATAATACATGTTATAATATAATATAATATATGTCATAATAGAATATATGTTATAATATAATATCTGTTATAATAGAATATATGTTATAATATAATATCTGTTATAATAGAATATAATATCTGTTATAATAGAATATATGTTATAATATAATATATGTTATAATATAATATATGTTATAATATAATATCTGTTATAATAGAATATAATATATGTTATAATATAATATCTGTTATAATAGAATATATGTTATAATATCTGTTATAATAGAATATAATATCTGTTATAATAGAATATATGTTATAATATAATATATGTTATAATATAATATATGTTATAATATAATACATGTTATAATAGAGGTGCAGTTCTACTTTATTTCTCAGTTTGAGGTCATATAAAACCTGCAGCCATGTCTGATGCTAAAATACGGCGTCATGATAAATGTCCATCTGACTCTGGTCAAAACTGATTACTGGACAAAGTGAAGGGCGCTGTAAAACTACATTTCCCATAAAGCTCTGCGGTATGTGCTCTCTCTCTCTCTCTCTCTCTCTCTCTCTCTCTTTTTGTCCCCGGATGTAGCATCACATGAGTTGACTGTCAACATGCAAGATGGCCACGCATCACAGGCAGAATGCTGCTGGGCGGAGGAAAGTGCAGGTAAACGATGCGATTTGCGTTGTTGAAAAGTGTGTGGCAACGACGAAATCGGAGTCTTCGTCTTAAAGAAGCGCTTCGCCAACACCGGGAAGACAGAAAAAAGCTCCCGGGACGGGGCGGCGCGCTGCCGTCTGTCACGACTCGAGCTGGCTAACCGAGCTAGCTTAGCTTGACGTGAGGTGTTAGCGCCTCCCGCTAACGGCTGCGTCGAAACGACCTCGTGCTTTTGTAAACAACTCTCCAAGCTGCGCGTGAAACGCGTCACGAGATCGATACAAATCTCCCCGGTGATCGCGCGCGTTCGTCGGTGCTCGTCTCAGCTGTGGTTTCCAGCTGTTACGGTGTTGGCGAAGCGACGCTGCATCCGGGCTCCGTCTAATTGCTGGCGCGTGTCTCGAGGGGGGGTTTCTCGTGCACGCTGCTGTCACGTGAACGCGCGTTGTGATTACTGAACGCGTGCGTTGTAAATATGAAACCGCGTTTAATTATCCCCCCCGACACGTGTGTGTGTGTGTGTGTGTGTGTGTGTGTGTGTGTGTCTCCTCACGTCCCGACCGTGCAGGTGCACTTAAAGGAAAGTGGGTGGAGGAGGTGGAGGAGGGAGTCTGACCTTTGACCTCTGTGCTTCAGGTGTCGTACGTCATTAGAGATGAGGTGGAGAAGTACAACCGGAATGGGGTGAACGCTCTGCAGCTCGACCCCGCGCTGAACCGGCTCTTCACCGCTGGGAGGGACTCGATCATCCGGATATGGAGCGTCTACCAGCACAAAGTACACCTCCTCCTCCTCCACCTCCTCCTCCAAGATATTTAAACTCATGGTCGACTCGTTTTATGGGCAGATGTCGTCACATACACTACTTTTTATATTTTTGTGATTTGATTATTTATTTATTTTTTAAAAATGACATTTTCAGTATTTTACATACGTTCCAAAATGTACAAAATAATAAAAAAAAAGGTCTAAAACGGACTATGTCTCAGCCACATTACACCTGGTGTTCAACCACGAAGAACAAACCATTATATAGTATATCCACAGGGGTGGATCACCCAAATATTGATCATCATGGTGCTCATTTCCAATTAGGGTAGATATCTAAACTATTATTAATTCTGTGATTAAGCGGCTCATAAGAAGCTCCTCTGGTCAGTTCATCTCTCTAAAGATAACTTTCTCTTTTAACTTCTCATACGTCTGTATGATCCTGCTTCCTGTTTTGGGGGCTGGTTCCTCCCACACAGACAGGTTAGCACCTTGTTGGTAATGTACCAAATATGTTTAAGTAAGCTCTGTTTCCAGGATGATGGTAATACAAGACAATATCCAACCAGGTATCGTGTACCGTGTTGCAGTCACATCACATGCGCTGCATCTCCTTGACATTTGTGATGGAGTCCAGTATTACCCACGAGGCATTTTAACTGAAACCGGGCGTGTCCGCACGCCTCGAGCTATCGATCACCATGATTACCAGGCTTCCCTGTAAATCGGTGTTCCAATATCTCTCCCCGATGGGACTTTAACACCCTCATAGTTTTGGGTATGATGTTCTCTACGCTCATTATAAAACATGGATGTCCCCCCCTTCTATCTAGGTATCACTTTTTCTTAATGTTGTTTCCCCTGTTATTGCAGCAGGACCCCTACATTGCATCTATGGAGCATCACACAGACTGGGTCAATGACATAGTCCTCTGTTGCAATGGGAAAACATGTGAGTTTCAATCACTGGCAGACGTTTTTCCTCTTTTGTGCACGATAGCCTCCAATACGTTCTTTCACCTTCTGCTTTTTTGACTGCCGCTCTTCTTTTTTCAGTGATATCTGCTTCATCAGACACAACAGTCAAAGTATGGAACGCGCATAAAGGGTTTTGTATGTCGACGTTACGAACACACAAGGACTACGTGAAAGCTCTGGCCTACGCTAAGGACAAGGAGCTGGTGGCGTCAGCAGGTCTGGACCGGCAGATCTTCCTTTGGGATGTGAACACACTAACGGCACTCACTGCTTCCAACAACACCGTCACCAGTGAGTAAAGGTTTTACTCTGTGACAGTCGTGACCATTTCTGAACCTCTTCGCTCCAAAGGTTTTGATGAATGTGTAGTTTCGAGTGGCTGACGCGTGATAGTCTGTAACTTTGGACTCACTACAGTTTGTCTCCAACAGCGTCGTCACTCAGTGGGAACAAGGACTCGATCTACAGTCTGGCTATGAACCAGATGGGCACGGTCATTGTTTCTGGATCCACAGAAAAGGTTTGGGTTTTCACCAGTATCACACGTGTACAGACAAATAGAATATTACACCAGATTTTAAACAACACTTTGGTTATTTCACTTATCAAGTTAACATCTTCGCTGGGATATTCGGTTTTAGCCTGAAACCAGATTTAACAATATATCTGAATGACAGATGTGCAGTCAAATTCCCTGAATTATTAAATACTGTTTATGTCTCGGTTTGATTTCCTCATGTTGTTTAGACTACACAAAGAAGATCTGAGATTGGTGCGAGTGTTATTGCAGGTTGAATAAACATTTTGGATGTTAGGGAACTCTTCAGATTCATGAGTGTAAGGAAAATAATGCATACAAGTCATTACACTCATTCATTAGAAATTTCCTGTTAACACAAGATCAGTTTTATATAAAACATTTGCCTGTTGCATTTAATACGTAATCGTCTGTTCAGGATTATTTGAGTCCGCTGTAATCATTTTGCATAATCGTTACAGGTGTTTCCACTAATCTGCATTCATCTGTAAAAACACAGCTGGATGAAACTAACAGAAATGTCACATCATATTCACTTCTTCCACCATCTCAATACGCCTCCTACTTCTGCTGCGGTCTAAAGGCAGATGAGCGGAGAATTAGCGCCACCAAACAACCGTTTATCGCTTGGAAGCGCTTCACTTTCAATATTTGACCAACCGTATTAACATCATGGAGTTTGTTGCAAAGCCAAACACCACAGCCAAATAAACATCTCTTCTTCATGAGGTGTATGTGTAGTATTAGTCTATGACTAGTAGAGCCTGACCAACACTGGATATTTGTGGATGATAACGATTTTAGGCAGCAAAGACCCATTTTGTGTAATTAGCCCTCAAATGTGATTATCAAACATGTTGAACACTTGTGACACAGATATATAGTGGAGGCAGCATATACTCCAATACCGAGGCCAATAAAGTCAGGCTCTAATTATTAGGCTCAAACGACAATAGTGGCATGAAATGATCATAGAAATTCGACCTACAATATTATGCATATAAGTGTAGTAAAGAAGTGCCCGGCATCATTCCCCTCGTACTTTCTCTCTTCAGGTCCTGAGAGTGTGGGATCCCCGAACATGTGCAAAACTGATGAAGCTAAAAGGTCACACCGACAACGTCAAGTCGCTGCTGCTCAACCGAGATGGCACTCAGGTGAGTGACGATCTCTCAAACGTGGCAGCTGTTAACCAGAAGTATTTTAATATCTAAACTTTTGCTGTCCTTTCCCACGCAGTGCCTATCGGGCAGCTCAGACGGGACCATTCGTCTTTGGTCCCTCGGCCAGCAGCGGTGTATCGCCACCTACCGGGTGCACGATGAAGGGGTTTGGGCCCTGCAGGTCAACGAGGCCTTCACGCACGTCTACTCAGGAGGCCGAGACAAGAAGATCTACTGCACCGACCTGCGTAACCCAGACATCCGCGTGCTCATCTGTGAGGAGAAAGCCCCGGTGCTCAAAGTAAGAAGTCACAACACTTTAATCTGGAGCAGGTTAATAAACCTGTAATTCTTTTTATAATAATACGTTTTCATTTTGAAGGTCTATTATTGAACAGTTCATGTCTTGTCTGTATACCGACTAGTAGGTGCTCTCTACTCTCCTACCGATACTCAATATAGATATTAGTAAATAGGAAAATTTGATAGCAATACATCGGCTGACGTTCTTTTTATAAATATGTATATATACAGGATATGTAAATACATTTTGTGACGAATCCGCAGGTGATTATCAAACACTTTTGACAAAGCGATGTAATGGAGGCAGGATTTTTATAGTTTATCGTTCTTACTGTCCTCAGTGCACTGAATCATTAAACTGCACTGGGACTCGTAAACATGTTTAACCAAACCATTCAAATTTGTTCTTGACGCTAAGCATCTTTTTCTGCATTATGTTGTCGGCCGTACTGATCCGTCTGTGATTGTTCAGGCTCGGCTTTAAACTGGCGTTTTCTGTCAATGCAGATGGAAGTTCTGGTACTTTATGTTTAGTCTTCTTTCATTTTATTCCCCGAAGTCTCGTCACATATGTGATTGTTTTATTTTTGGTTTCTCTTTGTCCTTTTTATGCTTTGTTAACAGTAACGGCACTTATTTTAAGAAAAGTTGTTGGTATTGTTGAATTAAAAGGTAAAAAGAAGTTTAAAAACCATTTCTGAGTAAAGTCCCAACATTCTCCTCAGTCATTCCTGTGCTCATCGCTAACCATTGGGAGTCACTCAACCTTTGTGCTTTCTTTCTCTTTCGGTCAGATGGAATTGGACAGATCTGCTGACCCACCTCCAGCAATCTGGGTCTCCACCACCAAGTCATCCGTTAATAAATGGGTAGGCATGCGTGACACCTCTGAGATCACCGGTCCGCTGTCAACGTAATGAAGTCTCGAATGAAGCTCGTTCGCGGAGCCACGCCTAAAGCTATTGAGCCCTGATCCTCCTGCAACTCGTGTAAAATGTTAAACCAGCTTTGCGATCGTGTGGGTGATACACGAAAGATAATTGCATTTCATTAATCAGAGCTGGAGCTGCGACGAAGAGTGAGGAAGCGATTATTAAAATCCAAGGTGGTCTGTAATAATCATTATTCTCCCTCTGTGTGTCTGCGCGTGTGTGTGCGCGTGTGTGCGCGTGTGTGTGTGCGTGTGTGTGTGTGTGTGTGCGCGTGTGTGTGTAGTCTCTAAAGGGAATGCACAACTTCCGATCATCAGGGGAGTACGACAACGACTGCAGCACCCCTCTGACACCGCTGTGTACTCAGCCTGAACAAGTCATCAAGGGTAATCTTGGCCTTTTTATCTGAACACTACACGAGTCTCCAAATCACCTCCTCCAACATTTGTGTTGAGTAAAATGTGTTTACTGTGTCTGCAGGAGGTGCCAGTATTATCCAGTGCCACATTCTCAATGACAAGCGACACATACTCACCAAAGATACCAACAACAATGTGGCTTTTTGGGATGTCCTAAAGGTAAACTGCACCCTGCTGTTAAGATACTTCAAATATTTAATAACTGTGTTCAAATTGTAATTCCATCTGCTTTTGTTTTGGACTCGGCAGAGGGATTATTTTGCCCTCATTAAATCCTTTTTTTTTTTTTTTTTTAAAAACAGGAACTTTAGTGTGGCTTGCAATGCTGAATGTTGTTTGTTGGTTGTGCGCACTAATTTTCCACTTAGCCATTAAAAAATAAAAGCTGCAAATGCAATCAGTCATTAGCAGCATTGCAAGCGAATTAATCCCCATGGCAACCCCAGGAAATCCCCTCTGCTCCAGCATACAGTCTCTTCAGATGGTCACTGGAAGGATTTATAATGAATTAAACCCGTGTTGTGCAGAGATTAATGCCAGTTAGCTCTTATAGAATTTGTGTATGTGATATTAGTGTTAATGAGAGTGAGTTGGACTCTGATTGGCTGTTTGTTGCTTGGCGTTAGCTGCAGTCAGTCTCACCTGTGGTCAGAGAGCCGTGTTCAGTTTGCTGGCTAAGCTCTGTAGAAACTGTCAGCATTCAGCTTCCTCAAACAGTATTTGAATATATCTACGATGTACAGACTTAAGCTCACTGCTGACTACCGAGAGGAACTTCATATGCTTTCATGTTGATCACTTTATTACTTTTTGGAAAGTAATTTCTGTGTGTTCATTGTTTAATTCCTTCAGTGATGATAATTCCTCTCCTTTGTAGACCACCTACTGACCAATTAATAGCATTAAAGGACGATGAGTAATTGTGCCTATGTGAACTCTCTGTAAAGTTCTGTGGATCAAAGTCGAGTCTCTGTGTCCCGACCCGATCCGATCCGATCCGACCCTCCATGTTGGGCAACACTCCTGAGCTACATAGTCTGCCATGTCGTGTCGGGTCGTTTGCAGAAGAAGAGCCATCACTCGGACTGTCAGCGGACTGATTGGTCTGATGTTTGTGGGCCTTTTGGTTGAGGTGGATACGAGATGACAGAAGGACTGAAGGAACCTTTATGTTCTTTGGAAAGTTCTCACACATTAGTCTTTTGGTGGAAACACAGCGACGGTTATTTGGTGTAATTGGCCTGAATGTCCTGATCAATCACTGCAGACTTAAAGAAAACTCTGAAGACACTCCTGCTGGTCTCTGTGCTTTGAATTGACCTTGTTTTTTTGTTTTTTTTACCTCCAGGCTTGCAAAGGTGAAGACTTGGGGAAAGTGGAATTTGATGAAGAGATTAAAAAACGCTTCAAGATGGTCTACGTGCCAAATTGGTTCTCTGTGGATCTGAAAACGGGGGTGAGCTGCAAACCAGGAAATGAAGGAGCTTTTCATTGGCTGTTACAGTTGAGACTTTTTCCCACTCAGAGGTTCTTCTGTCGTTTGGTTCGTGCATCTGATACTTGTGGTTTGTTTTTTTTCAATAGATGCTCACCATCACTCTGGATGAGAGCGACTGCTTCGCTGCCTGGGTGTCCGCAAAGGACGCCGGCTTTTCCAGCTCTGATGGATCCGACCCAAAGTGTAAGATAACACATTTTATATGTAAGTACGTTTTAAATAACGCCGAGCTAAACCTCTAATGTAACGAGTCCGCCTGTTTCTCCTTGTAGTGAACCTGGGTGGACTCCTGCTCCAGGCTCTGCTGGAGTTCTGGCCCAGGACTCGCATCAACCCCATGGATGAGGAGGAGAACGAGGTGAACCACGGTAAAGAGACTCTCTGTTCATTCTCTGGATTATTCTCCTAAAATGATCAAACATCCGATCCATCGGGGAACGGCATTCAGGCGTGTCGTTTTTCCGCTTGTCTTTTTATCCACTTGGCCCCATCATGAGTTGGCTGCACGCCTTGCTGACGTCGGTAAACGCTGCCACTCAGTTTGTCTCATAGTAGGATTATGTGCTCGTGTCCACAGTGAACGGAGAGCAGGAGACCCGGGTCCAGAAAGGAAATGGATACTTCCAGGTGCCACCGCACACGCCCGTCATCTTCGGGGAGGCGGGAGGCCGAACTCTTTTTAGGTACGGTCTCTCCAACTCAATGTGTCCGAGAAGATCAAATGTAAATGTGGGAAGCTGCTGTGGGCCCCGTGACATCATCTTGTATCATCAGAAATGTTAAGTCGACTCATTGATTGCACCTCTGCGTCGTCTCTGATGTTGTGTTTCCATACTGCAGGTTGCTTTGTAGAGATTCAGGAGGAGAGACTGAGTCCATGCTGCTGAACGAGACAGTCCCTCAGTGGGTTATTGATATAACTGTAGATGTAAGTATTACTGCTGGGTTTTTTAATGTTTTGCACATAGATGATCTACTTATTTGCATTTCTCAAATCCCTCCTTCACTTCACACCTTCCACTTTGTCTCCCTTCTTCCCTTTTCTTTTATCTTCTCTCACTTGCATCACATACTAACTTTATATAATTAGAAAGCTCAAGTGCTCGTGTGTATTTCGCTCAGACAAGCCAACAAAATACTTCATTGTAAATGTGGCCTGGACAGTTTGAATCCCGTCCACAATGCGTTTTACCAAACCACTGGTTTAGAAGCTTGTAGGAAGGAAATCATGATTTCTGGTGTTGTGAAGGGTTACAAAGAGAAAAACAAGTCCTGCATTTAGTTTGGAGATTTAAACGAGCAGCCAAAGTGTTTTTACTTCCAAGTTTGTATGACAAAGTGTCTCACGGTGACGAGTAGTTCCTTGAGTTAAATATAGGTTTAAAAGCTGAGATGTTGATAATTGATTACTACGTTAAGTTCAGGTATTTCAGTAAGTCAGCCAGACGGCTCCGTACCAGGACCGACGCTGACACGGCGAAATGGAATTCAGTTTATTTATACCTGTGACATGTCAGGTGTTAATGAGCAATTGAACAGTAAAGATATAAAACATGCATCGTCATACGTTCAGGAAGCATCAGCTCATCAGTAATTATCCCTCTAAATATCCCGTTTGCTATGTACTGTAGTAGATAAGACACTGAGGTCAGCCAAATAGCATGTTTTAGAAACTCTGCATTTAATTACAATCAGAAGAACTCATCGAAGTGCATTTTGTGTTTATTAACTACTTTTATTGTAACGATATGAAAAATAAGAAATCTTTGAAAACTTTAGGTTTCTTCAGGTTTTATCATTGTTTTTCCAAGAAAGAACCATTTTTTTTAAATTTTTAAATGATTTGATTGACATGTTTGATCCTCCTTCTTCTGTTCCAGAAAAATATGCCCAAATTCAACAAAATCCCGTTCTACCTCCAGCCGCATTCTTCCTCTGGTGCAAAAACTCTAAAAAAGTGAGTTTGTGATTTTAGTACGAGCTGTACCGACATGAATTCAACCGACCCGGTCAGAGCTGACGGTTCTACCTCCTGTGTGTTGTGCAGAGACCGACTCTCGGCCAGCGACATGCTCCAGGTGAGGAAGGTGATGGAGCACGTTTACGAGAAGATCATCAACCTGGACAACGAGTCTCAGACCACCAGCTCCTCGGCCAACGACAAACCCGGGGAGCAGGAGAAGGAGGAGGACATGGCCATGCTAGCCGAAGAGAAGATCGAGCTCATGTGTCAAGACCAGGTGGGCACGCTGACGCTTTTCTTTCCTGAACGTGTCCAGTTTCAACTCCTGTAGAGGCATCAAGCATGCAGGTAGCAGAACTTCCTTTCATTAACCTTGTTGTCCTTTTTAATCTTTCGACCAGGTTCTAGATCCCAACATGGACCTGCGAACAGTTAAACATTTTATCTGGAAGAGCGGAGGGGACTTGACGCTTCACTATAGGCAGAAGTCCACGTGAAAGTCAGCATTTTTAAAAAAAAAAAACAAACCCAGAACTCTTTGTCATTTGCCAATCACCACCCACCTCTGACATGTAGTACCCTAAACCCTATTGTGTGGTCAAGACTCGCAGTATCAATGAGAATCCAGTAACAAGTGTGAGGACGTGGCTCATGGTGTATCATAGGGAACTAAGCAGAACAGGCCGGCGCAGCCAACAGTCACCTGGAGATAAGTGGTCCCTATTGTTTTTGTTTTTTTACAGTTTGAAGAATGGACGTTCATGTTTTCTCCAACAGGTCGGAACAACCTTTCATTTTTTTTTATTTTATTTTTTAGATCGTTTGGCTGCTGTTTTTCTTTCCTTCTGATTGGCATTTTATTTTGAAGCGACCGAAGTTACAGTACGTGTCTGAGTGCGTGCGTGCGTGTGCACATGGATGTAGTAGACTGTTCTAGTACATTCCAGAAACTGTCCTCGTTCTTTGAACACTCCTCACCTGTCTCAGCAGCTCCACCAGTGTAGGAGTACACCTGGTCTCCGGGTAGCGTCACAGTCCCTCAAAAAACTCTTCATCCGTTCTGTTGTCGACATCTTAACTTGAACTTAACCTCGGCTTCGACATCTAATTATGGCAGAGCTTGAACCTCATCGACAGAAGCACTTGTCTTTGATTTTTAGCTGTGCTCTTCTCAATGGAATGAATGTCCTTTTTTTTTTTCTTTTTTTTTGTAAATATGTGTACAACATTGTTGATTTAAATGACTTTCTTTTTGTTTTGCAGCAGTTTTATTCTGTTCTTGTACAGTTTACTTTAAAAAAAACGATAGTTATTTTTCCAAAACCCTAGAGCACATTCATGATCATGAAGGTAACTTTAACTTGGATATTAAGCATTTGTTGTGTCCACTGCAACTTGGAAATTGCAGTTTAAAAATGTTGGTAGTCGCCCAAGTCATCTCTGCAATTGGAAAATTATATATAAGGTATATATCTTTAATAACTCATGCTTACATGCTCTGTGTTTGGCTCGGGAGCAGTGACTGGTGACAGTGAGGGCTGCTCCTAATGTATATTTCATTTAGATTCAATAGGAGTGCAATGGAACATAAATAAAACTTGAAGGGGAATCTCATCCGATCGAACACATGAACATTCAACCACTGTGGGAAATTCACCAAAGTGAAATAAAACGCTAACACCTACTTCTCTCTCGGTGTGCAGCACCAAGCAGAAAAGATCTTTTCTTTGTTAATTTTGCCACGAGTGTGTGTGTGCGTGTGTGCAACGCCATCGAGTGAGCTCTAATTGGCCAAAACCAGGATGTGTACCGTAATTAGGCCATAACACTGCAATATCCCTTGTTGTAATAATTTGTGAAATATGTATATTTTAGGCATTCAGAGAAATAAATTGGAATGGTTTAACAAAGACAGATTTATGGGGATTATAAATGGATGTTTCTTGAGTTGTAATGTGTTCAGATGATGAGTGTGAAACAAGAAAAACAAGGGACTTTTTTTTTTTTTTTAAGTGATATGATTGTTTAACCATCAACGATTCACCCATTTCACATTCATCAAAAGACTCTGCACTCATTCCTAATAAAACATACAATTCATTGATAAAATATCTGCAAAAATACTTTTCCTTATTTTACACAGTAGCACCTACTTTGACAATAAGAAGCCCCCTAAAAAGACCAGAGTATTACTACGTCACCAGACTTGTCGAATGCTTTTCTTTTAGATTTACATAATGGACATGTTGCCTGTTGCATAGATACCACAAATTACAAGGTGAAAATAGTGTTGAATAAACTGGGGGCAGAAAGCTAACTATACAACAGTAAAAATGTCTCACAAGCTAATGATCTAAAAAATAAATCTAATCAAAGACAGTGTTGAAAACGTACTGACCTCCCAGATTCTGGTGTAAAAACACATACTAACGCTTTTAATTCAGCACAAATGGGACAAATATTTCCCTCATTACACAGCAACACAAGCCCTTTAAAATCCAACACAGGACGTCGATTTAAAGTGCCCCGCATCCTCTGATGTGGGTAATCATTATTCAAACAATGCGTCTCTAAAACATAACAGATGCAACAGTGCATCCTGGAAAGACTTAAATTTAAACAGCTTCAAAAACTGATAGTGTTATGAATATGAAGGTGCAGCTGTGCTTTGCAGTAGTAAATGTGTGTTTCTCTTTGGAAGTTTTCAAGTCATTCTCACCTTAGTGTGTCAGAAGCAAAGTTTCATTACCCGTATAATCTAATTTTAAACCAAGCGAGGAAAAATGTTTTGAACATTTTGACCTCTTTTGGCTGACAAATAAGCAATTACTAAAAATTCTCACCTACAAAACAAATAGGAAGTTCCTACAGAGTGCGTATCCATTCTTCTTCTATGTTAATGCTGTAGCTGGTGCCCGCAGTGTAATTAATATGACATATAAAACCGGACAGGGCAAAGTTTCCCACGGTCTATTCCGCATTTCCTATTTAACAGTGGTTCTCAACTGGTGACCAGAACGAGGATCTCAGGGCCGTTCATGGCTGTAAGACTGCTGCTCGCAGCTTTAGTTCTCTTTGCTGCAATTATAATCTGGAAACCCCGTTCGCATTAGTGTTCTCATCCTGAGGGGCGGACCAAAGTGACCGTTGTCAGTGGTTAAGTTCCATGACATTGAAGTCTAGTGACTTTTATTTTGAAGTTCATTTCAGCTGCTGGACTTTTATTCTGAAGGACTTGCCTTTCCCACAACAGTGTGTGTCAAGCAGCAGTTTGCTGCCAGCGATGTCATCACAGCAACAACCACATCAGGTGTCAGCTCTGACTTCAGCATTTATAAGCACGTTTAGGATTAAATAAGTCTGACTTTACTTCTTTTAGTTCAACTTAGACTCACTAGTTTAAATATGTTTAGAAACCATAAATACCTGCCTTTTTAGTTCATTGTTTTTTTTAGCACATCTTTTGGGGTTATTTCATGTTTTTAACAATACATGAAGACATTGTAAATTACTCAACTTTTTTTTGAATGAAATAAATTTGAGTGGCTCAAAAATGTAAGTCACTTGATGACTAAGTGAAAATGTGGGTCTGGAGGCCGGACCGGTTGAGAACCACTGCTATATAATGTGTCTTTAAAAACCTCCAGTGATTGTCAGCTTCACTTCTGCATGTTTGCACTTCCTGCATGACCTGATGAAAGCTTACTCAGAATGTAAATCCTCTGCTTCCTCCTCGTCGTTGTCATCGTGCTCACGGTCACACTGGTGCTGAGCCACATCTGGAGGCTCTGCAGACTCCTCCACTGAGCCTAGTGCGTCCTCCACGGCGTCAGAAGGACAGTCGTCAGCGGCCGGCTCACCGGACGCAGCGGATGGGATGAGGTCGACGGGAGACAGGCGGGGAAGGTCTTCATCTGGGACACAAGGCTCAGAAGGAGGGTCCGAGGACTCCACGGGAAGAGACGACGCACACAGAGGTGGACTTTGGCTCTCGCCAGACTCCATGAGACAGCTTTGTTGGTCTGTGGACTCGGTGAGAGATGGTTCAGCTGGTGGGGCGCCTGAATCGAACCAAGTTTCCATGGACGCGAGAGAGGCGGTGAGGTCCTGTGGCTCACTCTGGATGTCTGCTGCTGGTGAGAGCAGGACGCTGTCCTCCAGCTCCTCTGCAGCAACAGAGGAGGTTGACAGAGCTGCATTAACACAAAACATTTATCTTCCAAATTATTTCCCTTTGCCAGATATATTCATGAAAGAAGCTGCGATGACTCGTGAACTTACCAATACCAGATATTTCACCGTCCTTCTCCTCATGCATGGTCAGTGAGGTGTTGGTCATGTCGATGGAGGACATGGACAGATCCAGCCTGTCCACCAAGTCTGCAGTGTCGTGGCTCATCGCTGCCACTTCAGAGTCAGAAAAGCCTGAAAAAAACCAGACATGTTGATAAGATTGTCATGAACACGGTGAGCAGAAGGTCCTCATCCTCTTCAATCACTGCACACAGTGTCCGAACTGACCGGGGTCCATGACTCTCTGGATGGGTGGAGGACGAGGATCTTCCTGCAGGCTGATCTTCTCCACATCTAACAAGTCTTCACTGTAACTCGAAGGTGCCATCAGAGGCGCCTGGAAACAAACAGATAGAGATGAACGCTGAAGATGAGCTGCTCAGCAGAGCTTCTGTTGAGGATATTCATTGTGGAGAAATCATGGGAATTTTGCAAAAAATAGCAAGCTCCCACAAAAAGGGCAGATGTGGCTTGAATTTGCGTTTATTATTGCGATTTCCTGGTGCGAGTGGTTAATAATGCAACTGCTGCGAGAAACACATGATCACTATCCTCAATCAATGTTTTAAGATGCTATAAATTCTATCCAGCTACGAAAAAGCCTCGTTAAGACAGAAGTACCGAGTCTCGTTGCTATGGAGATGTTACACGATCTCGTCTTTTTTGCTTTGATGTAAACTAACAAGGTTTCAGGATGTTGCGAGACTGGAGAACTACGAGTAGCTGCAAGTTTGAAGTTAGGCGTTGCAACACGAAGGGTAACATCTACCTCTGTGTATCCGTGTGTAGGCAACTCTGGAGAGGGCAACTCTGGAGAGGGCAACTCTGGAGAGGGCAACTCTGGAGAGGGCAACTGTGGAGAGAGCAGGTCTGGAGAGAGCAGCTCTGGAGGGGGCAGCTCCTCAGGAACAGGGGTCGGAGGCTTCACCGTCGATACGTCAGGATTTGCAGGGATTCGGTGCAGGTAGCCGTAACCGATGCCGCAACCCAAACTAAGAACAAACATTTTGAAATGCTGCAAGACCAACTATAACGCCATTGATGAACGGCTCGCAAACTCAATAACATAAAATAAAGCTAAAGCTTGCATTTCATTGCTTAAATAAACTTTGTACAACAGTAAAAACATCAAGTTAGTTTGAATGAACAGGTTCCATCTATCTGCACGTATCTTTCTAACTAAAACCACTAACTAACAAACACAGCCTGAACAGTCCTGCAGTATGACTGAGTATGACTGAGTGAAATGCATAATACCTGCCCTCTCCTCCCCAAGCTCCGTTTGGAGTAACCACCACTTCTCTGCAGACATCGGTTTGGATGCAGTACACCAGCAGCTTCAGGGGCTTCCCTTCATGGGCCTCAATCAGCGAGAAGAAGTCTTCTGACTGCAAATCACAAACTCTGAATTAACCACAGATCGTTCATGGAGGTGCAGCCCTTCAGCGTTTACTTGCTCGTGTGCAAGTAATACACCACACGTGATCAAAACTTTCGATTGATGTAAGCAGCGATGCATCATTTTGAAATGACTCTTACATCTTGCAACACCTGATCTGCTCCAACTATGTAGTCCGTGTGGGGTTGCAGCCCAGCCAGTGCAGCCGGCGAGCTGGCTTCCACATCCTAAACACAAAAAGATCAGCGGTACAATGAGTATATGTCTGATGTCACACTCAGACCGATGGTTTTTCTTTTTCATCGTTCTTGATGCTGCAGCTCACCAACACGTGCCAAACGTTCTCACTGGCCCCTTGGTAGCTGCAGAAGCGAACGCTGGCCCCCAGCAGACCCTGCCCTCCCCACATGTTGCTGGGCACCACCTCCAGCTCACGAACCCTGGTGGTTTTGGTGCTGTACACCTCCATCTTTACGGCCCTCTCCACGTTGGCTTTCAGGATCTCCTTTAGCAGCTCATTTTCCTCATTCTGACACACAAGAAAGTCAAGACACAGAAAATGTTAAATATTACAACAACAGAGCACGTTAACATTCTCACATTCCTCTGGTTTAGTTATCGGCGGGTAATGACCGGTGAATTAAATTCATATTATTCTAACTGTGAACAAACTTACCAGTCTTTTGTAGTCCAGAGATAAAATGAAGTCAAAGAAAGGCTGCAGTCCGGCCATCTCCGCAGGGGAATTTGGCTGCACCTGTTAAAACCAACACTGGAGGCTTGATATAACTTCAACACCATCTATAAAGTAGTAGTATAAAGAGTTCATATAGAGACTCACAGTTAAATATACAATCACATAAAGCAGTGAAGAGCAGCAAAATACCAAAAAAATACCCAAAAAAGCGTGAACCTCTACATTTTTGTCATCTTTTGATTAATCTTTTGATAATTGAATCACATTTATTCTGTCTGTAAAAGGTCAAAGTGACCCGAGAACATTTACCTCCTCAAACTTCACGTGTTTGATTTGTTAAATGATCACCACGTGTTGGAGCTGAACGAGCTCGCCGTAGTTTGGTTTTTTTACACGCTTTAATTCAAGTGTATCACTGGGGTGGTAAACAGGTAAACAGGTAAACAAGGTAAACAAGGTAAACAGGTAAACAGAGCCTGTATCCGGCTCGACCCGTCGGCCTGCCGCGGCTCGTTGTTAGCTCTGTTAGCATCCAGCAACATGTCGTGGTAACGAGCGGCCGCTCGTTCACAGGAGGCTCAAATACTTCTCTTACGCCGTGCACGTGGTACCCGTACGTCCCTCCTTCGGACACTTCTGAACTCTGAGATAAACCCATGTTTGTCAGGGACTCTTCGATATTGTTGTCATCAGAAAATAACGACGTGAGAACGATTACGGTTGACGCGTCGCGGCCATCTTGTCTGCAGCCCAAACCAATCGAGCGTCGCTCCTGTCAATCACGGAGACGCACGACGGAGCGGGTACGGCGCACGCGCGCATATTATCAGCTGCAATAATAATGTTTATCCAAATTTTTAGCGTTCGTGTCATTATCATACATAGTTTCAGAGCTACTTCATGTTTCAGTGTCGATATTACATTCATATTTACTATTACTAGTACTTTGTACCTGCTGTTTTGAACTAATTTATTATTATTATTATTATTATTATTATTATTATCATCATTATTATTATTATTCCCAATGATAATTGATGGGAAAAAAAAAGATTTGTCTCTTCCTCTTGTTTGCATTGTGGCTCCGAAAAGTCTCTTCTGTTTTTTCTCTTATTTGCAAGTGATTCCTTTTTGTTTTACTTTCCGCATCTAATTGCCGACTCATCTTGTGACCTACAACCAACTCAGTATTACCATATGAAAGCAGATACAAAGGGAATGGGAGTGACTGTCAACTGTTTGTCACACTGTATAAAAGCTGCCCTACGGAGGAGTGACTACATGTATTTGCTCCTTCTTGCAAGAATAAATGTCCGATATGTTTGATTTTGAACCAAGCCTCTGAGTAATTTTTTTTCCAACAATAAGAATACTTTTATTACTTTTATTACTTTCCCCACAATGGTGAAATCGGTTATATTGTTAGAGAGTGTTTGTAAAGGTAATGCAAAATAGCAGATGTGTGATAGTACATTAACACAGCCACAAGAAGAAAGCTTTTTTTTTTTTACAGCAGACATTCGGACGTGTCCGAGCATACAAAGCACAGATGTAATTCACAACCCTACAAACAACTCAGTTTCTTTCATGTCTGTTACTGGGTATTATTTATACAGACTAACTGAAATGCTTTAGGGAGACCCTTGATGGTGTTAAGTCATATTAATGTGAAAAGTTACACCTCTGCTTTTCCTGTATTAAAGACTAACAAGACAAAACCTAAACTTGGCATATGACTGGACCATTTATGACCATCTTTTGCAGGACTGTACCTAGTTACATCCTGGAAATCAAACTGAATCTATGAATTGTTGTGTTTTATATATATATAAAGCCAGAGTTACCCTGGGCTCAGCACTCAGAGAATCATACCCCACTGTCATTACATTTGTTACGACCGGCTCGAAAGTCACAACATAAGGAGGGACACGACACCACGTTAGATGCAAAATCAAAGGTGACAATTTATTCTGATCTGGTCTGATGACAGGAAGGTGAAAGAGAGCTAGGGCGGATAACGATCTGGTGAGTAGTATTCCACTCACTGTCATCATCAACAGAAGAAACCCACTTATGCATGAGGATACCATCCTCCCAGTAAAAAGTGGCATGAGTAGTACCACTCTCATCCTTAGGCAACACTGCTGCAATACACTTGGCCAAAGAAGGGTCAGCCTTCTGGGCTGCTATAAGCTGTTCCTTGCCAACCTTCAGCTGTGTGTCAGGCCCAGCAGGCACAGTGACACGACTGGTCTATTTAACTTCAGTAGACTCATTTACAACAGAGTTAGTGCCGAGCTTATCTTGAAGTAACTCAGAAGTTACAGAAGGATCAGGATCAGAGTCTAGACTGTCACCAGGTGGAGCCACTGGCAGTTCAGATAAATTCACCACATCTTTATATTTTCTTGACTGGGCACGAGTTACAATACAAGCAGGAAAGACTTTAGGCAACTGAGATGACAGATCAGCACTCTTGTAATTGTCAACTACAGAGCCTGTTGATTTATCCACAACAATGGGAGCAGGAAACACCTTCCCTCCAGCCAGATCATTACCCAAAATCAGGTCTACTCCCCCTACAGGAAGGTGGTGATGAATAGCCACTGCTACAGGACCTGTAACCAAGCCAGATCGCAAATACACAACATGCAAAGGGGCTTTAAACCACATCACCCCACATCCTTGGACTAAAGCACTGCTACCAGTGGAGGTCTTCTCAGAGAGGGGCAAAACTCCTGTCAAAAACAAGGACTGAGAGGTTCCTGTATCCCGAAGGATGCGAATTGGGATGAGCTTCTCAGAATCAGAAACTGCTACTGAACCCTCCATACAGAACGGTGCAAAGGTAGGTAGGTAGGTAGTTATGCAAAGGGGTCATGCTCAGTGTGTTTTTTATTGGACTGACAAGGATCATCTTCTACACAGGGCAACTGCTGTGGTACTGAAGCTATTAGCCCTACAGGCTTAGTAGCTTTTGACTTTTTATTGAGAGCATGACGGTCTGCTATGACATGACCAGGCTTTTTGCAATAAAAGAAAATCCTCTGAGTTCACCTGGTTAAAACCTGCAGCCTTTGTGGTGGGAACCGAAGGAGAACCATTGCTTTCAGGTCTTAAACGAAAGGTGCGAGGAGAGGCTCTTAGTCTTGCCTGTTCTGCCAATAAAGACTGTTTTATGAGCCAAGACTTCTGCAAGCACAGAAACCTCCTCCACTTTATTCACTCTTTGCTCACTCAGATAGGTGGCCACCACTTCAGGGACACAATTTATAAACTCTTTCAGAAGAATCAACTGCTGAAGTTCGACCTCGGTCACAACCTTTTGTGATGTGGTGCACATCACAAAAGGTTGTGGTAGAGAAAAGGAAATGCTTTTCACTGGGTGGTGCACTTAGTGAAAAGCATTTCCTTTTCTCTAGCAAACTCTACAAATGTCTGCTTCTCAGCCTTACAATACCCTCTAAACCTCTCTGTAGGCCAACTCAGGCATGCAAGATGGCTGCCTTAACAATGTCATAATCTGAGCTTTGGGTCAGAGTTAAAGAGGAATAAGCTTCCTGAGCTTTACACTGCAACAGTAATGTCCAGAATTCTTTAGGCCACGCTAAGCCGGTAGCAACACGCTCAAAGTGGGAAAAGTACATTTCTACCTCCTTCTCACAAAAATGAGGAACTAAAGCTATGTTCTTAGCTACATCAAAACGAGGAGAGGACACAGGTGCACGGGAACTAGATGTGGAAGAATTAGCTTGAACAGTTTCAGCTCTTGACCTCAACTCCAGCTCCTTCATTTTCTATTCATGTACTTGCTTCAACCTCTCCATCTCAAACTTCCTCACCTCTTCTCTTTCCTTCCCTCCCAAGCAGGGATGAGGGTTAGATGCAGCTCCCTGATGAGTGACAGAGGGCACCTGGATGAAGGTGTGGGTTTGGCCTATATAAGTGCCTCCTTGCTCCACCCTAGCTCTCTCTCACCTTCCTGTCATCAGACCCTGGTCTTCAGTTGGATTCTCACATTACGCGTGTTTCGTGTTATGTAATAAATTGTCACTTTTGATTTTGCATGTAACTTGGTGTCGTGTCCCTCCTTATGTTGCGACTTTCGAGCCGGTCATAACATAATGGGGGCTCGTCCAAAACTCAGTTTAGATTTAAGTCATTTTTGTACTCCCAGACTTAGTTAGTAGGTTCAGGCTGATGTCACCACTTATAGTCAAATTTTTAGTTGTTTTTTTTTCCTCTCTTTTTGAGCTTTCCTGGTTAAGGAAGCCTGCGGGTGTTGGAGAGACCATCACCACTTTATTGTTTTTGGTGCGGTACCCCGGAGTGGCCCCTGGCGTGCCCGGGAAAGCTGACGAAGACTAGTTGAGGTTTAGCCAGATAGAACTAGAGTTTCTTAGGTACACAGGAAACCAGGTAAGTTCAGGAATAAGTCAGTTTGAAATGTTCATTCTTCATGATAGTATGTGGTGGCATTTGCTGGCCTTTGTTCTTCACACCTGCTGTACACTGTGTGAGTAGTGAGAGTGGAGAAATTTAGTTTTGTTGTGCACACTAGTTTCTGTTAAATGCTGGACTATAGTTCTTCTTTTAACCCTGATTCGTCTGGCTGGTTTAGTAAGCCAGTGCTCATGCTTTTCTATTATCTGTGTGAGCTTCGTGTTCATGTAGTCACATGCCTCTTGCAGGGACTACATTTTGGGAAACCTACTTTATTCTCAGTGGAGTAAGATAAGTAGTGTTTAAAATTTCAGTGTATTGTAGGGGTAAGAGTACTGTTAACACTATTTCTATACTGTGTGGCCTGAAATAGTTAAGTAACTGCTCTTGTAGACAGCCTACTGTTTGGTGCATTTCAATTACTCACTCTGATTTTGTGTAGGTTAGCTGTGCTGTTTGGTAGCACTGGCTCTGTGTGGTAGTGTCACTTTTGTTTTGTACTGGTTTGGCTTACTTAGGGGGGGAGCCCATTTTTCTGTGTGCTTCCTCTAATACTTTGTAAAGGTTGTTCCACATAAAGTTGTTTTTTGTGATCTCACAATGAAGTCTGATTTTCAGGGGATAAGTGAAGGTCCTACAATAGAACAGCTGGCTCGCTGTACCAAAGCCCAGCTCATGTCTATTGCAAAGCAGTACCATCTTGAAACTGCTCAAAGTTCTCTTAGGAAAAGTGAGTTTAGAGCTAAGGTGATCACTTATTGAACAGGGATTATTGCCCAGTGACTCTAGTCAGCTTGATGAGGAGCAGGGCTTACATGTGTCTTGTGATTTAACTGTTGAGAAGACAGAACAAGTAATATTGCTCCGCCTGTACGTTCACGAGAGTTGGAATTGCAATTCAGGATAAAAGAGCTAGAAATTGAGGCTAAGGTGAGAGAGAGCTAGGGCGGAGCAAGGAGGCACTTATATAGGCCAGACCCACACCTTCCTTCATGATTTCTCAGAACCAATAATTATTGTGGATCACCACTCATGAAGAAAATGTGAATCAGCGATTAAATAAATTAAAAAAAAGTTTTATTTTATCACTGCAGTACAGAGATATTGAAAACATAGTGTTAAACATATGAGGGATAATCCACAGTGAGCCTGGCAGTTATTAAGAAGATACAACCTGGAGGCAGAAGTCATGATTCAAAGTGGATTATCCTGCTTACAAGTTGGCACCTTCCCACAGAATACAGGTGTTTTTATTCAGATCTTGGGACAATGTGCTCTTGAAATTGTAACTCTGTATTGCACCTCCCTTTGTTGACTTTGGGTGACATTACTTTTAAAAAATATTGCATACCCTCCTTCTATCAGAATCAGATGTTGGTGGTAATGGTAAAAAAATTTTTTTTAAAAAGGAGACATTAAATATCATGTCAGAGATCGGTTTAGGTTTAGTACGTATAATAATTAGTCAAGTGTTGTTTCTATGAAATCATTTTTTATTACAATACAAAAAATATCCAGCTAGAAAAAAATGTTATCAATAATTCTTTGAACATTAAAATGTTCTTTCGAATACATAAACATTGCTCTTTACATTTCATTCTCTCATACAGCTTCTTTGTGTGTCACAGGAAGTCCTTGAATCAGCTATGAAAGCTGCGCATCGGTGACTGAATAAATCTGCTCTGTGCTCGGTTCAGTCAGGCCGATCAGAGAGTCCAGGAGGTGCGTGTCGAACTCGAACTCCGGCAAACTGACAGAGTTGCACAGCTGGAGGTGTTGGAAAGTGTCCGGGAATCTGTTTCCTTTGAACGAGCTGTGCAGCGGTCCTGAGGGGTAGTCGTTGTCGAAGAACTCCAGGTCGGAGTCTGAGGAGAGACTCAGCTCCATGTAGCTGCCTGAGTAGTCCACCGTGGGGGAGGGCGTGTTGGGGAAACCCTCAAGAGAGTCTTCGTTAAACAAGTCGGTGGCTTGATTGGCGTCCTCATTAAGGTAATCCGTCACAGAGGTCCGGCTCATATTGTCTGTGAATGTGTAGGCTGCCTCTGGTCCCATACGGTCAGCCGGTGTGCTGCCGTGCTGCGTCTGTGGTTCTCCTCTCTGCCTCGGTTGGTCGCATGTAGAGTTTTCAGAGCCGCAGAGACTGAGGGCTCGAGTCAGCCCTCCATCGGCTTCAGGAAGATTCTGACTCCCACCGAGGCCTCCTCCTCCTCCTGCGTCAGAATCAGAGGAAGAGCAAGAGGATTCGGTCGTGTCACTGCTGCAGCTGTTCTCCTCCACGACCAGCTGCTCTGTGATGAACTGACAGGAAGGCATGGCGGGCATGGTGAACCCTGAGGGACAGGTCTTGTCCTGTGCGCTCGGCTCCAGATGGAGCTCCACTGGGTCCTCGTACTCTTGAAGCTCCTCTGGAAGTCCCGTCTGCTCCCCCACGCTTCGTATTTCGTCCTGCAGTCGCCTCTCCAGTTCCAGTCTCATGAAGGTGTGGATGTGATGTGTCTGCACACGCTTGTAGTCGAACTCAATGCGTCCCTGAGTGTTGCCACAGCTGTCCTTAGTGCAGCCGCATGGGAAGTTGAAGTGGTCCATCTGCATGTCAAAGAATGTAGAGAGAGAATGAGAATTTCCTCAAGGAGTGTTGACATCAGTGTGAATCTGAGGCTGCGTTCACACGTGCACTGCAAACCTGAACTTATGTAGGACACAGATGTCCGAATCAACTGGACAGGACATTAAACTTTACCCTGCAAGCACCCCGGTATAAAGTATGTTTAATGTTTGATTGAACCTATGTGTAAATAGTATAGAGGGGGTCACTGTCCAGAGAATTCACGCTGAGTGAGTGTGTTGATGATGTTTCTATAATTCAACTGGCGCAAAACTGGGAGAATACAAACATCTGAGGGTGAAGACGAAGAGTCTTTTGCACAAAATCTCACATTATTGTGCTCCACTAAGCACTAGCGTTACACATTACTCTGCAGTAACCATCCCTTAACATGTGACAAAGTACATGCAAAGTACATAAAGTACATGCTTAACCATCTCAAACCACAACTTCACACTCAAATCTGCCCAAATTTCACATGCTGCCGATAATGAAACAATAAAGCCCTCGCACGCTGCAACATGCTTCATATTGTGTCGTGATGAAGTGCTGTACCTGGCACTTGATGCCTTCCAGACTGCATGCGCAGGTGTCTGGCTCGCAGAAGCCCTGGCAGTCACATCCACAGGTCTTTCTGGAGAGACGCAGGCCATTAAGCTGCCTCTTCTCCTCCCTGTCGATCAGCTTCACCCCCGCTGCCTGGAGGAGGGCCTGCCGCTGTTTGGAGGAGAACGGCTGAAGGAAACCTCCATCCTCCAACTCAGCATCACTGATGTGTCTGTCACTGTCTTCCTCTGGGAGTTGATCCACAGTGAGTCTGTCTGCTTTCCGCTGGTCAATGACCCCGCTGATGATCAACTGGAAACACCACAGATACAGTTATGGGACTGTTGCACAGACGAGCAGTTGCAAACCAAAAGAAAGTAAAGGTGGACTTACTCTGTGTTTCAGTGCTTCCAACCTCTCCTCTCTCAGTCGCTGTCTGAGCCTCTCTCTGCGCCTCTCTCTGCGCTTGTGCTGTTGTTCCAGTACGTGCTCTGCCACCGTGTACCTTTGGAGGGCGCTGTGTCTCCGCACCATGCCGAGGGTGGCGCCTCCGCGGCTGGGCACGTTGGTGAAGCCCTGGCAGCGCGGGAAACTGAACACAGTCACCTGGTCAAAGCGCACCTTTCTCTGTCCGCCTGCGAGCTTCAGCCTCTTCAGGATGGACCGAACTGTGTGTTAGAAAAAGAAAACATCAGCTGAAGTGAGGCGCTGTCGGGGAGCCTCTGGTGCTTTAACAAATGAGACCATAACAACATACTGTAAAAACATATGCATGGCTGTCAGAGCAGGGTGAAACATCTCAAAAAAGTTTTTGGTGTTAATTTTGGGACTGGAAGAAAAATACTTTTACTTTTATCAACCTACTGGTGTCCTAACCTGGTAGGAATCACCACGTGATGGTTTTCAGGCAGAAGAGACCCACAGGAGGAAAGAAGGTTTGAAAGCTTTAAAGTGAGTTTAATTAAAGGCAAAACTTAAAAGTTTTCTGTCATTCAAAGGCTCCTTGAACTATTTTATTACAGTCACATTGCCCTGGATTTCAACTGCTTAATACATAAAAAGCATATCTGTGAAGTCACTTAAACAGTAGAACAGGTGGTTCCACGATTTCATTATTTATTTCAAATCATACTGAGTTGTAATTTTTTTTTTAGATGTTTTCATAACGTTAAGGGTTTTTTTTCACAAGCATTTATTATTCACACATGCATTCAACAAGGTTATTTTCTAAACTGTAACTATCAGCTCATTTCTAGTTTGCAAAACTAAATGTCTTAAAACAGAAATGTCAAATGCTCCCAGCAGGGATCCTTCGTGCTGAAAGACAGTGTAGGAAACTTGATAAATAGATAACAACAGCTATTTTAAAAGTAGTAAAAGTGTTATTAGTTCTAATTAAACTTGAAGCATGATTATTAGAAATGATTCCTAGATGGAGCCCGGTGCCTTTTTTATGCGTTTCCTTGTGCTTGTGAAGGTTTTGTATTTTTTGTGTGTGTTTGTGTTTGGCTGGGAGTCTGTACCCCCCATGTCGCCCAATCATCAGCTGAGAAAGCCTTCAGGACTCTATAGGATACAACGGTTATAGAAAAAAGACAGATGGATTCCTATATGCTTGATAAATGAGTGCTGAACTCAAGACAGTCACTGAATGGCCACTAGGGGGCACCCTGCAGGTGCTTCTCTATCAGGTCTCAACATCTCAACATACATGTGGAAAGGAAATAAAGGGTGTATGTTAGAGTGGACAGATCAACAGTGCAGAGAGAGAAAAGAAGTAAACCAGAGTCTGACTGACTCCAGAAGGTAATTAAGAGTCTTTCTGGCAGTTTAGTCTTGAATGTCCATCAGTTTGGTGTCATAGTTTGGCTTCAACAAATTGTCTGACCTTCACACATAACTGAGGCTGAGCTCTGGTTGCAGAAGTCAGTAAACAACCGAGCCCAGCTGACTAAGCTCATCTCAGCTGCTCTGTTTGACTGAACACGTCCACACAGTGTCTATTAAACCCAAGACTTCCTGTGTTAAACCTTCTGAAAACAACTCTGTGCCTCCGTTTGTTTGACATGAGCATCCAAACTTTGAGTTTGTCTCCCTTTGTCTCTCCTCATGCTTCCTCTCTGCTGATGGTCTCCTCCCTGTCTTCTTGTTTCCTCGGTGGTGGTGGACGGCAGTCCGTCCTGGGATGTTCTGATATTCTGTATGTATTCTGCGTCTCCTCTTGTCTCGCACTCTTCGAGGTGCATGCCACTCTTATTCTTGCTTCTCTTGTGTGTTTGTTTCCATCTCCCACATGTGTAAATGGTGTGCATGACTTTCGCCTCTTTTCATGTCGTGTGTGGTTTGCTCCTCTTTTCAGGCCTTCATGGGGGACAGGAAGTCATGTGGCTCAGGTCTTGTCTGTTTGGAAGCAGCTCTGCACCCTCCTGGATCTACTCATCATGCATACGTTCACAATCTATCTTCCCGAGGTTTATTTTTTTCACGTTAAAATTTGAGGGTCTAAGAACAGAGTGTGCATCATGCTTTGTTACTGCGAGCACTACAAGTGATGAAATGTGAACCTCTGTGATATCTGAGGAAGCCATTTGATATGACTTGTCTAAATAGACCCTGCTATTCAAATTAATTCCACAACTTCCTATTACTCAGGCAAATGATCTCCTACACAACCAGATAGTCCGTCCAGAGGCGCGTCGTTCTCTGGTTATTATCTAGACCGGCCCTGAGTTTGTCGTTTTTATATCTTAGATATATCATGTCTTCAATGTGCTGCTGTGGGGCGATAAGAGACACTCCTATAAAACTCTGATGGGAAAACGAGCAGATAAGGAAGAGGTTTGCATTATTTGAAAGACGGGCAGGGGAAAGGGGAGACGACTTACTGGGCAAACTGTTGGGTGAAGGAGGACTGAGAGGTGGGAAGTCTTGGCACTCGGAGGTTCTGCTCTCCCCGTCCGACTCACACTCTGAGGAGGCAGGAGAGGAGAGGGAGGACGGAGGACAGGAGTAGGAGTAGGAGTAGGGCTCCTCATCGACCTCTGCGAACTTTCTCTTAGGGATGCACCTCATTGTGTGGCCGTGGTGGTCGATGTACATTCTGCATGGACACAGAGAAAAGTTTAAATAATTAATACACTGTGGTAACAAATGTTCAGATCAATAATCTAAGAGGGAAAAGTCGTGCATTTACACTTTGATAGGGACTTTCAAACTGATGTTTCATAAGTGCACAAATGTGTACTCAAAACCTTTCACCAGCTGAGTTCAGAGAGTAAAAAAAAATGTTTAAAAAAAAAAATCAGCAGCTCTTCTTCTTTTCCCCGCAGAGTAATTAACATTCCAGTGATTCCTTAAGTCTTTTGTGAAGAATACGTGGAAACGGCCCGGCCAGTGGTTGAGGGCTGGGGGTGTAATGGCTCGAGTGGCTTCTATTTTTGGATACGAACATGGAAAAAAGTAAATCCAAACACGAGTAATTTGAGGGTTACAAACCTCGGCAAAGGTTTAGAAAACTACTGAGACAGACGATGCTGAAAAAGAGAATTAAAAGCTGTTCAGCAAAGTCTGTGAAGATGGACAGCTGTTAGATTTAGCACTTAATTTGGGGCTGCAACACACCTATTTTTACAAATCTGCTACATATCTTATCACATAATTCATTCATTTCGCTTGGACCATAAAATGTCATGAAACAGCAAAATTTCTTCAAAGCACAGTTTGACATTCAAATGTTTGTCTAAATGAGGATCCAAAACCCAAGATATTCAGTTTAATATCATACAAGTGTAAGGAAGCTGGAATCAAGAGTTTTTCCGCTTTCGTTTCAGCCCGTTTTAATAAACAATTTTTTATAGGAGAGTTGTCGTGGCATAAAACTAAATGAGTCTGAACTCTGTCTGAAATTTGAATAATGAACTTTATAACTTATGCTTTCTTTCTCACAAAATCAGATCCATTTTGATCTGAGGATGCTGTTGAGACCGCTGTGATCCAACAGACTACACCTGATTTAAACTGATGTCCCAGGTACAAGGGTATGAAACACTTAACAGACATGAGCCACTGAAAACAGTGCAGAATTTACATACACCAGGTAAAACGGTGACATTTCTACTGACTGGAAACCACAGTGAGTCTGTGTGGACTAATAGGCTGGACTCTGCCACTATCTGATCGTCAATCACAGTCCACAGGACAAGAGGCTTCTGATTGTCTGCAGTAAGCAAATACCTTAAATCAGTGAGGCTGCATGTGTGTGTGTGGAGGGGGGGGGGACTGAGAGTGAGCAACTTCCTGGATCCATCAGCAAATAAGAGGTGAAACAAGAGTCGTCATCTCAGCTAATACAAAGTTTACAGTTGAACTTTCTGCAGCACAGGCTGATGTAAAATAGTTCATCTCTGCTGAAAAACATCTGCATGGCTGTTCAATGTCCCAACAAAATAAAATGACAATATTTATATTAATCCTGCAGTGCAGTGTTATCAGAGCAGTCTCTTGTCCCAGTTATATCACATTTATACCTTTTAACATCTGACAGAGTAGAACAACTTCACGGTACCTCCAAGTATCCGCTGAGACCACATCAATAATTTAAAGTTTCAAAGCAGCAGCAGCAGCACATAGTGCACGAGCGCGTTCAGGTGAGACAGGAAGAGGACAATACTGTACTAATTAAGAATAAACTATATGGGGTTTCTTATATATCCTTATATATATATCCTTATATCCCCATCTCCGATTGTCCACTAAGTGTCCTTGACAAAGACACTGAACCCTAAGTTGCTCCTGATAGTGACCCATCAGGTGTGTTCCTGATGGCAGCACTTGGCATGGTGATCTGTCCCATTAGCATGTGAATGGGTGAATGTGAAAACCCATGTTACAGCCCTCCTCTGAGACCAAAGGTGACAGACCATTTACCATTTTACCATTACAGTGAGTCTGCATGCTAATAAGATCACAGTCATTTCACTATTGTCCCCGTTCTTTAAATCCCTGCAGGAGTGGTATGAGTGGATTCCTGTTGGGCATAATAACAAGTCATTAGGCAGTTTGACCCCTCCACCTCCTGGTGACAATATCAAGGGTGACAATATCATGCCAGCCACAATGAAACTCTGCCCCCCCCCCCCCCCCCGAAACTCTGTTCAACCCCCCCCCCCCCCCCCCCCCATGTCCTAAGGATGGACCACTCTGTGTTGCAGAAACACAGTCTCCTTTAAACCACAATAAACTTCCTCTGCTGCCCCCTCCTCCACACACACACACACACACACACACACCACACACACCACACACACAAGACAGACACACACCACACCACACACAGACAGACAGACAGACAGACACACACACACACACAGAGAGACAGACACACACCACACACACACACAGACACACAAAGACAGACAGACACACACACACACAGACACACACCACACACAGACACACACAGAGACAGACAGCCAGCCAGCCACACACACACACACACACACACACACACACACACACACACAGACACACACACAGACAGACACACATCACACACACACAGACACACACCACACACACAGACAGACACACACACACACACAGACACACACACACACACACAGACAGACACACACACAGACACACACAGACAGACAGACACACAGAGACAGACAGACACACACACAGACACACAGACAGACAGACACACACCACACACATACAGACAGACACAGAGACACACACCACACACACACACACAGACACACACAGAGACACACACCACACACACACCACACACACAGACAGACACACACACACACATACAGACACACACACACACACACACACAGACACACACCACACACACACACACACATACAGACAGACACACACACACACAGACAGACAGACACACACACACACACACACAGACAGACAGACAGACACACACACACACACACACACACACAGACACACACACACACACACACACACACACACACACAGACAGACAGACAGACAGACAGACAGACACACAGACACACACACAGACAGACAGACAGACAGACAGACAGACAGACACACACACACACACACACACACACACAGACAGACAGACACACACACAGACAGACAGACACACACACACACACACACAGACAGACAGACAGACACACACACACACACACACACACACACAGACACTGAGGAGTCGCTGAGTTTGGAAGTTTTAACATTATAACTATAAGCTGAGTCTCCGTGTCAGTGTGAAAATATGAATGTTAACATTAAAATGATCTTTCACAGCCCAGTAGTTGTTTACGATTCACAAAAACATCAGCTTCGTTATTTTTCATAAACATCACACGAAGTCATAAAAAGAAAATACGATAAGGTCATTATAAGGCTACACCAATGACTGACAGACATCCTGAGGAGTACGACTGAGATTATTTGTAAAATTACTCACCACGAAGTAAAATGCAGCATAAGAACGAAGAGGCCTGAATCTGACACGAAGTTATAGGTCTTGTCCGCAGTCCAGCCAGCTGAGCAGTGTGTCCGCCTGTGTTTATGTGAACCTACACAGTAGTACCAGTGTGAACATGAGAGGGCTGGCTGGGACCTCCCAAAGAGACACGAAACGTAGCAACAAGATAATTCACCCCCCCGGACCGTCTGAGACGCCGCCCCTGCGCGCAACTGCCGACTTTCACTTAACCGAGTCAAAGACGTCCATCTTTAGACCAAACGCAGAACAAAACAGTCAGATATAATAAGTCATTTTCAACATTTAGCCTTAACTGAAACATTTCAATCCGCATGTCTGAAAATGTACCATAGCTAAATAACAGTTTAGCAGTCACCAAACAAAACCGGAAATGCTACGGAGGTATTCATCTTGCTTCAAATGAGTCGTCTCTGTGGCTCCCCCGTCTGCCTTGACGCAGACGGTGACACGCAGAGGCGAGAGACGCTCATGATTCTCACTGCTGCCCACAGATTCCTGTCTGTTGTGCTCAGACTGCGCTGTTACCAAGAGTGATGAGGTGGTAAATAAATAACCTTTAAACCTCCAGCTGGTGATTGTTATCAGAAGGCCAGTAGTATGGGCGCGTTTGGACACATGTACGGTGTTGGAGTGTTTATGTTTGCTCCTGCAAAGTGTAAAAGGAGTCTTTGCCTTTATTGTTTTATATATAAATCGATTACATTTAGGGAAGGTGGAAAAATAATGGGAACACCCCATTATAAAATAAAATAAAATTCTTGCTTATTTTAAATTCTTTCATCCAAATCTGTGTGGCCTTCCTTTGTTTTCACAGACCGTCTGGGCTTTGGTGTCTGTCTAAATTGCCTTAACACCTCTTTTGTAAATGGTGATCAGACATCTATTAATGATGACACACACTGCTTGGTATTAATGTTAGCTGACTGTAGTGAGACTCCTGTAATATTAATGTTCCTCTGTAGTGGTGTTTGTATTCAGACACTCCTAAATTCCAGGAAACTCCCTGCCCAGTTGAGGCGCTGAAGATGGGTAGGATTATAGATTTAGGTGTAGAGCTCCTGTTTTTCTGAGAAAAGAACATCTCTTTTCCGAATTTCATACTCTGTTTCTATCAGATGTTGAATTTTTTTTTTCTATGTACATATATAAACACACTCTAATTTTAAGCTCTCAAAACTGAGGTTTCCTGAGCAGGAAACTGGTGAGTGAGAAAAAGAGAAGCGACTGGATTAACATTCCAGTATTTCTGCTTTTAAAGATAATCACAGGCTACTCAGCATCTCCGACTGGGAGGAAAACACATCAGATTAACAGATGGACAGACAGATTACATTACATTACATTACATTTCATTTAGCTGACGCTTTTATCCAAAGCGACTTACAATAAGTGCATTTCAACCATGAGGGTACAAAACCCAGAACAACAAGAATCAAGGAAATACAATTTCTTCAAGAAAGCCAAACTACAAAGTGCTATAAGTAAGTGCCATTTTCCGATGAATGGAAAGAAGCCCAAAATACTCCTGAGCTCGAGCTATGACCCATTGGTACACATAGGTGCATCATTTGGAGGCATTAAACAAAAAAACTGCTCTAATGCCTAAATATCTGTTGGTTCAGATACCCACCACTCTGCATTCAGGGGAAGTGTGTTATAAGAGTGTGAACCACTTTGGCTGGGATCACTGAAGTGTACTGCATGTTTGTCTCTTCCACTGACCTGGGTGGGGCATAAAATTAACATGACAATTTAGCAGGAAAGGAGGTTTAACACTGTGAAATAGTACATAAAAAAAAAAAAATAAATAAAATTTGTCTTCACTAGTTTCTAAAAATTAAACTTCCACTAACCTGAGACCGGATATTTAATAAATGTTGCAATCACACCAGTGTGTGTATCCTCTCTGAAGTCTTGGTGTGACTTACTCATAACACATGATCAAAATTCTACGTGAGCCTTTGTGGCTATTTATAGTAAAATCACACTGCCTGGACAAAAATACTTTGTGCAATAGAGTTGGAGTTTCCTGTTCCTTTTGCAGGCTTTTGCGATGCACAGTGTGACTTTGTTGCATGCAGTGTCTTCAATGTGTCAGGAGATTGATCCTAAAGGAGAAAAGAGATGACTCATGGAGCAAAATTTATATTTCACTTGAATATTACTGCAGTGGTCATTTTTTTTAGTTTAGTAAAACACACAGACACTAAGTTCCAGTTTACTCACTGTTTCATTGCAGCCATTAGAGTGTAAACTGACCCAGACTCCTAATCTGATTTCATGTGCAAATAACAATGAAGAAGTGATGAATTGCACCTCAGATTCATTTTTCCAGAACTGCTTCCCTCCACATTGTCATGCTTTCATATTCTGTGTCTATCAGATGATCCTTTCTGCAGTCAGTGAGAGCACATCGTTACTGTGCTCCCTGTCCACATTACATAACTTGTAGTGAACCTACATTCTGGCAGCCTCTCAGGTTGCCGCCACTGGCTCTGGCAGCCCCGTTTTCTCAGTCAAGCTGTGCCAGCGATGGCCCACATACAGCAATATACTGACAAAGTCTGACAAAGCTTCAGGCATCTGAAACTCTGCCCCAGTTCCTCCTTTCTTTTTTCTCATGGAAACTAACTGAGATTTTACCACCTCCCCTCTTTCAAAGACCACGATCACTTGTCCCAGGGCATAACAGGAAGTATCAGGTCGTGACAGACAGCGTGTTGTTGCTTTCCAGCCAGGTAGTGATGGAAGGTGCCAACTGGAGCCACACGCAGCCCGGAGATGGTTTTGTTTTCCTGAAAGTTACTTCCTTGATCCTGGACAACAGAAATAGACAGACAGAGAGAGAGAGAGACATGGAGACAGAGAGACAGACAGGTAGACAGACAGGTAGACAGACAGACAGACAGACAGACAGACAGACAGACAGACAGATAGATAGATAGATAGATAGATAGATAGATAGATAGATAGATAGATAGATAGATAGATAGATAGATAGATAGATAGATAGATAGATAGAAATAGAAATGTCACATGTACACAATTAAGTTGCCTCCTCTTTACATAGTCTTTGATGTCATTATTTTCACAGTCGTCATCATGGACGCAAGGGCAAATATAGCCCAGCCGATTCTATTTTAGAGGAAATACAGTGAATCATTACGCTCGCCTTCATCATCAGCAGCATGACTGCCATCATCATCCTCAACATTGTCACAATGTTTGCAGTCATCACTGTTATCCTTTCTGTTTTTTTACATCAGGGATGTCCTTGGCTTTTTACAGCATTGCTACTGACTGCATGTTTGCTCATCTTTGCAGATTTGGGTATTTTTTTTGTCTGACGCTGTAATGTCACATTTATAGCTTTAGAAAGGTTTAATTTTAAACTTTCAGTGACTAAATTTGGTGTCAATTCTCGAGCAATATTAATATCATTAAATTGTCGGGACTGAATTAGCAACAAGCTAAAGTTAAAAATAGATATATTGTTGTTGATGAAGAGTTGAAAACTCTTTATCAGACCTTTGTGGGTGTGGTTTGATCAGTTTTATTGACAGTGCTGGGAAAACGAGCACAAACACTCACAGGGTTTTTATCACTCCCTCGTGGAGGATGCAAAATACGTATACAAAACCAATAAAGATAAGTGTAACAATATGATTCCTTGCAGTGTAACTAAACCAATTACTTCCTCAAATACTGAATCACAAATGCAGCAAAGGATGATGTTTCCTGATAATAAACAGAAGAAAACAGGGGCTGTAATGTTGCTGACTGACTTTAGGTCTGCCATAGTTCATCTTTTTGAGTCTGGTAGTTTTAGCAACACTGTATGGACACATGTAATGGTAAATAAATTAGTCCAAGGCTCCACTAACCAGCAGCTGGAGCCAGTTAGAAGTAGCACTAAACAAAGCTGAAAAACAGCATGGACAGAAATAACGGAAATAACTAAAACTGCTCCAAAACCCTGTACAGGTTGACGGTCCATCACAGGGAGACAGAGATAAAACAGATACACACTAAAATTAACACCCACAAGCAATTTAGAATCACCAATCAACCTCGCATGCATGTCTTTGGATGTGGGAGGAAGCCAGAGTACCAAGAGAAAACCCACGCAGGGACCATCAAACTCAGCTGTGTTACAAACTTCTAGTAAAGGAATGAAACTCTCACTGCCTACAAATGCCATCAGATGAAGACTGTGGGTAAAATCTCACCATGGTGACACATTAAGTGACGTGTCAACTGCCATCCTTTTGTGTGAGCACTGGTATCAGGTCCGTGGGTGACACCGGAGAGCTTCCTGTGACTCTCTAATGGCAGGTTCTGGCTGTGTCCCAAGTGTACTACAGCCCAAACTTGGGGATGGTCCAGGGGTGCTATATTATCTCTTCAAGAGAGTGGGGCTACAACAACTTGGAGCTTAGTTTCTCTCTGTGCAACATGTGGGCTGAAAAGTTTATATAAAAATGATGTATGTATGTACTAAGATGAACTGCAAAGCCTTCACTGACATTACGTTAGCACAGCAGCTGTGATAATACAGTATTGTTGCAAAAGCAACTAAAGCAGAAAACCAGAGTGCAAAGTAGGTTACACAACTACAGTTTTCAACAGAAGTGATCTTATCTGTAGCTGCATGTGAGCAGCTCAAGCTGTAACAGCAAAGCAGCTGTATGATTAGCTCTGACGTTCCCTCTTCCACAATGAGCCTGTTGTCAACGAGGGAGCTGCAGTGACCTTTCTTAGGAGCCTACAACCTCGCCTGTGTGATGCAACGTGGACCCACCAGGCGTTTTACAGCAGGGAACATAATGAAATGCACCACTGAGCAGACATGTATGTCTCCATGTCTCTGTTGTGGAAGTTTCATTATAAATTCACAATTACAGACTATCAAAGTTGTGTGAGTGCATGAAGTGTGTGTTCCTGTGCTCATGTCGTCACGGCTGAGCGCGCCTGGCTGTCAGCCCTGCACGGGGAGCTGCGGTGCTCGTGAGCTCCAGCACACTGTTCTCTGCTGTTGGTGTTGGCTGTCACATGTGGCTCCATGTGAGGCTTTCGCAGGAGCATGCAGCAGCAGGAGGAAGGAGACCTGCTCTGTTCTCAGCTGTCAGGGCCAGTACGAAGTGTTCTGTGGAACCATGTGTGTGAGACGGTCTGACTCCCCCCTTCCCTCCCCAACATACTCAATCCCTCACTGATTACCTCCCTCGTCTTCCTCTGCAGCTGGCAAAACACATGCATTAATGCTGACAACACAACCACAGAGCATGGGCTTCTTACTTCTCAGTGATTTCTGACTCCACCGTTTCTTGTCATGTAGTCACGTGTTTGTACAAAGCACTAAAGCGCATTGGATACTTTAGAGATGCATAAGATGTGTGTGTGTGTGTGTGTGTGTGTGTGTGTGTGTGTGTGTGTGTGTGTGTGTGTGTGTGTGTGTGTGTGTGTGAACACACATAAAGTTAAACAGTTCTTTAGTCTTGCAAACAGGTGCCATTTATAGCCACACGTGAACATGACAAACAGTAAAATCATGACAACAATGATCTGTCAACAAGCAGACATGGTGCCCTTTAACCGCATTTACTGAAAAGGGGAGGACGTTGGCGCCCTCTCCTGGTGTCTAGATGATAGTAGGTGACATCAATGGTGTTTTCTGTGTGTGTGTGTGTGTGTGTGTGTGTGTGTGTCCATGAGACATTGAATGAACCCCCTTTCTCCACTGGAGGTCGCCTGCAGGCCTTGTAACTCCCAACTATTTCATCTGTTTTTACCCTGGTGGCTAAAATGAGTTAATAATTGCCTGGATGCTCCTCTTTAGTGGCAGACTTTAGCTGCTGAGTAATGATGGCAGCAAAACTTGTTGTTGGCTTGGTAGCTAATATGAACAGTTATATGTGCTTCATTATAGCAGAAAACTAACTTAGTTAACTTTACAACCAAGTGGTTGACAGAGAAATGAAACTTGATTTAATAATATCATGTAAAGTGCGGTGGCAAAGACCTCTGCATATTAATGTGGTGACGTCACTGTGATGTGAGGAGGAAGGAGGGAAGAGCTACTACAAAAACAGGCAGGAAGTTAACCAAAATGCAGGTTTCACTTACTGCTCCTTTAACAGGGGCTTAACCATAAACTATATATAAAAGTGGACGTAGCTTCCGAATCTGTAAAATAAGGCCGATGTTGAAAAATCTTAAACTGCAATACCACAGAGGGCCACTAGGTGTTAGCTCCAAAAAGACTCTAGCTCCATAGACTCCCATTCAACTTCATTCCTGAAATACAAAGTCAATAAAATTTTTCTACCAGTCATTTTGGTGTCATTTGCTAAAGTTACTCCTTTTAAGTGGTTTTCCAGTGGTCCATCTGAAAATGATCCTGTATTTAATTAGCTATTAGGCCTCAAAAAGGCATGTTTTTTGGGGGGGGTGTGTCTGTTTGATTGACATGCCTCTGATGCAGTCAGGTTTCTGTGAAAGATGGGCAGGGCATAGTTTCCTAGGGTTCCCAATCAGATCCACTCAGATCCATTGCTTTCTCCCTACCAGCTCGCCCAAATATGGTCACTTCCTGCTCCAAACCACTCCGAACTACAAAAATGACAACGGCCAAAATTCTAACTCAAAGCTTCATAATGGCCATTCACAAACCAATGGGTTGGCTGCCGCTTGGACTTAACATAGATGTATGGTGCAGCAGGCGAGATCACATTTCCCACGATCAAACACAACAATCGATCTTTTCAGACACTCACAGAATCATTCTCCGGTAGGTTTAACTTTATGACACATCACTGTAAAATAAAAAGTTCCCCTCCACTTATTGCATATAAAAATGAGGCAACAGGTTGGTAGAATTGTAAATCCACCCTTTGAGTGCCAGCAGACTGTAATCATTAACAAGTTGATGTCCATGCACTGTGAGCTCTTCTGGTGCTTTGGTCATGGTCTGTATCAGCAGAACAGTAGTCGCAACTTCACACGTCATCATCTGTTTTACCACATTGAGGAATGATGGCACGTGAGGTGAATGAATGTGACTCCTGCTGCAGTAGTAAAGTGGCATGTGAGGTGCAGATAAAATGCTGCTGCTCTGAGTTTTGGAATGAGATACAGTAGCAGAGCAGCTATGTCAGGCATTTCAAAACTGACATCTGACTGGACCAGCTGTCATAGTACACACAGGTCTGCTCTTTTTTTAATGCCTCACACTGTCAGCACTGTGTTTAGTATTGAAACACCAAAACTGAACTAATATGATACATTTATGGAAACAGAGATGTGGAGAATGCATTTTGCATAATAAAGACAAACTTTTGCAAAATGGATGATTTCATTTGTACACATGCCCCTTCTTACAGTCTTTTGTTTTATTGCTCTATGAGACGAATTTATCAGGTGATGTTATGGTGGCAAATCTCATATCCGGAAGCCTTGAATCACAAGGTGCTGAAGGACTTTGGCCACCGGAAATTGCTGTGTCTTGTGAGTGTTGTTCCTAAACCACAAGTCAGGCAGAAAGACAGATGCATGGCTGACTTCTTCTTCTCCTCCTCAGGTATGGAGTCAAATATTCATTTGATTTTTCTGACAGAACAAGATTATTTTGAAATTATGCTATTGAGCTGTGGTATACTTTGTAGCTCATAGAACTGCATGGCTTTTATGTGAGTTTTATAGAAAATAAAGTCTAATTTAAATATCTCTGTTAAAATGAAGGTGTATCTTTTTCTTTATTGAAAGTAGTGCATGGCTTTTGAGAACAGTATATTAACTGTACAACAACTCAGTTATCTTCATGCATACATGTGGGTTTGCCACCAGAGTGCAGGTGTTCTTAAACATTAACAGAGTCATATGACTGTCAGTGTCGCAGTCTGTTGTATAACATAACTCAAATGAAGTTAAATCTCATCTCTGTGGTTGAATAATAGATGATTTTACATTCTAATAATTAATTAAAGAAAAGTATTTGGAGATTTGATCTCTTCTATTCACCACATTTTGCTATTTGAAATTTTAGTTTGGTGAGCAGAAATCTTGCCACTTTAGCACCACAAATCTTATACCTCTTCTATTTTTGTAGTTTTTCTTTGAGGGACTGCTATGGAGGTATTTGGCCTGAGGAAGACCCAGTCCCTGAAAAGTCTTTCCGGGGGTCAGGAAAGGGTCATGCCAGCTCTTACCCGCTGGGACAGAAAGTCGGTCTCTCAGCTGGTGCAACAGTAAGTTCTGCACAATAATAACATTATACACATGTACAGTATATATGATTTAAATTTACTTGCAGAGTTTTTTTGAGTGTGCTTGGTGTTCCCCTGCCATGCACTGCATTCATTTCATGCATGTATTTGCACTCAGAGCTTCTCACTACAACCCAGCTGATCTTCGGCTCAAGGGTCATCTCTAAGAAATGTGTCATTTCTTTTGTTGTAACAGTTACCAAAGCTGTGCTGACCTAAGGAGTTATGGAAAAGCAGAGCAAAGCCTTGAGGTAGTAAAACCAAGTCTGTGTTACTGATTCAATGTAAGAGCTATTAAAATAATAATAAATAAAACGTTAAAAATCATCTTCTGTCTTCAGCTGTCAGAGAGCTGTGTGGACAGCTGCTGGATGCAGGACAGCAGGGAGAATGGGAACCTCTGGGGGTCAAGAGGAAGCTCTAATCTGTCCAGGACTCGCTCCATGGAGTGTCTCCCTCAGCGGCAGACCCCTGCCTCTGGCACCAGAGCTCTGTGCGCCCTGTTTGAGTCCAAAACTACCAGGCAGCAGAGCTTCAGCAGCAGCCCTCAGCTGAACGCTATGTCCGCTGCTGGCGGTAAAACAGGGAGAGACCGCCCTCTGCAGGACAGGGGAAATCACAACACTCACGTGACGGGCGGAGCTACTCGGGTATGAGCACTGTTTTACGCATAAGAAATCACAATGTATATCAAGACAAACTAGTTACATGCAATGCAACATTACATAACACAGGTCATCCAGCTGCTTGAAAGTTTTTAATCGCCAGTGTTCTGCTGCAAAGTCAGACCTATGTTTTAGCCAGCTGGCACTTAGCTTGCCCTGGTGCCAACCTCATATCATGATAAAGCGTGTAATACACCCGTCAGTCCACTAGAGGATACCGTGTCAGCGTCACGTTTTACCACGGAGAGGCTTGAAAAGTGAAATGCCTTAGGTTTAGGCATCAAAACCATGTGATTAGCTTTAGGAAACGATCTTGGTTAGGGTTGAAATAAGTAATTTATGTAACACTACATAAATCATGTAAGTTACCAATACATTATGTACATGTATGTAACTTACTTACATTACTTCGTACAGATCCATCGTAACTTATGTTTTCTGAAGGACTCAAACTTAAATCATCCAAGTAAAATTCCTGTGTTTGTTCCATCCAACTATCCTCTCTTTGTACTCCAATTCATGACGTCCCTCTTCAACCCCAGTTACACATGCTTGTACTTTTCAAGCCCAGGTGAGGCAAAACGTGACACTGACACAGCATCCTCTAGTGGACTGATGGGTGTATTTACACACTTTGTCTGCTGGTGCTGGTCCTCGCTTCCCACACCTCGCGGCAAAGATGTTAAACGCTTCAGTTAACACTTCATTTGATAACATATACAACATGGCAGTAGATAATAACGAAACACTCATACCTTCACTGTGTGATAACAACCACACGTTATGAAAAGGGACTCTCGTGTCTGTGCTTTAGATCCACAGTGTGCTGGCCGTTGGCCTGTTTCTATGAAGGTGAAATTAAAGATGTGCCGACCTGTAACTCTAAAGCACACCGATATATTTTGTTTGTACTGCATAGACATGAAAATGGTATCGATCTTCTCATTCCACTTTTGTCAAGAAACCCAATGTCTGCACTTCCCAAAATATCAAACCAGTGTGTTGTATGAATCCACTTGATAACACTAAATATTTTTGATCCACAGAGAACCACCCAGTCAGAAAAAGGAAAGGCTGCCAATGGGCTCCCAGAGTGTTACGACAGAGCGTCCAAATACTCACACGGTGAGCAGTGGCATTTAATTTCATGTTTATCATCCATGACATATGAGGAGGCAGATGGGATCGAGGTCATAGTGTCCTCAAAGCCATGTGGTCGTATATAGTCCTCACTTTAAAAGACAAACACTTCAGTTTCATGTATCTGTTGCTGCCAGGTCTTTGAAATATGAATGTAGGCACATTAATCAGAGTGTCAAACAACAATACTCGAGCATCCACATTCTCTATCCATCATATCAAACAAGTCTATTTTAATTTTCCAAGGAGCAAACATGTCAGGACTAAGACCTCCATTGTTTTAAGTGTCACCATGTAAATCCTGACAGAGTTTGGGAAGCAGTAACTGTTCGGTGGTGGGAAGAAAAAGCTAAATAAAGACAAGGATGTTGTGGTGTAAATGCATAACTATGTGTTCGGCACACATGCTTAAGATAGGAGTGAGACTGTCGCTGACGGCTCTGACTGTGACGCAGACCATGACCTCTCAGTCCTGGAACTGCTTCAGCATATGGACGTTTTTACCTGGTAATGTTTTCTGGTGTGAGTAAGAGACAGACAGGAATGTGAGTGGACATCTCCAGACATAGTGTACATTTCAAAATAATAATATTTAAAAAAATTTCAGCTACACAATGACCGTAAGGTCGACTATAGGAATATATGTGACATACCAGTGTGAAGTATAGAAGCCTTATAAGCCTATTTTTTACTTTACCAAAATAGGACCTTCTATGTGTTCCTATATGTTTTTTTTTATTAAGTTGCTCACCGAGCTCCCAGTGACACACATACTATTGGTCCCACCCAGGGCCCGTTATAGTGGGTGACAATGTAGCCATGGGAATGGGAGGTGGAGGGGTGCCCCAGTCTTTTAGTGACTAACAGAGGTGATTGACTCAGGCGGGTAGCAGCAGCAGCAGCCAGCTCACCATCCCAAAATAGCCAAAGTCTTCCACTGGGACTGCGGGCTCTGATAAAAATCAGCTGCCACCAAGGCCACAGGACTAGAAAGAGTTCAGTCACAGAGAGACAGGCTGGAGCACACATCACAGGGGCCTTAAAGTAGACAATTATTCAACACAGCGAAGAGACACGGGGACAGGACAGGCACAACAACGCTGGATGGTAATTTAGTAAGTAATATGAACTTATTTCAAGTGGAGGAAAATGATGCGAATGTGTAGATAAAATTACAGTACCACTGTATAATAATGACAAATATACACAATATTTAAAAGTATAATTCTTTATTCTCTCTTATATGATTTCAATCTGTAGGGCAGACTGAATGTGGATGCTCTTAACTTTTATTTCAGCCAAACAGTACTACAAAATATTAAGTTTAACATTGGACCGGTGTGTAAATGATAAATTTTTTTAGACAAGGTTTTTCATATATTAGTTACATGGATCAAAAGTATATCATAATTGTTTTTAATTTGCAACTTTGCGAAAAAAAAAAAAAAAAAAGAAGAAAGAATTGATTTTGTTCCTGTCTCCTTATGAGTGATATCAGTGCTTTAAATGTCACAAACTGAAGTGTTGGGTCTGTATTTTTGGCATTTTCATCAAGTCTTAAGCGGCTATCAATTTTCAGTTCCTTATCCTCAGAAATGTCTGGAATGGGAGGTCAGAGAGGACCATCAATCAGATGGATTTCTTCTCTCTCTCAGAGACGTGATGATAAACTAGAAGAATTAAGACATCTGTCATGAAAGTAGTAAGATTCAACGAGACTTTTATTTTTCTGTGTGAAAATGCAGCTATTCAGATTATTTAGGAGTCTGGGGCCCTTATAGTGTGGTTTTCATGACAGTCTGTGAATGTGGCTACAATCGCCAACAGCTGATGATGGTGGTGGTGGTGGTGGTGAAGAACAAATACCAGCTGCATTTCACCATCATTTGTACAGCTGCCAGCAGCCCAAAAACACCCTCCCATTACTGTGCTGCTAATAGCTCCTCTTCATTCCTGGAGATTTAACCCAGATCAAAGAGACGTCAGCAGAAACGACTGTGAAAGTGTGGGAATCACTGAAACATGTATACGACAGGAAAAAGTCAATGAAGCTTAATGTATCTTTTAATTAGACAAATACTGACTTTTATAAATCAGTATTTCACCAGCTGTTGATGCGAGTGTTTGTGAACAGACAGTGACAGTAAGTGATGAAGTTGACCTCTCAGTTTGGTGGGTGAGGACATGCACAGCGCTCGGTTGCCTCATTCTGTCTGCTCACCCATCTATGAAAATGCTTTAAGTCCAGACTCGTGAGAGGCGCCAGCTCGCCGGTCCATCCTTTTGTCCTGTGAGGGCTTAGTGTGTGAAAAGGGGAGGTGTGTTTAAATCTAGCCATTAGTTACAGCTGGATGGCCTGTGCAACACACAGTTGACCTTTAAACATATTGTTCACCATGCTGTTGTTGTTGAAATATTTTGTGAATTGTCACATGGAGCATATTCTCAACACAAATTATACAATTGTTTTCAGCTGATACAAACAAATTGAAGCCTTTTTTTTTTTTTGAGCACCGACTGATATATTTATTGCGCCAATATTGACACAAATATATTGGTATCGGTGTATATTGGGACTTTTTTTTTACTGACTATAATGCAAAATTAATGCTTGAGGTGTATTTATAATTTCTCTGCATGTGTGGGTTTTTAATAGTAATTTATCATTTCAAATTCCTAGTTTAGTGTTTCAATGCACTTATGCAGTGTCGACGATAAAGTAAAATATTGCGCCTCCATTACATATCTTTGTCACGAGTGTTAAAAGCTTTTGATATCCACATTTGAGGAATCATTGCAAAATAAACTGTTAAATGTGCTGTATATTCAACATATCTCTTAAGAGAATCGGTTGAAATATCGATTTGTCTACTTCTTAGTATCGGCATCGGCCACAATAATCTAGTATCAGTCGGGCTCTACATTTTTTTTTTCACTTCAGGTGAAATTACGCGGCTGACATCATTTCTGTGTTTTTTTACGGGTTCAGGCAGTTGCATTCTTTTGGTCAGGTGTTGACGGTTTGTTGGCAGAGAGCTCATGCAAACAATGTGCAAACAATCTGTGTCACTCCAGCTGAGCTAGCAGTTGCTGTTTTTCTTTTTTTTCTTGGGCGTCATGGTCAGTCCATGGCATGCAGTGTGGTGAGGGTCTCAGGCAGCACCTGTGGCTGTGTGGGCCTGTTTGTCTCGTCTTGTGTACCAGATGTCTTGTTTGTAACAATGTCTCTTTGGCAGAATGAAGCGTCCTGTATGTAGTTTCATGCCTTGATGCCAGTGAAATAACTTCCACAAGTGAACGGGGAGCTGTGATAAGAAAGAATCCATCAACACTACAAATAGAGACGCTGTGAATGTAGCTAAAAATATATTGACATGGTGTTATCATTAAAGTTGTTGCTGACACTGGACACACTGCTTTCTTTATTTTGAGATACATCTGAGTCCCAACACTATTAATCCATTGTTGTCTTACTGAGCAAATTCGATAAACATTTGAGATTAATTTAACATCAAACTGTTTTTGCTGTTGTTGCAGATGACAAATATAGTCCATCACTGAACAAGGGGGGCTCCCCAACAAGACAAGGCAGAGACAAGATATCTACTTCCACCTCAGTGAGAGACAGATCGGCTCTCTATCTGTCAAGAGCAGCAGCTTTTGACTCCACAAGAGGCTCAACACAGCCAGTGAGTTCCTGACATGCTTCTCATTCCTCCACACACACCGAGGTCAAGAGCTTCAATAGGGAGCGACCACTGTGCTCTGTCACAAAAGGAACAACATTTTACAATAAATCTACTGCATGTTTTAAATGTGTGCAGCACAATGCTAATACACATATTTACAGAGAATATTGTTACCTGAGCCAAACTGATTGACATCAAACTTTTTCTGTTGTTTAACAGGAAGTCATTGGTACTCCAAGAACAAGGGCTAAAAGCAGTAAGGTACTGTATAGTTCATTTAGCCTCCTTTACAACACAATGTGGTTTCTTATTGTTGTGTGCTGTGTGTTTCAGTCTTTACACGCATGACCAAAACCACAGAAAACCTTCTTGACATAACAGAAACATTAAATTACATTTAAAATTTAGATAAAAGAAATTCACAACAGCCAAACTCAATCATATACAACAGTCTTGTCAGTATAAACAATACAGTTACCAGTCATGTATTTTTGGTTTGATATTTCTTCATAAACAACCAACAGTGTTGCCTGAAATAGTAAAGTACAATCCATAAACAGGAACAGTGTTGTTGCCATGACAGTTCCTCAAAATATTTAAGAATCAAAACACGGACATACCCATTAGCATTAGTATTGCAGATTTCTCATAAAACCTGAAATTAAAAATCATAGTCCGCTTCACCAGTAAATGTGATAATAAATTAATGTTGTGTTTATCTTTGTTTCTACTGCCCTTAAGTGGCCAAAAAGAAGTTAATGCAAGTTTAAATTAATGTTGAAAGTCAACACTATCCCCCATACTCCCGGTATCATGTTTAACCAGGAGCCAAGTCCCAAAACAAAAAAATATTTCCCTGAAGAGGATTTACAAACTGCACTGTATGTACTGTATAATCTTTATTCCAAAGTGTTTCCATGAAGAGAAAAGAAGAACTTAAAACATAAAATCGACTACCTGTGTACACAGAGTAGACTCGGTGTCTGTGTGACGTCTGCCTACTAACAGCTGTGCAGTGTTTTGTTAACCCTGGTGTGACAGAGGATGGTTTGCGGTGAAAAACATCAAGCGAACATTAAAGAAGGTAAAGTATGACTTCTCTTGCTAAATGCATGTGATTCTAACATTTGCATGTATCTTAACTAATGCAGTTTTTGATGGCTGGATCCTGATGATATTACTCCTGTCTGTTTTTGTCTTATTTCAAGATGGCTGACGCAGTTAGGAAAGTCACAGTTTCACAATCATCTCATGATGAAGATGACCTGCCTCTCCCCCCACCTCCTCCCGTACCACCCAGACCCCTTGACTACGAAGGGCCTCTAACATTAAGCAGCCTCCCTGTGCCTCCACCTAAAGAAACCTTCTCCACGTTCTACCAGCAACGGCAGAAGAGTGAGCTGAAGAGGCTCTTTAAACACATCCACCCAGACCTACGGGCAAGTCTCGATGACGCAGTGGATGATGAGATACTGAGGGCAGTGCAGTCAGAAAGCACTCAGGCAGCGGACGCAGCTTATCAGGGTGAAGTGCAGTCGATGAGGTGGATCTTTGAGAACTTGACTATGGACAATATCGGAGACCCTCATGCAACCAAAAAGATGCTGGAAGAGGAGGAGTTAAAAGGCGGAGACGTCAGAAGCACCTCCTCGATGTTTGAACACATTGACAGCACCCTACAAATGTCTGCTCAAAGACAGACCTCTGTCAGAGGGGATGTGAGGACATCAACATGGTTGTTTGAGACCCAGTCCTTGGATTCCCTCAACAAGTCAAAAACTGACGAGGGTGAGCTGGTTGAGGCGGTGCTGAAAGAACCCATCCAGCCTGGAGATGTAAGAGGGACTCGGCTGCTTTTTGAGTCCAAACCACTGAGCGACTTGGGACGCTGCAACTCCATCGAAGACCACAGCTTCCTAAAACTGAAATCTGAGCTTCAGGAGCAGAAAGGAGACGTCCAGAAGACCGTGAAGCTCTTCCAGACTGAACCTTGCTGTGCCATCAGAGACAACAGTGGCAATATCCATGAGATTAAATCCATCTGCAGGGAGGAGATCAACAGCAGCAACATCAGCACTGCCCGTTGGCTTTTTGAAACCCAGCCTTTGGACCTGATTAATAAGGGAACTGATGGGGTGAAAATAATTCGGGGTATTTCTCTGGAGGAGGGGCACAGAGGAGGTGTCGACCGAAAGAGGTGGATGTTTGAAACTCAGTCATTTGATACGATACAAGAGGTCGTGGAAGTGGACAAGTTTCAAGGAACAGTGGCTGAGCAAACAGGAGAGGCTGATGTCACCAACAAAAGGAGGCTCTTTGAGATGCAACCCTTGGCAGCAGTAAAAGGAGATGCTGCAGAAAAGTCTTTGGAAAAGGAAGAAATAGTTGGGGGAAATGTCAAGACTTCTCTGTGGCTGTTTGAAACTCAGCCCATGGAGGCGCTTAGTGATAGCTATGAAGTCGGGCGCCTGAAGAAAATAACCCTTTCAGCTGAAGAACAAGGAGAAGTAAAAGGCAAAAAACAAATATTTGAGAGCTGCAGTATTCAAAAGAACACCTCAATAAAAGAGCAGGAGACTGAAAAGGGTGATGTGAAGGGATTCAAACAACTTTTTGAAACAATTCCTTTGAGCAAAATTGCTCATTCTGATGAGGAAATCACTGAGGAGGAAAATGCGATTGCAGCCGGTAACGTAAAAGGTAACAAAGCAATGTTTGAGACAACTCCTTTGTATGCAATTAAGGACAGCTCCGGAAACCTCCATAAAGTTACAACAGTCAGCCGAGAGGAATTCATCAAAGGGAAAGTCAAAAACTACAAGTGGATGTTTGAGACGAAGCCTTTAGACCAGCTGGCAGAAGGAAAAGGAAATGTTGAGGTGATCAAGGGCATCACCCGACAGGAGGACACCACGAGCGACGTCAAGATGGCAAAGTGGCTTTTTGAAACGCAGACAATCGATGGGATCCATTCGAAGTTCAATCAGACAGAGCAGGGCGCTTCTTTGGAAGAGGAGCCTCGTAAAGGTGACGTCAAGACCTGTAAATGGTTATTTGAGACACAACCAATGGACGTTTTGTACGACAAATCAGAAAAGGTGAAAGACAAAGAAGCCATTGACAAAACCGATGTCAAGTCAATGACTTGGCTTTTTGAGTCACAGCCTCTAGATAGCATCAAAGATGGTGATGAGTATAATTTGACGCTTTGCAGCACCATAGACGATTCTACCAAATCAGAAATTGGTGTTCAAACAGTTAAACATCTTTTTGAAACAGAAACCTTGGATAAAATCAGAAAGGATTCAAATTCAGAGCAAGATTTAAGATGCGTCAGCCAGGTCAACTTTCAGTCAGGAGATGTCTCTCGCGTCAAAGAACTTTTTGAATCCCAATCCATCAACGAAATAGGATCCGAAATCGTGACATCATCTGATGAGCAGAACCAAGACAAACACATTGAAAAAGGTTCGGTGCATAAATTTACGTGGATGTTTGAGAACTGTCCCATGAACCGTATCAACATAGACAGTGATGATGCAAATATGCAGAACGTCGAAGCTCTCGAGAGTGGAGATGTACAGAACAAAAAGTTTATATTTGAAACCTCCTCACTGGACAAAATCCACGATGAACCCCTTGAACAGAAATCCGTCTCGGTGGAACAGCCTGTGAGCAACGTTGACGTGAAGTCCAGCACCATGATGTTTGAGTCCCTGCCGCTGTATGCCATCAGAGACAAAGAGGGACAGTTTCATGAGGTGACAACCGTACAAAAAGAGGAGGTAGAGAGTGGTGATGTGAGAGGAGCGAGGTGGATGTTTGAGACAAAACCACTCGATGCCATCAAGGCGGATAATGAAGTTTATGTGATCCGAGCTGTCACCCAAGAAGATGTCAAGACAGGAGACGTCAAATCAGCCAGATGGAAGTTTGAGACGCAACCTCTGGACTCCCTCACCAGCCGAGAAGAGCCCCATGTCAGGGTCAGCGAAGACTTTGGCAGTACTAATGTGCAGCTCAATAAACAGATATTTGAATCTGAGCGGTCGTGCGAGAAGTTTGTGCGAATGGTTAGCGTCACTGATGTCCAGCAAGGCGATGTCAGGACGTCCACCTGGCTCTTTGAGAATCAAACCATTGACAGTCTGAAAGGGGAACCTCAGGAGCAGAGTCCTGTGAAAACAGTCCACAGGGAAGACAGCCAGAAGGGCGATGTGAAACGCTGCACCTGGCTGTTTGAATCGCAGCCACTGGACAAGATTAAGGAGCTTGAAGATACCTCCGTGCAAGGTGTTGAGGAGATCCCAAAAGCTGACGTGAAATGCACTACCTGGCTCTTTGAGACCACTCCACTGGACAAAATCACTGCCAACAGTGTTGCTGACACCCTTTCATATTTGTATCAAATGACATTTGTTTACTCAAGTGGCATCATAATAGAAGCAAACGAGAGTAGAAATGTTAACATGGCAAAATATACGCTTGACAGCAATGAAGGTGTGCAGATTCAGAAAGAGGAGGTGTTTGGGGGGAACATCAGGAACATCATGCTGCAGCTCTTGCTCAAACCAACCCTCAAACCCCAAATTACTCTTTTGAGAGAACATGAAAAAGGAAAAGTTAACACCGAAGTCGTAGAGCTTCCTGTCTTCCAGTCGACTGCCTCTATTGACATCGAGAGCGATCAAAGAGTACAGAACATCGGCCAAATGATCGAGGAGATGCTCGTTCAAGAAAAGAATTTGAAAAAGGGAATCATAATGCAAGAGACGGCAGAGGGACACGCAGAGATGTCGGTTTATTCTCTCATCTGCAATTATGAGATCAAAACCGAGAGTCATGCCACAGAGAGGGGAGATGTAAAGTCTACAATTGGAAATCTGTTAGCTACTGCCAGCAGTCAGAGGACTGCAGTCTCGTGTAGAGTGGATGAGAATGAGAAGGGAAATGTGAATTTGTACAAAAGTTGCATTGAGAAAGGAGAACTGCATTACCTGAAGACTCTTTATACCGAGACGTCTGAAGGTGAAGTTGATGACAACTCTCTGGCTAAGGAGCAGATTGAAACCATTCAGGGGGGAGTGAGGGAAGCAAAGAGAAGCCTTTGCCTGCAAAAAGAGCAGGTAGAGCGAACGATTGCTGATGTTTTGCCGGGGGATGTAAAGAATGCCAAAAAAGTGTTTTCGTCAGAGAGCTCCATCAGCGTTGATAACTGTGTTCCAAAAGAAGAAATAATACCCGGAGATGTCTCATCAGCAAAGCAACAACTTGCAGAAAAGCAACCTGTCAGTGTGGAAAAGGAGGAAATTGTGGCTGGGGACATCAAGGCGACAATGCAATCATTAGAACGAGCAAAGCAACAGAGCATGTGCGTGGAGCGGGAAATCATTCAACCTGGAACTATCTATGACATGGACTTATCAGCTGAAGGTCCTGAAGTAGAAGGAAACCAAGCACAAAAGGAGGTCATCGTATCCGGAGATGTGAAAGCAGCTAAAAAGTCTCTTGAAATGGCTAAGAAGCAAAGCATGCAAATGGAGCGGGAGGTCGTTGTCCCTGGAAAAATATACAACCTGAATGTGTCAGTGCAGGAGGAAAGCTCTTCAACTTTGGCACAATCTACATGTTCGTCCTCCTTGAGATGCCAGCAAATCAGGACTAATCCAAAGGTCAGTGAAGCAGAGAAAGATCGGGAAAGCCGTGTTTCCTTTGAGGCTTGTCAACAAAGTGCAGTTATAGTCAGTAATTGTTCCCCAGAATCATTGCCTCCTTTTGTAAAATGCGAGTTTAATGGTCAGACATCTGAAGATGAGACAGAAGAAGTTATCAGAGGAGATGTAAAGGCAGCAATTAAATCTCTGCAGAGTGCAGCGACAGAGCAAAAGGTCCTAGATAAAGAAAATATTGTAAGAGGTAATGTGCAGCTGGCTCTGGAATCGCTTGAAAAATCTAGTGTAAATGTGTCTAAAGGAGACTATAAAGCAGCAATGATATACAGGAATTCAGGAAGGTCTTGTTCAGAGAGGAGCAAGACTGTTCACAAACAGTGTGTTGTAGTGTCTGTGCCTCCATCTGACACAAAATATTCTCCTTCAATTTCAGTAACCTGTGAAGGACAACCAGCCATTACAACACAGAGTTCAACTCCCAACCCTGTAGCAAATGGAAACCCTAAATCACCCAGCTCTGAAAGTGTAACTCCACCTCCACTCCCTCAAAAGACTGAGAAACAACAGGAGCAGAAACCAGCTTTACCACCAAAGCCACAATGGATAAAATCAGTAGTTGTGGAAGAGCCAAATACTCTGCCGACTCCAGCTCCTGAGGGTGCTCGGCCTATTAAAGACAATGTAAAAGTGATTCTCTCAAAACAAAGCCAACAGTTTTCTACACACACTATAGATAAAGTACAAGAAACTATAATGCAAGGCAAAATCAATGAAGAGACCTTACATGAAACACACCACCAAAAATGTGCTGATGCAGCAGTGGAAGACTCAAACCAAATAATTGTACATCTACCAATAAACTCTGACGCTCATGAAACCAAGAAGAAAAAGAAAACAGCACCATTTACAGTGAACAAATCAGACTGCCAACTAATGATGTCGAACAGCAATGAAGCAGAAATAGAGCGAAATGTGATACAGAAAATAAATGCAGCTGAGGAGATACAGATGTGTATGAAGAATTATGCAGAAGACGGTAAAGATGAAATGAACATGAGCTTGCAGGCAGCCTTAAAGAACTTTGAAAGGAAGGACGGCGAAACTTTGGACAGAAGAGCTTTGGTGTCCAAGAAGGTCATAAAGGATAATGTCGGTGACAATACACAAAGCGACAGAACCACTTGCCAGCAACACAAACCACATCCCAAACCTACCCATAAACAACACAAGACTCAAGGGCAAACGTCCGAGACTAACAGCTTAGTTAAAGTAAGCCCTGCGCAGCAAAATGATCTCAATGAAAAACAAGAAAAACTTGAGGATAAAGTTGTTTTAAGAGAGAAAAAAGTAAGAGAGACCGAGGACGAAAGACTGCAAAGGCTTTCTGTCCACAAGGAGGAGATCATGAAGGGAAATGTGACGGCGGCCATGGAAATCTTTGAAAATTTAAAGAAACGAGAGGAACTCAAAGGAATCCTGTCTCAAGTGCAAGAGATAGAGGGCGAGACCAGCAACGTGGATGCAAGCTCCTTTAAGACATTATATGACAATGTCCCTGGTTGGATGGTTACATCAAGTCAAAATGTTAAGCAAAGTAAAACGCAGGAAAGGAAAGTTGAGGTAGAATCACAGGATGATGAACTTGAAAGCATCTCCTCAGTTGAGACTGCATTTGAAGATCTGGAAAAGGCAAGTAAGGAAATAATAAATCTGAAGGAACAGACTTTGGCAAAACTTCTTGACATTGAAGAGACGATTAAAAAGGCTTTATACTCCGTCTCCAATCTAAAATCTGAAGCTGACATCGCGGGGTTGTCAGGACTATTTGATGAATCTTGGAAATCTGAGCAAAACCTTCAACCTGCCAACAATATCAGAAAAATCAGCATTGGGTCAAGCAAGGCCAAATCAAGTCAAACCAAAGAGACGACTCATGCTAATCTCCAAACAGATTCGAGTCTATCTAAAAAAGAAGTGCCCAGACAAGTGCACAACAAGCCACTTATTAGACAGTCTTCCTCTCAGTCTTCCCCATCGTTCATCTCCATTCACTCAGCTGCCAGAAAGCCGACTGATCAACCTAAGCCGACCATGTCAACCTTCAAACCAAACACAGAGGGTAGTTCTCACGGCTGCCATGATGCCAAAAAGGATCTTGAGTCTTCTACTGCAGAGTCTTCAAAAAATGGGTACAGTCCACAACGCAAGGTCAGTGTGCTCGAAGTGAAAACCGTTCCAGAGCAACCTGCAGGAATAATCGGCAAAAAGACAGTCAGTGAAACATACGAAGAGACCGATGGTTTTGGCAATGTGTTTGTCTCTTCTGTGACGTCAACAGTCGTCACCAAACAGTCTGACAGTAAAGCATCTGCTCTATTTGAAGTAGTCGGTAGTCCAACCAGATACGAAGTCATGACATCCCCGCTGATGCGAAGATCTGGACGCCCTTTTGAAGATAAAGTGTTGAGCAACGGCAAGCAGGAAGGCACAGTATTTGTAACATTTAGCCAACCAAAGGAAAAACACTAAACAAGCCACTTATGAGTGTGTTTCCAGGTCCTTTTACTTTCAGAAAGCAGTTATTCCATCTATGTATTTATCCCATTTTGTTTTCATGAAAGAGTTTTTTTGTCAGTCAGAAAACTGAGTTTATGAAATAATGAAAATGTTGACTTTAAATTGCAAATCAATCGTCTTATAGATTTTATACTGTACCCACATGATAAAGTGTTAAGTTCTTTTCTTAAAGCAAAGCATATAGTTAGCACTGTATGTTCTGTTGTTTAAATTGTCAAATAAATGACAGTTTAAAAGATGTGATGTGATAATTGATTTTATTCTGCATGCTTATCCCTCATTATTATTCCAACAAACTCTAAAGTGAATTAAATACTGTAAATTATCAAGGAGCAACCAAAACACCATCAACAACCATTGATGTTACCTGCAAGGGTTAGCTCCCACTCACAAAACTTACAATAAGTTCACCTCTATGTATATTTTCAAAATCATTTTAGCAATCAACACAAGTAAGTAATGCTTAAAGATATAGTTTGACATTTTGGGAACACTTGTTGTCTTTATGCTGAGGAGTTAGATGAGGACATCCACATCACTCACATCTTTCTATACTGTAGGCAGCTGTCCCTCAGAACTTCAGGCGACTAACATTATTCCAAAAATGTTCTCCTTCTATATCCACTGTTGCTTTGAATGTCCAGATGTATTACAATTAAAATTGTATGTCTCACTTTTGTTGTCACCTTGAATAAATACTGTGTTAAGAGCCTGGTTATCTGCTAACAAACTATGCTAAACATCTGCCAGCCAATCAGAATGAAGCCTTCTTAGTGTCCACGGTATAGAAGCGTAGGAATAAGAATTTAGACACTTTAATATCTCAGAAGTGTGATTATTACATTATATTTTGAAAAGGTAACCACTGGTGTAAGTATCTCTACAGACTCCCTGCAATTTGGAAAACAGTAGACTAAAAATGTTTTTGTAAATCATAATAAATTATTCCAATATAGACAGATGGCTGTAGAAATAAAAGAAAAATGACAGAAAAATCTTGTAAGTTACCTTAAACAGAGTTTGTTTTCATTATAGTTCCAGTCCCCTGCCAAGGAAATGTGTTCTGCCTGTTTGACACCCGTCTATCCAATGGAAAGAATGGTGGCCAATAAACTTATTCTGCACTCCAACTGTTTCTGCTGTAAACACTGTAAGAAGAAGCTCAGGTGAGATATTTTTATCCTGTTTAACCAACTAAAACTTACAAGGATAAAAGATGTAATGTTTGCATTCACAAGTAAATTCCAAAAAGGTGATTATTTCCAATCTCTAATGCACTGAATTCATTCACAGCAGCTGATCAGCAGTTAACAAATCAAATAACAAATCATATATGACAAATTAAAGAATATCTGATATTCCATTTTGACTTTGTTTCATTTCATTGCAGCATTCACAACTATTCATCTCTTTATGGAGAGTTCTACTGCATCTCTCACTACCAACAGCTTTTTAAAAGAAAAGGAAATTATGATGAGGGTTTTGGGCGCACACAACATAAAGACCGCTGGATTCAGAAAGATAAAGGAAAAACTGAGCCAGATGCCACGTCCACTCCTAAAATGACCAAAACCATCTTAAACACTTCTTACGGCTCCAGAGAGTTTTCTGCTGACACAACTGTTGCAAAGTCCTCTACAGGAGAGCCAGCACACAAAAGTGTTGCTGATGTTAAGGGTAAACTGAAAATGAGCTGGCCACCAGAGAAGAAGAATACCGGGGTAAATCAAACACAGAAAACACACACATCAGCTGTGAAAAATAAGATATCGGACATCAGCAAAGCAGCGAAGAGCTTTTCAGAGAATTGGAAAAAAGACAAGCTTAACCACAGTGGAGAACAGAGAGATAAGGAAGTCAAAGAACAACCTAGAACAGCAGGTTTGATCTCAGGTGAGAAGTTGTCCTCAGAGAAAACAAACTCAGTGAGTGACCCAACCAGAGGCCATTTCCTCCCTACAACAGCACCTAACTTTTCTTTGCCCGGCTCACAAAGAGGTAACTCTGTCACGAACCGAAAAACACTTCAGGAAAGTGTGGCACCCACCTCAAAAGCCAACCACAATCCAACATCCAACAAATTGGATGCTAATGCCAATAAAGTTCGGAAATCTGTACGGTTTGCTCCAAATGTTGATGTGGCTGAGTATGGCAAGTCCTCTTCTCTCAGCCCAGGAGCCAAAAATGAAATGCTCTCAGATGAGTCTGAACCTGGTCAAGTGAACATGTCCAAGGATTTAACAGACCATTTGATATCTGAGAGCAAACAACAAAGACAAGGTGAGATGTACCTTGAAATCCCTGAATATAAAAGCCATGGAGAAGCAAATAATTCGCTAAACCAAGAGATTGATGTTCAAGAGGGGAGGAGTCAAGAGATTAAACAGATTGATATCAAAGCTCTGAATAAAGTAGGTGAAAAGGTTGATGATTCATTTAAAATCCAAAGTCTCACTGAAACTTTCAGTTCAAGTCAAGATAATATCACAGATCGAAAGCTTGTCATTCAAGGAAAGTCGTTCGGTACTTGTGAATCAGAAAATCCAAGCACTCCACAAAGTCCTGCAGCACATGTAATCGAAGAGGAGGCCAGTCTCAAAAGGAATGAAAACCAGTCAGAAAAAACAGATTCTACCACTGACCAAGACAACAGTGGTAACCAGGAGAAGCCCATTGAGATAGCCAATTCTCCGAAAGGTTCTGTTAAACAGGCTGAAAAGACAAAGGCCAAACTGGGATCCTGGTCCAAAAGAAAGAGTCCTTTGTCAAAGCTCTTCACATCAGGCGTGACTGACAAAACAAACAAGGCTGAAACAAAAGATGCCAAGAAACCAGACGCCAAACCCGGTGGTGGACTCTTAGGACGACTGTTTCAGTCATCCTCAGAGAAGGTTGATGATGCCACGAAATCTGCTGCCCAAGATGAAATAAATTACAAAAAACCTGCTGCTGACAAGAAGAAAGAAGAGGCTGAGACAAAAGATGTGCAGAAGGAAGGCAACATGACTAAAGTCCCACATCTGGAACAAGATGTTGGGAACCGTGTCGAGGACAAGTCACAGTCCTCTGAAGCCAACGCAACAGAGAGTAACTGCAGAGCCACAGAGCCATCCAACCTGCCTCAGACAGTAACTAGTGAAACAAATGATGATCAAACAGCTCCAGTGCAAATTGATGCAAGTCCAACTGATCAAGAATCAAATTTACAGAGAAGCGAGACTACAGACCAGTTTGTTGGTGATCCTGGAATAGAGTCCAAAGATCTTCCCTCTGCTGTACAATCAGAGTATGAGGAGTCAATCAGTGAGTTAATACCTGAGAAGAGTCGTGATGACATTTTAAGCGATCCGTTTAATGATGATATTTTTGGAGACAGTGTCAGTTCAGCCCTCGTTGGCCCATCGCCCACTCTGATGAATACAGACGAATCTGCCCAAAAGCCAAATGAACTGAGTGGCACACCAGGAAGTGACCTGTGCAACCATGAACCTCCACAAGATTCCTCTGATTTCTTTGGTCTGTCGGACTCTCAGGAGATTTTTGAAAAAACTCCCAGTGATGAGTTTTCATCTTCTCTGATTAACACAGCTTTGCCAGCAGTCCTTTCTACCGAAGGTTTTCCAGCTGATGATCAAGAATCAAATTTACAGAGAAGTGAGACTACAGACCAGTTTGTTGGTGATCCTGGAATAGAGTCCAAAGATCTTCCCTCTGCTGTACAATCAGAGTATGAGGAGTCAATCAGTGAGTTAATACCTGAGAAGAGTCGTGATGACATTTTAAGCGATCCGTTTAATGATGATATTTTTGGAGACAGTGTCAGTTCTGCCATCGTTGGCTCATTGCCCACTCTGATAAATACAGATCAAACTGCCCAAAAGCCAACTGACCTGCCCGATGTGCCGGACGAAGGAGGAAGCGACCTGTGCAATGGAGCATGTTTTGATCTCAATCATGATCCTCCCCAAGAGCCCTCCGATTTCTTTGGTCTGTCTGAGTCTCAGGAGATATCTCAAAACACCTCTGGTAATGAGTTTTCATCTTCTCTGATTAACACAGCTTTGCCAGCAGCCATTTCTACTGAAGGTTTTCCAGCTGTTGATCAAGAATCAAATTTACAGAGCAGCGAGACTACAGACCAGTTTGTTGGTGATCCTGGAATAGAGTCCAAAGATCTTCCCTCTGCTGTACAATCAGTGTACGAGGAGTCAATCAGTGAGTTAATACCTGAGAAGAGTCGTGATGACATTTTAAGCGATCCATTTAATGATGATATTTTTGGAGACAGTGTCAGTTCAGCCCTCGTTGGCCCATCGCCCACTCTGATGAATACAGACGAATCTGCCCAAAAGCCAAATGAACTGAGTGGCACACCAGGAAGTGACCTGTGCAACCATGAACCTCCACAAGATTCCTCCGATTTCTTTGGTCTGTCGGATTCTCAGGAGATTTTTGAAAAAACTCCCAGTGATGAGTTTTCATCTTCTCTGATTAACACAGCTTTGCCAGCAGTCCTTTCTACCGAAGGTTTTCCAGCTGATGATCAAGAATCAAATTTACAGAGAAGTGAGACTACAGACCAGTTTGTTGGTGATCCTGGAATAGAGTCCAAAGATCTTCCCTCTGCTGTACAATCAGAGTATGAGGAGTCAATCAGTGAGTTAATACCTGAGAAGAGTCGTGATGACATTTTAAGCGATCCGTCTAATGATGATATTTTTGGAGACAGTGTCAGTTCTGCCATCGTTGGCTCATTGCCCACTCTGATGAATACAGATCAAACTGCCCAAAAGCCAACTGACCTGCCTGATGTGCCGGACGAAGGAGGAAGCGACCTGTGCAATGGAGCATTTTTTGATCTCAATCATGATCCTCCCCAAGAGCCCTCCGATTTCTTTGGTCTGTCTGAGTCTCAGGAGATATCTCAAAACACCTCTGGCAATGAGTTTTCATCCTCCCTAAGTGACACAGCTTTGCCAGCAGCTGTTTCTACCGAAGGTTTTCCAGCTGATGATCAAGAATCAAATTTACAGAGAAGTGAGACTACAGACCAGTTTGTTGGTGATCCTGGAATAGAGTCCAAAGATCTTCCCTCTGCTGTACAATCAGAGTACGAGGAGTCAATCAGTGAGTTAATACCTGATAAGAGTTGTGATGAGATTTTAAGTGATCCATTTAATGATGATATTTTTGGAGACAGTGTCAGTTCAGCCATCGTTAGCTCATTGCCCACTCTGATAAATACAGATCAAACTGCCCAAAAGCCAACTGAACTGCCTGATGTGCCGGACGAAGGAGGAAGCGACCTGTGCAATGGAGCATTTTTTGATCTCAATCATGATCCTCCTCAAGAGCCCTCCAATGACTCTCAGAAGATTTTCGATGACACCCCCGGTAATGAGTTTTCATCTTCTCAGAGTGACACAGCTTTGCCAGCAGCTGTTTTTACTGAAAGTTTTAGCCTGATTGACTCTCAAGCGTTACCATCTGAGAACGAAGGGATTCTTGGCATGACCGATCAACTTATTGTCCCTGACTCGGCACCTGTAAACCAAGATGTAAGTCGCACCTCAGATTCATTTGGTGAGGGCAACCAGACAAGTGGGCAGGATATGCATTTTGACATATTCAGCTCCAATGACACTCTCTTCAGTCAGCCAACGGATGTTAATGTGCCTGATCAAGGAGCTGATGCTTCCACAAATCATGCATCTCTCTTTTCCGATGATATCTTTGGAGTTACTGATATCGCAAGCAGTTCAGATGTATTTACATCACCAACAAGCAGTCCAGCCACTTCTAATTCACTGAATGATTTACTTGGTACTGATTCATTTCCTACTGCTGCCCCACCTGCTCAGATAAACCTTTTTGCTGATGACATCTTTGTATCAGAAGCACAATTGCTGCCAGTGTCTGAGTCAAGTGGTGCAAATGTATTTGTGGACAGTCTTTTAGTTTCTGAAACCATCAATACAGAGCAAAAAACAGAGAATGCTGCCACAAACAGCAGCTGGATGGATGATTTGCTGGGGTAAAAGCAACGTTGTATTTTACTACCATTACTTTTAATTTCTTCAACTGCGTAGGTGTGGTAACCGTTTAATTAGTTGACAAAAAAAGGGCTAATATTATCACATCATTAGAAATTTGTATCAAACACAATCTCTAACATTATTTTTCAAATTTGTAAGACAAATATGCATTTTTTGATTACATCTGCAAAATGAATGTATTTTATAATATGGACATGATTATCTTTGAAAGTAAACTTAAAGGGAAAGATGAAGACAGGATATTATGTTTTCTGAATAAATGCTCAACTGCTGAGAATTTGTGTGAACAAATAGATTATAAAAAGAAATTCTAAAAAACTAATTTGAGTCTGAAATGTCTGTGTGTGTTTTTGAAAATAAAACTGTAAATGTAGCAATATGAAAAAATATTTATTCTGAATGTATTCATCATTGGTTAATCTGTAACACAATTACAAAGTTATAGGCCCGAGGCAGGTTTGTTTAATGACTGCTGCTGCGCAACCCTTTACTTTGCAACCATTTGTTTGACATTTTGGTAAACACAAAGTCTTTCTTGATGACAGTTAAATAAGAGGATTGATGACACTCTTGTTATTAAGATAAATATGGATATAGCTGCTTGTTGGCTAAGCCTCACACAATAACTAGAAACAGAGGGAAACACCGTGCCTGCCCCTGTCCCAAGTTAAAATCGGCCTCCCAGCATCTCTAAAGCTCAGTAATGAACTTAATCCAAAGGGTTAAAAAAAAGTTATGGAGTTTTACAAGAGGTGCCTTACAGATTCATAGTAATAAGATGTACAGGCACGATTACCTTTTGTTCCACCTTCTGTTTCCACCTATTGTATAAAGCTAAGCTAACCGATTGCAGGCAATGCCTTCATACTCAGTGTACAGTCATGAGCGTGTTGTCAGCTTCCTAATATTACTCTTGGTTAGAAAGCCAATAGGGCCTAAGGGAAATTAATGATTTGCAGATATAATTGCTTATGCTGCTAGACAAATTCAATATATGCACATTTACTGCTCAAAAAAGGGATTTTGGGCTATTAAATAGACATAAACAAATTATTACTCAGAAAGGAGACAAAATTGTCGAATTGTTTGTTGAATTTTCATATATTGTGTTAAATACTTTGGTAATGGATACACTTCTGAATTATTAGTAATTCTGACAACCTTTAAAAGAAAGTTTACTACACAGACATGTTGTTTACATATTTAGAATATTTAATAATGGTCATCTTTTAGAATTTTATTGTCATCTTTATCATCTTTATATCCAAATTGTGCCCTCTTCCGAAAATAATAATCACACTGTCCAAAAACCATTGAACATTCATGACAACTTCACTTATTTTACTAAAAAACAAAGCAAACAGTAACAAATCTTCGACAGCTTCTTCTGTTTATATTAAGTGGTGTACTGTTTGTGACTGGTGTGTTTGGTAGTGAATTCATTCAGCATTTTAAACATGAAAAACAAATGAAAGAGGTTAAAAGCAAAAACACAGATATCAACATTTCTAATGACATATAATGCTTCATGAAATAAATAGAAATATATATATTTCATTTGTATCCCTTTAATCATTTGTGAACTTGTCTTGGGAGCTCAGGTTTGGAAGCACTGATGTACTATAAATGATGTCAGATGTTGTGTTTGAAAAAAATGCATCATCCAATTAGAAATAAGAAGAAGACGAACCGCAAGACAAACGTTTACAACTGAGTTGACTCTGAATGTGGAAAACTTGCTGCTGTTGTGGAGGTAACATTTCTGAAAGACACAGGTCAGAAACAAATGCAAAACTAAGAGTCATCAATGATAAAATGATAAAATATAGGAGATATCAACTTGTCTAAAGTGCTATAATGATGGAGTTTATGAACCATAGCTACCTGTTGTCCTCAGCCTCTCCCGCTGTCTCAGGAAGCTCTTTGCTTTCGGTCTCTGGAAGTAGGAAACCAAGAGCTCCACTGACCAGTGTGAGGCATCTGTAAGAAGACAATTTGTAAAGCACATTTTGTTGATGTTCAAAAGCTCACACAACATCTGGGTTCTGTCTCCAAAGGTTTTATGCATATGTTGTAACACATTGAGAGAGACCACTGTAACTGGTGCTTTAACAATTAGTCAATTTATAAAGTAGTCAAACAATTAAAATAAATAATGGGGACATTTAATAATCAATAAATGCTTTGCTTTTCCCTCTGGTTCCCATCATCGTAAATTGATTGTTGCTTTTTTCCATGTAATGAAAAATGGTGGAAAATGATTGCTGCATGTGTGTGACTCGGTGACAGAGCCCACAACAGTATGAAGAGCCCACAAACTGATACTGACTGCTATTGTAAACATTAAAAAGGGGCAGAAAATGTCATGTTTGTCCTGAAGGTGGCAGAAGAGGTAAAACAATAGTGTCATAAAAGTTTGTTAGCTTGTGAGTTATGATGTGATGTGATGGATCTATAAGGAAACAAAGGATTTACTCTCTAAAATCAAATCTATTTTGGATGTCTTTGTTTTTACTGTCTCCTATAAAGCACTTTATGTATGAAAGGGGCTATAGAAATAAAGTTTAATAATTTTATTATTAAAAAAAACAAATATCTGCAGCTAATTTCATGAAAATGGAGCAGCTGCAGTTGCTGTCAACCAAAGAGGACGAAGATCCCAGTTGACTAATTAACATTACAGTCCTGATTATTTGCTGCTAGAAGATCAACAACAAAACAGGAAAGCAAGTACTGTAATAGAAAGCTCGAGACTACAGCATGGTTGATTCGATTTGTGAAGGTTTGTGTGGTTCACTTTGCTTCTTTTTGGTTTTCATATTTCTGTGAGGAAAAGAAAGACAGAATAATGTTAGTGAAAGAGGATAAGAGCAGGGAATTTGTGCATTTTATTTCTCTTGCAGTAGATAATGAAACTAACATACGATGAATAAATGATAAACCAAAAAACCCCACTGATTCCCATCACTGTGCCTTCTGTCTTAATGAGCTCATTCGCCTTAATCCAACTGTGTATTCAAGTTGGAGACATAATTAAAAAGGATAGTTAAATTGTGATACATAAATAGACGTCATCCAGGCCATCTTAACCCTCAAAAGACTAGAGTATCTGGTTCATATCGAGGTTGTCATATTTAACTTTGTGGAGTTTGATGTCCCGATAGGTCTACTCTCATTTGGCGATGCTAATGGACAGTAATCTAGATAAACTAAAATCAAAAGTGCCAAAGTGAGACTGAAATGTTCAGCCATTCTTTTAAAATGGGCAGTAAATGTGCAGCTCACAAATAAAAAACTAATTTATCCCGCTTAACCCCTGAAGCATAAACAATAGTGTCAAATGTCTAATTCACATAAGCAATAATAAAGTTTCAGGAGTTGTTACACTGCAGACTTTCACAAACAGGGCAGATGTCTTGGCCATGCAGAGTCATGGCTTTATTAGGAGGTTTGCCCGCAGCTCGCTCACCTGTTGCCTTCAGCCTCATCGGTTGAATCTGGAAGCTCTTTTCTTCTGGTCTCAGGAAGCAGGAAGGCCAGAGCTCCACTGATGAGCGAAAGGCTGCTGAAGACCACGATGGGTATGGACCAGTGGTACACGGCCAACATGTTGAGCAGCGGCGACAACAACCCACCAGCTCGGCTCACGATAGAGCCCAAACCAGAGGCTGTTTGTCTGGAAGAGGACGAACAACAGAGCTCACGTGATGCTTGTTACCTTAAAGTGTTTTATAACCATCTTGGCAATCATGCAATAATTTTGTCTAAGTAACTAAACTTAACACGTTGTAGTAAGTAGGATAAAGTATAGTGATAGTACTACCCTGTATATCTGCATTTTTTTTTTTTATTGCCTTTGATTACAAATATTTGACCTGCCTGACTAATGAGAACAGTAACACCATTTCAGGTAGTAAATAGTAAATAAAAAGTAGATATACTTAATTTTTTCCTGTTATTGTGTTTCACCACGTTACCTGCAAAAGGTTGATGAACACCTCACCAAGTATGTCAGTGAACACTGGAGTTAATGTCAAGTACAGACACACAAAAACAGGTGACTAAAGTTGGTCAAAGTTTTAAAGATGGACGGGGCAGTTCATTAATCAGTGCAGAATCTTTTTTTTTTCCTCCTTCCTACCAGTGAGAGTAATTAAAAAACCACTGTGTACACGTGCATGAATAACAGTCTCCATCTACTCCGTCGCTACTGTGGCAGCAGTCGAACTGTGGATAAAATGTTTTGAGCGTCACAACGCCGTACGAAATGACTTTTTTCATCATCAGAATTTGATCAGTTTGGTCCGATAACATTTGGAAAGTCTAGAAGAGCGATATGATTGAATTATTTTATACCTATTAATGTTAGCATACAGCAAGCATGTTAACCAGCTCGGGTGGATGTATTGTCCACAGAGCATAAAGAGTTTGCACTCATGCAGCCAGCGCGGGGATGTCTCACCAGACGCCACATTACTGGGAAATACAGAGATTTATCTGGTGGCGATCAGGATTGTGTGAATTGGTTTGGCAAGGTGTTGTATTTAATGTTCCACACTCCAGTTTTAACTAAACAAACCCCCAGCAAAAATGTTTTTGCCTTCTGAATATCAAAATCAATCAGAAACAAGTACCTTATCTCTTATGCTTTGACAGGTATCTGTAATTCTTGTCCCGTAGAGTTTGTTCTTACCTAAACCAACAATGCAGCTGGTGAAATTAGAAAATAACCTACAATGACGAATTGTGTCATTCACTGCAGTGAACTAGAGACTCGGCTTACCGAAAGGATGTTGGAAACAGCTCCTGAACGTACACATTGCATACGGAACCGGCCCAGTTGATGAAAAAACGTCCCGAGGTTGCTAATGTGGTGATGGCAACAGCATTATCTTGAACAGGATAACAGAAAGTCAGAAAAAAATAAAAGTGGCACAACAAAGTCTACAGTGGTGCTTTGATGCTCACCACATTGACATCGCTAACATGGTGATGTTGACTGTTTATTATTGTGATTATGATAGTTTAGTGTTGCCATGCACACACTTTTGCAGTAAACAAGAAGCCATTCGTTGTGTGTCTATCGGGCCATAAATATAGGTGTGGGCCAAATAAAAATGTACCCTTATGTTGGCGCCAGATGGAAAATCTATGAAAAAGTTAGCCAGTAAAATGTATTCTGAAGTGGATTATCATATATAGCAATAAGATGAATAAAGTTGCTTTTCTTACTGTGTTGTGAGGTAACATTGCTGATGAGTTAAAAGAACTACAAATGATAGCCACGCTCTCTATGGCTTTGGTTGAAACAGTTGAGTTTTGATACCATTAGCTGCCATTGAAATATGAGTAAACTTGGCTCACTTAAGGCTACTAGAGGCGCCTTATTGCCAATAGACACTGCCATCTAATAACAGACCACAACAGATAAGCACCATCTGAATGAGGACACCTGAAGAGCTTTACCTTGGTGGAAAGCTAAGATTAAGATGCACAAGAATCCTCCAACCAGAAGTGTTGATATGAGGGACACTTTTCTGCCCACTGCCTCCAACAGCCAAATGCACAGAATATGAGCAGGTAGTTCAGTCAGACCAAACATGGCCTGCGTCAGGAAGATGTCCAGGCCAAAGTTTCCCACATTAAAAGAAAGGCAGTAGTAGGTAACATTCAGTGAGAACCTGCGGAAAACAAAGATCAGAAACACAAACACCGAGATGTGTTTGAAATACAAATTGTGAAATGTCTGGTATTTTATTTAGTACATCATTTACTGTGAAGGCTCAGAAGAGTTATGTGTATCATAAAATGTAACTTACCATGCCAATATTATGGTTAAGAAATACTTCCTAAGCACAGATGATTGGAAAAGAATTATTATGCCTCCCTTTTTCTCAGTTTCTTTCACAACAATCTGTAATGCACAGGAGTGGACACAACATCATGCTAACATTTGTTCATGTTAGCACATCATGTCATCCAACAGCCTTGCAAAACTCAAACTTACTGATGTCTCATCCATTTTATTGCTGTCTTTTCAATCTGATATAATAAAGTACAACTTTCCCCTCAAAGTTGACACTGAGTTGAGTTTCTAGCAGGACTGCTTATTAGATTGAATTACTCTGGACACTTTATACTGCAGACATTCTCTCATAGGACAGGGTTTTTTTTCACCATTAATACACACTCAGTGTTTACTATTGTAACTATACATAATTTTGCATCCAAACCTACATACAAAGGGAAAGAAAAGACATTTCATATGAAGAGTACCTTCTCCAGCAGAGAGTCTGGAACAGTGCGTTTATTGATGACTGCCACTTTAGTGATCAGCTGTTTAGCCTCTTCTATCCTTCCTCTGTCCAACAACCACCTGGCTGACTCTGGAATAAACCTGTCCAAAAAAAGATCAATGATATTTCTCAATATTATATCATTTACCGTTAAGGGTCATGGAAAGGGTTAATGCTCACCATATGTAAATAGCAACCACAGTAAGTGGAGCCGCTGTGATGAGTTGAGCCAGTCTCCAGTCTCTGATGCAGTAGATCGTGCCAGCGAGGGCGCACTGTCCAACTGCACCGAATATTTGAGTCACACATGCTCCCCATGATCGTTTGGACACGCCGATCCATTCAGTGGCTAAAAAAACAGGAAGTTAACTGTCAACTCCGTCAGTATCCAAACATTCTTGCTCCTGCCATAAATGATTGAACCCTAAAAGTGACAAAATGTAAGAGGTCATCAAACAGTAGTTCGCCAACTTATGCATCGTTAGTATGTTGGTTAAATGCGTTAGCTACTGTTACCACAGTGAAACTGTTGCTGCAGACATACTGTATACTGGTTGCTGATGGTCCTTGTAGCGATGCATCAACATAGGAGGTTTATGCTCAATTAAAATAATACAAAATCACTTTTCTGTTTCAGCAAAAGATGAACACAAACCTTTATGAAGAATGAATTTAATGCAAGCCTATAGTAGACGGCATCAGTTTTAATTAGATGTGCTGGTAACTAAGGGTAACATGTGATCAGTCTTGGCGTACCAGAGTACCAGTGTTATAATTTGTTGTTAAATGACCGCTGTGGTCATTTTGGGATGAAAATAAGAGCTAAAAACTACAGAGAGAGAGGATGGAGTATACTGTACCCAGTATAACGCCGTTAAGGCGGTAACCTCCGTAGCCAATTCCCACCATGAACTGGGATGCCAAGTATGAGTAGAAGTTGGGACATAATCCAGTTGTTGCAGTAAATACAACCATCACAACGACCGGGATCTGAGTTGCTCGTTTACGACCAAACCTGGAACAGATAAGACATCATTAGTCAGTTTGGTCACTCCTGGACAAATAACATATTTTGTTGATTTATATTGATGAAGTGGAAAAAAAAAAGTAAATAAAACCTCTGCAGTAAACATAAAAAAGAAGCTGTTCTTCAAATGTTTACTGTATTGTCACTTCATCAGCTCAAAAAAATAGGAAAACAAGTTAATTCATGAGCACAAAAGTTTGGACCCCACGACTTAATCAGTACAGCGTCAGATCGTTTACTTGTACTTACGATTCAGCAAAAGGTCCAAATAAGAGACAACCAACCAGGATGCCAGCCATCAACACTGCTTGTGCTACTTCCAACAAATTACTGTGGTCACAAACCAGATCAAACTGCGCAAAAAAAACAAAACTCCATAGTTAATAAAATAGAGATAATTTTGTATTTGCATTATAAATGATTAAGAGACAGAATATGACTTACATCAGTGACTATAGTAGCTTTATAGAGCATGTTGCCGTACACCCAGCCATCCACGCACCCTGTGGTCTCATTGAGTCCGTACTCCCTGATGGCACCAATGTCCCAGTCCACAGGGACAAACATCCGACACCTGCTGAAGGTGCCATCGTCCTCCTCGCGGGGCAGAGTCAGGTTCAGCTGCTCATCTACGGGCAGGTTGGGAGCAGCCTTGAGGATCCAGTCTGTGTTACAGCGTCGCTCTGGATCCGACTGGATAAAAAATACACTGGCAAAGCTAAAAGGCAGAATAGCATTTGGGAAGCAAAGAGCAAACAGAGTGATCTGCTGAAACAATCTAAAGTCTCCGATACTCCGGAGAATCTCTCCAAAATCAGCCATGCTCAGAGCGTCGAGATCCACCTCAGAGATGCTGCCAGAGGATGACCTTTAAACAACGCAGTCCAGGGTTTAAACATTAATGTTTAAACCCTGGACTGTGAGGCTCAGATAGGATGAGACAGCACTTAAAGAGATGTTTCATTTTGTAGAAAGAGCTGCTCTTATGATTATTTTCAATTTCAGTAGTCTTTCAAAATACAACAAAAGCCATTTTAAATCAAGTATTGTCAATCTAATGGCCGCCTGCTGTTTAACCGATGACTCTTTGCACTGAATACAAGCTTTAACTGACTTCTACAATATGCTGACTAATCACTTCTTGTCTGCCGGTGCTATTACGTGAGTGGTAAACCTGTTACCTAATGTGGACTCATTGTAACTGTCGTAAAGAGGTCTGTTTTGACTTGCCCATAAATACTGCCTTGTGCAACACACACACACACACACACACACACACACACACACACACACACACACACACACAAACTGGAGAGGTTAAAACAACCATTGTTCACCTGTTAGAAATACTTTCTCACAGTGCCTCAAGCTTCCAGCAGAGCAGTGTGTAAAGCACTGTGATTATGGGAAACTTGGCATCAGATCTAAGTGAAAATGTCAGGAGTCACATTGTTGCTCTGAGCATAGAATAATTTTCTCAGCATCAAATCATGGCTAGATTGAGGGTTTCTAAGAGGGCCGTTCATGGAGCTCACTGAGATATGGAACAGCAACTTCGTCACACACAGAATTTGCTAAATAAAGAATGCAAGACTCCAATAAACAAAAGTCTTGTTAAAAGACAGTCATCTAGTAGTCGTCTCAGAGGACAAATAGTGTCTTGGAACAACTTCTCAAGAGAGAAATCGGGACCAAATACTTGGGGTGGGCTGCAAAAGTCCTTTCTACTCACAAATCAGAGTTGGAGATTTACAGTGGGTACGGAAAGTATTCAGACCCCTTTAAATTTTTCACTCTTTGTTTCATTGCAGCCATTTGCTAAAATCAAAAAAGTTCATTTTATTTCTCATTAATGTACACTCAGCACCCCATCTTGATAGAAAAAAACAGAAACGTAGAAATGTGTGCAAATTTATTAAAAAAGAAAAACTGAAATATCACATGGTCATAAGTATTCAGACCCTTTGCTCAGTATTGAGTAGAAGCACCCTTTTGAGCTAGTACAGCCATGAGTCTTCTCGGGAATGATGCAACAAGCTTTTCACACCTGGATTTGGGGATCCTCTGCCATTCTTCCTTGCAGATCCTCTCCAGTTCCGTCAGGTTGGATGGTGAACGTTGGTGGACAGCCATTTTCAGGTCTCTCCAGAGATGCTCAATTGGGTTTAGGTCAGGGCTCTGGCTGGGCCAGTCAAGAATGGTCACAGAGTTGTTCCGAAGCCACTCCTTTGTTATTTTAGCTGTGTGCTTCGGGTCATTGTCTTGTTGGAAGGTGAACCTTCGGCCCAGTCTGAGGTCCAGAGCACTCTGGAAGAGGTTTTCTTCCAGGATATCTCTGTACTTGGCCGCATTCATCTTTCCTTCAATTGCAACCAGTCGTCCTGTCCCTGAATACTTATGACCAGGTGATATTTCAGTTTTTCTTTTTTAATAAATTTGCACAAATTTCTACATTTCTGTTTTTTTCTGTCAAGATGGGATGCTGAGTGTACATTAATGAGAAATAAAATGAACTTTTTTGATTTTAGCAAATGGCTGCAATGAAACAAAGAGTGAAAAATGTAAAGGGGTCTGAATACTTTCCGTACCCACTGTATGGCAGTAATAGAAGGATGTATGTGAGGAGATGAATATGAGAGAGAATAATACCATATTGTCGTTTGACACCTGCACCGAATAGCAGCCCTCCATTCTCCACCCTCTGCTTTGCGTCTTTGTGGAGCAGGACTCAAGGTGCAGCTGAGTAACCGCAGCCCAAACACACCAAAGCTATGAAGAACCACCTGAAGACCAAACAGACTGTCATGGACTCTCCTCCAAAGTCACCTGACCTCAACCCCTCTGAACATTTATGGACACTTGGAAACTCCAGAAGACAAACATTACTGGCAGCAAGGATGAGATCTGAAATAACAAGAAATAAAGTAACTATAATTCTTACACATGTGCACTCTGATGGAAAAACGTTGTGACGTCATCTTGTGATTGTTCATTCCTACTGAAAAAAAACCTCATTTTTTTCCCATGAGAAACACTGATCACAGTAAAACTGCTGATTGTATTTCCATGAAGGTGTAAAACCTTAATTGGACGAGTTCATAATGTGAAACACAAGGGGGTGTTTATTTTACTGCTGACATGAGGTCACTGTGCTGCTGGCAGAGCTTATCAATTCAAAACAGATTTAATGAACTTTATCTCAAACAAGCCAGAAGCATGTTCTCTGTCAGTGTTTTATTTTCCCAAACAGAACAGCAATGACAGCAGTTAAGAAATACAACTGACATGATGGTAAAACACCATTTAGTTCAAATATCTTACTTACTATATGGCTAAAGTTGGACCCAAGAAAAAAAAGAGAAAAAAAAAGAAGAGGTTTGCAACTACAGTTTGGTGGATTTTCGGCTGTTGTTTTTTGTCATGTTGAAATTGCTTCCAGGGTCCTTATTAGTCCTAAAAAAAAAAAGAAGCAAAACAAAATACTTAATTTGACATGAATTATTGCATTTGTACTTTTACTTCATCTTCATTACTACTGACATGTTTATATTTGGGTGCACATGAAAACACCCAAATGTTTAAATAATAAAAATACAAAAGGCTGAAGAGCACTATAACGATATCGGGGATGACTAATTCTGGGCCGGCTGCATTGACTTCCTGAAACTGTCCAAAATATACTTATTTTTAGGTTTGTAATGAAAAGACATGTATTAAACATTGCAATCTTTGAGCTTTAGAGGTGCTTGTAGGTGTTTGGTAAAACCCTGTATGCCCCAAAGTGTGTAATACACCCGTCAGTCCACTAGAGGATACCGTGTTAATGTCACGTTTTGCCTCGCCAAGATGAGAAAATTAAGGCATCTAAGGTTTAGGCACCAAAACTACTTTGTACGTTATGTAAGTCATTTATTTATGGTTACATATAAGAAATCTACAGTAACTTGTGCTTTCCTACAGACTCAAACACCAGTTTCCTGGGTGAAAGTCTGATGTTCGTCACATCCGACCACCTGAACTCATCCATACAGACTTTATTACTCTTTGTATGAGCTGGTTATACATGCGCGTCCTTTTCACACCCAGGCGAGGCAAAACTTGACACAGTATCCTCTAATGGACTGACAGGTGTATTACGTGCTTTGGCATGATACCAGGCTGTTTTTTTTATTTTTAACCTTTGGTCAGAGCCAAGCGATCTTTATCCCCATCCCCAATATCTCTGCTTACATAAAATAACTTTCATCTTGCTGTAACTTCATATTAAATGGGCCAATAATAAAGGGCCATCAGTCTCCTCATCTAACTCTCAGCAAGAAAGCTATTAGATGTGCTTCCCAAAATGTTGAATCATTAAGGTCTTCTGTAGTTTTTCTGAAAGCGTGAGAGTCAAACATTGTCAGATTTACAGTGTTAACTGTAAACACTTTTATAGCTTTTACACCGGTAGTATTTCAACCAATCAAGTTGTTAGTGCTGTTGCATCTCCCTTTTTATTTCCTGTTTCTGATCCCCCATAAAAGCCAACATTACACAGTTCTTCAGTAAACCACTGCAGTAATTGGCTGTAATTTGCTGACCTGGGCTTCTTGGCCTCATTAGTTGAATCCGGAAGCTCTTTCCTGGTGGTCTCAGGGAGCAGAAAGACAAGAGCTCCACTGACCACTGCAAGGCTGCTGAAGACTACGATGGGGATGGACCGGTGGTATACAGACAACATGTTGAGCAGTGGAGACAGCAACCCTGCGACTCTATAAGCTATGGAGCCCAAGCCAACAGCTGTTTGCCTTGAAGAGTGGAACATGAAATTCACATTCAAATATAATCAGTGTATTTGTACATAAATATTATTTTATATTTTGTATGGTTTAGTTTTGCATACCTGATAGAAGTGGGGAACAACTCCTGACTATAGACCATACACACTGAACAGGCCCAGTTCAGGAAGAACTTCCCTGTGGTTATAAGTGCTATGATAACAACAGCGCTGTCTGGAAATAGAAATAAAGTGATATATATATAAAACTCCTGACAGTCATATCCTTACGGACTGAATGAAATAGGGAAGGAAATTCACCTTGAGGGAAAGCCAGGGCCAAGAGGCAAACAAACCCGCCAGTCAGAAGCGTTGATATCAGCGATATTTTCCTTCCCAATAACTCCAGGACCCAGATACAGAGGATATGTGCTGGTATCTCAGAGATCCCAAACAGGAACTGAACCAGGAAGATGCTCTGACCAAACTTACCCACATTCAGTACGAGGCTGAAGTAGCCTAGATTCAATGAAGACCTTAGTATCACAAAACATAGACAAAATAAATTCAAGTACATTCAAGTGAAAAGTTAAAGTACATTCTAGTGTTGTGCTTGACTTACCAGGCAAAACTTATAATGAATACATATTTTATCAGGACTGCTGATGAAAAAATTGCTTTCAGTCCTCCACTTTGGACTTTTTTTTCCCCTTTTACCTGTATGGGAATATTTATTATTGTACGTTGTAATGGTGGCATAACAAGAGTGGCAACAGCGGCCTCTGTGGTCAGAAATGGTATTACCAGGACCCTGGTGCATTAAATTCTGCCTGACTGTCCATGTGCAAGGGGATAATCGCAGGACCACCTATACTCATAGAACATGGGGTTATGTACGTAACCAACATACTTTTCTACCTCTAGTAAGAAGGTAATAAGACAACAAAAAATGTTTGGCTGCCATGTAACATAATTGTGGTTGGTCCCGGTGCAAATATTTTTCCTGGGCTCCTCCCCACAAGCACCCCAAACACAAGCTCACGCTCATGTATAATGACAAACACACATACATTTAGCCTAAGCTGCTAATTTCTTGTCCATCTGCTGAAAAATATCTTGCTAAAAGTTAGAACCATTAAGATAAAATGTCAACGCAACTTATCACAAATATGACAGGGAGCAAAGTCATTGGACAATCACAAGATCCTTTTCCAGCAACGTTTAGAATAAAGCAACCAAATAAAATAGGCCTAAGTTATGGTTAGAAACCTATTTGCCAGGGGTGCAGTTAGGTTTCTGTTATAGGTGGGCGGGGCATAGTGTCCTTGGGTTTTCAGTGAGATCTATTGCTGTGTTCCAAATGGCGTACTTGTGTACTAACACTCACTTTTCTACTTTTTATTAGTGTACTAAGGGAAGTATGTCATTTGGAACACAGCATATGAGTCAATTTCACCCCTCTCTCCTCTTCCTCAGCTCCACCCTCTTGTCCAAATATTCTGGCTCCCAAAAAAACAATATGGCAACAGCCAAATTGCCAGACAGGAGGCTTCAGATTGACAGTTCCCAACCCAAGATCGTAACAATCAAAGTTTAATTTGATCCAATGTAATTCAAACTGAATCTGATTTACCTCGTCCAGCAGATTCTCTGGGATTGTCTTTTTATTGATTGCTGCAACTTTACGTATCAACTTGTTAGCTTCTTCAGTTCTTTCCTGTCCCAACAACCATCTTGCAGATTCTGGGATCCACCTTAAAAATATGACAATACAAATATCAATTGCCAAACTGTTATCAATATCTCTGAATCAGAAACTGAGCTACCAAAAAGATGTATTTCACCTTTCCTGAACACAGTAAGAAAACTGGTTTGTTTCACATTATGTAAAATCAGGATCCACACAGTTGAGCCGGATTTGGCCAGAAGTAACAACAAAGTGTGTTAATGTCCAAACCCAGTACTGTCAATCATTTTTCATACAGTGAAAGGTGGCTGTATAACAGCACATACCATATGTACAAGATTATAAAGGCCTGTGCTCCCGCCAGGACATATTGTGCTTTTCTCCAATCCCGAACTGTATAGACCAGACCAGCCATGGCACACTGTCCCAGAGCACCAAAAATCTGGCTCATGCAGGAGGCAAATGACCTTTTGGTGACCCCGATCCACTCTGTAGCTACAAACAGTGTTTAAACACCAAAATCACTGCAGCGATAGAGCACGAAAAGAAGGTGTTTTTCCTTTTAATGAAGAACACACGTGAGTCTAGGTTAAAAACAGGGCAATCTCTGTCTGTAAAAGAAATTTGGAACAGAAGTCATACCTAACACGATGGAGTTCAGCTTATATCCTGCAACGGCCGCTCCAACTATAAGCTGTGACACCAAGTACACATAAATGTTTGGAGACACACCAGTAACTATGATGAACATTAACAAAATGACAACCGGTAACTGGGTGGTTCTCCTGCGGCCGTACCTGAAGGTCAGAGAGAGAGTGAAAGTTAAATGAACGGTTTGAAGGTTTAACAATAATTCTTACGAGTGAATCGGTCATTTTCAAGTTACTTACGATTCAGCTATAGGTCCAAAGATGAATGAACCAACAAGTGAACCAGTCATGAGGACCGTCTGTGCAACTTCAACCATGTTAGACTTTTCACAGACGAGATCAAACTGTAAAACAACACTGAAAGAATCAGTAGGGTTGTCAACACAGATGACAAACCACAAGCCAGACTCTACTTACATCAGTGACTATGGTGGCGACGTACTCCATGTTGCTGCCATACACCCAGCCATCCACGCACCCTGTGGTCTCATTGAGTCCGTACTCCCTGATGGCACCGATGTCCCAGTCCACAGGGACAAACATCCGACACCTGCTGAAGGTGCCATCGTCCTCCTCGCGGGGCAGAGTCAGGTTCAGCTGCTCATCTACGGTCAGGTTGGGAGCAGCCTTGAGGATCCAGTCTGTGTTACAGCGTCGCTCTGGATCCGACTGGATAAAAAGAAAACTACAAAATAAAGCTGGTAGTAAGAAGTTTGGGAAGGCCAACCCAAGAATGATAAGCTTTTGGAAGAGGCCAAAGTCTCCGACGGTGATCAAGATCTCTCCAAAATCCACCATTTTCACACAGCAGGTGATGTGCGACGCAACCTCTGGTAGACTCTCTGATTAAGGCTCAGATGAAAATCAATTTTTAACTGTTCTACTTTAATCAATAACAATGTGTGTTCAAGTCCAAATGGTTTACATTTTGTATGTTGACGAATGGTTGACCTATTCAAGAATAACAACTGGTATGCCAGACAAGTTATAGTTGGACTCCATGTCTGTCCAGACTCATGTAACAGCAGTGACGACTTGGAAGGAATGTGGAAAAGAAAGCAGATCCGGATCACAAAGTTGTAGCCATGACAAAAGACAAGGCTTCAAATATGGAAGCTCCCAATTCACATCTTCAATCAGTTTCGAGGTGGAAACCAAACATTAGTGTCATCAATTCAGCATCCGACTGAAGGTCAAATGTGGCCACAAGCTCCCCTTCTGTTCTGGAGCCATTGAGTTCACAAGAATGGGACAGACGTGAAGTCAGTCGCTTTTGATCACTAAAATTTATTGAGTTCATTCTAGAGTCCGAGTTGATGTTTGTTCCAAATTGGAAGAAATTCCCTCGAGATGTTGAGAATCCTGCGGACAACCTGAAAACATAATGTCTTCAGACGCGGCTGGAAGACACGATATTTTCAACAAACAATGTCCTCACTCATCGAATTCCATCATGTGACTTTATTCAGCTACTAAAAATCAGTTTGCGTGTGTTGAAATTTTCCAACAATGTATTTAATTGGTCGAGGAATCTCCTTTGCATTTTATCACAAATATTCCACTTCAAATTATGCATGTGTGGATCAACACATCTTATGATTAAGCATATTTATTTTTAAATATATGTAATGATCTGTAAAAAAAAAAAAAAAAAAAGTATTTGCCAATCAAATGATTTAATTAATACCAGTAATTCATGGCCCTCAAAGGGGCAGAATGAGTTGTTTTTTATGAGTAAACAATAAAATGGAAAGATATTTGGAAAGTCGAGGGGACTTTCAGCACAAACTGTTTGATGATCAATCATTTATCACCAAATCACACATACACACACACACAGCGGGAGAGAAAAGTGTAACCTGTGCCGTTCGTCTGGTTAAAATAACCATCCATTAGTCTCAGTGACAAAAAAACTGCACATCGTGACAAAAAAAAACAAAATGTGTGATTACAAATCGCACGTAATTCCAAAATATTCATGTTAACATATCAATAAGGTGCCACTTGAACTAATAATTTGTGCATGATTAGTGATGCTCTGACAAAGGCCAACAGTGGAAAACACTACAAAACAAATCAAATGCTGTGCACTGAACATGAGTCTCGCCTTTATCAATATTTACAAGTAAAATGTTCCTTTTTTTTTTTTTTTTTTTGTATCTGACATGTACACTTAAACAGTCAATGCATCTACATCATTACATACAAACCTCATGATGTTTGTGTGACAGTGGATGGCGTTGCCATCATATGTACATTTACATCTTTACATACACCATTTACATCGGTACCTGAACTAGGAGCTGTGCCACAGCCCTTCGCACGTGGTACGAAACAACCATACAGCTACACTGGGAGTGACGAGTGATTTGTTGATGAGTGTTTATAAAGCAAAGAGACTACAGTGCAGTCAAAAATATAATGCCTAGTGACAAAAAACAAAAAACAACTAAAGTTCTACGTGGCTTCTGAAAATGTTTCAAGGACAACTTCACCCAATATTTGAAAAACGTACCTCCAGTGACATCGAGCCATGCAGAGACAGCTTTGGTTTTTATCTACTGAGGTTTTCTGCTGCACCTCAACATAACGGAGGGGAATTGAGTTTGAGCTCACGGCACTGAAACGAGCATCTACAGCCACGCGAGCTGCTTTGTCTTGGTGTTTAACCGATATGTCTACCTCAGTCACCATCTTAGCCTGTTAGCATGCTAAGATTTTCTAATCAGCGCTGGACAAATTGAAGTTTGGACTCGATGGTGGCAACGCAGGAAAGGTCTGGAGATCAGAGGTCAGAATTTGCTTCCATCGGGCCACGAATGTGTCGACCAAATTCCTTAACATTCAATTCAATAGCTGGTGAGATATTTTCATAATCAAACATGTGGACCTGCTGGTGGTGCTGGAGAAAAAGTTAGTGGTCAATAAACCTAAAACTGTAAGAAGCATGAATTTTGGTAGAAGTGCCAATCAAGTAGATGTTAAGATATTTCATTGATAAAATAGCAACCATGACCCCGAACGCCTGGTATTACCAGACTAACTTCAGAGCGAGAATTTATGGGCGTGTCCACGCTTCATTGGGCCCATAAGTTAATTTTGAAACTTTTGGAGCAGCCTTTAACCAATCAGCATTCACTACGATATAATGTCTGTTGTGCGCCGAAACTCACGCTGAAACCACCAATACCACTGCTGGAACTACCTCAGTGTCATCGCATGTAGCCGCCTAGTGGTCCCTGATTGGTCCGCCCTCCAGAGCGGTGGAGCAAACCTTGATGTTAACAGGGTTTCCAGACTGCAATCTCAGCAAAGACCGACCTTACTGCTACTGTAAGTAGCAACTTCCATGGCGAGTTATCGACTGAAAGATCGACCACCATCACCAACGGTAGAGCAGCTACTCCAGCGTGACTTACAAAGTGCTGTTCATCTTTATCGTTTTGAGGGGGTGGCAAAAACCTCGGAGACACATCGCAAAACCCAGTCGAATAAGACCAAAACTATCTGCACGGCGAGTGCTGAATTTGAACTGCAGTTTGAGTGAATCGCCCCTTTTAAGTTTGAATTCACGTTGGAAGAGCAGTTTTGAGTTTTTGAGCGTGCGTACCTCTACAGAAGTTCACCAGCAGTCAGCCTGTAACGAGCTCATCACCAGCATTCAGGATTCTTCCCAGCTGTTAGGACGGGAATTAAAAGGGAACGTAGAGTAAAACGCACTTGTTACCCGTGTCTGCCTGTTGGTGTGTTAGCTTCTCAGTTCGTTGACATACTTGTGAAAAGTACATTTGTTCCGCCGGATCTAAGAGTTGCCTGTTTTTTGCTAGTTGACTTGTCGTGAACTCCTTTTGAGGTACGAGCAAAAAAAGTTTAATTCAACACGAGAAATAACGTTACGAGCCAGTGGTCACATACGGTGGAAAGAAAACAACTATTGCATAGTACAAGAATATTAGGCAGGTTTCAATCTGTGAAAACAATCCTGTCTTTAATATCTTGGGAGAAGTTTTATGTAGTAAAAGTAGTTATCGGACAGGTGATTTGTGTCAGAGCTGAAACTCCTTGGTTACTGTGACAGAACCACCACACTGATACTGTGGAGGAAAGAATTCATCGCGCTGCATTTGGCCGCCATAATAAGGGGGTCGGGATTTTTTTTTAATATTTTGAGTAAAAATCTAAATTTACAGTCTCAAAACAACAACTATGCTACAGTGTGTTTCCAAGGTATCTGTTGCTATGTAAAGGGAATTTTCTTAGATTTATTAGACAGGCATACATAGAATACACCTGATAATCCCAGACTGAATTTTCCACCAATCACCTGGTAAAGTCTATGGTAACTAAGGCTGAATTTACACTTTTCAATTTCAGTGTAGCGTAAAGTGCCATGTAAAGGTGGCAGGACACTCTCATGAGTTTTGTGGCACAGTTGATTTCAGAAAATAAAAATAAAAGGCAATTATTTCCAGTACCGGCAGGAGATGGTTTGGATTGTGCTTGTGTAAGAAGAGGAAGAAAGAAGAAAAAAGAAATTTGGATTTGATATAGCTGATTGCATCTTTTCTCCCATTTACTGTATAAGCACACAGTAAACTTTTCAAGTGTGATTCCTGTGATGAACTGAACCCCTCAATGTGTTCCTCATGCATCCTGCAGTAGTGGCACACTCCTGCCAGCCTCATGTCCCCTCGTCTCCTCTTCCTCCTCCTCTCTCTCTTTGGCAGTAGTGGTTTCTTGGAATTGACTACAATGCAGCTGTGCAACACCATTTGCTCCGGTCCCTTTGTTGCTGGCTCTGCTTCACTTAACTGATGCTGAGCTGCGCAAATCCAATGAGTTTAATATCATCAGGAATTTCAGACTCCTCCAGGCCAGATGCCTAAGAAAAAGTAAACAACATAAACTCAATGTATTGTTTAGAAATCTCTCAAAAAGATAACATTCAAATCTTTAATTATAAATGAATTTTTTTCACACATCACTAGTGGAAATCAAGTGTTTCAGTCTTTGTGCTTACCAGTTTAAAGGTCACATTTTTGTTACCATGAGGATCATCAACAATCTTTTGCAAATTGGCAGCAACTGGACAAGAAAAAAGGAAGTGAGCGAACCGAGTCAGATGACCAACAAATAAGGGCACACAAAAAGAGCTTGTTCAGTCCTGGTCAGGAGATACGTGGTATTGGAAACATATAGACACGATAAATTCATTAACTGTAAAACTGTATTCAGATCAAACTACGCCACTCGTTTTTCACACTTAAGCACATTTATTAAAAATCACGAGATCTTAAAATCGTTTTTGTTTTTCCTTGTTTCTACTAAAGTCAGCGTGGAATTTAAAGATTTCTTTCACTTGATGAACACAAGTCATCTATAACAACCAGCATTATACCCTCAGCTGCTATGATGTCAGAAAACTAAACTCAGAAGACAACACAGACTGTGGAAACAACGACAATGATGGCATTAAAAAGCCTTAATTGTAAAAAATTTAAACAATAAACTAAAAATGTTGTACTGACTTTATCAGATTATCTCCGCAACCCTGATAATATCCCACTGTACACTACTATATCTCTTACTTACCAATGACTAGGTCCTTCCCATCAACCAGACCAGCTGAGACCAACTCCTGAGAAACTCCATCGGCAGAGTCTGAGGACAGAACCGGAGAGGAAAAACAAAGACGTCAGACGGGAGCGTAACAGCATGTGAGGATAGAAGAAAGCTGTGATCTCTCTGACCTCTTCCAGACATGAACTCAAATCGGATGTCATTGAGCTCCTTCTTGAGATTCCTCAATCTCAACACGAGGCTGATGGGAATACTGGACAAAGTGGCTGGATCCTGAAGAAGATGAGGTATCATAGCATTGCGAGATGGCATCATTGTTGTCTCTTACTGGTTATGTTGTTATATCCACATTACAGATGAATATGTATTAAAAATCTGATTGTGTAAATATTTTATGAAAGCCTCAACACGATATTAATATCGAGGTGTTTGGTCCCAAATACTTAGATTTTTGATTTTTATCCGTAACACCCAGCATTACAAGAAACATATCAATATGCCAAAAAAAACAAACAAAAAAAAACAACTAGAAAAAAGACCAAGACGGTAAATATGCAAACAAACAATGCAGGTTTCAAACTAAGCTAATTTCTTTTGTAATCGAACAGTTTGATAAATGAGAAATTATCAGTGGGATGTTTATATAAAAAGCTACAGAACTGATGAAAGATGTGTTATGGTGCTTTTATGGGGTCTTGAGGAGAACCAGTCGTCATGTGAAGAGGATTTGCGTATTTGGTTCATGTTTCTTACCTGGACGGTCGGTGCGTGTGACGGGCTCGCTGTCTGAGTGGGTGGAGCCTCCTCTCCCGCCATCGTCACGTTAGCAGGTTTCTCCGGTGCTGCGCCGGGTGGCATCAGCTGGGCCGTGGAGCCCTCTACTGGTGGGAAAAGCTACGAGATTTTTTTCACACAAAAAAAAAATCAGCTTAATCACTTTTGCATGACTTAAAAAAAAAATCCACAACAGAACAAAACAGAGGACACACATAAGACAGTCATGCAGATTGTTTGTTCACAGCATTACGATAAATCAAGATTTTCAGGTCATGTCCACTACAAATGGACTCACCTCCAAACTCTGGGACCCGTCCTTCACTCTGGGGGACTGCAGAATGGACATGACAGATTGTCAGGATTAAAGACATGCAACTCTCCCTTTATCCCCCCCAATGCATGGACTGATGGAGTATTGTAGGATTGAAGAAATTTGACACAGAGGAGGCGACGTTAAACACAAGGCTGAACTGATATCACAGTCAAGACAGACAGGACAGTAAACTCCCTCTCACAGACGTCGATTGACTGTAAACACACTGGAAATAATTTCAACAGCTGATCTGAGCAGGTAGTTTGTTCCAGTTGGGAGGTCATCCTGTCTTTTTAGGCTTGAGTTTTGACTGTTAAAGCTTCAGTGTGTAGGGTTTTATGGGATCTATTGGCAGAAGTGGAATATAATATTCATACTTAGGTTTTTATTATTGTAAAATCACCTGAATTATTGTTTTCCTCATCATTAAATGAGCCCTTCATATCTACATGGCTATCAGGTCTTCTTCCACAGAGTGAACCATTTTGCACTGCCATGTTTCTACGACAGCCCAGAAGAGACAAACCAAACACTGACACTGGGGCCTTTTGTGTGTTTCATGGCCACCGCAGAAGGAGTATTCGGTTGGTTGCCTCGCCACTAGATGCCAAAAAATACTACACACTGCTCCTTTAAAATTGAAGTCTATTTCATAAAATAGTTGTTTCTGTTGTTTTTTAACACAAACATTTGTTTATTTCAGAGCGTTATCCACTTTTTGTAAAACAAGAACAATCCTCACTAAAGACCAACAGCATATGGGAATTATTACAAGTCTAAAGCCTGACTGCATCTTTTAGTCGCCACAAAACTGCATCAACAGTGACCTCCTAAAACCAGGAAGACATGCTGTTTCTCAGTCAGATCAAGTTTTGAAATCTGGTGTTCCTTGACAGATTTACCAGAGTGACCTGAGCAGGAGGATTCAACAAAAGCAGACTCCTGATTGGCTGAAAAGTGTTCAGCCCAACAGCACCATCTGCTGTCCTAAGGACAGCGTGCACTGAGATGCAGTACAGCTGCTTGATAAAGTAAACTGGACTGACAGTGATGAGACACAAACATGCGGAGTCTCACCCTCAGGGCCGCCACGGCAGCTCTGCCCTCCTCGCTCTCCTCGTCCAGCTCGTCATCGCTCCACTCCCACCCGCCGTCCTCCGTCTTGTGGAGACGGCCGCTGGAGCCGGGGACACGACGCACCTACACAAAGCAACGCTCAGTACCGACTCATTCATTCTCGCTTAAATCCTTTTCAGGCATTTCCCAGCTTGCGTTAGACAGATGGGAGACTGGGACACACCCTGGACAAGGAAGCATACCTTGGCAGCGTGATATCGTATTCTACGAAGACATTTTTGATTAGTGAGCCTTTAGTGTGTTAGTAATGGAGGTCAAACCTTTTTTGATCGCTCTGTTATTGTTGGACCTTTGTGGAGGAGCCTCTCCTGTAAGTACTCGTTGTTCTGTAACCGAAAGACAAATGTTTCTTATGGGATCTATAAATACTGTCTCTGAAACGTGCAGAAATATTCTGAGTTTATTTTTAGAAGAGTAATGCACAGCTCACTTTGGCTTTTGTGAAGAATTTGTGCTTCAGCAACTCAGCAGCTGTTGGCCTAAATAGGACAGAGACACAAGGATCTTCAATATATTCGTTACACAACCAGGGACTCTGATAGAAACCAAAGCAAAACAAGCACAAACTGAATCTGGTATCTGGTGGAAAAAAAGGGGCGTTGGGAACTAACTGACCTTTTTTCAGGATCTTTCTGTAAACACAGGGAGAGCATCTTCCTGAAGGACTTGCCGTACTTCTTCACCATGTCCTTGTCTGTGATACCCGTCTCCAGACAGGGAGGGTCGTTCTGCAAAGTCAGCATCAGCACCTACACGCGTGCGAAGATCAGCTTCAGTTATCAGCTGTTATTTCAATGTTACTGCAAACAACTTCCACACAGAACTAAGCTTCTCAATAATATGCAGCAATATCTGCAAAAGGCTACAGAACTCTCAACTTGTTTTGTCTGAGCTGTTTGAAAAGTTTTTTCTGTAGTGAGATAAAGCAACAAAATTCACTCCAAGATCATTTGATTTAATGAGATAAAACAGTGTCGATGCTCCAGTTACCTTCATCGGTGGGTATTTGTGATATGGTGCAGCCCCAGTGGCCAGTTCAATGGCTGTTATGGCAAAACTCCAGATGTCGGCTTTAAAGTCATAGCCGCGGACCTGCAGATTATAAACAAACCTGTGTGAACAAAGTGCGACTGTCGTCCCTCTGAGCTGAAGCCTTGCAGGGAGAAAGCATGAAGAGAAAGACGCCGTGTACAAAGCAAGCCTCCTACCTGCTCCATGACCTCCGGGGCCATCCAGCACGGCGTCCCCACAAACGTCTTCCGAACCTTGTTCCTTGTCATGTCTCCGCCTGCTGCTAGAAAGGCACTCACACCGAAGTCTGATGTGTGTGTGGAACAGAAACAAGAAGAAAGATTCAGACATTTTTGTAGTACAACGTCACCCTCTTTTGCTCAGATCAGAATCTTAAAACTAATTTAGACTAAACCAACAAAAGTGTATAGGGTTGGGTATTGTTCAAAAGTTTTTCGCTACCAATACAATGACTTCGATATATGGTCCTCAACGATAATTTGATCTATACCAATTTTGCAAATCCATTCTCATAAAACAAAAATGATATTACACATTATGGAATAATTCTTCAGTTTTCATATATTTTAGAGGAGTGTGACCCAGGTTGTTTTCTGTAGCTACGATTTAAGCCTGAGACAAACTACCTGCGTGGTGGGTTTGGGTTACGTCTTCATTTTGCTGCCCATGTTAACATTAGAGGAGCCACACAGCCCGTGTGAGGACCGTGTGTCACAACTCGCTGCTGCGGCACGTCATCTACAGTTTTGGCGTCTAATGTGACCGAGCGAAAACGAGACCTGTGATCACGTGTACTACACAATCATCAGAAACCAGCTCCAATTATATTGTGTCCATAATTTAACAGCAGAATGGGAGTGCTTTTTCAGTGCACTCTTTCTTTCCGTGTGCGCTTGTGTGGTTTACATTGAACATAGGTAAACAAAAAACCTGGCACACATGATGCCACACTAGCCGTGTGGCACCATGTGTGCAAGTGAGGTAGCCGTCATGCACAGGCAGAGCGTCCCAGGCACTACAGACGTCTCATAAATTATTTTTTTTTAAAACTCACATGCAATTATGTTCCCTACACGCCTCACATGCAAAGAAACATCCAGCGACTGCAACACACCATGTGTGACCAAAAATGTGAAAAAGTTCAAATGAGGCCATTTAATGTAAGATTTATCTAAATTGTGACAGAGTAATTTTACCTACATGGGTGGCCACCACGTAGCGCTTTTGTATATGAAACGCTGTGGCTCACGAATTACACCTACGTGTTTGTGTGGATACGGTTTAAGTGTCAAAATGACGAGACAGTTTACAATACTTGATGGAATTCAGCAAATTGTTCAGAGCCATAAAACAATCAAAGTTTGGTAGCGTGGCTGAGAGGTGTAACACCTCATTCAAGGATGTGAAAACCAAAGCACATAAAAGACAAAACTGAAACACTGTACCAGCAATTTGCACTGAACCGTCTTCCCCGAGAAGAATATTTCCAGCCTTTAGATCCCTGTACATGAAGAGACAGAAAAAGATGAAGTCATGGTGTAACAGTTCAAATATCACGAGTCAGTCGCGCATCAACACAGCTCAGCTCTTCAAATAAACACTCTTTACAATTCCACAAAATCATGTGACAGCTGCACCTTTCATCCACCTGATTTGTGTTCGCATGAACACTGTGTGCAAACTGTGCACACAGAAGTGGAGTGGATTAACCCGGCCCCAACCTTCCTCCTCCTATCTTTCCTGATTAACAGTAAGTGAGTTAGTCACATCATCTGAGCTCAATCAGCTGCTGCTCTCTACTGAAACTCTCTCCACTCCCACTGAAACTGGAATACGCATCACTCACTCTAAAACTGTCGGCAAATCAAATAACTCGACTTCAAATGTTTTTGTTTTTTTAAAGAAACAATGTGACTACAGAAACCTTTTTTTTTGACTGGAGGGTCTCTTAGTTTGAACCGATTAAACTTGTCACACAACAAGGCAGAGAGAACATGGAGATATTTCCTCTCCGTGAAGGTTCACAGGGTTCCTGGGAGGAATTTTATGTAAAACAAACCTCCTCAATTATGCATTTTCACTGTATTAAATATTGAAGGCGGTCCAGTTCAAGCCGCACGCTCATATGCAGAGAGGAAAAGCTCAATGCCTGGTACAGCAATGCATTATGGGACACACTAGCTACACAGTGTACAGTGATAACAAAGCATTGTTATCCGGTGACACATCGTGACAACTCACCGATGAATCTGTCCGTTTTTGTGGAGGTACTCCAGCCCCTCCAGGACTTCCTTCAAGATGGAGGCGATGCTGGCCTCATCCAGCACTCCGGTCTTGTGCTCACCGCGAGAGATGATGTGCTTGATGATGTCCAACACTGAGCCTGGGAGACAGGCAGAGGCTCGTCACGGGACATGCTGACAGTACATGGAGGGCATCTCCAATATGGCAACACTGCAGGGAATTTATCTGGTGGTTTGGACCAAAAACAAAACCGGCAGCTGTGCCCAGCTTCCTAACTACAGAAAATACAACCTTAACAGAGCTGTGCAGATCACCAGGCCTCCTAAACCTCCAGAGGGCTGAACCTGAATTTACAGATTATATGAAATAAAGTAATTCTTCATTGTCTATTGTTTGTCTCTAAATAGATGAGTGAATTGTCAGAAATGGTGCAAACATTCCGAAATAATATACAAAAACAACAGCAGCAGGAAACAGCCTTTTTGTAAAATGGCTGAAGATTTCCGCTGCCAACTTTTACAGGTTATGTGCGCACATAGCAGCTCAGAGCAACTTGGCACTGTTGGCTTTCTTTTGGAAACAAAATGATAACGCAATGCAGAATACCATAGCTATACAAAATGGCAACAGCTGCTTCCCTAATCATGTGCAGTGAAAATGCAGAATGCAGTTTTTCAAAATGAAGCAGGAACTGTGTGAAAATGGTGACACCAGTTCGTATGTGTCATGTAACATGTGACATCCCACTGAGATACAGAAAGAGGGTAAGTGTGGCATGTGGTCTGATAGCCATTATATAGTATTGTTCAATGTATTTTTACGCCTCAGAGAAGCACTTTAAATGATCTTGCGCCCGAGTGGTGCGATATGAGCTTATTAGAGAAATCCATACAATCTATATGAAAAATGGAGCACCAGATATTAACTATACCCCATGCAGCAACTGCAATAACTATTCAACCATTTCAGGTGATTGTCAGTGGAGTACCGAGTGTGCATTCACTGTGGGCACTGATACACTAGAATAAATATAAAAGTACCATTAAAGTCTAGAAAATGCACGACTAAATAAAGAAGGTAAATCTGAAGTTTCTATTGTCGTGCTGAAAAGAGCAACACAACTGCTGAGCCATAATATACGATTCAATAAAACCGGCCTCCTGCTGAGTTGATCCAAACATTCATTCCGAGTTCAAACCTGAGCTTGTCTGAGATAAAAGGCGGCAGACATGACAAAGAAAGAAAAGTGAAAGTAGAGATAAGAGTTAGCCAAGAGCAGGTCAACTCAGAAACACGGGAAGCACTTACCACCGCTGAGCAGCTTCATCACCAGCCACAGCTCATCCTTCACCACAAAGGAGGTATAATAAGACACAATGTTTGGATGGTGGCACTGGCTCATAGCCTGAATCTCTTTCTGCACACAGAAGAAAAATGTGGGATAAAAGGTCACTCAGGGAGCAGAGACTGTGGCATACCAAAGCCAAGCACTGACTAAATCTTCAGAGAAGAAGTCAATCGCAGTCACAGGGTGTGATCTTTGAACTGAACTTCATTTATTATGAGCTTACTGCATGTGTGGCTTAAATGAAACGACTTAATCCCCTCTATTACTCTTTGCTCAAAGTCAAAACCTCCCAGTTAAAGAAGCTAAATCCTTAACCGGGCATATGCGGAGACAATGTTGTGGCCTGGGTTACAGCACCACCGAGCCACCAGGTCAAGACGTTTTTAACCCAGGATACAGACAGAGGTGGATTCAGGACCTTGATAAACGATATAAGCACCGGGTAGAAGGAGAAGGCCTTGGAAGTCAGGCGAGTGTAATGAAATATTCACATCAAATAGCAGAGATTGCAACGTCGATAGTTGACAGGCTGTAATCGGCCGAGGATGAAGAGGAAATGAATAATTCAGAGACAAGTCATCGGTCTGATGTTCATTCTCATGCACAGTTCGACAAACCAAAATCAAAAATCAAAACTACTTCCATGTGGTTGATAAAGGTCCTTCAACAAGACACACTGTAATGTGTAGTAGATGTGCCTGAGAGAGATCTCACCGCACTGATTTTACAGCCCATTTAGGATCACTAGTTATATTATCCCTTTGAGGTAACTGATGCAATCAATGAGCCGGACTGACTCATGGCAAAAAGGGATTAACGGGGTTTTGCATCATTGTGATTAAGTACCTTGATTTGTGAGCCATTTAATTTGCTGGATTAAACAAAAGGTGACTTCCCGTCTGGTTATTCTATCCATGATCATTTCTGAAGGGAATTTCTAAAGCTATTACAGTATCATTTCACCCAGCTCTGCTCTGGAGGGCATCATTTGATCAGCCTGAGTCACTAAATCAAATGTTCAAAACTGTATTTCACTGGCTGAGAAAAGTGCAAGATGGAAAAAAAAACCTCTGCATGTCTAATGTGCACAATATAATCATGTAAAGCTTCACTGCGACTTTCTGTTGCACTCGTGTTTGTGTCACAGACATAAACTCACAAAATCACTTAAAAAATATTTACATATATTACAATATTTAGTTCATATTACTTAGTCACTGACGAGTGTGGAACCAGCGCTGCTTCTGATGATGCGCATGTCGGAAACTAACTTCACTCTCACCTGAGCGTCTGCGGATGTTTCGCATTTTAACATCAACATTCAAAAGTAAAACGACGTGAGGAAAACGTACGATTTTAGTGCACCGTTCTTTTCCAGGAACATTTCATTCAGTCACATTTACTTCTTCTCTATTACGTGTCGTATTAAACAGTTATAACGGTATCGAGGCTTTAATCTCCCTTCGCCAAACTACTCCCGGCTATACACAACACATAAGGACCATCAGGACCATAGACTCGGATCCACATGTTCCTCCAGTTTCTTACCAGGAGCTCATCCATGCTGGTTTGACACTTTTCCAGGTTGATCCGTTTGATGGCCACCTTCTCCTTCCTGGGCTTGCAGTACGCTGCCTGGACGACAGCCGTGGCCCCGCTCCCTGAGAAGAACAACACGGTCATCATCATCATCATCATCATCTCACTGTGGAGGAGCACATGACAGCTCAGATGGATCTCTGGAGAACATCTCAGTAGATCCGTGTTTCCAACATTGAGTTCACTGTCATCGACTCTAATTTAACAGATGCGCATTAAGAGGAACTACAGTTCACGTCAGTCACGTTGTCCGGACTCGCCGTAAGGTGTGAGCGTCTCCATCAGCCGTCTCACACCTCCAGGAGAAGAGCACCACCCACTCCGACCACGGACTGAAGGCTAACTTGCGTTAGCCGCTTAGCTTCACGCTGTTTGGCCAGGAAGCTCGTCGACGAGCCTCACCGACCAGCAGCTCGCGTATTAGGCCTCGACTGGGGGAGGAACTGCCGACCTGTGGAGACCGCTGCAGCGCAGCTACGGGACGCAGCTCGACTTCTGCCAGCGTCAGACACGCAGAGCTAAGTCGCCTTTAGCAGCCGACGCCGCTGCAAAAGCACAGGGGAGGCTAATATGCTAACATTAGCGAACTAAAGCGACTCACCTATCACCTCATTGAGCTCGTAGTCGTCCTTGTCGATTGACCAGGACTGAGAGGACTGGTCTTCCGCCATGGTCGTTGTTTAAACGATGTAAACAGAGCTTCTAATCAATGAGGGAGTCTGTGGTTGTCGCTCGGCGGTTACTCCATCCGGCTCCGCTGACAACTCCTCGCGCTCCTGTCAACACAACTTTACGCGCCTCTGACGTAACGCATGACGTCAGAGGGCGGGACGAAGATGTCGCCATCTTAAAGTCCGTCAAACCCGAAAAACTCTAAAAAAAACAACAACAAACACATTAAAAGATGACCACAGAAATAACTAGTAGCTCACTGATAACGATATTCAGTCAAAATACTTCGATATTTAACAACGTGGATGTTTAATTGTCCGGGATAGTCAGCAGAGGGCGCTGACGTCCGGCTCTCAGTGTGGGCCTTTTTCTTGCATAATTATGTTTTGGTCATTCTCGTGCAGCGAGACGTTTCAGAGGTGCGCGTAGAAACTATCGCGAGAACAGCAGCAACGGCGTCAGGTTCTTAAACACTAACTTTTTACTGAAGTTTTATTTTTACTTCCATTCACTAATACATTGTACAGCAAAATGTCTCCATTAAATTCATTTAACATCAATAATATGAGTTTTAAAATAACAACACGCGAGTTGAACAACTCAGCAGCATTATATGAAGCACAGTTCTTGAGTAGTTTTTTCTTCAACTAATTAAGGAAATACTGAACCCAAACATACTGCAGACTGAACAGAAGACAGGCTACTGTATGTTTAGGTTTTTTTTTAGGCTTCTTTGGGATCTCTGGTCACTAATCTTTCAATCGTCCATGTTTGAAATTGTAATGTTTAACACCAGTTAACACTCTTGGCAAAACGTTTCATGGAAACCGGATGGGTGGTGCTGCACTAATTATTAACAGGCTATATTTTGCTGCAGTTGAAACATTGGACACTTCTTTCTTTCTATTTCTATATATATATATTCTTTCCGCTATCCTTTTATAACCCCAGAAATTGCATAATCGATGTCAGTGAAATAGCAGAGACACATGAGGATGCTTTGGGGAAAAGCAGAAGAACTCTGGATGGTATCAGTGGTATGTGAGGAAAACATCTGGGCCTGTTCTTGCTTGTTTTACAGACATAGACATCAAGCGAAGACACGGGCTTTATCAGCGAAAGAAGTCTCGTATAGTTTCTGCTCACAAAGTTTAAAGTTTTTAAATGTTGTTAATTCATTAGAATAGTTCACTTGATTGGTCCCATGTGGTTCCCAAATCCTATTCCGATGCAAACGTTTTATAGCCTACGGGCATTTTTCCACATTAAAAGTGTGCAAGTGTATGAAATGTGACTGAGATAAAGGCCATGTTTTCTGCTCTTGTGGATACATGTCTGCAGTGACAGTCTCAGCCTGTATCTTGTGTTCAGGAGAGATGCATCCAAAGCACTGACACAAATCAGATAAACACAAATGCTGCACTTGTTTCCCTGAACCTGGTGGATTTTTGAAGTGGTCTACCCCTGCCCGGAAACTCTACTCCCTGATGCTGCATTAAAACTCACTCATCCTGATGCTGACAGTGCGCAGAGGGTAAGCCAGGCCTGAAAGGGAAGTGCTGAGAGCCACAAGCGCCCCAACGCAGCGGTGATTGCAGCGGTGCCATTATCCTGCCAAGGCTAAGCTGCACATGAAAAGGAAAGGAAAAACTTAATCTGTCTCCATTCATTGTAACCAATATGCTCCAACACACCATCGACTATGTGGGCTGGCAGCCAGCCAACGCAGCTATTCAACCATCTTGATCATGTTTACCTTGTGTTCAAAAGAGGAGCAGGTGTCCACATGAAAATACAACGGCCAAAGGCAATTATAGACATTAATTTACACTCTTTACAGTATCTGCAGGTTTATGGGTGCTTCTCAGGTGAACATCCTCCCACTGTTTGTTTAGATGTAGGCTCTGGCAATGTTTTACAGTTGTGTGTACAGACAACAGGATTATAAAATGCAGGTGAACTTTTTTTTTCTTTTTCTGTAGCTGCAGGTGCACAGAGGGTGACCCAATAACTAATAATGAGTCACACTTTCAAATACTGGTCACAAGATCAGCCTTAACCACACCTATGCATGATGGCCAAAGCTAGTGGAAAGGTGTAACCTACCCTGTCGTGACATCATCAGCGGTGCAGCTCGAATGGCAGGCTTGTCAAACCGGTGTTGAAGCCTGCAGGAGAGCTGACACCAATTAGACTGCCGGGGGGAAACACACCTGTCGCCGCGTTTGGTCGCGTTTCCCTCTCTTAATCGATTCAACCAGGTAGCAAAAGAAAAAACAAAAAACAACTTTGTTCTTTCGTACGTGCGCACATGGAAAGAAGGAGCAACTTTCCATGAAACGGTGCATCAAGGGAAGCGAGGAACAAACACGACCTGAGTGTATAGAGAAAAAGAAAGAGCACGAGAGGATGGAAACGAATGGGGTCGAGAAGAAAACGAACGGTAGGACACGTTTTTGATCTTTTATTAAGTCGTGCAAATTAAAGTGCGTTTTGCATATCTTGGGTACTTCCAACATTAACTACGAGCAAATGGAAAAGTTTTTACTTTGTATTATTTCTTTTATCTAATTCTAGATGTTTGGTGTAGGTTCCCCCCCCCCCCCTCTTTAATTCTGGACATTTCGGCCACTGAATCGAGCTAAATTCCCAAATATAGTAACCTCGATTTTAAAGAGTAGCCCACAGTCGGCCAAAAGGTGTGGTTCCTTTTCATCCAGCTTGATTTCACCTTGGAGCAAACACAAAAGTGTTGCCAAACCAAAACAGCGCCCAGCTTTCTAGGATTAAAATACAACCCTTGGAATACAAGAGCTGATATTAAATAGGACCAAAATCTATTTGCTCAGCTTTTAGTGTGTTTGTCGACTTGTTGTCATAGTCCTGTAAACGTTTTAGTTAATAATGAGTAAACATGGTCGAGTCAAATCACAGCGCTCTGCAGTACCACAAAGTCGCCACTAGGTGGAGTTCGTACGTTAACAATTGCGGCAGCAGGGCTGAACATTATGCAGGCTTGTATGTTGCACAGTAGCTCAATAAATACATCATTTAAGTTCTGACATATTATTCTTTTAATGCCTTCTGTTATTAAAGAAACCGCATTTAAACGTTTGTTGCATTTCTTTCTGCCTTTATGCCAAATTTCTCTTCCTGTTGCTAAATGTTAATTAATGGGACATTTTGATTGTTAGCTGGCAATTATGAAAACTCTGATAATGAGCTTCACTGCCTGTCTATTATTCGTTATTTGAAGTTAACTGCAGGTATTTAGAAATACTTTCTCTTTAGAATTGGCCCAATATTTCCCCCAAAGTAGTCTCTGAACTGATTGTAACGTCAGTATAAACCGGACAGAAGCTTTGAATGGCCTCCTCTCGCCACTAGTCGTCGTGCTACGTTAAGTGAAGCAGGTTGTCAGCTGACCGCCTGCCTGGAGATGGGAAGTGAACTTTGAGTGGGGTTTGGTACACGCCCTTACACACACACACACACACACACACACACACACACACACACACACACACACACACACACACACACACACACACAGACAGCTCACTTCCAGCGTCTTGTGAACACAGTCCGGTCTCGCCAGCCAGCACCATGGCATGCCTGAAAAAACAACCTGAACTCAGCAAATCTGAGGAACAACTCCACTTTTCCAGGAGCCAGAAGGTGATACAAATGAACGCACAGCTCCTAGGTAGGCTGCACTGCAGTTATTTCATCGACATCTTGTAGCAGGTGGAACCAAGAAGGGTTGTCTGGGCTCAGACTACGTGTCACAGTGTAGATCTGAGCTTGTTTTAAATGTGTAAAGCTGTGAAACTGTGCCTCTGTATCCTGCTTGATTTAAGCCTTCACTCTTCTTTTTTTTTCTTATGGAGTTTTCTGATGAGATAAAAGCAGGATGAGGAGGCAAAAGAGCAGAGCTACTGGGTTGAATTCACCAACGTGGGATTCACCTCTAAGTTTGATGAAAGTTTAATTTTCTCGTCGGTTTCTCAGGCATGGAGGGCGACCCGGACCTCCAGTTCCTCCTGCGGGGGGGAGACCTCCTCAAGGTCCGCTCCCAGACCTGGAAGAAGACTCGCTACTTCAAACTCCAGGAGGACTGCAAGACCATGTGGCGCGAGTCCAAGAAAACCTTCAGGACAAACGAGACCTGTGAGTGCTGTCCCAGCATCTGTCCTGAATGTGTGTGAGACCAGCAAACCTCTCGCACCTCGTCTTCACTCAACATCAGACACACACACACACACCTAAAACACTCTTTGGTGTCTTTTCTCCAGTCAGATGAATTTTTCCTTCATGCATTATGAAACTGGAGGATTGATCACGGAGCTGTAAAGGAGTCCTGTCTGAGAGTCCTCTGTATTATCAGACACATCTGGGTTGCTCATGATAACACTGATACGTTTCGTGGGTGTGTTGGGAGAGATAGTGACTTTTATTTTGTTTTACAGTGTCTGAAGGAGAAGTTGAATTGCTCTCGTTAAATTACAGCCATAAACTAGTCAGGAGGTGACGGGCTGATAACTGAAGAGCGGTGATGTTTTTAGTGACGTTGCCATGTAAACTGACAGGTGATGTTTTTAGTGACGTTGCCATGTAAACAAACAAACAGCAGGCGTATGTTTACCAAGCAGGCCGGTCTGTGATGCCTGAAGATGCCAAAAGTACCAAATAGCAGCTTTTTTTTGTTATTTTTTTTTTTTATAGCATGAGTGCAAGTACTTTATTATTTCAATAGCAGGATATTCATTTATTAAATAAAGCACTGTAGATGAAATGACATGTTCTGCATCCCTCGTGTCTTCAGTTTCCCTCGACGACATCTCCTCGTTGCGACTCGGCCGCCAGTCGGAGGGCTTGAGGAAGAACACCGAGGAGCAGGTGGCGAGCCGCTGCTTCTCCATCCAGTTCAAGGGCCGCCGCAAGAACCTGGACCTCATCGCCAGCTCCGAGGAGGAGGCCAAACAGTGGGTGAAAAGCCTGCAGAAACTGGTCTCCAGCATCAACAACCTCGACCGCCACCAGACGGCGGAGCAGTATCCTTTACGTGTGGTGATGGCGGTTATCCCGTCAACATGACTGATTTACAGGAAACGACAACTTTTCATTTGAGAAACTTGACTTCACACTTTGACCTAATCGATGTCGACCCTCAGCTTCCGCAAGAGATTTTAATCTCGGTAACATTTTTACCTGGTTAGATAAAGGAAATTATCTAGTAAATCGAGTCTATTATTTAGTAAATTTCTAAAATTCTTGTGATAAGAATCAAAGAAAGATGTCATGGTATTTACTCCTTACATTACAAACCTCACAGCTGGATCTTCAGCTGCCTGAGGAAGGCAGACAAGAACAAAGATGAGAAGCTGAGTGTGTCAGAAGTCAAGGACTTCCTGCGTCTGATCAACATCGAAGTGGATGATGACTACGCAGAGATGCTGTTCAAGGTGATGAAGCTTCCTCATGATGAAAATAATGTTGATGTCCTCAGAAGCTACAAAACATTTTGATGTTGTGTGATTTCACCTGCACGGGTGTAATCGTTGGAGCTCCTGTTGAGAAAACTTTAAGAGTCCACATTTATTGATTGGATTAGTTCTCTTTAATCATGAGTTGGTTGAAACGAAGAAAAAAACGTGGATCGATCAAAGTCTGAATTTGGGCCCTAACAAAGCTAAGTTATACTTCTGTGTGTGAAAAGCATTGTTTTGTGTGTGTGGTAGTCATTTGGTATGTTGTAGTGTTTAATAGTTTCTTCTGATAGGAAATGCATTTGTCTTCTTAATTGTAAGTTAATAGTACAGAAGCGTTTAGTGTGGACTAACCTTCACGCTGCATCTCCACAACACAGCAATGTGACAAATCCAACTCTGGATACCTGGCTGGAGAAGAGATCGAGCATTTTTACGACCTGCTGACCCATCGGGAGGAAATGAACGTGATCTACAGGGAGTACGCTAAAACCAACGGCTTCATGAGCCCCGAAAACCTGGTTGACTTCCTGATGAAGGAGCAGCAGGAGAAAGCCTCGCTGACTGATGCTCATAGAGTCATTGAGACGTTTGAGCCGGATGGAAACGGTCAGTCTCTGCTCTTGTTTCAGGGTTTTATACTCTTTGGTGTAGTGGTCCTTAGTTCTTCTCTTTTCAGCATCACAGATGGTCTGTTTCTAATCTAACCTGACTGAGACCCTGCAGGGTGTCCACAGACTGCTGCTACTGCAAGAAAACCAGCAGGGCTGTCGTCTTCTGCCTGTCTGTTGTATATTATGAATGTGGAGACGATATTTCTTTCAGTTTTTAAACATTAATATTTTAGATTAACACTATTCAAGACAAACCTTTCAGAATTCTTCTTTGATATCAGTCTTAACATTAAAGCTGAACTGGGATGAACATCGGTGTAGTGTGACAGTTGAAACGGCAATGTGGCGTCTGGGACACGGCACGACAGAAAGCCTAGCATCGACATGTCCTACACTGTGTTCCTTGATGTCGACCAATAGGATGACAGAGTGGTCTCCGGCGTGCATTTGTAAACATGATGATAAAGTGGGATGCTGCAGGTGTTGCTGTCAGGTGTAACAACAGAACAGAGGAGCAGTTTGTTGCCTTTTTCATGTTACCTGGAGAGTGTACCACGACAGAGTAAAAAAAAAAAATAGTGGAGCCTTTTTGCCAACCTGCTGAGTAACAGTCATGATTGATAACTTCTCAGCTGTCCTCAATGATGAAACAGGAACTTGCACACACAAACATGGATGATGATTGTTCTGGGTCAGCTTGTAGTGTTGGATGTCTCCTGAAAAAGAACCAGGCAAGACTTTATGGCACTTTGACCACCTTATCTGAAATACTTTGTATTGTGAAAGACGGATATATGATGAGGCCAGTCTTATCTGATCTTTTTGATGCTGGATGCCACAGTAAAAACTGAATGAGCTTCAAACCACAGAACAATAACTGGAGCTCCAATTAGACAAGGGTTATTTTCTGTTTTTGAGCCAACGGGCTTAAATAACTTCTCTTGTTAATGTATCTACAATACCAGCTGTGCAGCATCAGTTTGGTGTTCAGTCCTCCAAAAGAAACGTGAAGCTCCTGTTAACTAAAGGGGGGAATATTTGATCAAACAGCTCAAGGGTGCTGCTGTGAACTGCACATGGATTAATGTGCAACTTTTCTTTGGTTGTTCTGCTACAAATAAGAATTCAGCTGCAAAAAAATAACTCCTAATCAGAGAAGTGAACAAGTCAGATTTCATGCTGGGAAATCAGCTAGCCAGTCAGAAAGGATCATTAATATTAATCTGTAAGATAAATAGAAAATATATGCAATAACAGTCTACACAGTGAATGCTTTACATGCATGCACCACAACTAAGCATGTTAAGTGAAGTTTAAAAAGCCTCTGGGACTCTTTGACTTCTATTTGAATGAAAGAGAGCAGAAAATGAGCTTCATTCATGTGCAGTCTTTTCAATAGCTTCGTTTTATCTCGACTCCTGTATGAAATAATAAGGGCACAGCTTAATACGAGTTGAACGACTGAACTGCGGATTGTTTTGAAACCTCTCCGTTGCGTTGTCTCTTTCAGCCAAGGAGAAGAAGCTGCTGTCCAAAGACGGCTTCCTCATGTACCTGCACCATCCAGAGGCCATGGTTCTCAACCCAGAGCACAAGGACGTGTACCAGGACATGAGCCAGCCCCTCAACCACTACTTCATCTCCTCCTCGCACAACACCTACCTCAAGGAGGATCAGCTCAGAGGGCCCAGCAGCACGGAGGCTTATATCAAGTAACGGCTTTCATCCAACCTTCAAGAGTCTGTCCTAAAAGTCTTCAATGTTTTTAGCAGCTGAAGTCACTGCAAGTGTTTGATCATGTCTGTGTGCCAGTGGGACGAGGCTGGGGACTGGAAGGTAATGCTTTTCCAAGTGTGCTGTGACTGATTGAGAAAACTGCTTCAATTTTACAACCAAGCTCAGTAGTAACTTCCTGTCTGAAACGAAACACTGCAACTTCAAAACAAGGCAGGAAGGAAGTGTAGAAATGACCCTTTCAGACCTGAACATGATCTGACCACAGATGCTCAGCGCACACTTGAGATCATTTCCCGGCTCTATATTTAAATAAACATGTGAACATGTACAGAAAAATAAGGAGAGCAGTCAAGGCAAAAGGAATTTAACAAAATGAGACATCTTCACTTACTCGAGCCTCATATTATTGGGCCGTCTATTAGCCTACTTTCACATTTGTAAATGTCTGAACACTTGATTTTGTCATTACAGCCTGAACCGTTGGGCTCAACCCAATCACATCCTCCGGCTTAGATTATTCAATTATTCCATCAGATTTGAGAGGTCAGGTTCTGCTCTGCGGTGGATAAATGAACTGTGTGAGGGGGCAGGGCTCTTCCACAGTCACAGGGTGAACTTAAAAAAAAATACAAATAGACTAAATGGTTAGTGAAACACGTGTCGGGTAGATATCGCCTGTTTTTATTCCGTAAACAGCTGCTTTATAGCTTTAGGTTCATTTTGCAGTTTTAAGGTAAATCTCTACTTTCTGTACAGTTCAGCAGAATCAAGTATTTTTCTTTTAGATGTTTCTAATGCTTATTCAGACTCTGTCACTTCAGTTGGTGGTTCTTCAGTCGGGTCCACGGCACATTTGTGTTCACAATGCTTAAAGAATATGCATCCCTGACCACCTCCGAATGTGGTGTGAGCAGATCGGGGTTCACACCTGTAAGGTGATCAGATGCCAGGTGTGAACGCAGCCTGATTGTAAGACTTTACAGTAGGTAAGAAGTAAAGTGACCGCATTGTTATTGTATTTAATCAGTTTCATAGTGGCCTCAGGAAGTAATGTCCTTTATTTTACTGTAGTTGAAGAAAATCCGTTAAAGTCAGTGGGTGAAGTTTTGAAAAGTATTTGTACACTTCCTGGTTAATTTTTGATGGATTGGATCGTCTTTTTGTGAGACAAATTCATCACAGTGAGGTTGTTTACAAAAACAGGTACTTGTTAATTATAATCATCTTTCAGCTCAGGCTCTACTGACAGACCTCGGACCCCTCCGGCTGCTGTTTAGTTCTGTTTGTTAGTCCAGATATCCAGTGAGTTCATGCTGGTTGTGTCTCTCAGGGCTCTGCTGAAGGGCTGCCGCTGTCTGGAGCTGGACTGCTGGGACGGATCGGACGACGAGCCGGTGATCTACCACGGCTACACACTCACCTCCAAGATCCTCTTCAAAGATGCAATCAAAGCCATCAAGGAGTTCGCCTTCAAGGTGTGTTCAGTAGCATAACATGAGGTATCATCGGACAGCTTCCATTTATTTATTTTTTTGTTGTCTGGTCGTCCCCAGACGTCTGATTACCCAGTGATCCTCTCCCTGGAGAACCACTGCAGTGTGGAGCAGCAGGCAGTCATGGCCCAACACATGAGCTCCATCCTGGGCAGTGCACTCGTCACCTCTTCCCTGGGCGACGGCATGCCCACAAACTTCCCCTCTCCTGAGGTTGGTGTCCTCGCTGCTGATTGTCAGGGTGGAAGACGACATCATTCACACACCGCTTCATTGTGTGTGTTTACGACTTCCTCCAGGAGCTGAAGGGGAAGTTCCTGATCAAAGGGAAGCGATTGAACAAACTGGAGGCCGTCTTCGCTCAGGAGGCCGCAGAAGCCGAAGACACCGACGTGACAGAGGAGGAAGAGTCAAACGATGAAGATGAGGATGAGCAGAAGGAGAAGAGCAAGGTAGGTGTGACATCAAGGAAGAGTCCTCACTTCAACACATTGGGAAGCTCTTAATTTCTACTCGCCTTTCACTTGTATTTAATGTGTAAAAGAAAAAGCTGAAACTAGCCAAGGAGCTGTCCGACATGGTGATCTACTGTAAGAGCGTCCACTTCCACGGCTTCGAGGACGCCAGCAAAAACCTGAGCTTCTATGAGATGTCGTCCTTCAAGGAGGGGAAGGCCATGAAACTGGCAGAGGAGTCGGGTGAGGAAGTGATTTATGTCTACTGTCCATCCTCAAGTGTGAAGGGAGACATTGATTCAGCTCAAGAAACAATTCTTTCGTCCTTGTTTTTTTTTCTGCAGCGAATGCCTACGTCCGCCATAATCTGGACAAACTGAGCCGCATCTATCCAGCGGGCTCCAGGACCGACTCCTCCAACTACAACCCAGTGCCGCTGTGGAATGCTGGCTGCCAGATCGGTACATGAGACCGACACTCTGACATAATACAGCCATCAACCAAGAGAAGATTTTGACATGAAAGACAGACTTAATTCATCATGCGTTCTCTGCGTCATCTTTTTCATTCCTTTCCAGTGGCCTTAAACTTCCAGACAACCTGCACAGAGATGGACGTAAACCAGGGCCAGTTCCTGGTCAACGGCAAGAGCGGCTACGTCCTGAAGCCGGCCTACCTGAGGGACGCGGCCACGGAGTTCGACCCCATCACCCTGACACGAGGAGACTGGCTGAAGCACAAGACGCTACACATCATGGTGAGGTTTAACACTGGTGAGGACGCACGCTGGACTCATTCCCACGTCCTGTCGGAGGTCGTGACGTCTCTGCATCCTGTCACCAGGTCATATCGGCTCAGCAGCTCCCCAAAGTGAAGAAGAAGAAGTCCTCCATCGTGGACCCGCTGGTTAAAGTGCAAATCTACGGCGTGCCGGCTGACGTCGCTGAGAAAGAGACCAGTACTATTGATAACAACGGTACCTAATGTTTCAAACACCACATACATGTGGCCTGCACTGTTTTACTCTCCAAATAGGTTTTTTTTTTTCTCCTTATTTTTAGCAGATTATCAGTTAAACGTAGACAATACAACGTTATTTTACTATCAGAGTAGTAGTAGAGTGGACTGTTTACTTATTTAAATGTGAACAGTAAATATCAGTATTTGGTGTGAGCTCCGGCTCAGATGAGTCGGTTGCCTGACTGCTGCTTGTTGACTTGCTCTGGTTACCCTGCGTCAGTCTTTCACATGTAAAACCTACAGCCGTGTACATAATGACTTCTGCATTCTGAGAAATATAGATGTACACGAGGCAGGTGAAGAGAGAACCAAGTCCTTCCTGGAATGTGTCAAACATCAGATGTGAAGTTCTCCTTCTGTGTTTTAGGTTTCAACCCTTCGTGGAACGATAACTTCCAGTTCGACGTGTACGTGCCCGATCTCGCACTGGTCCGCTTCGCCATCGAAGACCACGACTCCACGTCTGATAACGAGTTTGTCGGACAGTACACACTTCCATTCAACAGTTTAAAAATGGGTGAGTACAGCAGAGCTGGCTGTGGATATTTGCTGATGTTTTTTTTTTGTTTTTTTTTACAACCCAATGTTGCAGAACCCGTTTGTTTTCACACTTCATAAATAGACAGACAGATACTGTCCCTCCTCTGTTTGAGGACAGAGAACTCCGTTCACACGCTGTACAAAGACGTCTTGATATTCTCCCTTTGTGATGACTGACTGCAGCCACTTTGTGCTCCCACAGGATACAGACACGTTCCTCTGCTCAATAAGAACGGAGACCTCCTCCCCTCCGCCGGACTCTTTGTACACATCATGGTCCTCGATGCTGAATAAGACGTCAACGGGTGCACGAACCTCTGCAGGACACCCCCGGCACACAGCCGTTTTATATTTTTATTTTTTTTGACTTCATAATTTTAGTACATGATTAACTTATTGGCTTAACTCCAGTAGTTTGAGAGGCTACTGTAAAAGTCAGATAAAGACCACTTTCTTCAGGGACAGCAGTGTCAATTTAAACAACAGATCCCCATCTGCGACTGTAAATAAGTTGTATTGGAGGCATGCGAGTCCTGTACATAGACAGACACTGGGTTTGTTAGACCTTCATGTAAAACTCTATGAATCACAAACTGTTGGGATGGATGTGTGTGAGTTGCACTGGTGTTATACTATGTTTAGTTTGCAATGGCATTGAATTTGTCCCCAATCTCTGTCCAGTTTAATGGATTTTCTTTTTTAAGTCTTTTTATTCGAATTAACATTTTAATGAATTTCAGAGAAACAGAAACCAATCTAAAAACCATGTGCTTTGTTTTTATGAGTAATTTTAGTCAAGTATGATTATTTTTCATGTAACATCATGACTACTTTTATCTTTTTGTAAATCAAGATGACGACACTAAACATGTTAAAACACAAACACCTGTCTCGACCTTTGTTTTCAGCCCTTTGGATAAATATTGTCTGTGGTCGGGTATAATTTCTAAGATTAACCTTCCCAACCTGAGCTGCCAAGAGGACTGATTCATTCAGCTGAATCGTACTCAACAGGTCTGTTGACCAGCTGAGACGATAACAAAGCAGCAGAAGGAGGAAAGCTGTTTGGGACTGAGCCACTCGTGCCTTTCCACAGAATAAAATAATCACCCAGTGAACTTTGGGTGGACACACCCTCGGTACACAGTGTCAATGAAAAGAAGGTCAGGGAGACGACACGGAAACACAGAGCTCTCAGCCTACTGTTGAACAGCCTTTAAATTGATGTCTCAAATACAGAAAATGGATCAAATGACTACTTGGATGAGAAGTGACTTCAGTTCTCCTCTTTCTACAGTTTCCATCAGCTGTACAGTTTAGTTTTTTCTTAGCTGGTTAGTTTGATTTTTACAGCCTGCAAGTTTAGTTTTTCTCTTTTAATGGACGACTGATTTCAGTGAAAGGTTTCGAAAATCCTTTGAACACCGATTTCCCAGCACCAACTGGTCACAGTTAAAAGTTAAGTTTGTTTACTCCCATTTTAAAATGTTGTTCCAAGATGACATGAACTCACTACTGCCCTCTAGTTTAGGCTGAATAAAAACTCATTAATCTGCTTGACAGAAGACAAGCAACAGTCCTCCATAAAAATGTGCTTTTATTGTGACACATCTGGAAGGAAAGGGCAAAATAAACTGACAGTAAAAGTAGTCACAGTGACATCCTCTCATGACTTCGATTTAACAGCCTATCAGGGCCGGAGAGACGGGGGAAGGTTCAGTCACACCAGGTTAAAAAAGTGATCGTCTTTGGATTCAAGTCATTGTGTACAATGTCAGATGTTTTGTGAAAAAAATAAAATAAAAATAAAAATCGCCATGACAAAATAGTTTCAATGAAGCCTTTTATTAAGGAAAGAAAGAAAGAAAAGAAACCTGATGCTCAGAATGACAACACGCCGCCAACACTCAAAGTAAGCCAACAAGAACCAACAAGTGTTTGTTTAGAAAAAGAAAAAAAACAAGTTAAGAACATGACCGAAAAGAAAAAGAAAAAGCACAGTGACTTCAACTCAAGTGTTTTCAAACTTTGGTGTTAATACAAAAAGATCGATGTGTGATTATGAGTGAAGTGATAAACTGTAAGGAAGCACAAAAAAAGCGCGCACACACACGTACACTGATAGTAAAGACGAGACCTGACGGATTTCTTACCAAAGGCAAGAGAGGGACGTTACAGATCTGAAAGGAAAAAGGAACATAAAGCTGGATACAACGGGTAATATGCAACTCCTCAAACAAATACTGACAAAATGTAGGTAGAAAAATATCACAATGATACAAAGGACATTTTCAGAGAAAAGTAATCGTTGAGAAGAGTCGACAGAACGCTTCCTTGAAAAGGACATTGCACTGAGACCATCGTAATGAGCTCAACACTCATCACCAACACAAATGCTTACGTAGAAGAATGACAAATCTTTAATATGTCTTAAGGAGCAGCAGCCTTTCAACTGGAAAAAGGTTGGAAATTCTGAAGTAGTGTCTTCTTTAATATAACACCCATAAACCAAGCAACACAATCCCTATATGGCACCACAGAGCTTTGTCCATGCTTCACTTCACTGTGAACCCACCTGAACCGTATATGGTCTACATATACAGCCGAGCTGTTGCGTGAATACTAAAGAGACGACGCTAAAACGTGGAGATGGAACCTTGGAATCGATGAAGGAACATTGCTTTGTGCCTCCGCGGGCAGTAAGGCTTCAATGCCACGATGGGGTTCCTCACGGTCCGTTTGCGGCGTCCCTCGAGTGTTTCGTTTAGAGCCGGACCCGTCAGGGTGGATGGGTTCAGGACTGAGCACCCAGCTGTCGGCTTGGAGGGCGTCCTCTTTAAACTTTCTCCCACTCAAAAGCCGTTACTATGGCAATGTTGCTAACAACGCATCGTTGTTACGGAAACAGACGAGGCAACGTTCAAGTTGTTTCAGCGTTTTAAATTTGAACAAAAGATCATTCTGACACTAATGTTCGTTTTCTCCAAAAAGGATCAAATTATAAAATATATATGTCCAGTTTTTGAATCGAATAATGTGAAAAATGTATGTTTCAAGGTTCTTTCATTGACACTGAAAGCCACTAGAATAACCAGACCAACTTTCCTGTGAATAAACTTCTGGTTAGCTTTGTCAAATGCTATGGACCCCCCCCACCTCCCTCCCTCCCTCACCCCCACCCTCCCTAACCAAACAGCTGGGATGGAAACTCCCCCTGCAAAAAGGTTATTGCCATGGTAGCTAATGTTGCAGCATTCGGTTTGCTGGGCTCCTCTCAAACGTAGGCACTGAGGTGAAGAGCAGTTAGAAAACAAACAAACACAAAAGAAGTCTGGGAAGATAAACACCCCACGTGGTCTCCTTTGGTTTTTACACCAGGGTTGGACGAGGCCAGGCCGTCGCCTCATGTAAATCAGGAAAGTGGTGTGATTTTAACACTGTCCCGACTGGATCCCCGCACTAAGCTCTATTCCCTAAAGACACTAATGTCATGAAAAAAAAACAAAAAAAACATGGCACTCGACCCATTTGCTGGAAGATCCCAGACCATTTGAACAACAACAACAACAACAACAAAAAGGACGCCTTTGCAAATGTGTACAATTTTAGAGAAAGATCATCCCATTCAGGGTGAAGCTGCACCGCTCGTGTGCCGACAAAAGAAAGCTAAAAGCTAGCTGTCTGATGAGCATAACATCTGCTAACATTAAAAACAAAACAATGAGTTTGACATCTACTTGTCAAAAGAAAAAAAAACTAGAAAGCTATAGTTACAACTAATGGTTTAACAGTTTTTAACTCGACCCCTGGTAAAGATATGAAGCCTGTTAAAAAAAAATATTTTCCTTATTTGGCAAATAATAAAAAGAGACTGGGGGAATCACGTGACAGAAAAATAAATCAAACACAAAGAACTACCGTACTTGCAGGTGGGATGTGAAGTTCACTACTGCAAACGTACTCTGCCTGAAACAAATGAACTAGCTCTAAGTTAAATGAAAGCAGAAAGAAACAAAGTCACATCTATATAATGGCACAAGCATACTGGGAACAACACAGGAATACTGAGACAATTTCCCAGATGATCAAAAAAAACAAAATTAAAGTGAAGTCAAACTTTTATATAAAGATACTTCTGTGTCCACTTTAAAGCATATCGTGTGTGAAAAGACTGTAGTACTCTGGAAATATGCCATGTACAAAATATTTCCCCATAGAAACAACATTCACACAAGGCACTTCATTCAGTAAGAAAAGAGAATCACAGTCCTTTCTACTACCAGAAACTGCCTGCATAGCAACAATATGAGGACAAAATCTGTTCAGACTTTTGTGTGTGACCACAAACGAAGTCTCGGACAAAGAGATGTTGGGTTTTTTTTGTTTTGGTTTTGGTTTTAAAATAAGCACTTCACCAAATAGTAAAACTTTGATTTGAAAATAAAGACCAGAGTTCGTTCCTCTTAGTATTTGTCCCAGATATTATCAACTTCTCCTTACGCTTTCTGGTGTGTTGTTTGTGAGACACAGTGCTCCTGGGATATGAAGTGTTTGTTTGTTTTTTCTGATGGCACTCAGAAGGCAGCCAGGTCACCAGGAGATGAGAGCAGAGACAGGGTGGACATGAAGGTTTCCACAGTGAGACTTACTCCGAGGCGTCCACCTCCCCTCTTGGGGCAGACGCAGGAGGGGGTGCGTGTGGGAGGATCTGCCTGAGTCTGAGAGGTGTGGTTGTAGAGGGGTGGGGGGGCAGAGATCGACACGAGAGGAGGATGGAGAGCACAGGCGGCGCCGTGGTGTGTCCTGCTACCTGCCTCTCAGATTCTGCAGGACTCCGTAAACCTCTTCTTCTTTGCTGATTCCCTCAAAGAAAGGCAGCAGGTCCAGGAGTTCTGTGTCATTCATGTCGTCGAACCAGGACTGGACTGGGACCTGGGAGACAGGAGACAGGAGACACACACTTCACTTTTCCATCAGTAAGACTTTCTCTTTCAGACTTACCGCTGCGTTTAAACATTTGGTCGGATCAAAGTTATCAAAAAAGAACTGAATGGGTTTTTCAATAATTTGAACCAGGGATTAAATGTTAGTGGAAACATACTTTAAAGAGGATCAGTTACTTACTAATGAATAATTTAGTTGTTTTATGGTCATTTTGTTCTATCAGTTTATAAGTGGTTTGCATTTTGTGCATTTGTTTTGTGTCTCGTGCTGTTGGTGTATTTTATTGTTGAGTTTCATGCATTTTAAGAGGCACATTCTAGAAATGATATTTGCTTGGCCATCACCAACTTGTTTTTTCTGTTGTTTTTTTTGGAGCCAGACGTGATTGTATTTGGATGGGAGCGTGGAGCTGAGAAGGAGTAATGAGTGGATTTATCAGAGAACCCGAGGACACAGCGGCACTCAAGCCTACCTGCAACCTATCTGCTCTCCGGGTATGTTCATCTTTATAAACCTTCTATGGTAGTAATGTGTTCTTTTTCTTCTTCTGTTGTTCCTCTTCATAGCAGCTGGCAAACAGATTTTAGGTCCATTATCGACACTTTCCAGTAGTAGTAACAAGTTATTATCAGGCACCGGTGCACAAGGGAAATATATTTTATAAGGCAAGACAATGCATTAATTATATTTTTTTTTTTTTTTTTTTTTTTTTTTTTTACAATTTAATGACTTCCAAAATTTTATAATACTAATCCATAGGTAAAAAAAAAATACTCCTCTCATGTTCCCTTATTAGTTTTCAGTGTGCACGGAGATTTTAATAGCCCTGTTCTACAGCAGGTAGAACATTAAAGGACATGTATTTACATTTTTCTGTGAAGGCAGAGAGGGAGGAGATGAGGACATGCAGCTTCACTTCTATATTTAAAAAAACTTCTACCATACAAAAAAAAAAGTTTTTTGAAAATATTATTGTCCAGAAATTTGTTGTCATGTTAAGAAAAGTAAACTAGTATTTGAGAAAAACGATGTGACTATAGAAACACGGGGAGGCTGACGGATGCAGCTCTGACTGTAACAAATATATTAAGTTATTAAGAGATTATTGAGGAACTTACAGCATTTTCTGGATGGAAAATGTAAGAGGCGGGGGAATTGTCAACGATGATAACGTTGCTGAGCTCTCGGCCCAGCCGGCTGAGGTCTTTCACGTAGTTCCCTCGGTGAAAAACGCAGGATTCTCTGAAGAGCCGCTCTCTGAACACGCCCCACTGGTCCAGCAGGTCTGCCACAGGGTCTGCATACTGTCCGAGCCAAACACACAAGCATGTTACACTGCCATAAATACGGTTCCTAAATTTCACTGCCAACAACAGCAACAAACATAATGGTACTATTTGAGTTTTGCTTGTTCTGAAGCACATCTGTCGGGTCGTACAACTCAACCAGAAACAGAAGCACCTGCTAAATGCTACACTACTCAAAGCACGTTGTCCTTCATAACTGTGTTTACCTAACAGGGAAGATGCCTCGGGAGATACTACTCTATCACACAACAAAGCACCGACTCCTAGCTTGGAAGGCAGTACGAGGAATTATTTAATACTACAGAAGTATTAGTGACGTAACACGGTTATTTTGGAGCCTCATTCATCCCACTTACCCACGCAATATTGGCTAAGATACGAGAGAGACAGATGCAGAGCGAAGCAGAGGATGTGTGAAAATTCAGGGTGTAGGATGAAAGATGAAAAGCAGATGGAAAGTCATAAATAGAAAACGTTGCTCATAGAGCCACAGGTGTCCCTGGTTTGCAACCAAAAACACGTCAGAACAGGAAGCGCTTGTGAACGCACCTTGGCAAGACTGGCCGTAAAGAGCACACATTCGAAGAGCTCTCCCATCTTTTGAAGAAACTCGTCCACGTGGGGTCTTTTCAGCACATACACCTGCAGGACAGATCACAAGCTTTAGACCAGGTCCAGTGTCAGAAAAACACTGGAAGTACAAATTCTGTGAGGACAACAGCAGTAAAGCAGCTCTAAGACGGCAGGATGTTGCACACAAGAACACGACTGAGAATTCCTGCTTCTCACATCAAAACCTCCTCAGCTGGTCGACACCATCTCACTGACGGTTTCGATGCTCCCTCTCTTGGCCCAGTGGCTGCCACCCAGTGCAAGTAATCATGAATAGGCCAACCAGGATACACACAGCCTATCCTGGATTACTTGAACTGGATAACAGCCAAGTTTCTTCACGGTCTTCTCGTGGGAACACAATGGAATAATACAAAAAAAAGAAGAAGATCTATTTCACACACAAACATTTTTTTTTATTGGTTGCGTGCAATACCTGATGAACGGTACCATCGATCTCCACTGGGACAATGAAATCAGCATTACTGATGGGCTGTGAGGAGAAACAACACAACAACTTATTGGTGCCATTCAAACTGTTGGTGCAGTACCTGCACTGACCAGCAGAGGTCCTGCTCGTAACACTAAAACTCAAAATCACAAATCAAAAGCCCAACAAGAAGAAAATAATGAGTGTCTCTATTTTTTGGACAAACAGCCCTCTCCTAGATGCAGTGATGGGATCGTCCTCACAGAGGTTAAAAAGGGGGTCTACACACACGATGTTTTGAAGTGTAATAAAACCTTTCTATTTCTGCACTTTAGAGAACTTTTTACACATGATAATGCTTATTAAGGAGAAATTGTATGAACTGCAGCTGGTTGCCAACATGAGGCTGGCCTTCTGTCTTTCCTGTTACAATCCTGTACTTAATCAGGAATGTAATATTGCCATTGTTCTTTGTACAGCACATCATCGGCCACCTGCTCCTCTCGTTGCTTTGTTTACACCGTAATATTACAGACCCTAAACAGCTTTGACGCCATTTAAATTATTCGCTGAGCTTTGGATATGAAGACAAAGATGAAGGTAATGATACAATATGTATTATTCTCAGTGCAAAGTGCAAAAGGAAAAGTCACTTGTGTTTTTGGCTACACTGGGAAGTGATATTTTTTGATTTCCATTTACAAACTGCAGCTTTTTTTAAAGCCAAAAAATAAAAAATAGCACGGCCGCTGGTTGGTTTAAAAATGAAAAGCACTAGACAACTCACACTAAATCAGACATCAATAGTAAACCTAAATTTAGGTTTTAGTCTCTTCTCACCTTAAATGAGCTGTGGACGAGTGTTTCATCCAAGTCGATCACCACACACTTTTTGCCATAGTCAGATATTTTCATCTCTGGCAGGAGGTATTTGGCTGGTGGCTGCAGGGAGGACGAGGCGCATAATGTCAGATACACTGATGGACAGTGACAGGATATGAGATAGATGGACAGGCAGAGATAAACAGAGAGATAGAGAACACATGCTTTGCAAAAAGCAATGTGTAGGGCTGAGCAAAAAAAAAAAGGAACCATGTTAGGACGGAGCATTTTCATGAGCAACAAAGGAACTGAGATCGAGCCGCGTCTAAAATGATGAGTTAAAATAAACCCAAAGCTTCAAAACGACACCGTCTTATATTCCTCACCAGTGGACATCCTCCGGCTGCAGCCAGAGACTCAGAGAAAGTAACGCTATCTTAAATCCCCACAGATCTTTGTCCCATCTGTGGAGATTAAATGAAACTTTTCTTACAGAAAAAGGCCATGCAAAGGTTAGCGGCTGCTGCAGAGAAGTTTTAGTCTCAATGAGATCACTCAAACTTAAAGCTGCTAAGTTTGAAAATGCCAACTTTAAATGTATGTATGAACATGATGCGATGAAGTGACGTGTCTCAGTGCAGGAACAGTGTCGTGTTAAATTAGATGGTCGGAGCTACATACAGTCACTGATCTGACCAACTTGTTGGCCTGACCACAAATTACCAGATCGCATCCAAGTCCAAGATGAGTTAGTTTCAGCTCTTTGTTGAGGATACAAACCTAAAGACTAGGAGCGAGTGTGGATTTAATTCTGCATAATTCAACTGCATGGATAAGTAGCACAATAAATGGCTTTACTTCTTGCGTTGAAGCGATTAACTGAAAGTTTGAAACTTGAAATTGTTAAGACAATTAGTGTCACAGTATTTTTGAAACCATACAAACCACTGAGTGTCACTCATGCAGATCAAGCACTGAGGCTTCATCTAAACCCATAGGTGCACATAACACGCTCCACACAGTCAGAGCTGCGATCGGCTGAAAATGAACCGCAGTACAGTAGCAGAGCTCGAGCTCTCTGAGGAGCGCTGGAACCCACACAGACAGGATGTGCCAGCAGCAGCCCACTCAGCCTGCATGCGAAAAGAAAAAGAAAAAAAAAAGGCAATACATACACTAGGGACAGGGATGACCTCGACCTGGTCACACTACAATACAGGAGAGATAGACACGCACATACAAAAACAAGGTGAGGGGTAGGAAGGAGAACAAAAACCAAACAAAACGGAAAATAGGGTCCACAGAGATAAAACAAAGAGACAACGCTATTCACGCAAACAGAAGTTTACAACAGATGAAAAACACCTGCAGACTAATATTTCTGGAGTCCGATTAGCGTGTTTAGCGCCGAGGCGGCAGCAGCTCACCTTGGGAGGCGAACCGTTCTCCTCGATAGGTGGAGGCAGGGAGCTGGTGTTGGTGTTGGCGGCTGGCGGCTCCACATTGTAGTCGCGGAAGCAGCAGAAGAATGTGCTGAAGATGCTGCGGCTCCTCTGCTTCTTGAGGCTGCTGTTTGACTGGGACGCTGTCAAAACAACAAAAAAAAGAGGGGGTGGAATAACGCAGGGTAAACAAGTGGATATGAAAACGGATGTTCTACGGTGAAAACACTGCAGGATGAAGCTGTGACGTGTTTACGTTTGGTGATTGGTGATGCGAAGGTGTGGATGCTGCTTGAATAACAGGGAACAAACTCATCACAGTTTTTTCCTCAGTGACCACAGTGGATGGAGCGACACTGTGTCACAGCGATAGGTGAGACCTTGACAGTGTGATTAAATGGCATTGGTGCTGGTTTGGTTGACCAGACATGGCAGAAGCACCGATCAGAAAATAACTCGGCTGGTCGGGTGACCTCATCAGTCACACACAGGGACAGTTCAGAGAATACTCCGCTCCGGTTGCAAATCGCCCCTCATTCCTGGACCACGAAGCAGGGCCTAAATCAGACGCTGGACTTTTATTAATAGTGACAAGTTGGAAGCCGCACACTCCCCCCTCCTCCTTTTTCCTCTCTGTTGTGGCTCCCGTGACCCGATTGGCCTGGGAGCCTCCATTTTAAAAGCTCGCTTATGTTTCCCTCCCACGTTTCAGCTGGCAGGTGAGTGACTGAAGCAGCCTGGACATGCACGAGAGAGGAGGAGAGGGGGAGGTGGGAGGTCCTCAGAGCCCACAGAGCCTATACAAGGCTGCATTCCTCTCCACCCATTAGTCCCCCTCCCTCCCGGTAACCCCACCAGAATGCTTTTGCAACTGAAGACCAGTGAAGAGCAAATAGCATTATGTCATGTCTTCTGGCATCTTGATATTTTGCCACTTTGTACTCCTGACCTTAAATAATATCCATTAGACATGTGTCACAGGAAACACTGGGCCAGAAGAAAAGAAGCTAGTACACGAGCAGTCAAGGCAACAAACTTTACACAACCCTTACAAATATAATATTATAGTCAAGATTGGACTGTGTTTTTCCAACGAAATATTTATTTTGCATCACATAATGTGACGTTACCACACAATCAGTTTGAAAAAGATGAATTCAGTGAAATATCATTCATGCAGAAAAGGTATCAGACACTGAGAGCAACGACATGTCACAGCTACTTGAAACACTCCCCAGTATCTCTCTTTATTTCCTTCTATCACTGACTTCCAGTAATGCTAATTAAAGCTAAAGCGAGGGCATGCTGTGCTGGGTATTTAGACTATATCTTATCAGTGTCATACACTCCCTCACTCAAACACAAGTTAAGCACAATATGCATCCATTAATTTGTAAAATTACATTAAAACTGATGACTCTAAGCAACTTCAAACCAAAGCACTTGTAATTTCTGATGTTGCTAAATGTTTTCAGAGTATAAAAGGGACCATGTGTCCCATTCTTCTGGAAAATACCAAACCTTTACATAACACAGCAACAACCACCAAATACCACAGCAGTAAACTGATCTCGAGATTTGTTTGGGGATATCACCAGCATGAAAATATACGATTTCTGAAGCAGTTGGAAACAATCCCAAAGAAAAATGAACCACATTGTTCCTTATGTTGTCCTTTGTTTTAGTTGGAAAGCAACGCTGCAAGATGATCATCCTGGACCCAATAAGCTTTGTTTTCATCTAAAAATAACCCAATCAGCACTGCACAACTTCTTTTTTTCCTTTTACTGGACTTTGTCTTTTCATTTCAGCTGTGCTCTGTGAATCTGGGACAGGATGGCTGTTGTCAGCTTCCTGTGACTCATCACTACAATCAGCCACGGTAATGATTCCTGCACAAAAACCCTCAGAAAGTTCCACAGGACGACTCAGTCATGCACAGAGCAGGAGTGGGTCTCAAACAATCACCTGGGGGTGGATAGAGGGTCAACTCTGATGAATTAATTAAGGTTCTAGTTACAGCTTTCCCAGAACAAACTCCAAGCTTTCATAACACAAATAAAAAGATAAGCATTTATTGGTTGCTGCAAATTGTTCCCCGTGTAATATAAACACACAACAAACCTTGTATCTGTAGGCGTGACAACAGTTATAACAAGAGGTCTGACTGAGAACAGCGTACCGAGCATCAGTCACCTGTCTCTCGAGCTGAGCAGTGGATGTTGTATCTTGGACTCATAGGTGGGTCTGGGACTGCTGACACATCATGTTGCCTTGGATAAAGGGTTAGTCCGGCACAATGAGAAGCTTAATGACTCCCACACTGCCTGCAATGTGCAGTGCAGTGCAGTCTCAAAGCTTTCCATTTTCCCCGGGTGATGCAGTGAGCTTCACTAAAACTCTTTCACGAGGACTAATTTTCTACAGGTCAATATGTTCAGTCAGTGTCGACACTCACCAATTGAGTTAATCACCGCAACTTAACTCCAGACAAACTCTACTAAGCCGATCTGTAAATGATGATGGTCGGCTTCCCATCAGCGTTCAAGACACGTCTCTTTATTACAGCAAGAAAAGATGTGTGAGGAAATGGAAGCAGTGGCAAAGGACCACATGGTTGATTGTTGATGATTTTAAAAGCCACACATGAAGAAGAACACAATTTACGGAGCAACACAAACAGCTGCATTCACAACCTCAAAACACAACATTTATCAACTTTGAGGAATTTGTATTGACGCATTTTGGCTGCAGCACAGCGATCACACCTTAAAAGGTCCAATAGTTCACACTTTAACATGCGTCTTGATATTCAGGAGAAGATATTTTTGTGGTTTTAAGTGCCACAGATCATCTCAACATAGCTTTACATCTCCTCTCCGAAGTGTCTCTCGAGTCTTTAAGGCACATTGATATCAACGATCCTCTCCTCCGATTGGCTGACTCTGTTCTTGGGGTTTGTGGCTTGCTAGCTCAGCAACAGAATGACCACTTCATGTTTTCTTCCACATGAAAGGATGAACATTGAGCCGTGCTGAGGACAGACATATTGACATGAACTTACAGAAGTTCAAATGAATACAGGCTGTGTGCATTTCTGTGTGGACCAAGCACTTTGCCACTTTTACAGTATTTATATATAGCACCTAGACCTGATATATAAATCAAAAAAGAAATGGAAATCTAAATTCATACAATGTGGGAACTTTAATTTCCACCATTAGAGGATCTCTGCCATCACAACCAATGTTATAATAACTCTAATAATTACAGGTGCAATATACATAAAAATGCCAATGTAAAAAAGAGAGCCACCAACAAAATATAAAAAAAATGATTGAAACACGTTATTCTTTCCAAAAACCGCTGTTTTGCTTCAGTTATTATTAATTCCCAACATTATTAAAAGTTATGCATTTTAAACAGGGAACAATATGCAAAAATAAATTAATATATTTTTAAGAAGACTATAGAACAAAGCCTTTTAAAAATAAAACAAGAAATGTACATTGTGTCAGAAATATTGTCCTTCTCATTTCCTTAATCAAGGATATTGTTTTTACAAATTTTGAAAAACACGTGTAGTCCTCACTGGACGTCAGCATACATGAATTAATCTTCAAAACCATTTTGGATTCGATGACTAGAGCAAAGTATTTATCATAAGGGTAAATGGTCCATGTAAGACACATATCCAGCTCACAGATGCTGAATATGAACTGATTAAGATCCAAGTTCAACAATCTCAACAGAGGGATGACTTTAAAAATGGGAAACCCTCGACATCCTTCAAAATACCAACAAGAATAAAAACGATCCACTAGGATCACTGCCTCTTTGTTCTCATTCTGTAAATGTACAGTTGTTTTATCCAAACTAAAGCTTAGTATGTCCGTCAGAATGAAGAAAATGATCATTGTCATCGCTGCAAGTAGTTATACTTGGCCTCGAGGTCAGTGGTGCCCCGGCCAACAGGGCAGCAAGTCTATATATAGGCTGCTGCTTGGCAGCCAAACCAGTGCAAGAGGCAGGCACATGTCGTAAGACGGCCAGTAGAGCAACATTAAGAGCAAAGGTGGTCAATTTTTGTCCAGACAGTTTGGAGCCCGTTCAAGCAACGGAAGACTACCTATTAAATTCCTCTAGGACAGCTGGTGGGACGTTAAGTGATTCACAATAGATAAGGAGCAGTCAAGTCATTGGTCCACTGTGTTTTGCAGTCAGGGAATGAAGCAAAGAAGCCTGCTGGATACTCTGATTATGACAAAGTGTGTAGAAATATTATATCTGGTAATTTGTTGTTGTTGTTTTTTTTTTAATTCAGATCTTTTAAAATTCATGTTCATATTCCAGCACATCACTGTGACCTAAAAACTCAACAAATGCTGTTTTAATATTGTGGAGAACAAATGGGAGAAAGGACATGGCCATGCAGTTCCTATAATGATGCTAATATTTGGTTTAGCCTCAATGAAGAATTCAGTATGACTCATTCTTAAGAGAAAATGGAAGTAGTGGGAAACAAACACCGCGATCACAGCTTTACTTCCTCCTGTAACTCAACTGTGTCCGGCTACTCCTTCAGTCAGGCCAACATTAAGTGTTATTTTCATAAATCACCCCGACGCACAACAGTGAATTCCTGCCGAGTGTGCGAGTGCTGCTACTCAAACTCCTCTGTTGTTAAATAAATTCAGATCACACTAAATATTACCAGAGTTCAGTAAATTACAAGACTTCCCGAGCAGGCTTGCTGTCTCTGACCGAGATGTGCTGAATCAAAGACCTGGATCAAAGAATGAAATATTAAAAAAAAAAAAAAAAAAAACATTCGCAGATTCTTGGCCCTGATAAAAGTCATATGACATACAGTCGACCTGTAACACAACAAATCCTGAGCTCTAGACAACAACAGAAATATTTCACTATTCACTTACTCAACAAAAATATGAACTAAACTATGAATCTTTCTATTATTTGTGTAGACTAGAAATAAGGACAAATCCACGTCAAAAAGCCAAAATGTGGCTACGTTTACTTACCATCTCTGACCAACAGCTCAAAAGACCAAACTAAATATCTAATTTACAAAGAAAATTATATATCTGCTTTTATGAAGACATAACACTGTCTGGAACATTTAAACCCTTTTAACCATTAACAGATGAATTTTCCTCTTAACTAACCACTTTATCGACTAATCATTTCAGCAGTACTCGTACTTTATGACCCTAAATGACTTTACTGAAAACTTTTTTCCAGGACAATAACACTACCTCTGAGCACCAAAACTCAGTTCAACTCAAGTGTACTGATTTGGTTATGCATCAGGTTAATATTGTGGATAGCAGCTGGTGCATTGTTTACCAGCACCTCTGTCAAGGCTCCAGGTGGGCTGATAGTAATTAGAGATGTGAAAACACTGCAGATCCCCGGTTGTGGTTTCAGTGTTTTAGATGGTAGCTCTGAGGATTTTGTTGTAAAACGGTAACACACAGTTAGACAGGAATGTCTCCTAGAAAAGTCGACCAATTGCAGGTTCACGAGAACATTGTACACAGAGTCAGACTACGAGACAAGCTGAACAAACCAACTAACCAAGCCACCGTAGTGGCTGCAAATTTGTTTTTACTGGACTACTCGATTAATGGCAACCCAAAGAACCATCACTTGGTCAATTGATGATGTGCAGGCGTTCCTCTGTTTGGCGACTGAGAAAGGGAAAATGACATCATCGTTTCATGCAGCTTGCTATTAGAGCCCGACCGATTTATCGCCTGGCTGATTTTATCGTCTAATATTGGCCTATCACAGACATATCACCATGACAAACAGCTACACTGAGGGGGCACAATCTGCAAAAGGGGATATAGGAATCCAGAAAAGTACCTGGTACCAGAACCGAGTCGAGTTGTACAATATGATAGAAAAGCTGCAAAATTTTGACATATAAAAAGGCCAAATAGTACCCATGTCTCTCAAACGAGGGCACCTTCATACTAAGTTCACTGAAATATAACATCAAGCTTTATATCATCCCTTTGTCATCCCACACCTGCGGTAACGATCTCCCTCAACCCCCACATACCTGCAATGATAATCTCCTGTGACGCCCACACATGTTCAGGTCACATAGGCTCCATAGTAGTTACTGAGGGATACCTTTGTACCCTCTGGGGAAAATGCATTGTGTTTGAAAGGCACAAGTTCTCCCGTTACTGATGGTCTGACGTGAGGTTTGAGATGTGACACTAACACACACCCCACGGACCGCAGTGACCCGGAGAGTTTGCAGAATCAACGGACATCAGAAGAGGCGAATATCTGACTTCCGCTGCAGAGCTGGCTGAAAAGAGATTTAAATAAAATAAATAAAGATTTATAACTGAAGATCATAATAATGATCATAATTTGGATAATAGGCATTTTTGGTAGGGATGAGGAAAGAAACGCGTTATTATTAACGGGATTTTTTTATTTTTTTTTTATGGGAGAATACATAAGAAATAGAAAATCTGAGATAAAGCAACTTCAGTATTTAGATCCCAAACTAAATCAGACAGACTGATAACAAAGTGACTAAATCAGACAGACTGATAACAAAGTGACTAAATCAAACAGACTGATAACAAAGTGACTAAATCAGACAGACTGATAACAAAGTGACTAAATCAAACAGACTGATAACAAAGTGACTAAATCAGACAGACTGATAACAAAGTGACTAAATCAGACAGACTGATAACAAAGTGACTAAATCAAACAGACTGATAACAAAGTGACTAAATCAGACAGACTGATAACAAAGTGACTAAATCAAACAGACTGATAACAAAGTGACTAAATCAGACAGACTGATAACAAAGTGACTAAATCAGACAGACTGATAACAAAGTGACTAAATCAGACAGACTGATAACAAAGTGACTAAATCAGATAGACTGATAACAAAATGACTAAACAGACCGATAAAGTGAATAAACAGACCGATAAAGTCAATAAACAGACCGATAAAGTCAATAAACAGACCGATAAAGTGAATAAACAGACTGATAAAGTGAATAAACAGGCTGATAAAGTGAATAAACAGACCGATAAAGTGAATAAACAGACTGATAAAGTGAATAAACAGGCCGATAAAGTGAATAAACAGGCTGATAAAGTGAATAAACAGACCGATAAAGTGAATAAACAGACTGATAAAGTGAATAAACAGACTGATAAAGTCAATAAACAGACCGATAAAGTGAATAAACAGACCGATAAAGTGAATAAACAGGTACTTTTACTTTTACTGTTCAACCATCGTGAACTTCTGGTTGGTGTCGTGATAAATAATCACGTGTACCTTCATAAAATGTGTGCAGCCGAACCTGAACACAAAACAAGTGTCAGTGTTTATAAACGGAGACTGAAGCTGCTCGTGTTGTATAATGATATAACATTATAATAATATAATAGTATAATAATATTATGTTAATATAGTGTTAATGTTAATTAATACAACCTCCGTTAATTGGGATAAAACCAAGACGCAGCGTCCAGCTAGCAAACACGCGTTAACGTAGTTTGATAAGTTATCGGGGACCAGGCCTCTCTGGGGAACTTGTTGCGGACTTAAAGAGTGTATTTATTGATTTTAATCCACGTAGGTTCTCATGTTTTCAGGACTTTTCTCAGCAGGCAACCAGTGTCCGCGACCACAGCAGCTAGCAAAGCGCGAACTGGAGCTAGCGTCGAGAAAAGTAGTCATCCAGCTAGCAGGACTTGTTCTTACCTTTCTCCTGGTTAAAGGAAATGATCTCCTCCTCCTTGGGGTTGGACACTTGGGTTATTATGGACATGTGGTCCATTTAGACGAGTGGTTGTTCCTCTTTTGTTTCCCCACAATGTTATTCGCGCTCGCTTTTCGTGTGCTAGCTGCTGTTAGCCAGCTGGTCGCGGTGAGCGGCAGGAAACCGTCCTCTGACCCGGGCTGTCATCGACGGCTCCCCGCACCAGCACCACCGTCGCTCCGAACAAGTCTTGTCTGCGGGCAACACGGGCAGCGTGCGCGGCTAACAAAACAACAACAAAAATAATTTTAAAAAAACAAACCTCCGATGTTTGAAACGCTCACTAACTGAAGTTCGCCGCGTTAGCTCGTCGCGTTAGCCGCGCGTTCGCCGCGTTAGCTGCGCGTTAGCTGCGCGTTAGCTCGCGTTAGCCGCGTTAGCCGCGTTAGCTCCGGTCGTCAACAACGTGACGTCTGTAACGAGTCTGTGAACAGCGGAGAGCCGCAGGAGGTCGTTGGTGTCCGGAAACAACGCGCGAGTTGGTTCAGCGTTAAAGTTTGTTTGTTTTTAGGTAAATGGTTCACACGTATCTGCCGGTCCTACATTCACTGACTGTGCAACATGGAGGCTTTATGTGTTTGGAGTCGCCTCTGAAGCGGAGGGCTCCCGGAGAGGGAGGGGGAGGAGGAGGGGGAGGAGGAGGGGGAGGTGGAGGAGGGGGAGGAGGAGGAGGGGGCTCGCTTCTCCGTTACTCAACCCACGCAGCTGGCTGGACGCGTCTTCCTCCAGCTTCCTATCGATCTGTAATTACTGTTGATCACACGCAAACACAACTCTTTATTATCAGCATTAAACAAATTAAATATATATATATATATATTTTTTTATTATTATTATTATTTTTAAATGCATATAAATATGCCACTTAATGTAACTGTATGGTGAAGCTGTAGGACTGGACATGATCCCGAGCGAATACTTGATGTTTCATCCAAAAAAAAAACCTTTGATGTGCGTTCATTGCCTCTTGGTGGAGTTTTTGTTTTTGTTTTTGTTTGTTTTGAAACGCTGTAGCGCCACCTAGTGTCTATATTAGGGGGATGCTTGACGTACACCCTGTGTGCGTAATGACTGAATACAGCCTGCATTTAGATTCAACCACATCAGTCGCAGTGTGTGGGGGGCTGGAGTGGGCGGCTTCGAGCCAGGTTACATTTTTAATTGTGTTTGCGTTTTAAGATATAAAGTTAGGATCACCTGGTGAGATGCTGTTTCCAAAGAAAAGAATACAAAACTATGGAAAAATAAATAAATCCTCAGATATGATTGCCTTTATGATATTGTAGCCTATTCTGATGCCAGTTATATAAAGTATAGCTTTATAAAAAAAATAATTAAAAAAACCCAACTTCATCCAATAATTATAATTAGCCTACTTTCTGTTGCTGCCGTGTGGTGAACATGACAGATTTGCAGAGGCGTTTGTATTGTTGGCATGTGTCTAATCCATGATTTTGACTGGCACTTAAATAATGTCTTGTATACTGTAGATGCTGTTATTGACTGATGCAACTGATTTCCTCCTTATTTTTAATCAGTGTCCCAGAGTGTTTTTGCGCTCCAGTAAGATCTGATGGGCTCGGCGTGGACCACCCCTCGCTGCGGTGCAGTAGTGAAGGATAAATATATCCCCCCTAATGCTTCTCCTCCTCCTCCTCCTCCTTTCGTTGAGTCCGCAACATCCTGACTGGCCGAGGCTGGTGATCGCAGGCAGCGGCAGCAGCAAACCCCCACAAGACGAATGAATTAGACAACCTGCTGTAAACCCGCTTTTATTTTCATATATTGAAGAGTCGGGCTGTAAACACTGCTGCCCTCATCTTGACAGTGTGAAGCGGATCCAAGGTTAGTGAAAACAAGTCTTTCTCTTCTTTTTTTTTTTAATCTATGGAAAGGGTTAAATGTAAGAGTAACCTCAGAAATCAACGTAAAAGGCCTGTGTGTTATCGCCTCTGTGTGAGTGGAGCAGTGAAACAGTAAACCTGAATTAGTATTCAGAGCGCTTTGCTGGAGTCCTGCATAGCCATGGTTACATCTCGGCATGGAGCTGCCACACTTAGTTAGTCCAACTCTTTTAACTTCAACTCAAAGTGCGCTACATGAACCTGACGCACACGCACACCTAGCCAGGCACCACATGCGTAATTCTCTCCTGGAAAGTGACTGGTTGTCTGTTTTCTCACTCCGATGCACCATTCTTGGTCATTCCAGTCAGTGGTAATAATTCTGTGGAGTGAGTCCCCAGCGCCTCTCAGATCACATAGCACTGCAGCTGCCCTGCTGCACAGCAGATCAACTGCAAGAGCTATAATAGGAAGGAGAGGTTGGGTTGCGCAGCTGACGGTGCTGATTCCGAGGAGCCAGAGCTCTGCAGTCCTATTTAAGTCACTGGTCCTGTCGATCCTAAAGGCTTATTAGTAAAATGCCACCTCCTTAAAACACCCTAGTCTGTTTCGGACATGAGGAACATGTGTTTATGTCTGTTGGCACATGAAATATATACATTCAGCCTAGTGTATTTCTGGGGATAGGTTTTTTTTAATTGTTTTTTCCACAGAGGGCTGTACTTTAAAATGCTTTGTTGTCAAGGGGATCTACAGGATTTGACTGATATTGATGACTTATAGTCACATTTTGTGGTACTGATCCCACATTGTTGGCCTATTGTCTCAGAGCTAAAACTAAAACTTAACAATTTCCTTCAATCACATCAGAAAATCACCCTCAAAACATTGGATCAGTCTAACCTTTAACCTTTCTTGCTCATATTTTTAGACCTTTTTGCTTTGAATCTGCCTTCATTCATACTGTTTGCCCTCATTCAGGTCTAATATTGTGTGGCTGATTGCTTTTCAACCCGTCAGGCCTCCAGTGTACAGATCCACCATGGGGATCAAGGCTGCCCTCCCCAGATATGAGCTCTATCTCTACACAGCCGTGCTCGCCGGGGCCTTGACATGGGCAGGCAGTTGGATATTTGAAGCTTCAAGTGGTGAGTGCGAGGCTTGTCAAGAGAAGTCCAAAGCACAAATACGCTGTCAGTGCTCAGAGAGAGTTAAAAAAAAAAAAAAAAGAAGCCAATTCAACACTGTCAAACAAATAAATTTCACCGAAAGAGTTGTAACAATATAAATGTATTATTAAATACAGTCTCAAAAAGCAAAGTCTTCATTTGTAACAGTGCTCTATTTAACCTAAAACCGTGTAGAAAAAGTTCATCAAGCAGATTAAAACAGACTGCCTTCCCCTAAGGGATCCCTGCATGTTCTTATTAATATGAAGACAATTCCACGATGGTCCACTTACTCTCTAATTATTTCCCTGCTGTAGATGTCTCATACTAAGTTACACAGAGCCAACTAATCCCAAACCCTTGATCGTGAAATAATGCAAATTTTTTTTGCATGTATTCAGACTACAGCTTCTTCACGTACTGATCTGAATGGCCTGAGTGTAATGTGGTGACTGGTACTGTCCGTCACAGTGCGTGCTGTCAGATTGGCAGGGCAGAGTCCTGCTGTCAGCCATCATCTTGGCCTGAGGCTTTTTCTTCACTCCCCGTCTCTTGAAATGGACATTTATGGCTGCTCCATCTGTGGGCATTAATAATGCTCAGGTCTGCATGCTACAGTAGCCCTGTAGACTGGTAATAGAAGTCTGGCTGCTTTCCCAGAAGTAAGAGGCTTTCCCTGACTGACCCTCACATGCTGATATCCTTTTTCACAGCCATTAGTGTAATCAGGCAAAGCTGGAGGAGCTGCTGTGGGGGCACGTGCCAATCACATTTGTTGCTGAGCACCGAACGTCCCAACGTCACCACTGCCTTTATTTTAGCTTTGATTTTTACAATGTTAATTTTAGTTGTTATTATTTATTTTTTTATTTCTGTGTTTTGCTCAGGTCACACAGTAAACTAATCTCCCACAACAAGATTATTATGAGTAGATATTTGCCTCAAAAATAGAAAGCCCCACAATAAGTGTATTATGTAAGACTTGATGTTATCAAATGGACCAAATGTCCTCTAACACCCGAAATATGCAATGAAAATAATCCAACAGCTCAAACTGTGCTACCTGCGGGACCCTTTTCTTACAGAGGTCTAGTACGATGATTTAAAAGTGCCCCAAAATAAAGCCGGGACTTAAAATTCCCCAACATTGAGTCTAAACAATCTTCTGCCAGGATTTCAAATCCGTTTGCTTTATTGATTAAACACATCTCAGCATGCAGAAGTTGTTACATTTTTTTTTTAAAAATTTGGGGGGGGGGGGGGGTTTCTCTTCTTTATTCAGATAATGTAAACAGAAAGGCCTTTAAAGAAAGTGTGAAACCAGGATGGCATTACGTTGGCAGGAAAATGGTAAGTTCCTGTCTCATACGTGTTTTTTTGTTGTTGTTTTTTTTACAGAAAATGCCATAAGCGAATGGCTGTCTTGTTGTACTAATACATTTTTCTTTGCCACAGGATGTTGCGGACTTCGAGTGGATGATGTGGTTCTCTACATTCCGCAATCATATCCTTTTTGCTCTCATCGGTCATGTGATCTTTGCCAAGATATTTACTCTGATAGCTCCAAAGGTGCGTGCATGTGTGTGCGTCTTGTAGGGAGAGTGTGAATGCTCATGAGATAGCGCTGCATTTTGACTCCATACGGGTAGAATTGCACATCTCTTTTGTTTGTATATACTCTGGTGTATTTATTTATTATATATGTGTGTGTGTGTGTGTGTGTGTGTGTGTGTGTGTGTGTGTGTGTGTGTGTGTGTGTGTGTGTGTGTGTGTGTGTGTGTGTGTTTGGCACTGGTGAATGAACACAAGCTTTGCTCCAATCATTCAGGCCAATCATTAGATTTTATTCAGTATGTGGTACAACCCCGTTTCCAAAAAAGTTGGGACGCTGTGTAAAATGTAAATCAAAACAGAATGCAATGATTTACAAACCATGTAAGCCCATATTTTTATGAAAATAGACAACATGTCAGTCTCTCAGCAGTGTACATGGGGAGGGGTTCATCACTGTGAAAGACTGCGCAGGCAAATAGTGCAACAATCTAGGAATAATGTTGCTGAACGTAAAATTGAAAAAACTTTGGGGATTTCATCATCAACAGAACATAATATCTTTAAAAGATTCAGAGATTCTGGAGAAATCTCTTTAATCTTTGGGCTCTCAGGCGCCACAGTATTAAAAACAGACACAATTCTGGAGTGAAAATCATTGGATGGGCTCAGGAATACGTCCGAAAACCATCGTCTGTGAACCAAGTCATTGCTGCATCTACAAATTCAGGTTAAAACTCCGTATCCATGATGATCCATGGTGATAAAATACGACTAAGGAGATCCTGAACTGTTCACTCCAGCAAGTGGTTTCCTCAGTTCCCAGATGTTTACAGAGTGTTGTAAAAGAAAGAGGTGATGCAACACACTAATAAACATTTCCCAATTTTTTTTAGAATGTGTTGCTGACATCAAATTCAAAATGAGCACGTTTTTCAAAAAACATTAACATTTCTCTGTTTCAGCATTTGATATGTCGTCTTTGGTATATTTTCAATTAAATATGGGTTTACGTAATTTGCAAACCATTCTGATTTTATTTACATATTACACAGCGTCTCAACTTTTTTTGAAGCGGGGTTGTATACATATATATCACGCATTGTACTGGTGTGTACAGTAGGCCTTGGGCTATGCAAATACTTCAATTCAGTTAAGTCAATGAAATGCTATTCTATTGTACAGAGCAAAACAATTATCATACTGTTCCTGTATTTATACCCCAAGGTCTAACACATTATTGACTTGATGCATGAGCACGAGTTGCATCCTGTTAGACTGAGATTTTATGGGAGTGATTCTATTCTGTGAATATATTGACATATTTAAAACTATGTTTTAAACATGTTTTCTGTTTTGTTTCATGCTTACAATGAAGATTGGTATAGATGGATGTAAGGTAACATTAATAAACTTGTGAATTTTATATCATTTGTCATGTGTTTCATTTAACCCATCGATACCTGGACAGATTTTCTATTCCACGCATTTAATCATTCCATCCTAAAGTGTATCCATTGTTAATGGTAGTAACACCACTCTTCATACTGTATGAGTTGCATTAAATGTATGAATACTTTTAAAATCTCTTGTCCTGATGTCCCGCTGACGCTGGCCCCTTTTTTACCCACAGCACAGATCCTTGATCTTTGGTGTGTACGGTGTTTTGGCAGTCCTGGTGACGATGGGCTGGACCTTCATGGCTCTGGTTCTTTCTCACTGCATCATACTCTACAGCGTTGCTCTGGTCAAGAGAAAATGGATGTGCTTTGCTGCAGGCCTGTGCACGCTGGCCTCCATCAAACTGGAGCCCTATAACTCCTGGCAGGTAGGTGGATGACTTTAGATTTCCACTGAAGGCTCTTATGCCTGATTTTAAATGAGTTGTGGGAATTTAAAGGACAGGTTTGCCTTGTGGTATTGTCAAATTTATAGATAAAGAAAAGCATCAATATACACTATACAGAACACACATGAAATTATGTTTAAGTATATCGTGTCATATATATTAATTTACGCAAATCATATAATAAACATACAATTATATGAAATAAATTTTGCCACATAGTTTTGTCAATGTGATGTTTCCCCTGCAGGAAGCACTGGTGACCGGTTCTTTTGACCTACAAGACATCCTCTTCTATGGAGGCTGCGGCTTCAGCATCATGCGCTGTATGAGTTTTGCCTTAGAGAATTGTGAGAAGAAGGACGGCAACTACAGCTTCTTTGACCTGTTGAAATACAACTTCTACCTCCCGTTCTTCTTCTTCGGACCCATCATGACTTTTGACCAGTATCATGCCCAGGTGAGGTCTGAAAAGTGAGTTATCTGTGCTATTTAGTCGTCACTCATGATGGCACATTGAATAAGAATCTTGTGTAAAAGCCACACACAAGTTAAAGGCCTGGGCAATGACAGAAAAATAAATGTTTTATGCCCATTTACACTTTACTTTAAATCACTTTAATCTTCTTTTCATGCGTCGTTGCTCTAAATCCTTTTGAATTTAATTTTAAATACTTTTTTGGGCCTAACCTCCATCCAGCCATTGTTAGTGATCTATTAGTGTCATAACTATTAAGTCATTGAATTACTTCACAATTTAATTTGATCTATTGCATATGATATACTGGGATTGCCCTTTATTCTATATGACTTCTAGGTTTTGTTCCACAGGCTAACAGCACTCAGCTGACCCGCAAGGACAGGGAGATGTGGAACATCACCACCAAGGCCTTGTTGCATCTGGGAGTCATTCTGGTGGTGGATGTCTTCTTCCACTATCTTTACATCCTGACAATACCCAGTGACATGAAGCTGGTCTCTAAGCTCTCTGACTGGTGTCTGGGTGAGTGAGTAACAATTAGTCTTGTATACCTCATACTAATGCTGATATTTGAGTTTGTTTCCATATTTATAGGGGACATTTCTTGGTTCATCTGTTAAAATTTTTTATTTCAAGCCTAGCTGCTGTTGCAATCAGGTGTCATGCCAAAACATATAATACGGTCATCATTCCACTAGAGGACATCGTCGTGTCAGTGTCACCTTTTATTTCGAGAAAAGTAAAGTGACTTAGGGTTTGGCACCTATAACCCAATGGTATGGGTCAGTAAAGGTCATGGTTCTGTAAAAATTTATAATTTTACACACATAACGTTGACCTTTGCTTTTTCAAAAACTCAAACACTGATCTCCTAGGTGGAAATGTTGTGTTCTTTCCAGCCAACTACCCCAATATAGCCGGGTTTTACCGGACCTAAATTCACTGCATGAATACATGGGTCTGGCGACACTCTATTAAGGATTGTTTCCAGTCGTTGCATCCTAATGAGCGGAGACCTCGGGTTCATTTTGAAAATTCTGGAGCAGCCTTTAACCAATTGTCATTGACCACCATATACTGTATGCTGTGGCAGAAAACTCTATCACCTCGACCATTTTTGGAACTCTTCAATGTCACTTTACTTAGCCACGCCCACTGGTCCCTGATTGGTCCGCCCTTCAAAGTGGCAAACCTTCATGTGAACAGGGTTTCCAGACTGTAATCACAGTAAAGACTCGAGCTGCGAGCGATCGTCAGGCAGATTGAGGTGAACCTCAACCTTCTCCCAATACAGGCTTTTTACTCTGTACTTTGTCACATGACTTCTGTCTTGGATGATCATGCGTGTGTACTTTTCAATCCCAGGTGAGGCAAAATGTGACACCAACACAGTATCCTCTAGTGCACTGATGAGTGTATTACACACGTTACTGTGACACCGAAATGGCTATTTCAGGAATTTTGTTCTTTGTCGAGTTTTAAATAAATACTTGAACATTGCAACAATTTGCAAAATATAATGTTACTACTGATTATTCACAATGTTTTCATGTGGCTTTGTAATTGAACATTATAACAGTCTGATCTGATAAAACTCCTCTATTGTTCCCCGACATTTGTCTTTTGTTTATATCGCTGCACAGTCACTACATCAGAGAATTATCAAACATGAACCTTTAGTTGAGATTTAATGACCAATGTGACTTTTTCTTTGCAGGTGGATTGGCTTATTTCAACCTGGTGTATGACTGGTTGAAAGCAGCCGTGATGTTTGGTGTCATCAACACTGTGGCTACCCTGGATCACCTGGACCCTCCTCAACCTCCCAAGTGTATCACCATGCTCTACGTCTTCGCTGAGACGTACGTGTGACTCACACTAATTATGTGCAACCCCAATACATCGCTGTGTAGTTTCTTTTGCTCGGCTAAACCTTGAAATTGTGTAAAAATATTCACACAAAGGAATATTTCTGTCTTTTGCAGGCACTTCGACAGAGGCATCAATGACTGGCTGTGCAAGTGAGTGTTTGGATTTGAATTCTTTGGTTTAAATGACAGAATCTGGTAATAAACGTTGATTCTGATCCTTTCTGTTAAAATTTTGCAGGTATGTTTATGACTATATCGGTGGAGATCATGACAAAATCTTTAAAGAACTGCTGGCAACCATCTGCACTTTTGCTATCACCACCTTGTGGCTGGGCCCGTGTGAGCTGGTTTACATCTGGTCCTTCTTCAACTGCTTTGGCCTCAACTTTGAGCTGTGGGTGGCCAAGTTCTTCTCCTTTCCACCATTTTCTACCATTGAGGTGAGAAATTATAAAGACCCCCTTTCAGCAGATGTATCAGGCTTTTAGTGTCAAACTGGCATTTTATCAGCAAGTCCTCCAACCATAGACTTTAAAAAGACTCGGGGTCTAAAAAGCTGTGCCAATTTGGAAGTGCCTTAAAGGAACTGAGGACCAACAAGTGCCACCAGGGACTGGCTCAACAGTAAAACTATGGCTTCATCTGACACCTATTCATAAACTTTTTAATCTTTCTTGAAATACTGTCAATATTTTTTTTTCCTCATGTCTTGATGATCTCAGTAGCTTTATTGAATCCTTCTGATCAGTGTCCTGGGGGTTCCTCTAAAGGAAATTCCATAATCAATTAGATATTAGGCCTCAAAGAGAGGTATGCTTTGGGCTGTGCCTGGTTTGACTGAATGGGGTGCAGTGAGGTTTCAGGTAAAGGTGGGCATGCACATTGTTATTGGGTTCTCAGTTGGATCCACCTCGTTCCTCCCCAGCTCGTCCAAATGTGGTGCAAAATTGCCAGACTGAAGGCTTGGAAACAGTGTTACACAAACCAGTGGGTGATGTCACAGTGGGATGCCACTTGCCTCCAACCCATACGACCATATAAAATGTTTGTTCCTACCCCACTGGAGTTTAACTTAGTGCCACTGGTTTACCTGTGTGTCTTCTTTCTCATTTCAAGGGTGCTATGGGTGAAGGCATGTCACGCAGGATCCGTGGTGTGTTCAACGCTGCCAACTTCTGGGCCATCATCCTCTACAATGTTCTCTCCCTGAACAGTTTGGAGTTTGCCAAAATGGTGGGCAGAAGACTGATTTTCAAAGGTGGGGAACCACAAGAGTGTTGCATAATGTAAAATAAGGCTTTTCTCTCAGATCCAGTCAAAGTGAGAAAAACACAGAAAGATATCAAAAGCAAAAGCATCTCAGGGCACTTCATCCTCCAGAGATCACATGACTTTAGCGATGCTCTTTGTTGCTTTGTGTCACACAGGATAAAAGGGTTGTTCATCTACTCAGCACAAAGAGAGCCGCACTCCTTTAAAGTCTGACTTTTCTGTTCTTACGTCTTCCTCTTCTCCCCTCCTCTTCCTCCTTCGATCTCTCTGTGTCCGTACTCTTTAGGTTTCCCTCTGTCCACCCTCTCCGTGTTGCTTGTGACCTACTGCGGTGTGCAGCTGGTGAAGGAGAGGGAGCGTCAGCAAGCCCTGCTGGAAGATCCAGAGCCGGTGAAGGCAGCAGATGGAAAAGAAAAGGCAGAATAATCAGAGTTTCACAGACTTCATGGTCAACAGGTCCCTCACATGGTTCCGCCCTCAGCCTTGTGAACTATACCAGAACCAGACTGTAACAGCCAGTCACCAACTATGTTTTTCACAAGCCGATGTTTTTGCTTTTGTCTGTCAGAAGCAAAGGCAAAGTGAAATGTCCTCAAGTGCACTTGCTGGAGATAACCGCCACGTCCTTTGGCACAAACCCATTTTGTATTTGTTCTTTATCTGAACAAAAGTTTGTTTAGCACATCATAAGCTTGCCAAAAAAAAAAAAAAATCACAATGCTATGCCTAACACTATATATAAGGACATACAGTATTATTAAGGAGCCTCTTTGCTCTGTGTGGTTTTGTCCTTTTAGATTTTTCTCAAATTTTGACATTCTTACTTTTTTTAAATCTTCATCATTGCTGTTCATTTTAGTCAGATGGTGTCTTAAGGTTGCTGTAGACGCCTTCGACCCTCATCATCAGTTTTTAATCATGCTGAAAGGGTTCAAACTTGGAAAAACTTGAAATCATGGTGCAACAAGCAGAGTGCAATAAAGAAAACTATCAAAAGGTACCATGGAGCTCCTCCACATAGCTTGCAGATGATGGTAATGTACAGTATATTTGCTCTACTGTCACAAAGAAAAAAATACAAGTCGGATAGTCGACTGTATTTTACTGTTGAGAATGTATTACATCTCTTATGATGGTAAATAACTGAATGTAGTTCAGTCACTGAGAACTGCCTTCTTTACTCCGCCCCCATCTTGACCACTGGAGATTACTGTAGTATTTCTGTACCTCCGTCCTCTCTCACATGATTCAGGCCCTCAGTTTGCTATGAAAGGCAGCAGGCCCAGCAGGGAATATGGGTCAGTGTTATTTTGCCTGTCACCAAAACCTGTTGTGAGTTTCCAGTGCAGCTGGCAGGGAGGAGAACTTTATGGGTTTTATCTAAAGGTGTTCATTTCAAACGTTTGACTTGAAATAAAGTTTTGTTTCATCCAGAAGTGACACTTCCGCGATTCAGTTTGTTGTGCTGCAGTATGTGGAGAGGATTAAAATGGATGTGTTGTTGTTTGTTTGGATGGGTGAGCATGGTCTGCATGAAAACAGTTTAATTAATTTTCTTTGAATAGATATAAATGCTTTTGACAAGTGAGTTGGGAATCAGCTGGTTTGTCTGTTAGAGAGACATCTTTCACCACAAGATGGCCCAGTTTGACCGAAGGTGATCAAAGCTGATATTACAACGTGCATGGTAACATTAAGAATAATAAAACCCCCGCAGGTGTGATGACATCTCCCTCATCCCCTAATTTATTTTGTTGCCTCTTTAATGATTATGATGATTGCAAGTGGTGTGAAGGGACCAGGGCATCCAGGTCGGTGAAGAATTTACTTGACATGAACCTTAAATTTACAACTGTTAGTTTAGAAGAGTTTGGCCACAGTGGACACAGATTCCCTCATCTGATTGCATTGTTATTTTTATTGGCCTGGTCATGTGTCCTTAAAAAGGCAGGGACATTTGTTGAAATATATCACATGGTCAGAATTTAATTGAATCTTTAAATTTTTCCACCTCTGTAGTGTGTCCTCGAGCACATTCCTCCAGGGAGTCATTTTCATCCAGTTGATGCCAGTGTTGTTCATCACTCGGGATGTACCACACACATACAGTACATGTAACATATATAAGCACGTATCAAAATCCTAATTAATTCCACATGGACTGAATGATAAAAACAATGACTTATTACCAAGTTGATTTGATCTGAATCATTTTGATTGGACCTGCGTTGTTATGATATAAGTTTATATAATAGTAAAGCAATTGATATATCTATAATGTCTTATTACTGGAAATTTAATTATCATTATCTTTTATTTTTTTAAGTGTAAGGAACTGTGGTGATTTTAATGAAAATAACAGGTGTATATAGACTGTGACACCTTCTGATTAGTAATTAGGAACTTTTGTCAATTGATGTAGTAAATTATAGTAAAATAAATAGCAAAGTGTGTCACTTGTACAGTTTGTAACATGAGAAAGGTTTGTGGGAGGTCTGTGAATCAACAGGACATTTCAAGGTTTTTTGCTAAGTTCTGGCATCAGGGGAAGTTTATTATGTAAAATTGTTAGTCTAGCAGGAACTTCTGTTGCCTATACTTAGTATAGACTACCTTGTACTTCCACAGATATGATACATGCAACATGATAAATTGCTGAATGTCAATCTAGGCAGTGTGTTCTCCTCAACTAATCAAGTTCATGTTGGATTACAAACAGAACGACTTTGAGACAGTGTGTGAAAATATCCCTGTGATCAGACCCGGCAGAGCTGTCTGGTGAGTTGTTCTGCTGGATTTAACAACCCTCATCATTCAGCTGTTTGTAGGGGTGTCTGTGTGCTGCAGCCGTGGATAGGTCCTCTTCCCTGTCCACCAAAATTGATTCCTCAGCTTTGTGAGGCTCCCGTCTATTAATACCCCTGATTTACAGAGGAACTGACGGCCACAGACAGCTGCAGCCACCAGCCGGCCAACCAGAGGAGACTTACCACGTCAATCTGTGCCGCCCTGTGAGCGCTGACAGTCCTGCTCTATCGTGGGGAGTAAGTAGGGAGCCCACGCGACCCAACGGGCATAAGGCAACAGAACAAAATGGCTGCCCTGACTATAGACCCAGTGGAACAGCCTCGGATGTACCAGCAGACCCTGCTTCAGGATGGACTGTGTGACCTCTTGGAGAACGACAAGTTTGTGGACTGTGTCCTCAAAATCCAGGACAAGGAGTTCCCCTGTCACCGCCTGGTTCTGGCAGCCAGCAGCCCCTTTTTCAAGGCCATGTTCCTGTCTGACCTGAAGGAGAGCAAGAAGCGAGAGATTGTCCTGAAAGATGTGGAGCCGGGTGTAATGGGGATGATCCTGCGCTACTTGTACACATCTGAAATTAATCTGACAGAGCAGAACGTCCAGGATATCTTCATGGTGGCTAACATGTACCAGATCCCCTCCATCTTCTCTGTGTGTGTGTCCTACCTCCAAGAGAAGCTGGTGCTGGGGAACTGCCTGGCCATCTTCAGACTGGGCCTGCTCCTGGACTGTCCCAGGCTCGCTCTGGCTGCGAGGGAGTTCATCTGTGAACGCTACCAAGTTGTTGTCAGGGACCCGGACTTTCTGCAGCTCAGCCCGAGCGAGCTGGCCATCATCATCACCTCAGACGCTCTCAACGTGGAGCGAGAGGAGCTGGTGTTCGAATCCCTGATGGACTGGATCAGGCAGGATGAGACGAACCGGGTCAAGGATCTGCCAGAGTTGTTGCACTGTATTCGTTTCAGGCTCATACCTTTGGAGTACTTCAAAGAGAAAGTAGAGCGCCACCAGTACCTCCGGTTCAGTCAGGAGATCAAGAAGGAGCTGGATCTGGTCAAGGATGCTCACAGTGGGCGTCTCCCCAAGCCGAAGAAGCCTGGGATTGATGGAGCAAAAGGGGGAGAAGGGAGTGAGGACGAGGAGGATGAGGATGAGGATGATGAGGAGGAAGGGTACCTGCCGGGTATACTCAACAACAACCCTCGCTTTGGGATGTTCGAGATGGAGCTGATACTCATGATCAGCGACAAGGGCACGGTGGCCTATGACCCGGTAGGAAATGAGTGCTTCGTGGTGTCCGAATCCACAGAAATCCCCAAGAACCACAGCAGCCTGGTGACGATGCAGAACCAGGTGTTTGTCGTTGGGGGACTTCTCTACAACGAAGAGGACAAAGATGAACCATTCAGCTCTTACTTTCTACAGGTAGTGCATCAGTCGAGACCATCAGTGGCTCTTTACAACCTGAAATTAAAGGTTTCTTATCGTATTCCTTGCTGATTTCTTGTGTATTTAATTCCTCTCACCTCGTCGTTTTGTTCTCTAGTTTGACCCAGTAAGCTCAGAGTGGTTAGGGATGCCTTCACAACCCAACCCTCGCTGCCTGTTTGGCCTGACTGAAGCTGAGAACTCCATCTTTGTTGTTGGAGGGAAGGAACTCAAGGACGGAGAGCACGCCCTGAGCTCGGTCATGATCTACGATAGACAGTAAGTAATATTTAATATGGAGCTTTGATTGTACACGTTGTCTATTATCTAAATTATACCGATCGGTTTTGGGAATATATCCTTTTGATCGTTAATTAGTCTCCTCTTCGTAAACACATTCACAAATTTTCTTAAATTTTATATCATCATTCTCATAATCTGAGAAATCAAAAATGACCAAATGTGGAGTTTTCTTCAGAAAACAGCGTGACTTCTTGAACTGCTGACACTTCCCATCATTTCTTCTCAATTACTGCTGAATTGGGTCAAAACAATCTGATTTATCATCTGTGGAGTCAGTTCATGATGACACATCTTTTTTTTTTTCATGCAGGTCATTCAAATGGGGAGAGTCTGACCCTCTACCTTATGAGGTGTACGGACACGGAACTATTTCACACAAAGGTCTCGTCTATGTCATCGGAGGAAAGTCGGAAAGCAAGTAGGTGGCTCAGCAAACTATATCCTGATATTTCACCATTTGATTACATATTAAGGTTGTATTTTCCAGTTGTGGGTACATTTGAAAAAAAGGCCATTATTTGACTTTCCTCATTCAACACCTGTGTTACAGTTTATGACATTGATGTCAAAAGGTGTCATAGCTTTTTATAAGTTTGTTCTACTTCATCAGGTATCACTTTGGATAAACAAAGTACTGCACTTTTAAAAGGTTAAGGGATTCACAAGAGACAAATCAAAAAGGAACAGCTGCACCAGAGGACGGAATATTTTGGCCTTTAAAGGTCACATATTTTGGACATTTGTCGTGTTTTATTTGCTGTCTTGATATATATTAAATTCTATTTCGTGGTTTTAAGTACCAAAAAGCATCTCTGTAAAGTTTTACATCTCCTTTCTTAAGCTTTTCTCTGGAGCTCTACCATGTACAGGCTGTTTTATATCTGTGTCTTTAAGGCAGATTCATATCAATGACCCTCTTTTCTGATTGGTTGTATCAACCAATCAACCGATCACAGGTTTTCATCTTGTAGCTTGACTACTCAGTGTTTTCTTCCACATATAAGGTTGGACAGTGGGCTATGCTGGTGATGAACATATGACATGAGGTTGGGTTTGTGACATCACAAACTTACAGAAGTCCAAACGGCACAGTTGCTGAATACAAGCTGTGTGCTCCATGGACTGAGCGTTTTGACTCTTTCACTCTACATAGCACCTAAAAAAATACATTTCCCAAAATGCAAATCAACACCAACTTTAATTATGTCCCTCTTCCTAGGTGCCAATTTCTGTCAGACCTGACACCTTCAGTTGCTTCCAGTTAGAAAACATAACTTAGTTTTAAGCCAAACCACATAACTTTCAGTTATTATATAAAACTTCCACTGCCTGACACTCTTTATGACAAGTAGATTGAACGTCCTGTATAAAATCAGTAGATAACCCTTTTAACCAATGTTTTTTTGTCCAGGAAATGCATGAAGAGAGTCTGTGTCTACAACCCCACTAAGTTTGAGTGGAAGGACCTGGCTCCTCTGAAGACAGCCCGCTCACTGTTTGGTGTCACCGTCCACAACGACCAGATCTTCGTGGTGACGGGAGTCACAGACTCAGGCCTCACCAGCTCGGTGGAGGTTTACGACATTGCCAGCAACAAGTGAGACAGCTGTTTGTCTTTTTATATATGACCCACTTTATCTCATCGTTACGAGATGAAGCATCTGTCCACAGTAGTGAAGTGACTCATCGAGCGTGAATAGCAGATCATTAGATCATAAAGTACCTCTCACTGAACTTGTGTGACTATCAGACAGTAATATAGCAGTTTATTTAACACCATCACTTCCCTGTGTGTGTGTGTGTGTGTGTGTGTGTGTGTGTGTGTGGTTATTATCCTGTTATGCTCCAGGTGGTCTGAGTTCACAGAGTTCCCTCAGGAGCGCAGCTCCCTCAATCTGATCTCCATGGGAGGTTTCCTGTATGCCATCGGGGGCTTTGCCATGATGCCCAGTGAAACGAGCCAGGAGCCCGTCCCAACAGAGATGACCGACATCTGGAGGTGAGAACCCACACCACATAATAAGTGGTTAAAATATGATCACAATGATGGAATCTTTTTTTTTTTTTTTTTTTTAAAAGGGCATTTATAAAACTATTTTTGCCTTTCATTTAGTGTTGTTTGACCAAAGAGAGATTCCAGTTTCACTGAAAATATTTCATCCTACAATGAAATTTACATACATTGAGCCCTTTCAACAGTTAACATAAACATGTTTGAAACATTTGAAGTACCTTTTTTCCACATATTTTCCCCATGTTGTCATATGCTGCGACATCTGGTAAACATGTGTCATACATGTCCCATGTGGAAAACATGGGAAACTTATGTTTTTTCTGTAAGGGCAGGAAAAGCACTAGTTTAATTAGTAACCTTGTTTTTCTAATTGCCAACAAATTCCATTAAAATCATAACCAAGTATTTGGAGCAATTATTCTCTCTTAACAAGTACAGCCTGTTGTCCAAATCCTGATACAGCTTATTCCTTACTGTATTAATCCACAGATGAAAAAAGACATTGCCACGCAATGCACTACTATCGCCTTTTTAAGTAATGCAGTGCCCAGCTGTTTTTCAAAATAAAACAACCTTTTTGTGGTCTTTTTTTTACAGAAGAAAATAGCCTTGGACCTCAGTGCTATAGTAGGTTATAAAGTAGTGGGGGGAAACCCATAAAGTGCTGTCTTAGATTTGTGAATAACACCTGCTTTATTATATCTTATATTATAGTTATGGTCACAATTCAGTGAGGGTTCAATTACCTCGGTTGTGGTGTTGTGAATATTGGGTCACTGTCATATCCAAATGGAACTGAGCCAATATGGCATTTTTCTTTATGCAAACAATATACTTTGGTTAAAATGGAGACAAACTTAATCCTTGACTTTCTGTACTTTCCCCACACTATCTATGGAACAACACCAAAAAGAAAAAAAAATAAGATCATATTTGATATGACTGTATGCTATTTTAAGGATGCTTTAAGGGCACCCACTACTAACATATCTATTTTTCCTACAGATACGATCAGTCGGACGACTGCTGGAATGGGATTTTGCGTGAGATTAGTTATGCGGAAGCGTCCACTGTCCTCCAAGTGCGTCTCAACACTCTGCGTCTCAAGAAGTTATAACTGAACTGAACTGTTAGTGCCACGAGGTAAATTAATGTACCGCTACCAGTGAAGTAAATCAGTGCTGTCATTATGGACACTAGCCAAAATGAACTGAGGGTTAATTCAGGGGCAAAGATTGAACCTGGTCTCTGAAGGTGAAAAAAAGTGTGAAGAAAACTGTATCAAGATGTTTTATCTCATGTTTTACAGCAGGGGGAGACAGATACATGCAAGTGTTAGCAGAGCTGGAGGACATGAGTTAATACTGTCACACCAAATTTATTTTATAAAAAGCTTAAATGTTCCTTTGTACATTTTTTTTGTTATGTTATAATATGACATTTCTTTATTACCTGTAATGATTTATTTAAATAGAAATAAAGGTGCTGGATAATTATGTTACTTGCATTGATGAGTCTCACGGTACTGAGTCCACATCCACAGTGCAAATGGTTTTATTCATCTTCATTTGACAATTTGTTCAACAACATCTCGACATCTTACTCCATATTACTGTACAGTAGTACCAGATTTGCTTCAAATTTACGTGGCAACAAATGAGATACATTTTTGTCAACTTTATATTGCCAATATGCAAATACTACGAGTGAGGAGCGTAGTTTAAAATGTAAACACTGATTTCCAGTTGACACCTGAGCACTAAAACAATCACCATAAAATACATCATAAAACAAGTCTCCAACCATATTTACAGCTTAATGTTATATATAAGTATACATGTGTGTGGCATTAGTCTGAGGTACTTTCAGTTGGTTACTTCAGTTCCACTTTTACAGCCACAGCGGTATGACAAGAACAGGAAGAGGAACTAAAGTAAACACTGAAGTCCAACATATGTAATGTGACACTGCTACTGTTCAAACATGTGAACATGTCTTTTCTGAAGAGGATGTGGCTTCGAATAAATGGAAACTTTATTGAACAGAACACCATTAATCAATGATGTCATTTAGTTTGATACGTTATATTTACAGGCTTTGAGTTTAATATTGACATGTGCATGTTAACACGCTCCCAGTGACAACATGGACAACAAGATATAGTGACAAACAAAAAGATTAACATGTTCACCGTCCTACTCAAACATCTCCTAATGAGCACTACACATAGAGCTGAAGCTGATGGATGTATCAGTCCTTTTGCATGTATTTGGTCACAAATCAAAGTATTGGCAAAAATGACAACTTTGACCTGACGATGGCTCTGGTGGAAAAGTTAAGAGATCAGTTGTAGAAATATTGTAGAGACATTTCACTTAAAACCATAAATGTCAACCTGCTGGTGGCAAAAAGTCAAGGAATCAAACTCATGAGGATTTATCATCAGGGAACCATAAACACCTGTTAAGGTTGTAGATATAGCTGAGCTTTACTGCAGACCTGCTGGTGATGCTAAATGCATAGAATAGAATAGAATAGAATAGAATAGAATAGAATAGAATAGAATAGAATAGAACGAAATGCAATAGAATAGAATATACTAGAATAGGATAGGATATAATAATAGAATAGAATAGAATAGAATAGAATAGAATAGAATAGAATAGAATAGAATAGGACAAAATACAATGAAATAGAATATACTAGATTTGAATAAAATATAACAGAACATAATAAAATAGAACAGAATAAATAGGACAGAACAGAACACAAAGACAAAGAAAAGAAAAGAAAAGAAAAGAAAAGAAAAGAAAAGAAAAGAAAAGAAAAGAAAAGAAAAGAAAAGAAAAGAAAAGTGTGCATCATGTACTAATAATGGAAAACATCTGGTTCCTATGTAGAGTATCTGTGCACTCAGACAAAACTAAAAGCTTCTGTAATCTGAGATGAGTTTCACAAGCCGCAGCTTTAGTCTCTCTCCTGGAATGTTACACGGCAGTAATTCAGAAGAGTGTGTTCTTCATATAAAACTGTCGTAGCCAGGGCAGGAGGGTCCAGTACGCTAGTTATGCTATAGATTGCCCCTCTGTGAATACTGTTCATGACAGCCCCACACTGTCATCGATGTGGCTACCGTCGGTCCCCGAAGCAACGTGGGCCCTTAGGTTAAGTGGTTGTGTAACATATCCTGTTATTAAACATCTTGCTTCTTATAGGATGCAGCTCGTCTCGGGCTTTATCCATCTATCGCTTCACATCAGATGCCAGCCAAGAGTCCCATTCCCTTTTTTCCTCCACTGTAGTGGAAATAAGGACCTATCTGCCTGCTCTGGCGTGTTACTGTACTCTACTTAATGTTACTCTGATGACTGATTTTCTGCACAACTTGCCAGTATCCTCAACAGACTCGTCATGTGATTCCAACAAGGCATTACACTCCAGTACGAGCTAATTTTTTTTTTTTTTTTTTTTTTATTTGATACACTTTATTAATCCCCGAGGGGAAATTTCTTCACTACAGCAGGGGGGCTTTCAGGGGGGAGCTGCTGCAGCAGGCTGCCACTAGCGCGGCGCCAGGTAACCTGACCTGAGGTGCATGTTTTTGGATGATGGGAGGAAGCCGGAGAACCCGGAGAGAACCCACGCAAGCACAGGGAGAACATGCAAACTCCGCACAGAAAGGCCCAGGACCGGATTCGAACCCAGAACCTTTTTTGCTGTGAGGTGACAGTGCTAACCACTGCACCACCGTGCCGCCCCAATCTATTTGCCTAAACATCAGTGAGGCACCGGCCTTTATGTAAATATCCGAAACCTGACTGTCAGTTCAGTCAACCTCCAAACATCCTCCAAAGCTACTTTACTGCAGTCAGTAAATGGGTAATGCTTCTTTCTTCTTATTGTTTAACCCTTTCATTAATTAGCCAAAGTGCCTCCTTAGTGGTTTCAGATGGGTTTCCACGCTTGCAAGAAAAACACTAACTGGCACTGGATAACGACAAACAAAATGAGCTTCAGTCTTACATCAGATTGACTTTCATATCTGCTGGATTGCAACAGTGCACGCGAGCCACACATTCCAGTACATGATGATAAAAACAGAGCGTCAACTTTAGGTGGGTTTCAGATGGCAGAGAGGTGCTCCCGACACGCAGACGTCCGCCGTGTTGTAGGGCTGCATTTGGTCAACATGGTGATCTGGGTGCTGAAGTTGTTGCCGTTGCTGCCTATGGAGGGCTGCTGGTACTTGGTGTTGGCACCCAGGAACCTCTGCAGCATCCATCTGCGCCACTTACGCTTAATCTCCGACTGCACCTGCAGGAGAGACAGAGAGGGAGACAAATAGGATGAGGAAAGGGGACTGAAGTGGTAGGAGGGTGAGGTGAAATGAGATTTTGCAGCATAACAGGACAATAAACATCATAAAGAGCTTGGTTGCATTTACTCACCTCTCCGTTCAGAAAGCAGTACAAGACTGCAACCACAAAACCCTGTTGAAGAGAAAAGCAGATAAAACGCATCTCTCAGTAAGAAATACCAGTGTGATAGTACAGCTGGGGAAACACTCAAAATATTTGTGTATGACTAATGAGGGTAAGATTATGAACAACTTCAGGCCCAGACAGGAGGTTCATCATTTAAACCTCTGGGAAATTTTCTTGGGAGATATCACTCTGAGCTAAAACTGTTATAAATTCAGAACACTTTCTATTGCCAGGTTTCTATCATTGCACTTTGCACTCAGCATTATTATCTAATTTAATACTAAATAAATCAGCAAACTCAAGCACACAAAATCAAACATGTCAGCTCACTAACCATTCATTTGCTTCGTCAAAATGTCTTTACGGTACCAGTGGTTTTCATGTAAACCACATCAAAGGATTTTTACTGGTGCCATATTTGTGGCATCAATTATACTCAAAAAACAATATTACAGTCTTGTATAATTCAAAAAAAGGTTTAAATCAAATCCCATAATTCATCTGTGAATGGTAACACTTCTGTCTAACCTTTCCAAATGATGACTACAGGCTGCCTTCGCAACACTTTGCAGTTATGGGATGTTACCTGAAATGAGCCCAGAATAAGGTCAAACACCATCCTCACTTGTGGGTGGATGTGGTCGGGGATGAAGGCAAAAATGATGTAGTTTATACCAAAGAGGGGGATCAACAACAGTGTGGATTTAGCCAGTCTCCTAAAAACAGCAGAAAATCAAAAAAGTGAAGAGAAGGCTGTTCACTCTAAAGTTCAACAAAAGCTCAGATCAAGGCTGCAATTGTCACGATGCAAGAGCTAAACATGAAAACTTAACGGTAGAAATGTAATCTATTCAATGAATGTCAATAAAAAAGAAGCCACTGTAACGATCGCTTTGTTAGAGATGTTGACGTGTTGCACTGAAAACCTACGAGTACTGATTGGACTCCTTTCTTCCGATGTCGGGGCAATTCATCTTCTGTCGCAAAATCCGGATGATACAAATGAAGAGGAAAAAGTTCACCTGCCGAGAGTAGCTGACCGGTTAGTGTCACGTTGTGTGTGAAGTGTTACTCACAAAGCGGTGTCCTGACTTACAAGTATGGTGACTAAAATAGGTGTTTTGATGATCCACCAAGGACTGTCATCAATTATCTCCCAGCATCTGCCAGAAGAGAGAAATTACAAACAAAATAATTTAAAAACACATCAATAAAACAAACCATTGACTGAGCTATAAGTGAAATTGATGGAGATATTGTAACACTTTAAATAAACATTAGCAACGTACAGAATATTATTTATGTTCTCTTGTTAACTCATGAACTGGTAAATTAAATTGTAAATAGATAAATATAAATAACATATGATTTCAAAATAGTTAAAAATGCACAAATTCACATAAAAAGTCAAAGACTGTGCTGCTAATTTAGAGCTTAGCTAATCTAGCTGTAGCGGCGCCGGTAATTTAAGTAGTGTTATTTTTCTCCATCGTTAGGATACCATAATCTGTTGGTTATTTAAAAATATTTTTTATTTCAGAAAACAGATAGGACAAAAAAGGTCAATTTTGCTGAAAACTTAAACTTAACACCTTCTTTGCTTTAGCACCTGGTTGTATGAACAATCAAAGGTTTTCTTTTGTACTGTAATGAAATATATTTTTTATATAGTAAAACATTTCCAAAAGGCTTATTATATTTTTGCCTCGTAAGGTTGTGTAGGCAAAACACTCTTGTCTGAGTTTTATTCTGAGACCAGCGATAAATGTTTGTTTTGTTATTTTTATCCACTCAATCAAAACTGAACCTGGTAATGATGAAAACTTCACTTTAATCAGCAAGATTAAAACAACGATAAATAGCCAGCTCACCCCGGATGATTTAAATAAGCCTTCGTGATCACCCATGCTGAGATAAGGACGGTTGGAGCCCCTGAAAACAAGAAACATAAACAGAGTTACTTTGAAGTTATTTTAACATGAGAATAATTTCTCAGAGAGAAATCTGCCCGCTGCGTTCAAACAAATGTTGCACTGACTGAGCATGACTGAATAAGTGGATCAGCTGTGAGAATGTGTACACTGTTAATCTTTTGAATGGTTTTATAGCTAAAGCAATATTGCATTCTGGGTACATGCTTATAATTTTTTAGCAAGACTTTTATGTGCTGTGCACCAATATTGGCTCATCCTGGATATCTGCAGGAAAGATCTGTTTCCATTTTTCTGTGGGCAGACGTAACATTTCAAACCTATTTGTAGAGCTACTTTATTGATGGAATATTTATGTGATGGGAAAAAAAACATCAGATATTTAGAGAATGATTGTGATATACACATTTTAAAGGACATCTTAGGACCAAAAGGAAAGAAAATTAATATCATACATTAAATTAAGATGACAGAACTCCACAAGGGCTCAGACAATTCTTGTGTATGAATAGATCATTATGTATTTTTGATGAAAGCTTTCAAAAGAGCATGCTCCCTGCTAAATGAAAATCATCTATCTATTAAAAATATAAAGGGTCTAGTCTACTTGTATAATCTATGAATTCACCAAGGAATTAATTTAATTCATATATGATGTCACCAAAAGGGCATGAAGTTGTTTTCCCATCTAAAGCATTGCAGGACTCTTGAATTACAACAACAAGAGTGCCAGCTGCCTGCTGCTCATCTCAGCAAATCTCATTTATATGCAGATGAAAAGGCTCACCATTTTCCTGAAACAGATGCACGTATAAAACCTTACTCAGAAATTCATTTGCATATAATCATATCCAGTGATCAGCCATTAAAACCATTAAAACCAGTGACAGTGGGAGAGAATAACTTTAACTTCCTTGTTTCGATGGCACCATGGATATATTATGCAGCAAGTGAGCCTGAAGTTGATGCATGTTGGAAGCAGGAAAAATGGAAGAGCAGAAGGATTTGACAGATTCTGACATACAGGAATGGCGAGACTACTACAGGTCTTCCCCGTCAGCAGTGGTTAGTAGGAAGGACAACCGGGGAACTGACGACACCAATGGCTGCCCAAGCCTCATTGATGCCCGAGAGGAGCCAAGCCTGACCCGAACGGTCCGATCCCAAATCGCACTGTAGCATAAATGACTGAAAACCTTAATGCTGCCTTTAAAAGAAAAGTGTCAGAACACCGAAGGCATCGCAGCTTGAAGTGTGTCCGACGGTGTTTCTGCAGACGGGTCAAACTGCCCATGCTGACCCCTGTCCACGGCTGAAAGCACCCATAATGGGCATGTGATGGAAAGAACTAGACCATGGAGCAAAGGAAGAAGATGGCTGATGAATCACATTTGTTTTTACACCATGAGTGTGTGCGTTGTTTACTTGGAGAAGAGATGGAAACAAGACAACGTAGTTTAAAGCTTTGGCCAATGTTCTGCTGGGAAACCTCGGGTCCTGGCACTCTTCTGGATGTTACTTAGACACATACCACCTAACTAAACATTACTGCAGACCATGTACACACCTCTGCCACACTGCAAAACCTATTCAAGGATGGTTTAAAGAACATGACAAAAAAGTTCACGGTGTTGATTTGATTTACGAATTCTCCAGATCTTAATCTGATCGAGCATCTGTGGGAGGTGCTGGAAAAACAAGTCTGATCCATGGAGGCCCCACCTCACAACTTACAGGACCTGAAGGGTTGTCTGGTAATGTCTTGGTGCCTGATACCACAGGACACCTTAAGAGGTTTTGTAGAGCCATTATTAGACAGGTCTGAGGGGTTTTGGTGGCACGAAGGCGCCAATAGTGTACTGGCTATCAGGAATACAGGAAGAAATCCCTGTATGAAAAAATCCATAGTTTTACCCAGCCTTGTTTGTTTCCACCGGCTCTCTGTGCCTCTCATTTGAGATGAGAGTGTATTGTGAGCCTGATCAACACAGTATCAGGCAGGTGGTTTTAATGCTGTGACTGAATGTCATAGCTGTTGTACTATGGATTTAAACAGATGTTCAGGTTGCCCAATGTGCGCATTTGATTATTTTTGGCAGTCACTTCAGACATAAAGATTAAATCCAATCTGAGGTGTTTGCATTCATTAAAGTATAGCACGTACCCCAACCAACCAGGATGTACCACCAGAAGTACTTCCTCTCAGAGAAGAAGGAGACGGCTAACAGAGCGTGAAGATAAAGGCCCTCCACCAGCAGCCAGAAGTAACTGGCCATGATCCCATACTGGAAGAAGACCACCACTGCTTTGCAGCCCACCTGCAATACATTTACATATTAGGAGTTAAATTGCATTACCAGGGAAAGTATGTAAATATGATTCTATTATAATTCAAATAATAAAGACAAGGCCACATCCAGAATGTATTTAGGAAATTACTCTGAAATTGATATTGATAACTCTTATTAAAAATTAAATCTGATCAAGAGACAGTCAATGAATATGAACAACTTAATTAGAAGAGATGCTACAGTTACATTTGCACTGATTACACTGTTAAAAAAAAAAGTAATCTGTAATCTAGTGAGATTGAGATTCATGTTAATGGTTATATATAAAGCACCACACAGCACTATGGGAAGAAAACAGTTGTTAGTGGTTGGGTAGCTCTAATGTAACTGAGAGATGGCAAGTTTGATCCACCGGGATGCTTCTTTGCAAAGGTTCCTGAAAATGTATAAATTTAAAGCAACACTATTTGCAGAACAAATGCCACCATGGTAACCAGGGACGATTATGATGTTTATCCCAGAAATATAGTGGAGCACATGTAGAGAGGTGTCACAAAATCAGCAACCTGACTCAGAAACATCTGTTATAAAGAAATATCTGGCCTGAAAAGCCTGTGAAGGCTCTCAGTCATCCAGGTCATGATCAATCCAGGTTTTATCCAAAGGCAACCCAACTGTGACAATTTCTGCCAAAACTGAAGAAGCCTTTTCAATGAGAGGCAAAACATGTTCAAGAAAATAAAAGAAATCCAGTTGCCTTTAGATAAAACCTAGATACTGTAGCGGCCATAAACTACTCGTCATACCAGTTCAAATTAGCCTGTAGAGGTCACCTCAAAGTATATTGAATTGATGTGTACAAATACAGTATATTATCAGTGAAATTGGATCAAGAATCCAGAAAGACGAAGGCAAAAAATAAATCTTATAATCAAAGCAGTTGAGTTCAAGACATTTGAGTTTTAGTTCCTTTGGGTCAAAAATATGGAATTATCTATGTTGCTGAGAGTAATGTGCAATCTTGGCCGTGGTTTCATATTTAACAGACAGATATGAGAGTGCTATCAGTTTTTTCGTTCCACTCCAGGACATTACACAGAGCCAGAAGTTCTAAAACTGATTTCGTAGCCAGCCTCTGTTTCATTTTCTCTTATCTAAAATACTTGAACACTTGCCACATACTACATGCACTTGCATCATTGCAGCTTGCTTTCTTATATACATGAGATCAACCAATGCTGTCTGTCTATTGTTTTTCCATCTTTTTAGTTATAATCTTTGCTATCTAAATTGTCACGTTGTTCATCACTCTCTGTCCTGTTGAGCTGAAAATGTTAAACTAAGGTGATCAAGGCTTATCGGATAAAGTGTAAGATATCACTGAAAAATCAACACATGATATCATTCTATTATTTTCATTAAAAAAAAAAAAACCCTGTCGGCTTGAAATGAATGGATTACACAACATAAGGTTTTCTTCCAGGCGTAGATTTGAATGAGGCTCTCTGTTTCTACTTCAACTCCCTAAACAAGGGTTTTCACAAGCTAAAAGGTCCATCTCACACAGAGTAAACTGAACTTTAAAAGTGTTTAAAACTGGTGGAGTTTCCTTTCTATGTTTTTTTTTTTTTCACTGTGGTGTTTGAGAGATTTAACAGCTGTGTTTGGATCGGGCCAATCTGCATACCCTGAAGAGGAAACATCTAAACTCAGCCATTAACGATTGGCATTTAGAGACAGTAAACAGGTGATTTACCCTCTAATCTAATCCTCACTGGTAATAAAGCAGTGGATTCAGCTGGAGCAAGATCTGAGAAAACAACACTGACGTCGGCGACTTTATCAATCACACAAAAACAAAACAGCTGCATTATGTGAAACTGTATGACATCCAGGAGTTTATCTCACTCCTTATCTTAACTTAGCACTTGTGATATTATGGCTACGATTGTGGTCAAGATAAAATGATTAAAAACTAGATAAGAAGAACTTTGAATGTGATTAATTGACGAAGCTATCTGCACTTCAGGCTTAATGTTTAGCAAACAGGAACTCTCACAGCATCCTGCTGGACGAATGAATGGGAAAACATTGTCTCAGGGGTGGAAGAGACTTGGCAAACACTGCTACACCCGGAACCTTACGTAAACTCAGAGGCCGCGCATTTAATGTCTGTAAAGTTTGGGCGAGAATTCCCTCAGGTTTGGAGAGAAAGTTACAGCTGAATAAGTTAGCTACAATGCAGTGCTTTTTTATCCAAAGAGAAGGAATTCAATAAAGTGTACAAATCTACTAAAAGAATAGATGTGTTGGTGAGTGAAAGCAGAGCCTTCAGCGGCCGCGGGAAGGAGAGTGAACGGCGTACTCACGGACGACTGGCAATTGTCTGTCTCACCGACATCATACAGAACCACGTCCTTGATGAAGACAGTCACAGCTTTCAGTGCAAATGACACAAACAAATGCATGTGGATGTAGTTTCTTGTGCAGTGGAGCTTCCTGTGAAAGAAAAAAAAAAGATGATGATTTAAAACTCCAATGTGTATGACATTTTCTTCGATTTGTTTTAGGGATTAAACAATTAACTATCAACAGATTGTGAAAAAAGTGACAGTTTTAATGTATTCAGTTTGATGTTTGTTGATACAAAGTTCAGATCAATTATAACAGCTGTATGTGAGTAGATAAGCCAGCTCGTCAACTATCTAAAGGCAGCTTAATGTAACAAACAAACCAGCCGTACTGACCTCCAGTCTTGCTAAAAACAAATTTTTTTTTTTGTTAATCAACAAATGGGTGCAAACAATCTGATTTCACAACTGTCCGTTTAATTTAGCCACCTAACAACGGGGAAAGAGCTCGCAAAGTTAGACCAAACTGTGGGAACTCCAGACTGCCTGGACACTAAAGTGACTCACGTATAAAGAGAGGGATTACAAGACAAGACTCAAATTTCACATATTGCACCTTTAAATCAAAAAGAAAAAGTGACTCACTTAATTTTCTTCATGCCTATCCTCTGAGTTAAATTGGAAAATGTGCTGTTTATGTGACCTATCCTGAAAATCATCCGATAACATGTGTTAATGACACCAAAGAAGAAAATCTGAATAAATATGAAGAAATTATTAATTTCACTTTAATTACAGGTGCAAATATTCACGGAAAGAACGTGTATTTTAGTTGAGGAGAGCAGTCATTACAAGCACATCTCTTACTTTGTGATGTGCTTGTACTGTGTTGTGCTGTTATCTACATTTAAACAATGCGATTGTCAGGAAAAACGATCTGTATGTTTCACACTTTACATGGATGTAGCTTTGCAGTGAAACATATGTTCATCAGGCACAGACAAATGTAAAAAAACTCTGACTCGACATTCAGCACAGAAGTAAACAAGAACAAATCAGGGGGTTTGCAGAAAAACTGATGTAAATTCTCTCTTGTGGGTGTTTACAAACAAAGATCTTTCCAGTGATCTGATGATTTGGGATGAATTATATAAAACCATCCGGCAGGTCGGGTGCAGCAGCACGCAGCATCAACCAATTGCTTCAATGATGCGTCTGCAGCCGAACATGAAAAATTACAGCATTTCATAACCCCGAGGAGTCAACACATTCCTTGTTGTTTAGCCCACATGCACAAACAGACCGAATTCAAACACACCCAGCTGAACGGAGTGGGCTGTTTATTAGAGGCCGGAGACACCAGACACTTAAAGTTCATCTAATGATCAGAGCTGTGTCATGCCAACACGCACTGCCATCATTTCTCTTTCTCTGCAACCCTGAGACTGAAGGACAAGAGGGAACATGCTGTGAACAACAGGCGCCCATATAAATGCTTCGACTTTACAGTTTGACTTTATAGCTGCTGACCAGTCGGAAATATTGATACAGATGATGTCAAAGTTTCAAATCTGGTTACATTACTGTGTGAAAAACACAGTAAAACATCCATAAAATGCAGGAAGTGTGGTGCGAAATGGGAGATCGACTGGGTTTTATGGCTCTAAATGATGGCGAAAAGGTGCTTGATTGGCTTTACCCAGGAACATTAAGCAGCATTTTGACAAATCTCCTTACCGGAAGAGACAGAGTATAATGATGGCGAACGTCAGCGAGATGAGCGACACGCTGTGTCCGATGGTGTAACCCACTTTGATAGCGTCAAAGAAGTTTCCCTGCAACAACATATTCTATTACATTCGATGGAAACAGGTCATCTGGAGTGAGTTTGACATTTAGCAGCAGCAGTAGCAACATGCTGCAGGAGTTTCAAATCCTGGTTGCCATACTGACTGTATTATCGTCCACGGTGCTGTTGGGATTGTATCCACAGTCCAGTATGTAGGAGTTTATGCTGATCGGGGTCCAGCCGTCTGCAGTGCAGGTCTTTGACAGATTACCTGATGAGCAGGGAGACAGAGGGGAGATTGGACATCATTCTCACAACACTACAGCTTCTGCAGCTTCAGTGTGTTTTATTTCTAAGTACAGTAATGTATGTGTGTGTGTTGAAAGCGGAGTTGGATGAGCTGCGAGGCAGAACTACTCCTACATTTACACATATATCATGTATGTAACTGACTGGAATATTCCCAAATACGAAAAAGAAATGGAGGGAATGACTGAAGGGAATCAGTCGTCCAACAGGGGACAGTTCCCATGTGTAGTTGCCTCCATCTGTTTCTTAATTACTCTCAAGCTGCACACACACACAAGTCAAGTGGAGATATTTTTACTCTGACTTGGTCATAGGGGCAGAGTTGAAAGATTGAGGCGCACTAGACGGACCAGTCAAGAGAGAAGAGGACATGAAATGAGCAGAGTTGAGTTCTGTAGAGTTCAGTAGATGAGGGATTGCTAGAGAGCAGTGCAGTAGGCTTGGAGAGTACAGCAGACTTTAGCTCTGTAGAGAAAGTAAACAAGAGCCCAGGAGTAGATCAGAGCTCTGCCTCAGCAGATTAGAGTAGAGCTCTCTAAAGTAGAGTGGAGGTAGCAGAATAATGTAGAGCTCTGCAGAGCTCATCTCTACAGCAGAGCAGAGCTCAGTAAAGTCCAGAAGACAAGAGCTCATTAGACTCGAGTACAGTAGACTAAAAGCTCAGTGGATTGTACTGGACCAGAACTCTTTAGAGTACAGTAGGGTAGAGATCAATAGAGGAGAGACAAACTCCTGTAAAGTACAGTAGAGATCACTAGAGAAGAGTATGGCTTTAGAAAACAAGAACAGAAGACGAGACCTCAGGAGAATAGAGTCCTGTAGCAGAGGTAAAGTAGAGTAGAGTACAGTCGAGTCAAGTCAAGCGTGGTCGGGGAGAGTAGAGTAGAGTAGAGTAGAGTAGAGTAGAGAACAAAACTCACAGACTGAATGGAAAAAGTGAATAAATGAGTGAATGGATTCATATTTTCTGCCTACCTTTAAATTACATACAGCTGCCGATAATCACATTTTACACCAAAATTATAACTATTAGTTCAAATTCTTTTGTTAATATCATTATTATTTCTTAAACCAGCAAATCTAAATCAGAGTGTTGTTTTGTTTTTACTCTGCTATTTCAGTAAATATGGTTCACTTAAGCATTAGCAATAAATTGGGAATTCCTGGTAGCTCTGGTTAAAAGGAATTCTATTAAATAGAAATGTGTCAGATTAGATTTCAGGGACTTTTGTTGAATGTCAGACACAACTCTCTCTTCCTGTGTCTCTTTTCTCTCCCATTTCTCAGTCAATGATAAAATGTAAAAAAAGGCTGTGGATGGTAAATGGAATTAAAGAGTACACAAGAACTGTACTTCATTACTGTAAACTTACTTCATTAGTTTTGCATATGGTGTTGTTGAAAAGGTAGATTCATTTAGAACTGAGGATTTTCTCTCAAAATAACAGGAACTAAATGCATCCGTGTTCAGATGAGGGACTTTCAACTCATAAGAATGAGAGAATCTTTTACAACATTCATGACGTGTGTCTAATCCAACAGTAGCAGCTCTTTGGTTTTGTTCAGTCTCTCATTGTGCAACACCTATTTGTACCGTTTCCTCATCTCCTTTCATACCAATAAAGAAAGGACGCTGCGTGTGCTGGCGACAAATTAATCCGTGCGCTTGAATGCTGCTGTAGAAATCTAAATGTGGGACATTCTTCATATTTCCCAACGGTATCGCTGCACGGCCGCCGTATCAAACCAAAAGACAGAGTTGTGAAATAACCAACAATCCAAAGTTTTAGAATATGTTTGGCATTAAAATTTTGGTCAGCTCACAAATACCTGAGTAGCTTACTGCAGAGAAGACGGAGGCTTAGCTTCCTCAAACAACATGACAAGACACAAAGGCGAAGATAAGCCGCTGCTGTTTCAGCCCATGCCACCACTGGATTTGGCTTGTTTGAGGGATTGCCAGAAGAATGCTTTCATCCCCAAAACATGACTGCAAGGATTTTCAGTGTCATGCACGACGACGACGGGAGCTCAAATGAGTTCATCAGCCCATAATCGTGCTAATATTCTTAGCTCTTCTGCCAGTGTTGTATGCTCAAATACTTTATCCTGTACAATTATATCTTGGAGGGAGATATATCAGCATTATCAGCTTCGTCTCAGCTGAATACTACAGCATGTAAGTGAAGTCATTGACAACGAGCGTCTCCTGTGTTATTAATGGAGATGTATGACTGTGTTTGCATGCATTAGACCAACTAGGTAAAGAGTTCATGAGAATGGGAAAATCTATCTCAACTAAATTTATGACTTTGCCCTTGAATCTCGGTGGCGCCGTGTTTGGTAATGCTTGTGTGTGTGTGTGTGTGTGTGTGTGTGTGTGTGTGTGTGTGTGTGTGTGTGTGTGTGTGTGTGTGTGTGTGTGTGTGTGTGTGTGTGTGTGTGTGTGTGTGTGAATGGCTCAGAATGAGTTAATAACTTCAGTGTTTCACAACTGTTCCTGACAGTGAGGCTAAATTGACTTTTTGCGCAATATGTTCACGAAAAGGGAACATCATATTTCTCTAACCATTCAAGGTTAAATAAAGGAATAAACTGAGGATTGCACAAACAAGTCTGTTTATCTTAATGCTAATTTTGGAGATATAACATTCTCAGCCAAGTGCACTGTCATTTATAATGTACAGAATCTCAGACCATCCATTATCCTCTTAAGGAAGTCCCCCTTGCATGACCCAAGAGAAAAGAAGGTTTAACCAGCAGAGACCTGCATTCATTAGCTGATTTACTGCATAATTGATACCATGTACATCAGTGCAGCACAGGTCATTTCTCTTTCCTTTAAAGCCTCTGTGCTTCATTGTGGTCTCTGCACAGCCTGTTGATCCAGAACCTCTGACATGTCAGTGAAATATACCTCTTCTGCCTTCAACCTCAGAAATCTGGTGATTCCTCATCTGTCCTCTCTCTATTCCCTAGAGGTCTTTCCTCACTCAGGTCACACTATCTCCCATCTGGGTCACATTACAGCTTCCCACACAGCCCCTACTGGCACTGCAGCTGAGCCTTCACATGCTGATTATAAATCAGAGGTTCGAGCTACTCTCATGTCCTGAATATGATGGGGAGGAAGGAGAGGGGGCGCAAGATTACATCAACAGGAACCCCGTCAGCATGTCTGCAGAGGAACACAGGTTGAGCATATGAGCCCTGCAAATAAGCTCCAACTGAAATCTGCAACATGAAGCGTGATCAAAGTGTAGCGAAGGTGGAGAAACATCTGGTGTTCAGTTTGTGTGCAGTGAAAAGAGCCCCTACACCTGACAGACCTGATGGAGATCTCTCGATAGCAAACCATATAAAAAGCAATATAAGTGGTGTGTACACATAAATCTGGCTCTTTAGTAGCTAAATGCTACGCTATTTTCATTATTGAGCTGCTTTGTGTGACTTCATTATAGTTAAAACAAAGCTGCAAAGTAAAACTGCACGGCTGGAAAACCAAAACACGGAGCTGAAAGGAGCTTAAACACAGAGTTGGTAGAATGGCTGACATAACATACAAACAGCTGTCGTTTGATCCGGTGTAAATATAAATCAGTGCAGCTTTAAAGAGTCATACTCATATTCTTACAACTCATTTAAATATACTTCAACTCTCGGGGGTCCCGGTTGAAACTGAGGCGCCTCTAACAGCTGACTACAAATAGACAACTTCATCAACTCTTATGGTATAATTACACTGAAGCGACTTAGTGTGGTAATTAATGACAAGTGGAGATCAGAGGGAAATCAGTGGGGAATATTCTTAGGAACTATAATACAAACAAACTGCAACACAAGCAGGCAATTCTGAGGACTATGGTTTCGCTTCTTTATAATTAGCACCATTTCCCTGAGAGGCTTTCACAGATTAAAGAAGAACAAACAAACACACTGTCTCTTTGATGGGTGGATGGTGCTGAGATGGGAAGTTGCTCATATTTTCTCACTTGGCTGTGCCATGTGTTTTGAGTTTCACTGTAATCTTTGTGATATATGAGAGGTAGTCGAGAAGATACGTGATCATGGGAGAGTGACATCATGACTATGAGCCACTATGGACTCTCAGTGCGCTCCGTCATGTTTATTTCTGGTTTATGAAGCGTATTGATGCTGGCAGAGACTCAACAGCATGGAGTGTTTGGAACAATAACAACAAAAAAGATCAAGATAATCCATATGTAGTAAATATCCTGTATGTAACTGCTGCCTCCATGGATAGGCAGCCTCATTACATTTCAAATTAATCTTTGACACAGGGATGTGGAATTACAGGTTTGGCATAATGACTAATGAGATTCTCATTGGTGTAGCGTTTATTGGTTTATTTTTGTGTTTGAAAGCTACCTTGTATATCCCGTATTGTCCCAGTTCGAGTCAAGAAGAAAACAGATAAAAGCAACCAGATATCATGCCGAAGTGTGTAACACACCTGTAAATCCACTAGAGGACTGAAGGGTGTCACGTTTTGCCTCACCTACTCATAAACAGGAAGGTGCTTCAGGTTTGGGCAACAAAAACCATGTAGTTAGGGTTAGGAAAGGGTCATTATCTGGATTAAAATCAGTAATGATGTTATACATTACGTTACGTAAGTACCGTACTTACATTACTTAAAAGAAACCCACGCTTTCTGGTCATCCGGATGAAAGTCCTCTGTTTATTCCACCCAAGCACTTCCTTCCTGTATCTGAGATTTTGACGCTGAGGCGAGGCAAAGCGTGACACTTACACGGTATCCTCTAATAGAGTAGAGGGTCCATTACACGCTGTGACGTGTTACCGGGCTGAAACCTGATTAAAAATCTCAAATCAATTCATTTTTTTGGATCCTTGGTGGCAGCACAACAAGCTTCCCACACAATATTTACTCTCCTTTTAGCTCTGTTTTGAGCAACAAAAACTCCTGAGGGAAGTATCTGTCTCATTAGCAGCTCAGTAGTCCACTATATTCGCCAGCTGGCCGTGAAATTTTCCTGTTTGTGTTTAAAGTTATGCACAGTGAATTTTTTAATGCCTTTATGGTGAAAACAGACGCCTGTGGAGGGGAATGGCCTTAAAGATGCTAAAGTGCCGCACGGGGCTGAGAGGGAATTACAGATAATTATTTATGTACATCACTACTGGTGACTTTCTTCATGTTACACGAAGACATTTGGTTGGTTGTCAATAACAAAAATTTCTTAGAGCAGCTTTAGTTATTCTTGCTGTTCTTTTGGGTGCAGTTAAGTAGTTACTGAGCATTTGCCAGAGTTTGTGTGTTGGTTTGTTTATTGTTCATTATCAGTGGGTGCCAAAGACCACCCACTGCTGCATCAGTGGACATCTAGATTAACTTTTCTTTCAAAAGATTGCATAAACCTGCGTGATTGTTTACATCACACAAAAATAGAACAAAGCTAACTTGCAAATAGTTTTTTCTATCTAACTTTGTCTTACTTGCAAACACAAGGCAACTTTTGTAAGCTACATCCTTACGTGTAGGTATGTCCCCGGAGAAGTAGAAGAGATATTTGGGGCAAGGGATGGTAACCACCTGTCCGATTTCGGCACTGGGCCAGCAGGTGATCTTGTCCCATGTCCCGCTGCAACCTAATAAAGAGATGGAGGAGCCATAAAAAAAGAGACATCGTAAATAAACAAACACTGTAAAAATCAAAGATGACAAACATAGACTGAAACAGATTTCACACTGTTGTGACGAGTCCACTGCGGTTACAAACAGCAGCCTGATTTAGGTGAAGGTGGAGCACCCTCGGTGTTCCCATGGCAGCCTAAAGGTGCAAGCTCAGGTCAGCTGTCACTGCATCTCCGGGTCCACAACAGCAGACGACCTGAGTTAACATGCTGCCTGCCACCATGACGAACAAAACAGCTCCTCGTCCTGCGTTACACACACTCTTATTTGAATTCAACAGATCGCTGTGACTTTCCACAGTGTGTGTGTGTGTGTGTGTGTGTGTGTGTGTGTGTGTGTGTGTGTGTGTGTGTGTGTGTGTGTGTGTGTGTGTGTGTGTGTGTGTGTGTGTGTGTGTGTGTGTGTGTGTGTGTAAACTCTCAGGATGCAGAATCGGGCCACGGAGCTTTGAAACGCACACCTGCTCTGCAATTTGTTACAATGAAAAATCCCTGCCAGGAGATGTTTGCAACAACACCCTGAGGATTTGGCACCAATACTGTGCAAATGATAACTTAATTTAACAGATAATGAGTGTTTAATGACTTCTGCATTGTGTGAAACTGAACAGAGACTCTTAATACCTGAGGAAAAAACGTTTCAGTAACACAGACAATAGAGGAATATATTGCTGCCTGCTGTGAGTATGTAAGACAACATGAAAATCAAATCCTATCAACAATAAAACAACAAATGAGCTAATTAAGTTTCATTGTTGTACACTCACTTTTCTATTTTTACATAAATAGCATTTAATGTGTTGTCTGAAAATGAGCATATGTGACAAGAGGCTGCATGGCATTAGGTGTGGAAAACAGTGGTCAACCATGCAATGTGTGATGTGAAGCCGGAGGGGAGGCTTGAACAGCTTTTGTTGTCTTTAAATCTCGTTGTGACACTTCAATCAGAGCCCACTTGTGGAGTGAGCAAATTAAGACAAGACAGAGTAAGTGCAGTCGTGGTGAACACACACACACACACACACACACACACACACACACACACACACACACACACACACAACCCTCAAACCTGACATACCTGTTGTTTTGTTCTCAATCTGAGCCTCGCACATGTCCCTCTCCTTGTCTATTTCCTTCTTCATGTCACACATCTGATTCTGCACTGAAAACCCCTGTGGAGACAAAATTTCACATGTTTTCTTTACATTTCTAAGGGTACAGTCCATTTTAAACACAGTTTACAGAGATGTGTAAAACTTTGGGCACCTCTTAGCAATTTACATATTTTGTTGTTCATTTGAATAGAAGTAACTACAGAACCTACAGCAAACACACATGAAATAGGATCATTCATCTAATGCTGGGGAAAATAAATTTTAAAAAATCCATAATGTTGATCATCCCTCTAGCTATAAGGTAAACTTTCACATACGATGGTACACTGCATGAGCTGTCTACAGTGCTTTACATGTAAAGGCAAACACATCCATCATTCCCTCTGGGACCCCTCTGAACTGCACTAACATTATTCCCCCCCGTACATGCACAACAGACACAAAATCAATCTTTCATTTGTAATTCAGCTGTAATATTCCTCATAGATTTAAACGTGCATGTTTTGAAGACGCAAAGAGAATCATCAGGCATGAAGTGAATAACATTAAGTCAAATCTATGAGGGTTTTCCATCAGGATTCATACAGACCTTCTGCAGGACCACAAGATTTATTGCTCTCACTTAGCTGAATGAGTCTCATCTCTGTGTGCATTAATCAGACTGGTAGCATGTGGCTATTGTTAGCCACAAAATGAGCCCATATAAGCCCAGCCTCTCCCCGCACACAAGGTGACTCCCTCATTTTGGTTATGATTTATCTCACTCCTGCGGCTACGAATTCACAGTTGGGCAATACAGTACATTCTCAGTGATGGATCAGTTCTGCCTGAAGCAGTGAGAGTTGGAGTAACAGGAGGGAACTTTCAGGATGATGATAATCATCATCACTAGGTCATCATCCACACCAGGAATATCAAGGTTCATTATTTCACTTTCATCACCAAGGAGATGAAAACAGTCCGGCGTGCCGTTCTGAGGGATCGGACCTCCAACTGAATTCCAGCATGATTTATACATGCTTCTCTACAGGAGACAGTTGGTGGATAACGATGGTGGAGACCACAGAGTACAGAGACAGACAAAGGAGGCTGTTGCCATGGTGTCATGGCAGGAGACCAACTCGCACTTTGTTTCTCCTGTTAATTCCCCCAACCTCATGAAATGACAGAGAGGGGGACATAAAAACACCTTAATGTCTCCACAAAAAACAAACAAAACAATCACAGTAGTGTAGAAAAAGCTTTTCTTTTCTTTTATGTGCCAAACATCAAAGACATTTTGTACGAGTTTTAGCACAAACAAGAAAAGAAGGTTGAACCTGGAGTGAAGAGACTGGTGTTGAGATGGGGGAGGAAGTCCAAGTTGAAATTGTTCTAAATATTCTTCAATAACAAAAGACCTAAAGTGGTGACAACCTTCAGTCATGTTGACCACTGACTGAACCAAGCTGCTCATTAGAGGCCACATTGCGGCGCCCTGTATCCAAGATTGGCTGTGGAGTACATCCGTATCAACTCATATTCAGAACCAACTCACCACTAGAAAGATCTGCGTGATCAAATTTAACATGGCCAAATTAGGCAGCTGTGGTTCAAGTCACGAGAAAAGTCCGAGTGTTTGGAAATACTCACGGGTTCCAGCAACATGCAGGAGAAAATGAGGAAGATGCCTTTAGAGATTTGCCCCAACATGTCCTTTGAAGCTGTTAAATCATTAAAAGAGTGGTTGTAGAAAATGTTGGGAAAGGGTTGAAGACAAAGTGATAATCCGCACCAGGTTTGTTTGCGTCCTCCTGCTGACTCGGTGCGCTCTTTTGCGCTCTGAGTAGGACACTGCTGCGCTCCTGAAATCCTCCTCCTCCTCCTCCTCCCACTCCAGTTATACCTTGAACAACCAACAAATAACCAATGAAAGATCATCTGTGAACGTCGGTAGATGAGGGCGTTGAAGGGAACTTGTAGTGTATTTCCCTTCCTTACAACTTTTATGACGCATCTGGGTCCCCCGTGTTGAATTATTCTTCCGGAATGTGGAGATTCAAAGAATGTAAAACAGCAGACTTCACACAGGACAGTTTCTTGCATTTCTGTTGAATCGTTTGTTTAATGTCAGAAAAGAGAAGGTATTACTTTGGACTAAATCTCAGTTCTCTTTGGGTTACAGAGCTTGTTTTTGAGGAAGCTGATAACAAAACTATACATCTCGTAATAATTTATCATACAACATGAACACAATGAGAAAAAAGTTACTTGCTAGATCTAAACACAAATAGTCAGGGGATATCTTGCTAGAAACCAAACATTTATTAAAATCAAGTATAATTTTGTCTGTGAACTTCATGATAAAGCAAACATACCCTTCTTGCTGCACTTAAAGGAGGCAGATTTATCGAAGAAAACAGCAGGTTTTGTGAAAGATGTGACTTATAGGAGAAAGTGAGAATAAATTGTAGTATTTTCTTTTGAATTATGATGAGTTATGAATATCTTTTTTAAATGAAACGTCTGCTCGGTATCTGGAAATGTTGTCATACACTGGCAACGACAGAATGAAATGGTTGTTTAATATTTTAAAGTTGCGACCTATTGTTCTAAATCCTAGAAAAAAAACGTCAGGATTGTGTATTTCCTTGGTATTATTTTACATTTATGTTGCTTCTCTGGTTCAATAGTTTCTTTTTCTAAATAATGTCTTGTACGCCTGCTTGGGCTGGGCGTGTTAGTTCTGCATGACACAACAATAAAGTAAATCAATCATACGGTATCAGTAAATGCCATTGAATAAATACCACGTATTTACTTCGTAACTATGCTGTGCTCGATCACGTAACCTGCACTCTCTGTTTGCATCCTGCACAATCAGCTGCCTCTGGCTCAAGTACTGTGCAGCTTTGAGGTACTTGTATTTACTTTTGCTAGTATTTTGGTATTATACACGACTTTATACACTTATAAGGACACAATTTATAGGGAAATATTACATTTTTACTGCATTTATTTGACAGATGAAGAATTGACAGTGTCTTTAAAGAGCTTAGAAAAACAGTACATTAATAAAGATTTAACCAAAGGGTCTCGACCTTGATAGATTTATGACCTCTTACAAAAAGCAGAATCTGGATGGGGCTTCTTGTTGTGTTTCAATCTGTAAGTTATTAGTTCCATCAAAGGACTTTTACTTTTAGTGGGGTACAGTGTTGTACTTCTGCAAAAGTAAACAATCTGAATACTCCTTCCACCCTTTTTACTAGCTGATTGGGAGAGAACACAGTAATGCGAGTTCAACTTTTTTCTCTCCACATTTCCACTTTATTGTATCCTCTGTCGTACCAACGATAGAACAACTAATATATTAGTTTTTCTTTTAAATATACAGATTCAGACTGTAAAAGCATGTAATACACCCATCAGTACACTACAGTATAGCGTGTCACGTTTTGCCTCCGCCTGAGTGTGAAAAGTACAGGCATGTACAAAGAGGAAGGTCATGTGGTGGAGGTCATTTAACAAAGTACAAAAGTCCAAAGTAGTCAGGCTGAGAGTGGTTGGATGGAGCAAACCCAGGACTGTCTTTCACCCAGGAGACCTGTTACTGAGTCTGTGAGAAAGCAACATGAATTTCTTTAAAGACATTTTTTTCCGAACCCTTACCATATGTTGTTTTCCCCTGAATCATGTGGTTTTTCTCACCTGTCGGTGACACTGAGAGGATGCTGTAGTGTACTGACGGGTGTATTACAGGGTTTATTGTTGAACTTATAGACATTCAGATAGACTGTATAGTTACATGCTATAAAAATCTGTCTGTTGCAGTTGGTTCCCAGATATGGAGCTGGTCATATAGCTGACATACTGCTCCTAGATAAGATAGGGCTACTGTATACAATCCAACAGTGATGCATAGGCTGCATGTAGATGTGAAAGTGGTTGTAATACACTGTGGAGAAGCTCGTAATTCACACAAAAGCAGTGGTGGGAAGACTGAAAAATGTTTCTGCTCTCACAGACAATACAAGGTGAAAACATGCTGTGTGTCTCTGGTCAGATGGCTGCTCTGTCATTGTGCAGCCATGCATCTGTGCCCAGAGTGTGAAGAACTGAGGATGATGTTATTTACCATGAGGAAAACACGTAGCTGGGAACAATACACAGACCACGGCCTTGTTTTTTTTTTTTTAAATGCACTGTCTCCTCCGGTGGCACCAAGCTTTCAGCATATGGTGCTTCGCTGCTCTGGTTCTACTATCAGCGGGTGACTCAGCAAAGCTTATGAAAGCTATGAAGGATGTCAGAATAACCTTCCTCTGGAATAAAAAATCAAATGTTTGGGCTTTTGAGTTCTGCTCAGCAAATCGTGTGGCATTTCAAAAGACACGTAAAGTTTCTCCATTAAAACTTTGGAGGTTTTCTTGCACACTAAATACAACGCTTTTCAGTCAGAGACGTGATAAATTAATGATACCTCTGCAACCGTAATGATGATGATGATGATGTAATTACTGCAGTCATTTGACACCACTGATGTTTGCTGTTCTCTTATAAAAGTCGGCAGTGGTGTTTTATTGTTTCTGTATCACAAAATTAAAAGCACATTTCTCAGAAACCCTCAGTCATAAAGATCATCTTTGCCTCCTCGGCCAAAGGTTTCTTTTTGCACTGAAAAGAAAAAACATGCTGACATTTATTTCAGGTTAAAATCTGCTTTTGTCTGAAGTTCTTAGCTCGCTTTAAATGAGGGACAACTGCCAGTTTCGTGCCATCAAATAAACATTATTCATGGCAACGTCGTTGCAGGAAAAGCACAGGTGTATTGATGATGGCTATTTTTTACTTAGGGGAAGATAAAGGGAAAATAAGAAAAATGTATGCACAAGAACCATGACTTCATATAAAAGTAGACTCGGCCTCCTTTTCTGGTAAATGAGGCCGACGCGGAACTACATCACCACCGAGTGCCACCAGGGGTGACTCTTAAAAGCTTCCGGCTCCAAAGACTACCATTCAACTTCTCTCATGAAATACAAAGTAAAAAAGATTTTTCCACAAACTATTATGGTGTTGTTAGCTACAGTCGTTCTTTTTTTTAAAAATTAATTTTCTGGTGGTCCATCTGAAAATAAACCTGTGATTAATTACATATCGGGCTTCAAACAAATGTTGAGGGTCTGTGGTGCAGTCTTGCTTCTGCTATTGGTGGGCGACGGTCAAACAGTCAAACTGGAAGCTTTATAACGGTAGTTCCCAAACCAATGGGTCATGTTACTGTTGGATGTCACTTGAACAAATAAAATGAAACACAAGACAACACTTTATTAAGATCAAAGAACTGAATAAAGCAAAACACATTTTAAAGGCGCAATAGTGCATAAATGCAGGCAAGTGCAAGGGAGCTTCAGGCGTAGCTCGAAAAGGCTAAAGTAAAGAAATGTATTTTAAACTTAAGTTTCCCTGATATCTACAGGTAGTGTGCTCCAAAGATTTGGAGCAGAACTGACAAAAGCTGAATCCCTGATCTTTCAGCTGTTGCTGGGAACGTCCAATAAACCAGCAGCAGATAATCGCAGTGCACTTGAAGGCATGTAGTTAACCAGAAAGTTGGTAATGTAAATTGGTCCGAGATCATTCAGAGCTTTATATGTAAGGAGGAGGACCTCAATGTCAAGTCTTTGTGTAGCCAAGCGGCAACCAACAGTGACGTCACCCACTGGTTTGTGAACGGCCGTTATGGAGCATCTAGTTGGGATTTTGTCCGTCGCCATCTTGCTGTTTTGGAGCCAGAAGTGACTATATGTGAACAAGCTGAGGAGGAATGAGCAGTGGTTCTAAATCGACCTGATTTGACATTATGCCCCGCCCATCTGACTGCACAACAGGCCTGTCAATCAAACAGACACGCCCCCAAAACATACCACTATTTGAGGCCTAATATCTAATTAATGATGGAATTAATTTTAGATGGACCGGCAGAAAATTAATAAGGAGTGACTGTAGCAAACGTTTTGTGGAAAAAAATGATTGACTTTGTATTTCATGAGAGAAGTTGAACGGGAGTCTATGGAGCCAACCAACCTCTAGAGGCTCTCGGTGACATTGCAGTTTAAGGTATTTTCACATTGGCCTCATTTGTCAGACCCAGAAGCTACGTCCACTTTTATATACAGCAGTGGACTCCAACCTTTCTTCCTCTGAGAGCTACTTTGACTAAATAAAACATGTCCGAGAGCAACACGTTCAGTAACATTTATTCACTTAGCTGAGCTCCACCAAACCAGCTGAATACGCTTCTTTTATGTGAACAATAACAAATTGATACTCAACACAGACATATTCAACCAGTAGGTCACAAGCTACGAATTGGAGACCTCTGATCTCAAAAGCTATAGAGAGTCGATGCAGGTACTCAGTGCAGAGTAGCTAAAACTGGACTAAAGTGCTCGCTCCTCTTTGTTTTCACTAACAGCCAAGCTGCAATGTTTTGAATCAACTGAAGTCTCTTTCTTTTCCTTTGGAGGCCAGTAAAAAGTGCATTACAATAATCCAGCTGGCCAGAAATGAAGGCATGAATCAGCTTTTTAGCATCTGTCCAGTTATGCTCCACTTTCTGTTTAATTCTGATTTAATGCAATAAGTAAAAATATCTGCTGTGAAAAAGGTTTTTAAAATCTTCAGCAGCATCTAAACATGAAGATAAACAGTGTGAAGGGCCTCAATCCTGATCAAAATGAATTTGGGACTCACTTTTTGCAGATAATAGCTGCACATTTATTGCCTATATCTGAAACATAACTCTTCCTACTCGCATGCAGGCAACCACTGGGGTTTCCCAGAGAGCCTGACTGAATCTACAAGCTGTCAGTCAACACCCTGGGTACTTTCTCAGACGCAGTGATGGTAATTATGAAGATACACTGGTCTCATTAAGCTGAAATGAATTTCAGAAATTGAAATCATGTTCCCAGCAGAGAAACCAAGAGCCGTGTTAATCTGTTCGAGATTCTGTGTACGACACATGAAGAGATAAATCCTGAGAAAACAATGAGACGAGGAGAAGCTGCTGTTTTTATTTTATTCAACCTTGCATTCACTGATCTTCACAGAGCTGCTGGCATGGCTGAGTAAGACCACATGTAGCCCAAAGATTTTGTTCTTATTTTCTATAGTTTTGAAATATTACATGGAAATTGTTGAGCATCAACAACCAGGCCTGTTGCTATGAAGCAGTGTGTCATCTATCAGCTGTCACTCATCGGTTAGAGGAAAGGCCAGTAGGGTGTACAACTAAAACAAATATGAAAGTCAGAAAGGAGGATGACTTTTATTCTGCTGAAATAAGAATAACAACGAATCATCAGCCAAAGACGAGATTACATCAGACCTTTCATTTTGTCCTGATTTAATGTTCTGTCTGGTATCAATCCTCATGTATTGTCACTAAATAGATAAATGAGCTCTAGAGCTGCCAATCAGAGGTTTGTTTCATGACGGCTTGGCTGTGCTGCAGCAAGGTTTCATACATTTCAAAGGTATTCTAACAATGAGCAAACTGACGTCATTACTTTGAAATAAATATCTTTTTTTGTTGCTTTCAATAGGAGGTCAAGGACAGACATATTGAAGAGGAGTGAGGCAACGCTTGTGCAAGGATGAGTACTAAATAAAGGAACAACAGAAGCTCTAAATGAAGACATTCTTCAGAGATATGTCATCTCCTCTCCTCTTGTTTCGTCTCTCACTAGAAATTTTGCCCTCACATTTAAAACAGGTGTGTATTCCCAGTCTGATACTGTTTGTCAAGAGAGCATACACAGTCTACTATTCAGTACGCAGAAAAAGAAGCTGGCAAAGTTAGTGACGCAATACTTTGTGGGTGTATTACGTTGGTCGGTGCTAAACAGCGCAAGTGAAACACAATCAGAGGATTAGCTGCTGCTCAGGTGGATGCACTTTATGGACCTCTCCAAGGTACACAAGGTAAATCTGAGAGGTCATGAAATGATTAACGTGTTAAGAAAAAGGAAAACCATAATTCTGCTTCAATATTCCAAATTTTTTGTGACTCTTTTCCCGTCTGGAGAAACATTTAATAGACACATTTAACCTGCAATGAGGAGGGGGAGCATTTCATAGTCTCCATAAATGCACTATGTCTCAGCCTGCAAATCATTACTGGCATGACTGCATCATTCAAAATGGCAGCGTTATTCAATACCACACCACTATAACAAGCAGTAATAAACATTTTAAACTGCTGTGAAGGAAGAGTTCAGTTATCACACGGCTAGGATGGAGACAAGGACCAAACATCAGTGCTTTTGCAGTATAATTAATACAAAGCTCCATATTTGTGGGATGCGAGACCATGGGCTGTAAATAGTTAATACCTTGTTTTTGTTCATTTAAAACCAGTTTCAGAGGCCAGAATTGGTAAAACTATACAACACTCCTCAAAAAGAACCTTTTAAAAGATTCTTTTTTAAATTTTTTGCTACCCTAATAACAATCCTCCAACCACATGTGAAGTCCTCGTCCCACTGCTGTACGTGCTGTCAGCCTTTAAAGCCCATTCACATATTGTATGAATGGTAATATTTAGCTATGCAAAAAAACTTGACCTGCCCTGACCCATTATAAACTATATTTATTACTGTTATTAATATTGGTAGTATTTTGTAAGCTTTGATAGTGAGTGAGATATTGTCAACTTTTATGTTTCCCTGTCACAATCCTGTTTGTTTATTATTATTATTATTATTATTATTATTATTATTATTATTTTCGATAAGAATCATGAGAGAAATCAAATAAATCCGCTTTATTACTTTTCAGATATACTGTACAGTACACACCAGACAGTCTATGGCACATACATACACCATACAGTATATCAACGTTGCGATGGTGCCCCCTACTGGTGAACAGCTGCAAACGCAAAACAATGCTGCCTACATCCTATTGGTTGAGGATACGCGACGCAAACACGGAAATTCAATCAACGTTGAATTTATGCTTTTGTTTTCGATTTCTGAACACGGCATGTGGAATAGCTTTGCCTGGTAGTTTTAACAGGCAAGTTTTCTTTCACTTTTCTGTAATTTATGTGCTGATAGGACATTACAGAGACACTTGTCCACCGTTAGTGGCTGTGTGGCTGTGTTTGACCTGTACCTTGTGTTGTAGACGCAGATATGAGTGAGTTTCCTGTGAGCCCTCTGGTGTTGATTGGTGTCGGTTCCAGCTTCGCCTTCTCTGGTTTGTTTTATCATCTATACACGGAGAAGAAGAAAGAGTTAGAGAAGCTGAAGGAAAGTACATCACTGCTCTGAACTTATTAATACAGCAGGACGCACTTTTATAATGACTCAGACTGTTCTTCTCCACCCCAGGAAATACCCATTTTCAAACCAGATCAACATCTGGTCAAAACACTGAAGGCATCTCCCTACAAGAGACTCCAGTATGTTGCTGTTGAAGGTACAAACGTGTCATTTAATTGAATGAAGGAGGTCAGAGATGGTTTTAAGAGGACTCACGGTGTCCTTCGTGTCTGTTTGAAGGTCAGATCCAGGCAGATGGGGAGCCTCTGGCCAGCCAGTTTGTCCCACGATGCCTTGGTGTGATTCAGAAGATTGCGGTGGAGGAGCACTGGAAATACTGGAACCCGAGCACCAAGGCATGGTACGTACCACTGAGGAATACACACACAATAAATCATCAATCTATGGGCCTATGAGTAACAGCTCTTCTTCCAGGGACTCTCGGAAAATGAACAGAAAGGAGACCAACAACATGGTGCCCTTCAGCCTGATCAGCCCCGGAGCCTACATCTCCGACTTCCACGTGAAGGTGCAGAACCCTCTGGAGGCCTCCGGCTGCTTCCTGGAGAGGGTTTATTTCAGGATGAGACGAGCAGAGGAGGGCCTGATGAACGTGGTGCTGCAGGGCCTGAGCGGGGAGAAACCCGTGGCGATGGAGGAGAGCGAGGAGCTGCTGCGAGTGGGGAGCACGGTGACGGGGTTCGGAGAGGTGGTGCTGGAGGGGGGCCGGGTGATGAGGCTGCAGCCCCCGCAGGACGGCCGCACGTACATCCTGGTGCCCACCAGCCACAGGAGCTTCATGGACAGCCACGAGGCTTCGGCCAGCGTGTGGAAGATGCTGGCTGCTGTCACTGGGATCACAGGGGCTTCTCTAGCAGCGATGGTCATCTATAAGTTGGTGGGAAAACAGGACGACAGATCAAAGTAGGATCCGTCTGGGTGTCCTCACACTGCCTCGGGTCGCTTTGTTCCAGCTCCTGTAGCCCAGTCTAAATACTAAAACGATCCATGTGTATGTTTTGATTTGTTTTGCGGTCACATGTGGCGTTTTGTCACATCGCAAGATGAATCAAACTCTTTTCTATAATAGCCATGAGAGCGGGAAACACACTGATGTTTATGAAATCACAACAAAATTAGAAATAAAATAGCAAAACACAGATAGAGAAACATCTTTTTGAAGGACACATCAACGCTTCAGAAAACAAGTTAAAGGTCCCATATTTGACATATTCAGCTGTTTTATTTGCTGGATGTTCAAAAGATATTTCTGGGATTTTAAGTACCAAAAATCATGTTGATGATGTTTTAAATTTCCTAAATTTCTCTGCTGCTCCACTAAGAACAGGCTGTTTTCTGTCCGTGCCTTTAAGACAATGATATCAGTGAAACTCTTCTGATTAGTTGACTCCTTTCTGCGTGACAAACGCTCAGACCAATCACAGGTTCTTTGATTTGTAGCTTTCCACCTCCATGTCAGAATGAGTGCTTCATTTTGTTTTGTATTGTATTAAGGTCGAACAGTGAGCCGTGCTGAGGGCCACATGTGACATAAGCATTTGTGACATCACAAACTTACGGTAGGCTAAACGGCACAAACATTGAACCCGAGCTGTGTATTTCTCTGTGGACTAACACCTAGACCCTCTTTATAATAAAAAAAAAGAAATGGAAATCAGAATTTCTACAATATGTGACCTATAAAAAACTAAAAACAAAATACAGAAAACAAATTAACACACTCAAAAACAACCAAACTAAAAACAGTTTACAAACCACACTCGGATACCCAATTCAATATCTTCCAACTATTGTGTTTTCTGAAATGCTGCGTTCCATATTGTGCTGTATTTTGTCCCTCTGGACCACCGTACTGCGACCACTTTCAAGATTCGTAACTGCTCGTCAGAAAAACTTGAGAGTTGTGCTCTTCTTACAATCAGATAATAGTTAATTCAACGGTTTGCGGACCTAAAACAGTGTGAATGAAAGAACAAGGATTAATCCTCATCGGTTTAACATGCAAACATCAAAGTGACAAACGCAGATCGCCGAGATCTGCTCGTGCAGCTTTTAGCCCTCAACATAATGTGAAGCAGGAGATGAAACATCTCACTTTTAATGCAGTTTTTTTACACTAAAAATACCTTTAAAACTGCTACTTAACAAAGGAAAATATATATTTTATATATATATATATATATATATATATACGTATATACATATATATATATAATTTTTTTTTTTTTTGATCAATTTATATTCAATAAGCTTAAAGTTTAGGAGGATCATGTGGTGTAACACATACAATCAAGATTTTATTGTAACAATCTTCGCTCTTTTGCTTTTTACTGTGAATGTGATCGGTAAAATGATTGATGTGATTTCAGTGTTGTCAGTATATGTTTTTAATCGAACTTTACCAGAATAAAGACTGCCTATATTTAACAGATAATCTTCTACCTCTTGGATGATTGTTTTTACTGTACTGTTTTCAAAGTATGTCCACAATCAATGCTCAGTATTGAGATAAATAAATGTACTCAGTTTTTTTTAGTTTTTTTTTATTTTGTTTTGAAGGTGGTGGTTTTAGTTTTGTAACATTAAAAACAATAAAAACTGCAGTTTTCATTTTGAGTGGCAGATTTTGAGTGAACCAGATACAGACAGTTAAATCTGAGCAGACTGAGTGTCGTTCTTCTTTATTTGGATATTGGCATCCACAACACGCAGCCGTTACATGACGCGGCTCTATGTAATAAAATAAGTCAGCTTCAACTGTACAGAGCAGATCCCGATGGTTAGTAGAAGCAGAAAGCTGCTGGAGAAAGTAAAACTGAGTCGACCGAGTCCATCCTTAAAGCTGCCCGTTATTCTCCGTCCTCTTCTGAAGACTCCTCCGCCTCCTCCAACCACTGGATGAACTTCTGAAGCTGTTGGAGGGAAACAAAGAATAAAAACAAGACTGTCAGACCTGATGGATGATGAGTGGTTTTGGTGACGGAGGGAGGAGACGGAAACTACTGCAGCTACACGGATAAAGTTCAAATGAATCACTGTTTCACTTAAGCGCTGTTACAATCATATTTCCTATATAGTGGTGTAATTAGCTGAATGTCATAATTAAATGGAGTAAACAACAATTTGAGGGACAATTTAAAAAAAATCCAACCAATCACTGACAACTTCTTTATTTTATTTATTGACCATTTTCCTCATTGATTAATTTCATGATTTCCTCAGTGGGTCAGGTTTGGTGCCACAGATGAACATAAATTAACTGTATTTTATTTTGTTACTTCAGAACTTTAGTAAAAAGTGAAAGACACAAAAATTAAAGGTGTATTTAACCAGATTGAATTAATATTCAAATACAGTTGTCAAGACAGCAGTAATGTGTCTATCTATTTCTATTTTTACTGTTTTCATTTGAATATACATGATTGTGTCTTATTTCATCGCGGTCATTATTTAAATTATAACTTTTTGAATTGACTCAATACTGTTTCCAAATTTCTTTTAATAAAAAAGGAGTCTCTGACATAGTGTCTCCCTTCACTCCTTAACAATATATATATATACACAACATACAGTCCGTTCCTACTTCTCCATACTCTCTATTACATAAGACGACTAACCAAGATACTAAAAGGGGAAATTCCCAGAGAGCAGTTGTGTTTAAAAGCTACCATCCCAGCCTGTATCCTCCTGCCCTGAAGGACCCTGGGTAAGTTGTTACACATCTGATCTGACTTTCGTTGATGTAACCTCAAGAATCGCCTCCATGTTTAAAACGGCTTTAACCTCCCACCATAAACAACAGCTGTTCCTCTGAGCATTCAAAGACGGTGAGTACCGAGCCTGTGGTTACCGCGATCAGGTGGTAACGAACTTAAGTTCCTTCTTGTTATAAGTGCGCCGTGTGTCCTGAGTGACCCAGCTCGCTCTGTACTCACCCCCTGGTTCTTGCGGAGCTGCCTGCTCTTGTCGCCGGTGGCTCCCTGAGAGAACCAGCGCAGGATCATCTCCTCCTCCAGGATCTCCAGCTGGTACATGTTCATCAGCACCTGGGTCACAAAACAACACAGCACATTCAGCCGCAAGGACCAACCAGACTGGAGGACCACAGAAAGCTCTACGGTTTCTCCATGTCCTGTGTTATATCCAGTCATCTGTGTACATGTAGTGTTGACTGATCCTGACCTTGACCATTGCAGCCCAGTGGCTCTCCTGCTCCAGGAAGTGCTCCTCGAAGGCAGCCAGGCAGTCCAGATGGTCTTGTGCCCTCTTCACGTAGTTCTTAAATACCGGAGCCCATTGCTTTAATAACTGAGACAAAGAAAAAGACATAATTAATCACAGAATATCTCCTTTTTTCCGATGTGGTCTCTACAGTGACAGGAAAGATGTTAAAAATACTGTACTCTCGCTCACCGGCAGCAGCAGACCGACGTATTGTGAAGGGGTGAGATGTGGGCCCTGCTGCTGCAGCGGGTACTCCAGCACCACCCTGGTTAGAATCTGCATCACCTCCTTCAAAGTGATGTTGTAGGCGTACCTGGAACAAGGAGAGGGAGTCACACACACTGTTCACCACGAGGAGGAGCGACAGAGCAGAGAGCGAGTTGCTCCTTACTTCAGAGAGTTGATCTCCAGCACCAGATTGTCACAGCCGATGTTCTCCTCCAGACCTCTCTGCAGCGTCCCGAGCACCTCCAACTGGAAGACTACACAACAGCAGTCAGGCATTAGTCAGATATCAAGCAACAGTTTGTAACATTGTGCCTTTAAACTCAGGGAAATTCATTCATTATTTATATCATGAAATTATTGAGCAGATCGCTGGTTTTGCTGTCTTGTCTTTTGTCTCTGGCCAGCAGGGGGCGTTGCAGGGCTGGATGATGTGGACTAAAACAATATATCTCAGTAGTTTCAGGATGAATTGTGATAAATGCTACATAACTGTATTTTCTTTAAAGTAGGTTAAATGTTCATTTGTAAGTCAAAACCACAACTTACAAATGAACATTTTTTTTAAATTCGAACAGAGTGGGATCTAAATATATTGCTAAGACGGGATTTCCTTTCCTGTTTAAAAATAATAGTTTCGAAACATTTAAATAAAAAATAATATTAAATTAAAAACCCGATATTAGATCAAAAATAGGCCTATCTCTGAGAACGTGGCTTCAGTTATTTTCAGCAACAATAATAGACCGACATCTTGTAGTAAACATTTTGTCTCATTTCCACCAGTTGCTGTTCATTGTCTCCATCCATCTTCACAATGGCTCATTACGCGCTGTACATTTAAACAATTACAGCTCTCTCATTGTTTTAGTGACTTTCTCGCTGATCCAACAGTTGTTTACAAGCTATACGAGTTACTTTAGCTTAGCAATTAGCGATGGGCTCCCCTCTCTCCCTCTCTCTGTCCTGCTCTGTGTGTCTTATTGTTCCTCTGCTTTCTTTAGCGAGGCTCAGTGAATTGGAGGTGCAGTCAGCCCCCAGCAGCCGGTTCGAGCCGAGCCAGCGTCGCTCCTACGCTGTCGGGTGGCGAGTACGAGCTTGTTGTTGTTGGATGAGAGTCTGAAGGAAGCATAGCTTCAACAACATAACCCGTCTCACCTTTGTCATCGTCCATCTCAGGAGAGGGAATCACCGGATCATCAGGACCGTCAGGCTCACTGTCCTCACTGTCACTCTCAGGATCCGGGTTCAACACCAAACCTGATGAACACGACACAAAACAAAAGGTTTGACTATAACATCATGGGAAATGCCTGCTTTACAGACTTGTTGATGAACGCGAGAGGACAGCCGAGCTGCCGTCCTACCCCAGAGACACTGCGACAGCTCTTCGTCCTCTGTGTCGTCCAGACTGCTGGCCTTCCAGATGTAGCCTTTTCCTTCTGTCCCAACCTCCGCTGGGTTAAAAACTGGAGGACAGGACAAAATACAAAGTCACTACCTGAGACATGAAAGCAGTTTGATAACGTGAATCCGTCTGATGAAGAGTCAACACGCACCTTTCTGTTTGACTTTGTCTTTACTTTGACCGACCTCGGCATCATCACTGAGGAATTCATCATCATCATCCTCCTCCTCCTCCTCTGGATGGTGCATTGACACCACAGTGCCTTCTGGTAGAGAGATGTTTGGGCCCATCACCACCTGGGAAACACACACACACACACACACACACACACACACACACACACACACACACACACACACACACACACACACGGATCGCTGGTTTATCACTAATCTATGTCACTGATTTCATACATGAAACAGTCAAATAAAATATGTATTCGAGGCACATTTACATCACCAACTGTGCTGGGAACTTAAACGCTCATCTTCTGACAGACAGACAGACAGACAGACAGACAGACAGACAGGGAGGGAGGGAGGGAGGGAGGGAGGGAGGGAGGTTTAACAGTTCTGCAGAAATGCAGTCTTCCACCGGCCAAAAAGCAAATCAGCGTCAACCACCACATTAGATGAGATACTACTACAATACCACTCTCATGTATTCACACTAAATGTGAAGCAGCTACAGGGTTCAAACAGCCTCACACATGCTGCTTTATGACGACGGCTATGCGCTGGATTATATGTTGGACAGGTATAGTGATTTTCTGGAGGCTCCACTGGTTGCTTGGCAACCTCGCAGTGACAAAAAGACTCCATTGAGTCACAGCACGAGGCCACGCTGATAACCAGCTGCTGCCTGCGGCTTCATGTTTTCAGTGCAGACATTCGAGTGGTATCTATCTTCTCGTTTGATGTTTGACAAGAAAGCAAACTTCTTTAGCGTGTCGTGTTTAAATGCCATCCATCCATCCATCCATCGATCGATGTAAAAACCAAACCAGTGACACATGTAGAGCTGCTCAGATCAGAAACTCACTCATCAACTAAACTGACCCAAATGTAACATTTCCTACAAACAGAAATAAGAGATGATAAATTCTGTGCAGCTCACATTATAGGCCAGGACACACTGTTTGTTAAGAGTCACGCCCTCTTTGACCTCAGCCTTGTCGCAGACCACAGACTGGCTGATCCCCACATTACTGGCAATGTGCACGTTATTCCAGATGTAGGCGTGGTCCAGGATTACATTGTCACCTGTGGCCATATAAAACAAGAGAAATGTTCACGACGCTTCTATAAGCTGCTGATTTAAAAAAAAAAACTCCTCTCTTCATCGCGCCGGACGGAGATCTCACCGATGGTGCAGTTGTTGCCGATGACGCTGTTAGAGATGTAGCAGTTGGCGCCGATGCTGGTGTCGCAGCCGATGAGGACGTTCTCCTCCATCTGGCTGCCTTGACCCAGGCTGACCCCGGACCCCCGGTAGACGTTGTGGCGAGAGTATGTGCAGCTACGTCCCTCCTGGTCTGTGAAGTTGGCCTCCGGGGTGAGGGGGTAGACCCACCGCCTCACGAGGTCCGACGACACCGAGTCGTACATGAGCAGGTTGGACACTCGGACGCCGTAACCATCCTTCGTAACGTGCATGTGGATCTGGTTTCCCAGGATCTAAACAAAGGAAATGAAGCATTGCATTAACTGCGCTAAGTGGCATCTGTAGCAGAACGTAATCTGAAGTTCATAAGCGGTACCTCTTCATTGACTAAAATCCCTCTGACAAAGTCATTCCTAGTTTGGTAGTCAAAATTGTCAGTGAAGAGCTCAGCAACCTGAAAGAAATGAGACCATAAAATGTTGCTGCAGCCAACAGTGATGAGTTCAATACTTCTCTGTGTACACTGAAACTGACCTGTGGGGAGCAGATGCTGATGTGGCAGTCCAGGAGGTCGTGTCTGATTTCAAACTCGTCACTTCCACTGTGGAAAATGTTCTGCAAGACAGGAGCAGCTGTCAGTCAAACCCCGACTGTGTTTAGAGACGTGATTACCACCAGTGAGACTCGCGGTTACCATGGGAAACTGCAGCTTCTTCAGCCCCTGTGTCTTCTGGTAGTGTAAAATCTGCTGGCTGTTGCTGTCCATAGCTACGATGACGTCGTCTTCCTCGCAGCGAGACCTGTGTCCTGGCGACGATTCCTTAAAGATCATCGTCATCACGGAGATGTTCTTATCCGTCTTTCGACGATGCCTGAAGTGAACAAAGCACAGCGTTGAGGATCACACAATTTATACTAACTTTATATATATATATATATATATATAAATTAAAAAAAAGGCCTTTCATCAGCAGCTGAGAGGTTGGTCCTACCGGTGCTCTTGCAGCGCCTGACTGACATCAACGTTGGACACCACGTCTCCGTAAACCAACACGAAGTCAGAGCGCAGGAGAGACTTTGCGTCGACATCCCTGAGCACGTCACCAAGGGAGCGGTACAGGTCCGAGGTGATGATGTGGACTGTGTTTGGAGAGGTGGGCCGACACCACTTTGACCTCCTGTCAGACACACACACACACACACACAGTCAGTTTCAAATCTCTCACTCAGCACAGTTTGACAGAAGAAGCTCCAACACAGACCGCCGGTGAAACTCACAGCAAGTGTGCCTTGATTTTACTGGCCATCCAGCAGCAGAAGATGAACGTCTCCTGCACCCCGGTGGAGGTGAGGAACTCCAGCGTGTAGTCGATCATGGCGACGTTTCCCAGCGGCAGCAGCGCCTGGCATCAGTGAACATGTGACAGGTGACGTAAGCAGTCAGAGTAAAGTAACTGAGCAGTCGGGTCTCAGTCTCACATTATTGTTGAACTGAATAAACACATTTTTTTAAAACGCTGCTGGTTTAAACGCGCTGCGGAGTTTTCAGTGACGTCACTGTTTACAGCGTGGACATACTGTTAGCATTCCTGTTAGCTTAGCTCGCTGCCTACCCGTGGCTGGTCCTTCGTCACCGGGAAAAACCTCCGGTTGAAGCTGTCAGCGACTAAAACGGCCTGCAGCGGCTGCTTCTCTTCCTCCTGCCCACCTGCACCTTTTGTACCTGGAAGGCCGGAGCCCGAGCGACTTTGTTTTCCCCCTTTACCGGCCATGTTTGACTCCCAGATGCCCAACTCTGTCGTCAGAAACAGCTACGGCGGCGGTGGAGGGACAATCTCGTGTCTGTGGTTGTTCGCCCTCAGGGCAGTGGAGTCTCAGCACGTGTGTGGTGATGTAATGTATGTTATTTTTTTAGAAAAGTACCTCGCCAGGAACCTAAACCTTTTCACAATAAATGGTTAAATATATTTTTGGGTAATTTTAAATTTCCAAATTGAGAATTTAATTCCTGAAGCTTATATATTCAATATATATTCAATATATTCAACTATTTACATTACCAAGGGTCTCCCACTCAAAGCTGATAACGCATACAAATATCTACACTATGTATACTGTTACTTTTATAGTAGTGTCACCATCAAGAGGTACAGCAGCGTGTTTCAGGGTTTTCTTGTTCGAGTCTAAAACGAAGGCACGACAGATTTATGTTAATTCTTCTCTTTTTTTTTAATGACTGACAAATTTGATTCTTACAATTAAAAAAATGAATGCAGTGTAAACAACATTTGTAGTTTTAAAGGGATGGAAATATTTTTGATTTTTAGCAAAAAAACACAAAATTTACAGGAAAAGCCATGAATATAATTTGCCACTTCTGATCAATTGGAGTTTTACTGCTGCCAGTACTGTGAATACAAAATATATTCTAATGACAAAAGATTATCCCACAATTACTAGTTTTATCTTTGTAATGATGAGTTTTACCAGAACTGGTTAATTAGTGATTAGTAATTGGTGAATTACTGAACAAAGGCTTTTTTTTTTTTTTTTTTTTTTTTTTTTAAATCACTCTGCTGCAGAAAATCTGAGTCACAGAACATCTGAAGAAACATGTTCAACTTTAAGAGAAACAAAAACATCCGGCTCCTGCCTTCAAAACTTTAGACAGGAACCTTCATTCACTGCTCTACCAAAGTTCAACAGTTTTTCATGATGCTCTCAGCAACCTCACATTATAAAACACACCACACTGCCTGACATCTACAGGTGCTGTTTGGTTATCTTCTTGGCATGATCCAACACAGAGTTGTATCGCAGGGTTTTGGACGTCCAGGAGGATGAGAGTCCCTCGAGCCCGATCTTGGAGAATGAAAACAGCACATTTAAGAAACCATCGCTCATGCAATATTGGCTTCACACGCAATATAATGTCGGCGTAGCAGTCGTACCTGAGCCCCTAGACATGCTCCAATGAAGGATCCTCTGCTGCAGGTGCATCCGCCGCAGCTCATGGTGTCTCTGACAGCCGTCTCGTACTGACTGGCTGTCAGGACTCCATGCAGCGCTGCTTGGAACGCACCTGGCAAACCTGAAACAACATCAGCACCACATGTCAATCACGTGAAGGTATTTGAACTCATCTGTCCAATAACTAGCAGCTATCCGAGTCACATGTCGTGCTCCAGTCTTTACTTATCACAGATACACTCTACTGATGAAGGAGGTTAGTCACGATACCTCATGTGTTCGGAAACACGGAGGGGATGAGCTGCTGTGGAGTTTTGGATAAATTCTCCTTCACCTGATGGATGTGCCCTGAAACCAGACAGAAAGTGAAACCACGGTGAGTCTAACATTACAAGTCACGTCATCATTAATATAAAACATAAATGTCCGCTTGTTTCTGTGTCGTGACACTGAAAGACTGAATCTGTAATCAGGCCACGTTCAGCAGGTGAAAGAGAAAGTGTGAACCCTTTCATCCCGTCACTCAGTCATGACGTTACTGTTTAACAACGCTGCAGGCCTCACATACCAATGACTGCTTTGTCCAGATCAGTGGGCTGCTTTCTCTTCGGGTCACTGAGCTGATTGAGCACCACGTCCAAGGCTTTTGGATCCGGACCGTTCAGGATGAAATGCTCCAAAAACCTGGGAAAATAAATACCATTGTAATCTATATCTGTATCTTTCTATATCTAATCTATAGCTTCATTTTGAATCTGAGTTTGGTGTTCTTCTCGATACAGTTGTTTCTATACCATCAGTCATTTGTATTTGGTCGACTGTAATAAAGCCAATTAGTGGATCTAGCAGATATACTGACCTTGCCGCCGCCAGAGTCTCTGCCACACATTCATCATTGTTCTGGGTGACACGGGTGGCCTGCTCCACCTTTTCCAGTATGTCAGGCTGTCCTGCGTAAAACGCCACTATAGGAGCCAATTTGGCTATTCCATCGATCTGACAGTCAGTCGCACAGCCTGCAGCAAAGACAACACAGTGGTTAGAGTCGTTTCTCTTCATGACGTCAAGCTGTGAGTAAACAGGAGCTTCACCTGTCTCCTCCTTCCCTGCGTCCACGTTCTTCAGGAAGCTCTTCAAACTCGCTTGTCTCCACGGTCCTTCGACGGGCAGCTGAGGTCTTGGCCCTGGTGTTCACACAGGTACGACACACAACGACGTGACTTTAGTGAGTGAAAAGTGAATTCATATTTTATCAAAACCACAAAAGACCTTCATCCGTGTTGACTGGACAGCTCTCCTACCTCCTTTGTCTCTGTAAGGATCGTTGATGGGGGTGTCGTACTCTGATCCGGGCCCAAAGAATTTCAGCATGCGCTGCTTCAGATCGTCAACATTTAGACCTGCTCAGAGAGGTCACACAGCTTAGACACCAAACTGTAAAGTCACATCATCATAAAGATAATTCAAATCTATATAGACCCTGATCGATGAGATCTTCCATCTCCACCAGAGACAGTGAGAACAGACTACCCCTCACCTGGTTTTGTGAAGCGATGTTTAATTCATTCCGTGTTTCCTAAACAACACACACACTGAACAGATGCACACGTAAAAGAGACCATGAGGCGGTCTGGACGCTCACCTCCACACTCAGACAGGGACTCCAGCAGGACGTACGCCTGGTCTCCGTAGCAGCTCTGCTGGCCCGTCTGCCTCCTGTAGAAAGGGTTGGCGGACTCGGAGCGGAACTCGGGGTTTGGTTCCTGAGCCAGAATCACCTGCAACTTCTGCTGGTCGTACAGCCAGTGGAGAGGCTGCGCTGCAGGACAGACACGGAAGAAACTTCAAAACCACGGATTTAACCTGTGGGGGGCAAATGCTCAAGGAAAGGAGCACCTAGGCGGAAACAGTCTTATTGTTTATGTTTATTAAATGTACAACACAACTCTACAGCAGGACAGTGTTGTTGTTACCTGCTGCATCTGCAACAGCTGATCCCACTATGGCTCCTATGGCTCTGTTGGCCAGAGCTGAAGCCATCTGTAAAAACATACGAAGTGTGGTTTAAAATAATGGTTGTCTCGTTTACTGCAGCAGAAAGGATCATTTCAAAATAGTTCCTCATTGTCAAGTCAAGACAAACATTTCCTGGTTCCAGCTTCTGCCATGATTTGAACTAAATATCTCAGTTTGGGTCGAGACATCTGAAAACGTCAGCTTGGGTTCGACGTACGACAAACGATTAGTCGATTACTCAACAGCTGACTCGGTGATGAAACGTGATTATGAAGTTACCGAACATAAATACAGGCTGACATTGAAAAGTCCGACCTTAACCTCCGTGTAGAGAAGCCGAGGGCGGACTGCGGTCTGTTTCTACTCCTGGTAGTTTCGATTTTACTCATCCATGAATTAACGACACTTCTTTGGCTGTTCCTGTGACTTGTTATGAAAGCGTTAGCGCTTTAGCACCGCCCACATAGGGGAGGGGCGTCCAAATGACCACGCCCACTTCCGGTGTTACAAAGATAAACACTGTCGGAACTGCTCAGAGAGTGAAATTAATTACGTGCTTTTAGTTTAACATTGAGGAAAGTAATAACAGGCCTAGATGAAATGAAGTTTTACACTCGTGTCATCACAGAACGACACTGACGCAAATAAAAACAAGCAAAGATGGCCAATGTAAAGTATCAAAATTGCATAGTATATTTTTAATAGTTCATTAAATGTTGTTAAAAGTATCAAGAGTCTACTCAGAGCAATTTAGGTTTGGGATCGTAGACCGTGATTGGGATCACAGGATGACTCTGAGGTTACAGTACAGGCTGATCGATCAGTAGATCAATACTACCATCTACTGGCCAGCAGAGGTAACTGCATCAGGTTGAGCATCAGGATCACTCCTTCGAGTGAAGCATCATGGAGCTGTCTACCTGTATTACAAATCGTATCGTTCAGGCTATCAAGAAAGTAATAAGGATTTGACTCAGTGAATGTTTTAAAAAACAAAGACTGAACTCAGATTTAGAGTGAATTAAACCATCTTTTTTTTTTTTTTTTTTTTTTTTCATTTTTGAGGAAAAAATGTTCAGGAAGACTCACATCTGGAAGAAATTGAAGCATTTTCTTAGTCCACACTCCTATATGTTCTCATATTCTTGATTAAATCAATTATCCAGCAACATAACATGAAAAGAGAAGGATGAAAGCAGACCCAAACTCCTAAAAGAGATGGAATATTTATTGAGTTAGATTTATATTGTTGGTTAAACCTGTATAAATTGAACATGATTTTAGCACTTCATGTAGCATCTGTGTTCTGTGCAAAAGGCACCGGCTGTGACATCACTGATTTGGGTTGTGTTCAGAAATGTGACGTGCTTGAAGGATTGAGCCAATTGAGCGCAGCAGAAAACTGCGCAAACAAAAGATATGTTTGCTTTAAAACTAAGGTTGTTTGAGTACATTCAAAAGCATGCAATAGTAAAATATGGGATCATTTTATGGCTCTGATCTTTCAGTGGCGCCACATATCTTTTTCTCATTTATCCGTTTTAATGAAATCAGACCTGAAAATTATTTTGGAAGCTGTCACTACATGAGGTGTAAATGAGACACATGAAACACTGCCTCTTTTAGTGGGACCCTCTCTCTCTCTCTCCTGTCACTTTATTAGATGTTTACAGTAAACCACAGTTCAGCTTAATTTTCCATCACACTGACAACACACATAACAGTTTTCAGCTGACCATCCAACATCACCAAGCAGACTTAATACTGTCGGGCTGCATGTGTCGTTTCAGAAGAGAGGGGTGTGTCGCAGACGTGTGAGTGCTGTGAGTGAGAAGGAGTATTACCGGTTAGCCTGTATTTATTTATAGCTCACCTCTTCCCTTTCAATTTGTAAAGTAATATCACATGTGGTCAGCTTGGGTATACAGTACATGCACACGTTGCACAGGACACATATGTGTGTATCAGGTTCAAGATTAGAAAAAGTTTCACAAAACTGCCAAATAGTCCCTCCCTCCTGTAAAACTCATATGTTTCACTTTCTTCTTGAGTCAGGGCTAAGTGACACCTATGCACTGAGTCCTCAGCAGGTGCAACACCCTGTCCTCTCCCCTATGTCCCTGACTGACCCAGCTCCACATTCTAGCGCTGCGCCAATGCCAGCAAGAGCAAATTAGACACCAGCACCCCCTCCTGATATGTACTTCTCTATCCTACATCCATTATTTTTAGCTGGGATCCAGGCCTCCATCTTCACTTAATATGGGAAAAGAAGTGCCTCATATTTGCAGCCACCTCTAACTCCATCGTATCTTCTTCTTCATTTGGCACAAAGTAGACACACACACACACACACTCACAAACATCCCATCCTCTCTAATATCTATATTCTTTACACCATCTCCCTCCACCTTCATCACTGCCTGTCCACCTTCTGTGTCCAGCCAGAGAAAAAGAGCAGCTTGGTCCCCACCTCCTCACCCCCACCCACTTTAACAGGTCTGTAACATACACTCAAGCACACACACAAAGCTGTAACCCCAGCAACCACCCAAGCCCTGCCTCATCTTTCCCCTGCTTGAGTGCACCCCAGATAGACACATGCTCACACCTATGTCAAACTTAGCCCAACCCCTCTTGCACCCTGTGCCCCACTGTCAGTCTCCCATGTGGGGTTTTTAATAAGGTAGACGCAGGAGTCGGTCTTGCTCTCTTCTGGGTGACGCGGATTGGAAGGGGTTCTCCATACTCTCACCAAACTATTTTGGGTTTTTTGTAATATCCCCAATTGTTTACTTTTTGAAACTGCAAATACATTATCCTTGAGAGGAGCCATGAAGTGGACCTGGGTGCTTGTGGCAGTCTTGCTGTCCTTTGGGGGGCTTTCACTGGCCAAGGACAGCTTGGACTTCCCTGAATATGATGGAAAGGACCGCGTCCACGACCTCAACGCCAAGAATTATAAGTCTGTGATGAAGAAGTACGATGTCATGGTGGTATATTACCATGACCATCCCGGATCCAGCCGCGTCGCCCAGAGACAGTTTGAGATTGAGGAGTTGGCCCTTGAGGTGGGTTGAGATGAGAACTATTGATGAGGAGGCAGCATTATCAGTGTGGGAGTCATAATGAAAAGCACGCAGACACATTAGACAGACTCGAAGTTGCTATATTTTGTTAGAGATTCTGGTTGAATTTGACTTTTGACAGTTTAATTTAATTTGGGTCTGCAGATTTGAAATTAAGTAGACAAAAAATATGTAATGGTGCTGCTGGTTGAGGAATTTTAATAAAATATATACACGAATGATACAAATAAAGCAAGAGGTTCTTCTTTGCAGTACAGGATAGCTGTGTGGCTGCAGGAAAAATGACCAGAATATGATGCAACAGAGGTGTGTGTGTTTTTAGTGACTTGAAATATGTTTATGTAAAACCAAATACAGGCGAAGTGTTCATGTAGAAAGCATGTTACGAGGAGAAAAATAGCTTTACTGGATGCAGAAATGCTGATGAGTGAAGTCCCGACAAAATGCCTCACAAGCCTGTGGTGTGTCGTCCACGCGAGGCAAAGAGCTGAGCTGTGAGCCTGTGTGTGATGTGTCTGTGTGTGTCTGAATGTGTGTGTGTTTGTGTTTGTGTTTGTGAGAGAGTTGATGATCCTAACACGCCTGCATCAGTATGCCGATCACACCTCAGGCCTCCTGTCAGCCTGGACACTCAGCAGTTTCATGACATTCCTCACAGAAACACATTACATCATCATTCAGTATTAGCTCACAGGCATCAAATAACAACTTAGCAAGGCTGCTTCAGTGGTCACATTCAGATTTATTGCATATCAAATCGCTCATATTTTCACGCCACATTTCACAGGAAAAGTTATAATTGCATGTCTGGTCAAGGTGATTGCATTGCAAGCCATTGTAAACAGAGAGCAGATTTAAATTCACAATGTAACCATCACAAACACAAGATGGACCTGAGTCGTTCTCAAACAGCATGTTGGACATTTGAAGAACTGCTGAAGCATTTTTTTTTTAGAGCTGCACTGAACATTACAGTTCTAAAATAACAAGGTGATGACTGATTAATGGGATATGGATCATGTAGCACAAAAATATGTTACAGCATTTGGCATGGCTAATGTACGGCGGAAAATCAAGGCTATACACATGTGGCATTATTATATTTCTGAAGAGGACTGCTAGTGGCTCTTTTAGAGTTGACATGCAAAATGTGTTCCCAGAAAAAATACCTGGGCATCCAGTCACTAAAGATGTGACATACATAACTTGTAATCGTATTATAACAAGTTGGCAAATAAACTAAAACAGGATTTATTTAGATCGTATAAATATGGCAGACATTGTGTGCAACAAATCTATTCAGTAACTAAGTCTGGCAATCAACATGTTGTGGATCTCTTATGCCATGTCAACAAAATACATGTAATGGAAAGGAGGAGGATAAAATACAATTTATTGATAATAATAGAGAGGAAAACATTAATAATCAAAACAAAAGAGAGAAATATGAGCATATTCCATCATCTAGCTTGTGGTGTCTCTGCATGGAGCACTAGTAGGACTCAGATTTGGGGCTGCAGGCCAGCGCCTGTGCGACTGGCTCCAGTAGTGCCGGCTCAGCGCTGCGCTGTGATTGACACTTGCAGTACTGTACTCGTCAGCGGATCCCAGAGCGCTGAGCATCACTGCCGCCTCGCCAAAATAGTCCCTGTGGGCTGGTGCGCCTTCTGGCTGCTATATTTACCCCATGATGCTTTTGTGATGGGGCGAGCTCCTTGAAGGCTTGTGTTTCTCCTTATGAATGTATTATGATGTGCATTTAATTAAGTTTTATTATTAGTAACACGCAACAGCAAAAGGCTGAGAAATTCAGAGGTTAAGGCGCCATGTGGAGATTAGTAAAAGTCAAATGAGATGTGACATGATGATGGAGAGGAAGTCCTAACTAAGTGGTAATTTGAAAATCATTTGGTGACTAAAGAGGCCTCCCATTGTGTCTGGTGTTTATGTGTTGTTTGGGAAGGCGCTGTGGACTCAACATTTTGTCATTTTGATACTTTTCCATTTAGATTTGAGTCCCTGCAGTTTCCAGACTGAATGCAACACATTTAAATTAAAGTATTCATAAAAACAGACAAAGATTGGTACATATGACAGTATATTTCCTACTTTGTTACTTTAGATATCAAAAGCGGAGGAACTAACTATCCAATAGGAGAGGAAATATTATGGTTTCACACTAACAGTAACAGTCTGATTATTGCAGCAAGAAATAAAATTTCACCACATGCTGTGTTTGTATTTTTGGTAAATCTCAATGATGTACAAAATTAAAGTAAGTAAAAATTAAAAAGGCACTGATGCAGTTTGTATGTTGTGTAGTTGGAAAACATGCAAATATGAAAGCTATGAAATCTTGTCACAGATCCAGAAGCCATCGGTTTAACCTTACATACAGTTGAGGAGATTCAGTTACTCTAAAGAAATTATATGCTATTACAAACTCTGAACTGCTGTTGGCCTACTGCACCACATCCATCTGCAACTCCAATCAAGTTAAAAGAAATGCTGAGAATTATGTGCACAACAAACTGCGGGACAGCCTAGTTAGTCTGACTATTTACGCCAGTAAAAGCAGCTGCTAAAGATCTGTGACCCCCGTGCATGTTAGTATGTGTGTGTGTGTGTGTGTGCACTTTTTACCCTTCAGATGCTCTGAGACGGCCCTCGAACAACTTCCTCAATGCAGTGTGGCCCTGCCATTGGTGGAAGGGACTGTCAGTCATGAGGTTCAGGTTTCATACAGATTTAGAAAGTGCACAAGCAGCGCTCTGAAAAGCAGGCTTTTATGGTAATGAAACTACTCAGTGAGACAACTTTTTCAAAAGGTGTAAATAATAGTGTAGAAGGCTCTCCAATGCGTCAGATACACCCACACAGCCATGTAGTCCATGTTTTTTTTTAAATACCGAACCAACAAGCCAGAATCGTGACTTTATTTATGTGACAATGTCTTTGCTTTGCAGCTTGCAGCTCAAGTCCTGGATGATTTTGATGATGAAGATATTGGAGTCGGTCTCATTGATGCAAAGCACGACAAGGCTGTTGCAAAGAAATTAGGTAAATAGAGCTGCAGACACAGGTACACGGCTCAATATGCAAAACTCAGACTACGGATAATCCCAAATTAACAGCTACTTTGACACAATTAATCTATAATAGCCAGTACTCTGAACTAGCCGGTCCAAATGGACACAGCAACACAGTTAGTGGGATATTTTACTGTGAACATTTCTATAAAATGAAAAATCTTGAGGTCAAACATCAATACTTGTCTGTTCTTTGTCTCCAGACCTTGACGAGTCCGACAGCATCTTCATCTTCACAGATGATGAAGTCATAGAATATGACGGCGAGCTTGCAGCAGACACTCTTGTGGAGTTCATCTTTGATGTTCGTGAGGATATAATCTCCCAGTTAATATCAACAACAACAATAACAACAAAAACTCTCTAAATACACATTTGCTTTCTGAAAAGCACACCCACAGACTCTTACTCTGATTTCCTCTTTTCTCTGTCATCTGTTGCCTCCTTCCTTTCTCCTCCATTGCTTTCATAGGTTCTTGAGGACCCAGTGGAAATTATTGACAATAGTAGGGAACTGAAAGGCTTTGAAAACATTGAAGAGGACATCAAATTGGTGGGCTACTTTAAGAGTCACAAGTCAGAACGTAAGAATCTGTACTGTGATGGCATGATAACCTGTTTCAGTCTGTTTTCAGAGTTGCTCTTCAACCTAATTGCTTATATTTGTGTGTTGGGCAAATACAACAGCTTCATAGTTCAAAGGTCAGCTTCATAATGTTTCTGCTTTTGATTCGAAGTGGTTTTAAGTGAGCACACAGAGCGCAAAAGTATTGATGACAGCAACAAGTGTACATTCTTAGATATTTCATACAGGGACCCATCTACTGAAGCTACATGATGGATGCCTGTAAAATTTCAGATTTTGACGCTTTTGCCGATGCTGCTGAAGAGTTCCATCCTCACATCAAGTTCTTTGCCACGTTCAACACCAAGGTGAGTAACTATACTATCTGTTAAGTTTAGTTAAGGTATATTTGTTTCCTTTACAGAAAAAAATTAATTACTTTCCCATATTTTCCACAAGGGACACGTGATTAAATCTCTTAATCAACTCACTTTCAGTGCTTTTAGCATTTGCAAGACAACTTTCATTCCAAACTCTTACTGGATATCTTTCTTAATAATGATTTTAAAAGGTACAGTTGGTCCTCGGAGAGTTGATAGAATAAACCAAATAGAAACTATACCAGTAAAATCTTTTGTGACTTTTTTTTTATTTTTTTTTATGACACACCATTAATATATCCTGTATGCTCAGTTGATGGTTCTAACACTTTGGGCCTACAGGTGGCCAAGGCTCTGGAGCTGAAGCTTAATGAGGTGGACTTCTACGAACCCTTTATTGATGATCCAGTGGTCATCCCTGGAAAGCCTTACTCTGAGGATGAGCTGGTGAAGTTCATTGAAGATAATGATAGGTATGTCCCACTAAAGCGAAGCCACAAGGATCTTACTTAAGTTTAAATCTTAACCTTCTGAATTGATTATAAAATGCTAAAACTGTTATTGATCTATGCTCGTAAAGACCAACCCTGAGGAAGCTGCAGCCACACAACATGTACGAGATCTGGGTAAGAACTTTAAAACTCCCGGCATCAGGAATTTGTTGAGCCATTCTTTCTTGATATATCATGGATTTCCTCGTTATTGTAAACTGTAATTATTGACCTTCAACAAGCTTCACTTTGTTTTTATTCTTTCCACAGGATGACGATGATGATGATGATGAACACATCATTGCTTTCGCGGAGGAGGATGACCCAGGTAAATGAATCGTAAATTAAAGATAAGATTCAGTATCACAGTTAGTCCTCATCACCCTGTGAGGCTGACTACAACTGTTTAGTCTGACCGTGATCTTCCTCTCCACTCCTCAGATGGTTTTGAGTTCCTGGAGATCCTGAAGCAAGTTGCCGAGGACAACACAGACAACGATGACCTCAGCATTATCTGGATCGACCCTGATGACTTCCCTCTGGTAAGAGAGGATGCGCTGCAATGTGCTTTTTTTTTTATAAATAAGAGACTGACAGGCAACTAAAAACTGAGATTTACTGACATGGAAGAAAAAATGGTATAAGATGATAAGATCAGTTTTCTAATATTTCTCTCGATCCCCCTGCAGCTCGTGCCACACTGGGAAAAGACTTTTGGAATCGACCTGTCATCCCCACAGATTGGTGTTGTTGACACTGATGATGTGAGTAATATTTTCAGTATTTTATTTGTTCCATATTTATGTGTTTTACAACACTAATACATTGTCATACATACTGTGATACATACAGAAAGACAGGTTTGATAATCGTATTATTCACCATAATAATTGGAATCTCATGTACAAACTGGGATGGTGATGGCCCAAGGGGGATTCTGCATTTCACTCAATCAAATTTGTGTTTAATAGGATTGTCACCAAATAACTGGCAGCATGAATATACAACAAACATCGCAGTAAATATAATTAGATTTGTGTCTGAGATTCTGGGTTAGTTTGGAGAATATGTGTATAAATGTGGCCATTATGGTCCAAAATGTATCTGCATGTAAGTTTTTTTGACAGAATCAACCTGAAAAGCTAAAATCCCTCTTTAAAATGTCTTTAAAACTACCTGACAGGTACTCGACTGATTCATGTCGTGTACAGTTTTGGCCACATGGTTGTGCAACGTGTACATTCTGTGCACGATACAAATAAAATGAGGGCCCGTTTATACAAACAGCTGAGTTGTTTATTGTTTGTTGTTTTTTGCTGTGCAGGCTGACAGTGTGTGGTTGGACATGGATGATGGGGACGACCTGCCATCTGTGGATGAGCTGGAGGACTGGATTGAAGACGCTCTGTCAGGTGAAATCGATCCTGATAATGATGACGACGATGACGATGACGATGATGATGATGATGATGATGATGATGATGACGACGATGACGACGATGATGACGACGACGATGACGATGATGACGACGACGATGATGACGACGATGATGACGACGATGATGATGACGATGATGACGACGACGATGATGATGACGACGATGACGATGATGATGATGACGATGATGATGACGATGATGATGATGACGACGATGATGATGACGACGACGATGACGATGATGACGACGACGACGATGATGACGATGATGATTACTAAATCATTTTGTCATAATTTACTCTTTAAGTCTGACCAATGCAGTTTCGAGAGTCACCATCATTAACTTCATCAAATCCGTCTGTTTTGTAACAAGTTCTCACTGAACTCGTCACTTCACTTTGAAATCTTTTCATCGTCTGCATCTCACCGCAACAATATTCCATTACTCGTTCATCCCTCTGCCCCACTTAGTCTAATCCTCCATGTAACAAAGTGCTCTCTAAAAGGCCACAGTACCTTTATTCCCACATGTAACACTGTTTGGTACAATAAAAAAAGAAATTCTTTCAAAACCTTGCCATCTACTGCTATTGATTTTTATATTATTAAAGTTTTTATTTTCCTACATGCTGGAGGGGTTGCATTGTTTTATGCATCATGCATGAGTCCATCTGTGGAGTCTGTTGCCGTTTGAATGTGTTTTCATTGTGTTCACTTATTTCCTTGTTTCCCCCCCCAGTACTGAGATGAGTGAGGTCAGATCCAAGGGTGATAGCAGGCTTTTCTGACGGGTCTTAAGTATCTCCAGCCTTCTCTGTGAAATCAATGTTATGCTGTACACTGAAAGTGCTGTACATCATATGGATGTTTTCTATGATGACGAATTATGACAACAGCCGTATTCTATTTTTGTAACAAGAGAAATTTAACTTACTGTAAAGTCTTAAATAAATGACAGCTTGGACAGAAACCCCAGCACTGCATAGTTTTTAAAGATGTGTATGTGTGTATATGTGTGAAGTGTAACAGTAAGTCTGTGATGATTTTGATCACATAATAATATGGGAATTTCTTGACATAATAAAGTGTTGTGATGGTAAATAGATACAAAGCAGACAGAGCAGACATCAGTGCCCGAAAACTTAAACACTTAAAGATGTTTTTGGCACCCATCGTAGGAAATATTAAAGAAGAGATTGTGGACATCGGTGGTGCATTTCAAAGTCCTATAGCCTATATTATATTGTTAGATTATAGTTAGTAAATCATTAATGTGTACATCACTTTAATGTTTCAGCTGGCGTACATATAATCTATGCCTGATATCTTTGAGTTACAACAACTGTGGTCAGCCTCTGGGATGTAGAGTATTGGGGGTTTTGGGCATTGGTGGTTCTTATAGCATGTTTATGTTCGGCCAGTCTTGCCTTCAATTCTGCAAAAAAAACCAAAAAAAACCTCACACGGACACGCAAGTTTGTAAACTACATAAGACTTATTGCAGTTTTTAAATTACTTTATTCTATTCTTTTGACCTGATGTTATGTTGATAAAATACTCTATGTTAGTCATATTATTACAGCGATTGCAAAGTCCACATTTCCTGTCACCTTTTCAGGTAGTTAACCAAGTTATGTTGTGCAGGGGCAGGATAACTTCTATAACTATCTATGAAGGGTTGGAGCTCCTCTGAAGCTGATGATAGTGGCATCTAAGAGCTTCTCCAAGAGGACTGATACTTATTATGTTTGATTTAATGATTTGTTCATTCTGTTTGCTTCACTGTTGTAGTACAGACTACACTTTATCTGATCACTGTTGTTTCTTCTGCTTGTGCACCAATAACTGTTATCTATTGAGACATCTTGCTTTATTGTCAGCTGTGGAAGTAGTTTTAGGTTTTTGAAATTATTGACCCCTTGAATGTGTCAGATTTGTTCATCTCAAACTGGTTTAATCCTCAAACTGAGGGGCACCAGGGAGACATGTTCTTCACACCCGAGTCGGACATTTTAATCCGCTCCGCCCCTGTGAAGCTCGTGATGTAACCAGTCGGCCCCTCATTGGTTGGCGCGCTTGCGCGAATACGAAACACGCCTCCTTCTTCTGCGAGCCATGTGGTTGTCGTTGGTAAATACAAATCAGGCGATTCTCACTTCCGTTTCGGTGTAAATTTGTTGCACACACTTCGCTTCTTCACAGCCGCAGCGGCCAGAATGTCAGCGGCCGTCGTGGACCTCCAGTCGCAGGTGGAGTCGGTGCTGGGGACGCTGGTGAAGACGGCCACGGTGGATCTCATCAAACTGTTCGAGAGCCGATACCGAGCCGCGGCGGTGGATGTAGGCCGCACCGAGGACAACAAGGGGAAGGAACCCGAGGTGATGCTCGATAGTTTGTCGTGTGGGGACACAAAGCGTAGCATCGGAGTGCAGGTGGACGAGGACATGTATCGGCTGGTGGAGCTCTCAGGTGTGTGTTGTTTGAGATTTAAATGCCCTGACTTCCTGGTTGAGTCCACGGCCAGGCTGCAGGACTAAATACATGTGCAGGCAAAACTACATTATAAAACCTAGTGGTGCAGTCAATGTATAACTTACTGATGCATATTTGCATGCCATGCATTAAACATTCGTGCATGCTCTGTGTTCATTTGTTGCACTGCCCACCTGCAGAGTGCACAACAGGACCTCAGGGGAAACTCGTGTTAAGGAATGTTTGTCTCTGTTTTAACCCCTCCTCCTCTTGTCTACAGGCCCCACCTTGCTCACAGATGATGGTTGTTTGAGGGGATGCAGGGAGGTGGTGTTGGAGGAGGGGTGTCCCATTCCATCTGAAATCCTCCTGGCTGGAGATAATGGCCATGTTGAACCCGTGTCAGAGGTCAGTGAGAATTTACAGGAGTGCAGAGACCCGATGGGCCGGTGTGGACAGGGATCTACTTTTAGCACAATTCGTCATACTTGTTTTTACTGGAATGTGTTGCCCCAAGGCTGATTTTATTGTTTTTAAAGGGGAAATTCTCCACTTTTTATCTGGATGTCCTCTCAGTGTTGACGGTAGATGTTGTTAACTGAATCAAAACATTCCTCAGTATGTGCAGTATTCAAAGAGAAAGATGGGTTTTCCTGCAGACAGAGGTGTGCCGGCAGGACCTACGTGTACCAGGATGCATTGCACGCAAGCCTCTGACATCAAACCCCCTAATCTTTTGGGTCCCTCAGCTGAGTCTCTCCCCTTATAGCACCCACTCAACAAAAGAACGATAAGCAGACAGATGATAAAGTTTGCAGAGAGTAAAAGATGGAACAGAAAGTAGTTATTCATCAGGAGGCTATTAATACTGATCATATACTGTAATGTTAGCAGCTATTGTAAACGTATACAACACAACATGTTGAGAAAACCGCAATGTATTACCACCGTTGTACACTTTGTTTGCCTCGAAATATTGATAAGTGATCAAAAAAATCCTCCCTCAGTGGTCATCTGCCCTCTCAGCGCTGCTGGTTTTATTTTAGCTGTCTTTTTTTTTTTTATGTTGAAGAAAAAGATGGTCAGGCCGCTTTTTTTTTTGGTTGGCATTGATGACAACATCCAATAAAAACGTCTCACGCTGAAAATCATTGCAGCAAAATGATTCAGTTTCTGTTGGCATTAAACAAGTTTGTGCAAAACCACAGTTTCTGAACCTCTTGTGCTAGACTTTTTTTTTTTTTAATGCTCGCATATATCTGATCAGCTGATGGGCGTGTCCCTGTGACGGTCTATATGTGTGATGACGAGGTGTTGTTTTTCACTTTTCTGTATTCAGACAGCAGATTTCCTGCGGGCTGCCATGTTGCCTCTGTTGTTGTCATGTAAACGTACTCAACTGGGAAGTTGGAGGTTACCAAATCGTAACTTTCCTGCTGTCCCAGCTGCCCAAATGCACCAATAAACAGTTCATAAGGCAGTGCTCAACGGATTGTTGAGACCCTTGCTTTTCAATAAACCTACATTTCATCAGACTCCGAAGACCCTGTGTTTGATTTGTAATACTACGAGTGGTGTGAAAGGTCCAGGCCAGTTAGGCCCCGGCGAAGAATTTCCGCCACACTACTGCAGCCGCAGCTTCGGCCTCTCTCATGCTGCGTTTCTTTGGCACTATATTCAGACAGCTGAATATTTGAGCCAGTCTCATATTTTAGGATGACATTTTTGCTGTTTGAAATCTAGCGAGTTGCAGCTCAAGCAAGGAGAACAAAGTTTGTTTTCGTGTGGCATGTAAAGCGCCCTCGAGGGACCCAGTCTGCTCAGTTATCCAGCACCAACTACGTCACTGTATATGTTTATTGCTCCAGTCGACAACCATAAAAAGAGTGGTGGATTTTCCCTTTATTGACCCGTATTTATGTAAATCTGTTGTTTCTTCTTTGAGCAGGTTGTGGCAGAGACTGTGGACATGGTGGAGATCAGCATCTTCGACCCGGAGTCTGTAACCGAGAGTGATGCTACAACAGAAATAGTTTTGCACGGTAAGAACTGTTACTCCACACGATGTCCTTGAGATCGTTGATTGATAGATAGATAGATAGATAGATAGATAGATAGATAGATAGATAGATAGATAGATAGATAGATACTTACTTACTTACTTACTTACTTACTTAATTAATCCCCAAGGGGAAATTCTTTTGTTGTCTTTGTAATTTTTGTGTCCTTTGTAATATAACACCAGATGGCAGGAGACACAAACAAGTGAGATTGGTTGATGACTGAACTTGTGGTGCAACAGCTCAAAAGCATAGATCTCCTTACCAAACAAAAATATTTTTCACTTCTCAAAATTCCCGTTCTGTCCGAAAGTACTTATGACAAGAACAACTGTTTGAAAAATCTATAGACGTGCAAATGAATTGCACAACAATAAGAAACGCCTTTACTGAGTAAAGACTTTAAGCCAGTATGGTTAGCCTGGTAATACCAAATCACCTTGTGTATACAGTGTATGGGTGGGTTACAGTACAGTGGGAGGGTTTCCGGTTGTTCCACCCAAATGGGCGTAGATCTGGAGTTATTTTTGAAGCTGTTGGAGCAGCCTTTAACCAATGAGCACTGACCACCATGTAAAAACCCGTTTGCTGTGCGCTGAAACTCACCAAGCTGTAAACAAGAGAGAACCTTCCCCAATGTGAGCTGACTACAACTCCATGTTAGTAATTGACTGTTACAGACTTTAAAAAAAAAAATAAAAAAAAAGTTTTAGGCATTGTTTCTTCTCTGGATTCAGTTTCATCGAGCTCTACCACCAACATCCTCAACTTCATCGTCATCGCACTTATCATCGATTGGTCCGCCCTTCAGAGCGGTTAAGGGAACCTACAAGTGAACAGGGTTTCCAGACTTGAATCACAGCAATAACTGAAGTCGTGTGTACTAGTAGAGCAGAGCTCGGTTAACGTTGGGCACCCTACATCTGAAAATGGGTTTTATTATGTTCAGTAAGAAAACTCACACTACAACCTTTCCATAAAAAGAGGGGAGGGATGGAAGAAGGACGGGAATGTACAATAACATTAAAATGTGTCTGATATTTTCAGTCTCTGCAGAGACACTGACAGACTCACCGAGGTGTGGATCTACGGAGAGCTCACCAGCTAAACAGAAGCCTCTCGTGATCCGACCGGATACGAGTGACGCCACCTCTGGGCAGAAGGTGAAGTTCGTTTGCCCGTTATTCCTCAAGCCGGAGTCTCCAGCGCTCAAACACGACAACCCCGAGAAGCCCGTGCGAGCCGAGCCTCAGCAAGCCGAGCCCGGCAGCACTGCCAAGGGAACCGCCTACAGTCCGTCCCCGTCAGACGGAGCCGTGACTCCTGCACAGGTTGGGGTTTGGGAACGGATCCACACGCCGAAGGAGACCAAGAACCATCTCCAGATGAAACTGAAACTGGCCTCTCCAGATCAAAAGCTGCTGCGTCCCTGTGCAGTGCAGCTGGTGAATGTGCTGACTGTGCCGGAATCAGAGATGAAGATTCAGGGGGAAGCTGCCAGTGTGAACCACAACACAGGCTGGCCTCAGCCCAAAGACCTCCGCCGCCATCAAGGTCCTCACACGGGCCATCGCCTCTGCTGCTTCACACAGTGCGAGAGCGGCATTTGGCGTCTCCAAAAGGTCGTCTTGCACTCCCGGGACGGATACGCCTGCAGCATCTGTGACAAATCATTCAAGCGGAGGAAGATTCTCCGGCGACACGAGCGCTTCCACACTGGAGAGAAACCGTACTCGTGTTCGCAGTGCTCCAGCACATTCGCCCTGAGAAAGAGCCTCCGCCGCCACTTGAGGTTCCACACGGGGGAGAGGCCGCACACGTGCTCGCAGTGCGGCAAAAGCTTCCGTCTGCGAGAGAACCTGAAAGCGCACTCGAGGTTTCACACCGGAGAGAAGCCGTTCAGCTGCGCCGTGTGCGGCAAGATGTTCAGGATCCTGAGGAATCTGGAGAAACACAAATTAAGCCTTTGTGAAGCCTTTGTTCCTTCGTTCAAGATGATTGCTGGCTTGTAGCTCTCGAGAACTGCTGTCGTTGGCAGGTTGTGGTGGTTGCACTCTTTTCTACCTCAGACTGGAAACACTAAATAGCTTTTACAGACGTCCATATTGATCTTTTTTTTTTTTTTTTTTTTTTTTAAACTTGTACTACTGATTGTCTTGTTTTTCGTTGTCTCTATTTGACATGTTTTTGCTTCATCTGGGCCTGTGGTGGACCTGGCAGAGTGCAAGAGTTCTACTCAACATTTTTAGCATCAGACTTTCTGAGAAACGGATATATCCGTCTGCAGGGAAATATCCGAACCCCACCTTTGCACAGTTAACCTGGTATACCTGCTGAAGTACTCTGCCGCCTCGATGAGATTGTTGTTTATAAAAGTAGACGTAGCTTCAGCGTCTGAAAAGTGAGGCGAAGGCGGAAGTGCCTTAAACTGCAATACACTCGAGGAGGTAGCTCCAAAAAGGCTCCGGGCTCCATGGACTCCAATTAAACTTCTGTTAAACTAAGTTATCTGGCGGTCCATCTGAAAATAATCCCATCATTCATTAGATATTAGGCCTCAGAAAGCACCATTTTGGGGGGGCGCGTATGTTTGATTAACAGGCCTGTGTTGGAGTCGGGTCCACTATTGGTGGACGGGGCATACTGTCCCCAGGTTTCCAATCAGATCCACTGCTTATTCCTCCCCAGCTCATCCAAATATGCTCACTTCTGGCTCCAAACCGTTCAGAGACCGCAAGATGGTGACCGCCAAAATCCAAACTCGAGGCTTTATAACGGCAGTTCACAAACCAATGAGTGACGTATCTGTTGGTTGGAGCGCACCAGCAATGTTTTATGCCTTTTATAGGACCACATAAAATATCTGGTGGTTGTCTGGTCGGGCAAAGTACAGATCTCCATCTGCCCACCTCTCCTTATATAAACTATTTCTACTCAGTTCTTTAGTTTTTTTTTTGTTTTTTTTTACTGTACACTCATACCTCTTATCAATGTGATTTTCCTTTTTATTCATATGATTAGCCTTCTGGCTGTATGTAGAGGTCTTGCTGTCCCTGTCCTAAATGTCTCGGAGTAGCCATGAGGGATCTGGTTATAATGTTAAACCGCATTGTGGACAAACAAATGTGATTTCATGTTCTCTTTTAAAATACTGATTAAAATGTTTTTACATTCCTTGACACATACATCGACAAATCTTTTTTTATACATGTTGCCAGATAACATTTGCCTTGTGTATTAATAAAATAAAAAGTAAAACCTGTTGTGGTCAACAGACTTTTATTTTGCAATAATCCCCAGGACATAACGTCCAGTAATAGCATCACCTTTTTAATAAACGGGTAGAAAGAAGCAAACGAGTAAATATCACAAAGTATTTCTCAAATTGTATAAAAACAGAGGAAGCAGCAGAAGTACACAAAAAAAAGTATTATTAGACAACTTGGAGCAAGACGAAGGCCTCTTAATAAGAAGTCAACGGAGTTTCTAACTAGACGGAACCTCTTGTTTTTATCCGAGATGCTGAAGATGTGTTTAAAATAATAATAATAATAATAATAATTTAAAAAAAAAAAAAAAAAAGTTAATTTGGTGCGTGAGCAGCACGAGGACGTTTATAGGACGTAAAACCAGAAGAGTTCTGTTGCCATGGAGACGGTCGGTATCAGCACCGGGTTACAGAAAGTAGTTTTTAATTTCTTATTTCCTCCTTTTTGTAGAAGTCACGCTGAATCAGCTGCCGTCAGTCAGCAGCTGTCGGACGTTTGAAACTGTTCGTTGCAAATCTGCTGTCCAACTTCGGGGGACACGTGATAAACAGAAGGACTGCGGTAGGTACATTTAACCCGTTTTTGTTTTGGTATGTACTCTTTTTGTTGTTGTTGTTGTTGTTGTTGTTGTTATGACTGGTTTCCCTTCGCATTAAAACGTAATCTGTGATCTCTTTGAAGACGCACCGCGGTCAAACACCCACATTTCATTTTGGACTCGTCCGACCCGACAGGTGGAAATATTAACAGTAAATTAAGAGTTATGGACTTAAACATGCACGAAACTTGTTGATATTTAAATTATAACAAAGACGTTATGGTGACGTAATTCTGTATCTTTAAAACTAACATGTATATTTAGAGGCTCACTACACAACTGGCTCCGCCCTACCAGGAAGTACAAGCGTGAACTCAGCGGTGCTTTCACTTTTGGTCATGTGTGAGAGAAGGACCAGCAACACTGAGGATTTAACCAGCTTTTTGCTTTTTGGGTAGGAATTAAAACACTTTTTTTTTTTTTTTTTAGTCTCTATTCACCTACAATCTTTGGGCTCATACGGGTTATTCAAAACAAACAAAAACAAGAGGTGTTTTCAAAGGCAGCGGCCGGAGGGCTGAATAACGACAGCTCACTCCTTCCTGTCTGATCTTCTCATGCTCAGTGGCTCTCTGAAGAAGAGGGATCGAGGATGGAGGACGCAGAGAAAACTGGGGTGGAGGAAATGCTCATGTGCCCCGTGTGCCAGGACATCTTCAAGGATCCTCGGCAGCTGCCCTGCGGACACAGCATGTGTATGGGCTGTCTGGAAAACCTGATGGATCACTCTGACGTACCTTTCCGCTGCCCCGACTGCAGGGCACAGTTCGGACAGGTTGTCAGGGTTCAGAAGAACTATGCGCTGACCAGCATCGCAGAGGACTTCAGGGTGAACAGGAGGATCAAGGTACCACTTTTCTTTTTCTTTTTTCTTTTGTAACCCTCTTGTCTCTTCATTGAGACTCTTAAATAACGGGGGGAGTAAACTGAAAGGTTTATTTATCTGATTTCCGCGTGCAGGAAAAGCAGATGAAATGCGTATACTGCGACTACTGCCTGGAGAACAAAACCCTGGCCATCAAAACGTGCCTGAAGTGCGAGGTGTCGCTGTGCAAAGAGCACGTCAAGGACCACCTCCGGCTGCCGGTGTTCACGGGACACCCCCTGGTCCAGCCTGTGGGGGACATCCTGGACAGGAAATGCCCGCAGCACGAGGACGAGGTGCTGAAGTACTACTGCACCTCGTCCAGACGTTACATCTGCAACATCTGCGCCCTGCAGAGCAAGCAGCTCGACGTGGCCACCGAGGCCTCCACCGTCCTGCGGAGACATCTGACGGTGAGTTAAAACCGTGTTTCGCTGGAAAGATCAGGACATCTGGATGTGAATAAGGAAACAGCTGGATGGCTTCACAAGGTGCGGCCGAGGTAGCAACCGCTCGCTGTGAGCGGCAGGAAATTCCTTTTACCTGATTGTTGTGGAGAAACAGGATTTTCTGGTCCCTCAAGTTAAAAAGGTTAAGCCCCCCCCCCCCCCCAACCCCCCAACACACACACACACACACACTCACACCTTTTCTAACATTTTATAGATGAAATTAAAGAAAATAACCGTCAGATTGGGGAAACAATGGTCGTGGCTGATGATATGGAGTTTAAAGTCCTGCTGTGTGTGTCCATTCAACAGCAGTACATGGACCAACACTTCAAAATGCTCCTGGACCAAATTACGAAATCCACCGGCTCGATAACAAAACTGCAAGAAGACATTCAGCGTGACGTGAGCCCCGTTATCTAATTTCAAAGCATCTACAGTTTGTTTCCAACACTTTTCAGGTCTAATTTCTATTTTTCTGCACCAGAAGCAGAAAGTGAGCCGTGCTGACTCGAGGCTCAACGGGGTCACGGTGGTCGCGCTCTTTCTCTGGTTCATCGTTCTGTATTATGGTAACGGGATGCTGAGGCCTACTTTGTGTGCGTCTGTCTCGGCCGTACGCGTGAACTCACTGACGTCTACCTTTTTTGTCTCCAACCAGCCTACAGCTACTCTGTGGAAAACCAGATGTTTGAGAGCCAGCGGGAGCGAGAGCATCACAACCATGCCACCATTGCAGGTGAGAAGGCAGACTTAAAGTCCTCGCCGCTTCCTGCACGCACGCACAACAACAACAACAAAAACAACAACAGAGGAATTTCAACGATAGATGTTTTGGCTCAGTGTTCGTCAGCCAGTCAAGTTGCAGTTTACGCCCAGTTCGTCCGGACTCGTGTATGTCGTGAAGACTTTGACGGGGTCCTTATTGGTCAATGAAGCTGATTCTGACGAAACACAAAGTTGTATTAACCACAGCAGGCAGAGTTTCCAATACGGATGTTGCTGCAAAGAAACTACAAATTCTAAAAAGTGGACGCTCCGCGCACATCTTCAACCCGGCAGCACAGAAGACCTTTACAACCCACACAGGTGGGATCACTGTCACCAGCTCAGTGTCTGACTAAAGGTCAAATGTAGTCACAGGTCACACTGACCTTTGACCTTTGTTCCCCAAAAATTGAGTCACTTTATTCTTGGGACTAAGTAGACATGCGCCAAGTTTTTAAGAAACTCCTTGGAGGCGTATTATTAAGACATCATGCTCATCATAAAAGGCTGGAGGGACGGGCAACCCCAAAACATGACGCGTCCAGCTGAGGCTGTTACAGCATAACAGAATATGAGAAAAGAACAATGAGACTGATAAATACAAAGAAGGTGCTGGTCAGCAGACCTTCAGCATTAATGTATATGGTTGGTTGTCTAATGGTTGTGCATACAGATGACATTTCCATCTCTGGGAATGGAGCCAAAATGGGTTTTTATTTATTTATTTATTTTTTTTATTCCTACATAGAGCGCCGGGTTGATCAACCAATGAAGAGCTACGAACCTCCAGAAACAGTAGATCAAGATTGGAAACATGAACCTCTCGAAATATACGGTCAGATCAGAGAACTTGGATGTTTGTGTTGGAACCATTCAGATGTTGAAGAGCTCGAGGCAGCCCGTCGCTGTAACGGCAATACAGACACTCCTTCTGTCTGAAGTGTCACATTTAAGACACATCAGCATCTTGAGGCCCAAAGAGCATGTTTACGTACACACACACACACACACACACACACACACACACACACAGATGCAAAAACATAATGTAACCGTAGAGGAAGACAACCAGTCGTAAAGTCGGCGTACGGCCTGAATATGAGCTGCCGAGCTGAAGTTAGACGAACATTAGCCACCGTTTTGTACCCAAGTGGTCAAATTGGGCAACGCCTCATTTTGTTTAGCTTTGTAGTTGTAAAAAAAAAAAAAAAAAAAAAAAAAGCTCGTTCTTGTTTCAGATTTTACTCTGAATATGACATTTTTTTTTCTACGAGTCAGATTTGATCAATCCAACGTGGAATCCCTTTAAATCCAAAGCACCACAGGCTAATCATTCTTTACTCTGCATGGGCACGTGTCACCATTTGGGAAAGGATCCAAACAGTGTTGGAACCCTTTTAAAAACGGTCCGTCTGTCTTGCAGGACCCCTGACGTGGGACCTGGACACCGCCAGTCGTCTCCTCAAAATCTCCGCTGACCTCCAAACAGCAGAGCGAGTGAAAGCAGAGCTCGACTATCCAGACGGCGACAGCTGCTTTGACGCGCACGCGCAGGTCCTCTCCAGCCAGTGCTTCTCCTCTGGTACTCACGGGTGGGAGGTGGAGGCGGAGGGCTGCTGGGTCATCGCTGTGTCCTACAAGAGCATCCAGCGAAAGAACATCGACAGCAAAATCTTCGGCTACAACGCGGAGTCCTGGAGCCTCGCTCACTTTGGAAACGGCATGCTGTTTGCCGTCCACGACGGAAGATCGATATTCGCAGACGTAACCTTGCAGAGCGGCCGCATAGCAGTGGTGGTTAATTTTGAGGAAGGCAGCATCAAATTCAGCGCCGTGGGCTCCGCCACCAAACTGCTGCACGAGTTCAAGGCCACTCTGACTCAGACGGCGTGTCTGGGTTTGGGCCTTCATTTGGTGGATCCACCCAGCAGAGCCTCGATTGTTAAAGCTTGGTGAGCAATCCTGCAGACGGGCTCAAGTCCGGCGGCTGTTACTGCAGGAGGACGGACGGACAGGACGGACCGAAGCCAAAACACCTCGGGAATAGCTAAGCTTATGTTTTATGGTACGTGTGATTGGCAGATTTCTTTCTTGGTTGTAGGTTTTAATTCAATACGAATGTATTTTCAATCAAAAGTGTTTCTCATTTTGGTTTTGTTGGCTCCCAGATTGGCCATTTTTTTTTTAAAGAATTCAACCTAAGAATATGACTGACACTAAATAAAAGTTTTAAGACTTACCTCTCAACGCTAAAAGTATTTTAACAATGATACTCCAAGTCTAAGCACTTTTTTGACAAAGCAACATCAACCCTGTCACCGTTGGTCCAGGACTTTGAATAACAAGTAAAACAATGTTGCTGTAATACATTTAAATAGACATGTTGTTCTCTGGGACTGTCACAAATTATTATTATTATTTTTAATTCAAAAACTAATTGCGATCGTTACTGCTTTAAATATAAGAATTCTACACATGATCTTGAACTTCAAAGCTTCACCTTGTTTTCTGGAGTCTACATTTGACAGGAGTTCATGAACAGCATGGACGCTTCTCTTCTCGTCTTCAGGGACAACGCAACTAGAAACTCCTCCAGTGTATCTCTGTGTAACCTTTGCTGAACACTTGACACTTTATCCGGTTTACAGCTCTCGGACGATGACGTACCTTTATTCTCACACCAGTAGAAAAGAGTCCCAAAGTCAGGAAAACTGACCGTAACGTCAACGTTTGGCCGACAGCAGCTGACATCAGTCGCCATAACTTCCTGTTCAGATCAGGTAAATGAAAGCTTCAGCAGCCGGTGTGTGTGTGTGTGTGTGTGTGTGTGTGTGTGTGTGTGTGTGTGTGTGTGTGTGTGTGTGTGTGTGTGTGTGTGTGTGTGTGTGTGTGTGTGTGTGTGTGGACTGACTTGGAGGCAGGGTGTCTTTGAATTGTTCGAGTTTTTTTTTTTTTTTTAATTTGTCGGAGGAAAATTATTGTATATTTTCTCTGAAAAGTTTCCTAATTTAAGGCCGCAGCAACAACAAGAGGAAAACCAGCAGCCTGAGCGATGTCGCTCTTTTATTAAGAAAACATGAAGGTCGAGCATTCTTCAACAACTCACTGATCTGAATGTTTTACAAAAATGAAGGCAATATTGAGCCGAGAAGGCCACTATTCTCCGTACAAAACAAGCCATACAATGATACAAAACGCTGCTCCGCTCCAACCGAGGCGTCCCCGCTACACAAAACACAAACTGCGACTGTCGTAGGTTCTCCTGCTTCAGAAGACGAACACTGAACAATGTCAAAGCACGGATTTCCAACTTGATGTAGAAAGTCAGACGGAGAGCGCTGTACATGTCACGTCCTCGGTAAAAAAAAAAAAAAAAACACTTGACGTGTTTATCTTTGTTTTCTTTTGGCCTTTTTACAACATTTTTCAATAAACTCTAAACTGAGAGTTGAGAATATTGTTGTGTCTCTTTCATACTTCTCTAGCTGCCACTGATGCCTGACTAAAAGTTATATACAAACAAGCACTACAGTTATCCACATTGCAGATACTCCTGTAGTAACAAGGCCAACAATACTTGCATGGAATATCCGTCCTTATTCTGTGCCCGTTTAGCATAATGTCACAGATTTGTACAAAATGAAAAGCATTATGAGTCCTATGTGGTGTGAAGCGCCATGTCCTGCGCTGCGCCGCTTTCCGCATCCGTTCTTCAACCCTCAACGTGTCCCGGTGAAGAACAGGCTGATGCCGCTCTTCACTTCACCGTCGCCATGTTCTGACTCCTGATGGAGCACCACGCCTTGAATATGTCTCTGCGAAACACAAGTGATCACGTTGAGAAAAGTTCTCGTGCGTGTGTGTGTGTGTGTGTGTGTGTGTGTGTGTGTGTGTGTGTGTGTGTGTGTGTGTGTGTGTGTGTGTGCGCGGGAGACGACCGGCGCAGCGACGCAGCCGTCGGAGCTCTACGTACCTGCAGTGAGTGGCCACGCATTCGTTACTGCAGTACTCTTTGTCCCAGTCGTCGCTCTCCACTGCCGGGTTGTTGCAGCCGACCCTCACGCACAACGCACTCCTCATCGCATCGCCGGACCCGTTCACCTCCATCTCGTCCTGGAAATCGACGGAAGGGTTAATATCCGGCGATCTCTGTACGCCGAGCTCGGCTCGCCACGCTCGCTACCTCCGTTTACTCGGTCGCCTGGCGCGGCGACAGCCGGGCCCGCCGACGCGTCTACGTCTACGTCTCGCCGAGGCCTCCTGAACGCGAGCTCTTCTCACGCAGACGGAGTCACGGCGGAGTTTTGAGCGGCAGCTGCTGCCTGCGGGAGCTGCAGCGTCCTGGATCGTCCCTGATGTATTTATCTTAACGACGTTGTTTTAAAGAAGAAGATGGACAGAACGGATGTTTGTAAAATGTAAAAATCGCAGTTAATTTCCGTTAAACTTGTGTCATTTTAGACACTTTTAGTATTCTCTTACAGTTTCTAAAACATTTAAATTAATTTGCAAATTTTGGCCAGTTTGATAATAAAGAGTCATTTCTGTTGTCCAGTGGGAAAGAATTCTTAATTACACCAGCTGTGATTGAATATTGTTAAAATAACTACTGAAAAAAACCATAAAAAGTCAAAGTCCTGGTCGCTCAAAAGCTGAGTGATGAAGGGAAGTTCCCAGCTTGATTCTCAGCCGGCTGCACGTCCTCCATTTCCCCACAATACCTGTCTGTCTCTACCAAGAGACGTTAACAATTTGTTTTTTTAACAAAAACACAACTTATGATGCACTTTTGAAAAAAAACAAAAAAACAAACACCAATGAATTATTCATGAAACTGATACAGTATATTGATTAATCGATGAGAAAATATCATTGAGTCGAAGCCTTGGCTTGAAGTAACGCTGAATGGGTCTGCGCTGCACTTAATGTCGGGAAATTGTTGCTACGACAACCACTTCGAATTTCAAGTGTTGGAAAAACTTGAATATGCGAGATCATGAAGAATCCCCATTATTTAAATGAAGACAGACGAGTTAGACGTTTGGCCAGAGACAACAACAAAGAATGAAGGACGTTTACCTCCTCTGAATGCAGCACCTCTGTAACGACGTCCTCGTCCGGATGTCCTGACGGCTCAGCAGAGTTCACCACCTGCACCGACACGACGGGCGCAGACTGGGCGGACGTGGTCGCAGTGGACGATGAAGCCGCAGTGTTCGGGACAATAATCGGCAGGGCCTCGTTGCCCTGAATGGAGGCGGGAACTATTTTGATCTGCAGCGGAGGTGGAGGCGTAGCCGTGACGGAGACGGCGTGGCCCGGCGCGGCGCCTCCCTCGCGCGGCTTGGCCTGCAGCGGCGGCGGCGCCGGCGCCATCTGCTGGAGCCGCGGCGGAGGCGGCGCGCTCTGCATCTGCTGCAGCGGCGGCGGCTGGCGCGAAGCGCCCGACACCACCAGGGTGGGCTGCAGGGCGCGGACCCCTCCGGGCAACACGGTCACCAGCTGCCCGCCCCCCTGCAGCATGTGCTTCGGGATGATGATCTTGGTGATGGTCTGGGCCGGGGTCACCGCGGCGGGAGCGGGAACTTTGTTTGCCCCCGTGCGGGACCGGGTGATCATCTCCGGGACGTCCAGGATGATGTTGGAGGCGCAGATGTTGGTGATGGTGTTCTCTTCCAGGCCGGTGCCGGCCGGGCGGATGGCCTGGTGGGCGGCGGGCGGGGGAGCCGCCGGAGGTGGTGAAGGGGGAGTCTCCATCTCCTCGGCGGCAGGCTGGGAGGGAGGAGGACGGGTTCAAGACGTTGGAAAAGGGAGTGAAATGAAACACAGGAGTCTGCTGGTGTTGTTTTAGAGGAGGACGTGACGTTACCTGTGAGAGCTGGTTGGCTCTGTAAGCTGCAAGCGCTTTCAAATACTCCCTTTTGGCTACTTCTGTCTTTCTCTTGTACACCTAAAGAAAACCAAACAAACACAAACCACGGTTTTCACAGTTACTTTTCTCACCATTTGCAGCAGCAATCTCTCTCCAGCCATGACAGACAAAAGAGGGATCCTACACGTGCTGCGGGTCACATGCAGTACACGTGTGCACGTACGTGTTTTTGTTCCTCGGCCAGACTGTCCCACATAGAGGCCACGATCTTCGACACCTCCCCGAAAGAAGCGTTGGGGTTCTGGCCTTTAATGGCGGCCTGCGTGTCTCTGAAGAACAACGCGTACGCTGAAACCGGTTTCTGGGGCTCGTTGGGATCTTTCTTCTTCCTCCCTTTCTTCACGCCCATCATTGCCGTCGCTGAGGCCAGCGTGGCGGGCTTCCCCCCGCCCCGCCTGGCTGTCGCCGGGGAGACGGAGGATGAGGGAGCCGAGTGAGAGGACACGTGGGAGAGGACGGACGGGGACGAGAGAGACATCGGGGAGTCTACCAGCACACTCCTCTGAGAAGGGCGAGAGAAAGCGGGAGAGATGGGAGGTGAATCACACGGTTACAGACGGAGCTGCGAAAGAAGGATTCAACCTCCGGATTTCTTCTATTTTTGTGCGTCTCAAACGGTGTCAGATCATCTTCGGGCTAAATCTAACAGAAAACCAAGGCAACCAGAGTAAACGCAAAATACACGGTTTAAAAAGATCATTGTAAACATTGAGGTAAAAAGGTGATCTGCTACCTGAACCTCCGACGTGAGTCGCCCCTTCGTTTCTATTGTGTTTCACCTTCAACAGAAACAAACCTCCGGATCACCGGAGCTCAGTCTGACGCCAATGGAGTGAAATATTGTCCGACTCGTCTTTGCAGAGCTGCTTTAGTGCGGCAACGCTGGAGGGTTCGTGCCAGCTGCTCTTTCCACGTCCCGCCGCAGCCACAGTTTGAGGTTCAAACCTTTGATTAAGTCACTCCCAAGTTTTACCACTTCAGTACTTAATGCTGGAAACATTGACGTGCTGCATCGCCCAGCCGAACTCAACCTTCGACTCAGAGCACACTTCATATTTTCCGTCTATGATGGAAAGTTTCCCCTCAGCATGATACTGCCACCTCCGTGCTCGACTGTAACGCTCTTGAAAGTGGAATTTTTGTTTTGGTTCATGTCAGATGCAACAGGACCGCCGTCTGTCAAACAGTTCAACCAAAACAACTTTCTCCCGAAAGCTTCCGCGTTCATCGAGGATGAAAACTTTTTTTCACCGGCGCAGTTGGTGTTAAATTGTCCTGTTGCTTCATTACATCATTTAAAACATGTGAATATTTTATTTACCGAGGCCGCCTTTGTTTTATGTTAAACTTTGTTGTGAGATCTGACACGGTTTTAAATGAGATACAAACATAAAGCTCGACCACTTTTTTCACATAAAAATGGTGTGACTTGTATGTAACTGGTTCAGAATCCAAACTACAATCACAAAAAGGTTTTGAGTACGAGACCGGCCGTCAACGTGGGCGTCGGCCTCTACAAGGGTCGCTCCTCACCTTGAAGTCATCCATGTCCTCATCCTGCAGCGAGCCGGCCGGAGACGGCGTCGCCGACAGCGGCTGCTCGAGCGTCTCCGAATGATGCCCGATGGTTTCCCCCCCCAGACCCAGAGCCAGCTCCGACTGGTTGATGGTGGCGAGTTGACTGCTCCCCAACAGGCCGTGACCGATGTCGCCGAGTTGAACGTCGATGGTCATGGGGGACGAGCTGCTGAAGTGGGATCCGCTGGAGTTCCCCAGTTCCTGTGGAGGGATGAGAACACACAAACTCGTAATCGCGTCGCACTTAAATACATCACTCGGTACTCGGTACGCCGCCGGAGGCCTCACCAGCGCGGAGGAGCTCAGGAGGGCTCCCCCTCCGGCCTGGCTCATCGTCCCCAGGTTCAGCTGCTCCAGGCCTTGAGAGCCGGAGTTCACGAAGGTGGAAGCGAAGGACGGGTCGTTGGCCTCGACCACCAGGTTGCTGACGAGGCTCCGGGAGCCCGAAGGCCCCCCGGTGCCATCGGACCCGTCTGTCAGCTCGAAGTGGGACACGGCATCACCGATGCTCAGGGCCGGGTCCGGGTCGAGGGAGATGGGGGGGATCTCGAAGACCTCGTCGCCGAGACTGGGAGTGTGAAACGTCTGCTGTAAGTGACCAGAGGGGTAAAGAGCCACGTGAGCGGACACACGTCAATCAGATCAGTGAGGACCACGTTGTCCCGGTGTGTTGTCCCAGTGTGTTGTCCCGGTGGACTCCCTCACCTCTGTGGACAGAAACGGATGTCCCGCTCCGCTGATTGTGAGGTAACTGTCGCTGCCTTCAGGGAACTGAAAGACAACCGATATTGTTAAAGTGAAGTGCAGCTTCTCCTCCTCTCCTCCTCCCCTCCTCCTCCTCTCCTCTCTCCTCCTCCTCCTCCTCTCCTCCTCTCTCCTCCTCCCCTCCTCCTCTCTCCTCTCCTCCCCCTCCTCCTCCCCTCCCTCCCCTCCTCTCTCCTCCTCTCCTCTCCTCCCCCTCCTCTCCTCTCCCTCTCCTCCTCCTCCTCCTCTCCTCCCCTCCTCCCCCTCCTCTCCCTCTCCTCCTCTCTCCTCCTCTCCTCCCCTCCTCCTCACCTTGTTCTCCTCCTCTCCTCCTCCCCTCTCCTCCTCCTCCCCTCCTCTCCTCCTCCCCTCCTCTCCTCTCCTCCTCCTCCTCCCCTCCTCTCTCCTCCTCCCCTCCTCTCCTCCTCTCCTCTCCTCCCCTCCTCTCCTCTCCTCCTCCCCCTCCTCTCCTCCCCCTCCCCTCCTCTCCTCCCCTCCTCCTCTCCTCCTCTCCTCCTCCCCCTCCTCTCCTCCCCTCCTCCTCCCCTCCTCCTCCCCCTCCTCTCCTCCTCTCTCCTCCTCCCCTCCTCCTCTCCTCCTCTCCTCCTCCTCACCTTGTTCTCCTCCGGGTATCCTCCGTACGCTCGGCTGTCCAAGAACTCAGAGTCAACATTTTGAGCACATCCGTCCGACAGGTCGGAGTAGAAATTAAGGTCCATTTTGAAACGACTTTACTCGAAGCGAAACGATCACACACGTGTTATAGTTTGTTGGATTTGAGGTTTTTATATAAATTATATGAATTATATAAATTATATAAATTATATAAATTATATAAATTACCTCCTCAACGACCCGCAAGTTAACTGGAGCTTCTAGCTAGCTAAGATCTGCCGGTTAGCATAATGTTAGCGCCGAAGAAATGATGCTAAACTGCCCTCGTTTGAAGCCCGCGGGAGAACTGGTCCAACGGGGGCGATTTCAGGCTAATAATTGCCAAATATGTTGGGAAAATACGTTTTGTTTCTCCCCCGCAGCAGGCCAAAGTCTCCCAGAGGCCCAGGACAAACCCATTCATACGCCGGAGTGCTGCTGCTGTTAGCGCCGCTCCGAACCGACAACATCGCTGGTGCCGCGTTCACGTGCCGTCGGAAAATACCATTACTACGTTCAACACGCGGCGGTGGCTGCGGTGTTTGTTAACTTAACTTTCAGCAAACTGTTTTACTTCCTGGAAGTAACTTTTAAGGTAAAAAAAAAAAAAATTAAAAAAAAGAAGCTCCTTAGCCAGCGAAGGTGAAACTGGTGCTTAACTTCTGGTGAAGTTTTGTCGGCCTAACGTTTCGTTTGGTCCGTTAAAACAAGCACTTAGATGACAGACACACATATTTCCGTTTTCATTTGAAGTGTAAAATGACACAACAGTCACCACGTGATCGACTTTTTTTTTTTTTCTTCCTAAAAATGAATACAGGTCTTATCATTTAATTACTCTAATTCAGTGATCAGGATTATTAATTGTCAGTGTTTCAAGGATGAAATGTGGTATTTTAAATTCAGTTGACACAACCTTTATAGAATTTGACTTTACAGCAAAATGTAGTCCATTGTTGTCCTTTCACCTTCAAATAATCAAACCAGTGTTAACTAGCATTTATTTAACATGACTGTATAGTAATATTATTTTCAAGCATCTATTCTCTGTCTGGGCGGCAATTTATCTTTATACATTTAAAATACCTTAACGACAAAGATTTACATTTTGTTCGGTAGCCGTCTGAAAAGTTTGTCCTCATAACAGATTGGACGATCACACTATATATCAGCAATTGTTATAACAAAGTTTTAAGAATTACTCAAGAAACCATTTTTTAAATTAAATCAAAGAATGAATAAGTTCTTTTTATGTCTTTATCTATAACAAAACAGCAAAAAAAAAACAACAACAAACAAACCTGGATCCACTGTGGTGAGGTATTGGATATTATCTGTGCTGTAAATAAATGCCCCCAAATGAATTGTTCTTTTGTGGTGCAAGTATAAAAACAAAATATGTCCTGACATGACAGACAGGATGGAAATTTCAAGTAACTGAATCCTGCAGCAAGTTATCAGTCAACATGTGTCACGCTTTCAAGGTTTTTTTCCTTTCCAGTTTTTGACTGAGTCAGCAGTCGTGGAGCTCGTAACAGATTTAAATTTCCTCAATTCACGGCGAAGCTGGCCTCTTATAAGGGCCCCTATGAACCCCGCTGTACATGCTGGTTCAGCGTCTACCCAGACACCCAGAAACCAACCGTAACCTCTCCAGCTAAAAGATGAATATGTCAATAATGTTTACACGCATAAAATGTCAGAAATATTCAAGTACCAGCTTCTAAAATGTTTGCTGGTTTTCGCAGTTTTTTTTTTTTTTTTTTATGACGACATGACAGATCGCACGATGCGGACAATGCAAAAGACAAATCAGACGGTGTCTTCGTCACCAGTATTCTTAAGAGTTGCATCATATTACTTCAAAGGATTTTAAAATAATTCTCTGTTGGAACTTTTCTGTCCCGAGTTCAGGCCTTCAGGATGCAGCGGTACAAATACACCAAGCGCAGGTTTCGTCCATTCAGAAGTATTCCATCACTTACTGTTCTTTTTGGTCAAATTTGTGCATTATTATTCTAACATTTGACCTTTGAGAATTTGATGTTTAGGTATCGTTAGAGTATTGCAATAGGGACCAATGTAGTTTTGAATATAGCTTAATAACTCAAAAGTATCTCAGCTGTGATGTTTAAGACAGATCATCAGAAAGAATCACGTGCTGAACCACGTGGCGAAACAAAATATCCGCACTGCAAGATAATGCCAAATTATTAGATGTAGTACTATTCAGCATTAAGTGCGTCATAGGTCTCAGTAGCTCAATTAATGGCAATAATTTAAGCCTTAGTGGGTGATCATCTGCTGTAATTAGGTTACAATTACACAACAGTTGAGAAATGGACATCATGTGTACACACAGAAAACCCTCTTATTGCTTCTGCTGAGTGAAAATCACAAAAATACACACAAACTGGATTTCACTGTAGATTGCTGTTATTCATATCACAGATACAATCAGATCATAAAACAAGAATAGTAACTTGATGCTGTCATCTTTGCACCATAGTACACAACTGACCAGCTCTACATTGTACAATACACCCATCCTCCTAGCTCTGTTTCAGTAACTAATACGCCACTTCCCCTCGACCCCCACCCATAGAGTGAAAACACTAACAGTACATCCACACACTGGATCCCCTTTTTTTTTTTTTAGTTCACAGACTTGTCTGGACAGAGGATGCGACCCAATGAGATCAGGGAGGGGGGGGGGGGGGTGTTTGTGGGATCTGGTTCTGCTCAGTCCACATGTCCAGTTTCATGTAGCGCTAGAGGGCCAGCTTTGAGGTTCTTAGATAAGAAAAGTGTATCTGTACAGCAAAGGTCCCCTTTTGGTCGCGGTTGGGAATGTGATGGGAATTCATAGGTTTTGGAGGAAGAGGAGGAGAATGATGAGTTGACAAGTAAGAAAGCTCAGCTTTTTGCCATTTTGTCAGAGACAAGATCGAGGAGAGAGAGATGGAACAGAATCGTGATGCCGGGAGAAAAAAAAAAGATGGTGCAAACCTGTTCCTTAGATGGAAAAACCCCTATATAAAATAAATGAATAAAAGTAGCAACAAAAAAAACAATTCATTCATGTTTTGATACATAATGGTAAAAATAAATGAGGAATAACATGATTTCAATTTCGACAAGGGGACTAAGTCAGATGTGTTCGGGGATAGAGGTTCAGTCAATCCTCTGAGCTTGATGAGGAGTCGGAGTCCTTCTGTGCTATGATCACATCGTCCAATAGCGCTTCTTGATCCGAGCTGTCATAGTCACCTTGGGAGAGGCTGTCGCCACCCTCCATTTTAACGTCAAAGTCCGGACTGGTGAGGAAGTGATGGGAGGTCTCGATGTCCTCCTCGTCCATCATGTAGGCTCCGTCTGACACCAGAGTCTCCTCTTCCACTCCATCCAGGTTGGGGTCTTCGGGGATCGGCTCTGGAGTGAGGTGGTGGTGGTGGTGGTGGTGGTGATGATGGCGGCGTCGGCTTTTCTTCGGGATCTCCGAGTGCTCGGTCAGCAGGCGATGGAAGAAGGTCTCGGGCAGAAAGCCCTGCGAGAAAAACAAATTAGAAAATGATTATTGTTAGTCAGTGGTAGAAGAAATATTACAAAGTCTAGTATTGGAAAACAAATAAGACAATAAAAACACACAGAAGACGGCTTCATGTGCCTTAACATCGTTTTCCTTTTTAAAGACCTACATACCAGCTAGCAGCGTTGTTCTTCATGGGAGCAAAGCGCACTACGGTGTCTTAAGAGGTTAAACAAGAAGACTGTTCCTGTTGTGTATCCACAAACATCGATGTGCAGGAAGCAGAGAGACGCAGTAACATTCATGAGGAAGTATTTCAATATATGTCGTTTGATCAACCTCAGCCCCTGACTGACGTGCATTTTATGACCACTGGTGTGTGCGTATTTGATTTCACCGCGGACCTGAAACTTGACTCATGGCTTCATTGGACTTTTCAAGAGTCTCCGTTTCCGATTTCCAGAGTTGGACAGAGAATGTGATGTGCGGCCTCGGCTCAAGTCCACGGTGAAATCGCAAATGCGCGCGCACACAAGGAGGTCGCAAAAAGTGTTTGAAACTCGGGCGCTGACGTAATTTGAAATTCTTACAAAAGTTACTGCCCCCGTCTCCACTCAAATTACTTTGCTGCATTCTCTTTCACTTAAAATAATCACAAAAATGAAGAGCCACACTATAATAAGTTGGCTACGTACCGAGTTGCGGACCGTTTCGGACCACTCGGGTGCTACAGCGATATCAGCGTTCTCCTCCAGATATTCTCTCAGGTCTTGCAGCATCGGACAGAAAGCAGCTCCGACCTACAGACACACATTTGAATGTTCGTGAGAATAAGACAGCAAACAGACAACAACTCCAGACTGCAGCTGTGTGACATGATGTCTCACCTTCTTTCCTGTCCTCATGTTAATGAGTTTGACCTTCTCCGTGCCTGTGGGGGGTTTATCTGCCCTCCTCCTCCTCTTCCTCTTGCTCCTGTTCACAAGTAGCTATAGAAAGGAGACAAAAGGATGGGATGGAGTAGAAACATCGTTTCACCATCAACCCGATGAGTCGGGACATTATGACGATTATTTGATGAGTTTATTGGTTGTTGCGAGTTTACCTCCAGCATGTCTCCCTCCACCTCATAATCTGGGTTCTCCTTCAGCCACGGGGGGGGGTCCCTGCGCCGAGGAGTACGCTCCGAAGGATCGTGGAGTCCATCGAGGTCCGAGAGCTAAAAGTGAGAGTTAAATTGAAAAAAAAAAAAAAATTGTAAAGAAAATCCTTTGCAGGTTGGTTTTTAGTTTTTAGGGGGTTTTTTTTGCATTCAACAGCTTGTGTTGTGGAAGAACCGAGCGACAACCAACAGCGCCGTGACCCGCTGGTCAGGAACTGCTGTTATGAAGCCTCGAGTTCAGAGCGGTTTGGAGAGAGAAATGACTCGATCCTTTTTGGACGAGCTGGAGAGGAGCGAGGGACTCGATCTGATTGGGAACACGTCCCGCCGATAGCAGAAACCTGACTGCACTGCGGGCCTGTCAATCCTTCCGCATTGGATTCCTTTTTCTGACCCAGAAGCTACGTCCACGTTTACATCCAGCCTGTGGGAGGAGCACATGTAAACCTGACATGTGTACCTCTTGGTCCTTGCGCTTCTTGCGGCCGCTGCTCTCTCCTGCTGACCCGTTAGGCATCAGGGCCTGTTTGGAGAACGTCAGCTTCAGGCCCTCCTCCTGACAGCGAGACACAGAGAGGCCTCGAATTCAGCAATAAACTACACCTCAACATATACATGTTTTTAGACACTTCATGAAATCATCACAGTCATCAAGTGATTTTATTTTGCCTGCTGATGCCTTAAACAACATAGTAAACCTCCATCACATTCTCACCTTGAGGAGTTTGACGGTGAACTCTCCGTCCTCTCCGTCTCCGCCGGGCCCACCGGGCACTCCGCTGGGTTTACGGATCAACCTTGTGAAGGCCATCTCATCTGCCGCCAGCTCCGAGCCGGTGTTGAGGTGAGCCTCCGACACGTAGCGCCGCCCCGAGGGCCACTGACCGCTCACCACCAGCGTACACAAGCTGTCCAGGCGGTTGATCAACATGCGGTCCTGAGACGAAGAAGTAACGCCGTGAGAGTCAGTCAGTCAGTCACCAAGAGAAATGAAACACGTGGTTGTAGTTTCCAGAGCTAGAAATGATTAAGTGTTCATCAGTTACCTTCGGCCAGTCAACTCTGAGAGGATCAGGAGGAGGGATGCCATCCTGAGACGGAGTCATGGAGAGTAAACTATTTTCTTCATCCACATCACGCACCTTCATGCTCGCTGAGAGGGAAACAAAGGGGAAATTAACAAATGTGCTAAATTAGATTTTTGCAGCAGTAAAAACGAAACACTTTGACGGCCTCCTCACCTCCCTCCACCTCCTCCTCACTCTCTCCGCTTTCATCGCTGCTGCCTGATCGCTCCGAGGAAGATGAGCCTGAATCAGAATCAGAATCTGAATCGGACCCTCCCTCGCCCTTCCTTCCTCCTCCTGATCTTTCCCCCCTCCCCCTGCTCCTCTTGAAGCTCCAGCCTTCGCCTCGCACTTTGCCGTCGTGGTGACTCAGCGGCGTATTCTGCAGCTCGGCGCCGATTTCACCTCCGAGCAACCGGGCGCTCTCGTCAGTTCCCTCCCCCTTCACTGCAGGCATGTCCTCCTCAGTCTTGGGCAGGCTGAGTGTCATGACGGGCGGTAACTGGGGGGGTGGCGGCGGCGGCGGCGGCGGTGGCGGCGGGAGGGCTGGCACCTGCTGGTTCTGGATGAACTCTTCGCGGGCTTGGTTGAAGGTGAACTGCGGGTCTGGGAAGATGGAGAGCTCGGTGCGACTGACGCCGTGCAGCGCGGCGCCGAGCATCAGCTGACGATCGTGATCCGGTATGTTCCACCAAGCGGGCAGCTCGGCGCTGGACGGAGCCAGAGGCAGACGCTCCTTCAGGGAGGGGTGGGGGAGCACTCGCTCACGAAGGCGACGCAGGAGGCTGATTCGGTAGAGGGTACGGGAGGCCCGCTCCTCAGTGATGGGGGCCACGGTCTGAGAGAGGTCTGATGGTTCTGAGGGAGAAGAGTGTAAAAGATGAAGAGTGTAGCTGGTGGTGTAAACCTCAACAGGAAAGGAAGCATCCAACACTGTGGACTATTAAATAAACTTAGTTACCTTCACCACGACCCGGGCGGAGGTGGCACACCCTGCGGCACATGGCAACGAAGGAGCGGAAGTAACGGCTGAGGCTCTCGTCGGTCTTTTTGTCCAGACGAGCAAAGGTACGGAAACGGTTCCAGTCGAATTCTGCGTCTCCGCCTTCAGGGATACCGAGCTCCTTTTTAATCTTCTCCACCCCGAAAGTCGACACCACGCGGTAGAAATCACATTCTTCCCTACGCGTCCACCTAAATGAAACCGAGGGCAGGTGGAGTGAGGAGGGGCTTTTAGTTTAACGCGCCGATTCAAGAGCTGAGCTCGAAAATGCTGGATTTCAGAATCAGCTTTAAAAAAATACCACCTATTTTGCCAACTTAAAATGCATGCCATAACATAAAATACAAAAAAACAAAAAACAATGAGTGCTTCACTCCAGTACAACAGTGAAAGTCTCGACAACTTCAAGTATAATATATAATTCCCTGAGCCGCTGGAGACAGAACAACGTAACAGCAGCTCACCTCTGCTGTCGCTCCTGCCGTGCGATTTCCTTCAGCTTGCTGGCCTGCTCGCAGCGCCTGCGTCTGCGGTCGCCCTTCGCCTCGGCTTCGATCTTCAGCTGCTCCTGTCTGTAGCTGCGCTGGTAGGCTGTGATCAGCCGCCGCAGCCGCGCTGTCAGCGATGAGCTGGAGGGCCAGTCGCACGCACCACTCTGGCTGGTTACGCTCTCAGTGACCACTGGCATGGCCTTGTCTTCCACAATGATCTCATCGTCCACGTTCATCGAATCCGGCTGCAGGACAAAGTCAAATAAAGATTTATTAGTATGTTTTGTTTTTTTAGTCCGATTACTTCGCTTCAAAACATTTAACAATATCTATACTATTCTACTTGTGCTGCCAGAACCAGATGTGATGTGATGTTCAGATTCGTACCTCCTCAAAAAGATCTTTGGTGTGTCTTGACGCAGGCTTGAACTCTGGATCTTCTGAGTATTTATCATAATCAGCTCTGCATAAAACAAACGATACAATCATCAGGCAGGAAAAGGGTGAGACGGGTACAGTAACAGGTCATCCCATTACAATTCGTTTCATGAATATCAAGACTTTTAAGAACATTTCAATTAAAGTCGATGACAAACAAAGCACATTTTCAAAGTGATGGAAACGTGATAATGTTCAGTAAAGTCTGCTATGAATCTATAAGCATTAAGTCTGAGGTGACGCTGTCAGCAAACATAACTCACTCGTCTCCGAGCTCAGCGTCACCGGTGTGTTGCTCGGCATCAATGGCCTTGTCATCAGGGCGACCGGCTCTCTCCAGGAAGCAGAGGCAGGGATCAGCGCGCATGGTGGTGTACATCTCATAACCTGGTAACAGAGGAAAAAGTTAATGACACAAAAAAAACAATGTTCGACTGACGGTTAAAAGTTTCAAATTCGAGGCAACTGCAGGAACACAACATGACCACGGCAGAGCAAGAACTGAGATTACTGTATCACAAAACCCTCACCGGATTCATACGTGATGAACCTACATACAGGAAGAAAAGAACCTACCATGTTTGAATACACCAGCAAGCAGAGAGCGGTCAGCCTCAGAGTCCCACCATCCTGCAGGCACCTCCTGCTGCTCCATCTCAGGCATCCAGATGTCAACATCCCTGCAAACAAAAATAAATGCACTCCGTCCCTACATGCCTCACAGTGAACCTCAGTAATTGAGCCTGTGTCTGTGTGTGTGTGTGTGGTCCTATATGTACAATGGGGAGCATTAGATACCTGATATCGGCCCCTTTCAGGACAGACTCAGCATGTTCACCAATCACCTCCTGTTTCAGGTAGTAGAGCATACGCACCCTCAGCAACACCCTGAAAGAGGAGAAGGGAGGTTTTAATATTTAACCGTGGATGACGTGGAGTTTGCGTGTACACACGCACACATACAGCTGATTGGCCTTCACGTACTTGTTGCACTGGTGCTTGAGGTGCTTTCGGTAGCTGTCGTCGAGCAGCAGCGTGTCAGGGTTGTACTTACGAATCCACTCCACCTTCTGAACATCAAATGTGCTCTGGGCCTTTACTCTCTTACCCTTCCTGCCTCTCGGAACAGGGATAGACAGGCCTGACGGATCAATCGGTCACAGTTAATAAACACCTCAGCAATTTCTCAACAGATTTCCTCTATGACAAGTATGAGGACTAAGAAGGAGGACATTTTTTTCTTCTGCCAAACAAACGTATCCAGATGAGTTTATTGTAAATAAATCTGCGTGCAGCTCCGTACCCGAGTGGTTGAGTAGTGTTTGTGGTTCTCGTCCGTTCTCTGGCGGCGTGATGAGCTCCCAGATGAAACTCTTGATGTTCTCGTCTCCGCGATAGTGAAGCAGACAAAAGACCAGAATGACACGGCAGATCGTCTCCACGTCGCGTTCGCTCAGACGCCGTTTACACCTGGCGTGGGACAAGATGTCCTTCCAACGGCCCCAACTAAAACACACCATAACAGGTCAGAGCAGTCAAAACAAAGGACGAGACCAAATAAAAAGTGGTACATGGTAAATACGGTCTGCGCACCCGTAGACAAGCAGGTGTTTCTCCACCCGGAAACAGTCGGTGCGGCCGTAACCTCCTCCGCTGTGACGGTCGGCGCGTCGAGAGGCCCGCGACTGTCGAGAGTTGGCAGGTGGATACTCATCATCGCTCTCTAGATCAGACAGGTCTCCACCTTCACCACGTAAACTGGAGTACTGACGGGTCTGCTTGCGAACTCTGGGAGTGTCGATCACGAGAGTGTTCTGCGAGAGGGAAGAGTAACTTCAGTCAGAGCATATGAAAGGACCTGGACCGTGCTCTAGTAAAAATCTACAGTACTGTCCGAGCAGCGGGATGTAATCCTTCATCGTATTCTTGTTACCTTCCGATTGATGGTGTCCATGTCTATGTCGGCTTTCTTGGCCCACTTCTGCCAGAATTCAGGGTCATCAAGGGCGATGTCGTTGCGGTTCTCAGAGGCCACAAAGCTGGCTTTGGAGAACGTGGAGCCCTTTCCCTCGCTCTCAATGGTGATGGTCGTGGCTCTCCGCTGAAGGATCTGGTCGATATCCTCCTCACAGAAGCGACTGCCCTCATCGTTCTCATCCATGATGGCAGCGTAGGCTCCCTTCCTCAGAAGATCCTCGATCTCCTTCTTGGAGAACTGCTGGATCTGATAAAGACGACAGGGAGAGCCATTTACACAAGTGATGCTAACTGGATTAAACAGACTCATTGTTCAAAATGAACGAGATGTAATACAACCGAGCAGCCTAACGGTTTTAGTTGATGACCGACAGGTTTTCTTACCCCGTTCACGTTGCTCTCTTTGTTGCCGCTCATGCTCTGCAGGACAGCACGGTCCAGGCCGAGCTTCAGACTGGCTTTATCCAGCATCTCCCTCTCATAGGAGTTCCTGGTGATGAGCCGGTAGACCTTGACCGCCTTCGACTGGCCAATACGATGACATCGTGCTTGGGCCTGGAATAAGAATAAGAGAAAGATCAGCAGAGCAGAATACGTAGCTGCTTACACCTAAATGATTGGAAGAGTTTCAAGTTCTGAACATAAAATCAATGTGACTGCAAATGAAGAAATAATGGCCTCATTCAAATAACATGATACCACAGTACAGTAGTCTTGTACCTGCAGGTCATTTTGAGGGTTCCAGTCAGAGTCGAATATCACACATGTGTCAGCAGCAGTGAGGTTAATACCCAGGCCGCCGGCACGAGTACACAGCAGGAAGACGAAGCGATCTGAATCAGGCTTGCTGAAGCGATCGATGGCAGCTTGTCGCAAGTTCCCACGAACTCTGCCATCAATCCGCTCATAAAGGTATCTGTAACACACAAATGAGTCCATCTAACACTCTGAAGACATTAAGACACATTTCAGATTTTATAACCATCAGTTGTGCTTTGATCTCACAATTCTCTTTTTATTAAAACAAAAATACCGTAATAGACGAACAATCCGACCCTCGTACCTCTTGTTGATGAGGTAGTCCTCCAGAATGTCTAAGCAGCGCACCATCTGGGAGAAGATGAGCACTTTGTGGCCGCCGGCCTTGAGGCGAGGCAGCAGCTTGTCCAGTAGCACCAGCTTACCGGCCGACCGAATCAGGGCCTGCAAATGGAAGTCAGAGGCCAGCGGGTCATACACCTCCCGCAACTCCGCCACGATCTTCTCCTCTGCACCTGGACAGGACAGAGAGGCACGAAGGCACCATATAAAAACAGGACATAACACAATCACTATATGCACCACCTGCACTGCTGTTCTTCTATTTCAGCCCAAAAAATTGTATTGTTAAATATATTAAACACACAGACGGTAAGATGCTCGGGGCAGAAAGATAAACAACCTCGATCCACTGTTTTTAATCCCAAAAAATAAATGCCGATATAAAAAAAGTTGTCGTGCCATACCATTGATGAGGTAGGGGTGGTTGCAGCACTTGCGGAGCTCCATCATCGTGTTGAGCAGGTTGGGGACATTGCTGTTGCTGTTTGCCCCTAAACTGAGGAAACTGAAGTTCCTCTCCAGGATGGCCCGGTAGTATTTCTTCTGGACATCCGTCAACTCAACCTGAGAGGATATACGGACAAGTTTTGTATTTTTTTAATTCACCATTAATCGTACAGCAGAGGGCATCATTGTTTTAAATATCTGTTGTGAGAAAAGGTCTCGTCTGGCTGTTTGTCATGTGGGAGGCAATCGCAGAGTTCATATACCATCAATGCTTCTAAACTGTTAATAAATCCTTATTCACAAGCTTAATTCATTTAGAGAACAACTTGATTTCTCGTCCTTTTTAGTGAGACAGGAGAGACAGATTGTTCTTTAAACTGACCTCGATGATGGTCTCCTGCTTGGGTGCCAAGTTCTTCTCAACATCCTCCTTGAGCCTTCGTAACATCATGGGCTTTAAGATTGCCTGCAACTTCTGAACCTAAAGAACCAAAACAAACCACATGCTCATTGACCTGTTCGACATTAGATATGAGCAACAATGTAGACGTGACTTCAAGACAAAGAGACACTGAATGTGTTGGTGTATGTGTGTGTTTTCACACCTGTTCCTCAGTTTTGAGGTCTCCGAAGTCTCGAAGGAATTCAGTTTCAGAGGGGAACTGAGTGGGCTCCAGGAAGTGAAGCAGACTGAAGAGTTCCTCCACAGTGTTCTGGAGAGGAGTGCCGGTCAACAACACTTTGTGTTCCTGGGAGAAACCAGAGAACAGAGACAGAGACAGAAGGAAGAGGGACAGAATGAACAACAAGCAGATTTGTAATGAAGCAAAACATGTTCAAGAGAACGGGACAACACGGGAGACAGGACAGGAAACAGGAGATATAAGCGGAGAGGAAAAGCCTTGAAATCTTTCCATGTTTGATCAGCCTTATTCAGTACCAAGCAGCAACAGCCGTGGTCCACTCACCAGGTCCAGCATCTTTAAGCTGTCCAACAGCTTGCAGTTGCGATTTTTGAGGCGGTGAGCCTCATCGATGATCACACAGCGCCAGGAGATCTCTCTCAGCTCCGGGCAGTCGGACAGCACCATCTCAAAGGTTGTGATCAGGGCGTCAAACTTGTACGCACCCGGGATCAAATGCTCCTGCACGCAGAATCATCATTTTCATTAGTCCTGTTTAAAAATCAGTCAAAAGAATCAACTACAGTCCTGATCAATAACTGCACCTTGTCGTCTTTGCAGTACATCTCGTACTGCTGGATCATCTGTCGGCTGGCCAGGCTGCCGTGGTACACGATGGCATTCATGTCGGTCCACGTGGAGAACTCCCTCTCCCAGTTGGTGATGGTGGAGAGGGGAGCGATGACCAGGAAGGGGCCCTGGATACTGGCAGCGTACACCTCAGACAGCAGCGCGATAGACTGGATGGTCTTCCCCAGACCCATCTCATCTGCCAGGATACAGTTCTGCCTGAAAAACAAGCGACCCGGAGAGTGAATACTGAAGCCTCGGGGGAGGCAGATACAAGAGTGTCATTCAAATAAATATCACGATGCTTTCATCATGTTCTTCCCTCATGTTTATGCTCTGCCATTTAGAAATACATGCATCAAATAGCATTTTGTTTAAATAAAGCCCCCTTTTTTTTTCTCCCCTATTAAAGCTGTTCCTGCTAATTTTATAATTACAGTTTGAGCACTTACTGGTCAAACTAACCACGTTTCAGGGTGGCATCACCGTATATTTTGCCACTGATCAAATAGTGTACGAAGCACGAGTGCATGTGACAAATACCTGTTGTACCAGTTGAAGAGCAGCCAGTTGACTCCTTCCAGCTGATACTCTCTGAGTGTGTTGCTGTTCTTGTACTCTCTGGTCTCCTCCAGCTTCTTCCAGGAGCCGGCAGAAGGTCGTGTCTGAAGAGAGAGAAGGACAAACGGATGAAAACAACCACACGAGAATCATTCCTGTGATTGATTATCATGTTATTTCTCTTAATCAATGTTTCTAAGGTTTAAATCGACACAAAGTTGTTGGTGTCAGTTGAGTTTCCACTGAGCTGAACCTCTCACAACATTTCCAGGTTGTGCTGCCGGGCAGATCTTGGTTCCTGTTTTGTCAGTCTGTTTTTCAAGGTTTAATTCACAGTGAATGGAAACCTGTTGCATCTGCAGTGTTTGAGTCCGTTTGTCAACGGGAGGTTAATTAATTGATGACCTGCGTCTGACCACCGCAGGTCTGTTGGCATTTTGCCTCCGTAGTTGACAGTTCAGAAAAACAAAGGAGACACAATACAGACAACAGATGGGATGATACAACTAGCTTTGATGGCTACATTATGTGGGTCCAAGGAAAGGAAGCAAATTTAAAATATGCATAAACCCGGTGATTAGACACAGGAGTGCTCCTCGTTATCTTTCACTTGACGACTCACAGCTCTTTTCAAGCGAGGTTGTCGGTCTTGGATTTTGCTGAATTCTTCAACTTTGCCCTCGTCCACGTCCTCCTTCAGTTCCCATGTGGCGTCTTCGTATGGCAGAGAGCACCACTTCACCAAGTAGTAGATGACAGGCTGGAGGGGATGGGAGGAAAAGTGGGATTTAAAACAACAATTTAAGTATGGTAAATATTTTGTTTTATGAAAGAAGAAGAGGTCATATTTCTAAAAGTAAAAAAAACAGCAGTGAGTTCAGCAACACAGCCAAGAGATGACTCTTTTTGAATTGGATGTAAAAGGGACCTCGTCTCTCACCTCGCCATTGTCCTTGTCCACACTGTGGGACACATCCAGGATCCTGTCCGCCTCCATGTAGTCTGGGTTAAAAGGCTCCTCTTCCTGAAGAGAAAACAGCCGTATCAGAAACAGAAAGCCTGGTTACGGTTCAACCGGCCGAGCTCCTGCACACCCCTAAATAAAAGGTTACAGCATGCGACTCCCACTCACCTCCTGAAATAAATGCCTCATCTGTGCGTGCTTGGTCTTGAACCTCTTGATCTTTTGATGGATCCTCTTATCTTTCTCCAGCTGCTCCATACTGGCCCACTCGCAGTGTAAGTAAGAACTGAGAACAAGAAAGTCAAGTTGTACTCATGTTCACTCACTCGCTCCTCCGCTCAAGCAATAAAAGGCATCGAGTTGTTCATTGAGAGACTGAAACTTACTAGTTCTTGTATTTAACAAAGAATTCTTCAACGTTGGTGTACTGGCCCTGAGACACCTTGAAAAGAAGAACATATGACAGGATGTGATTTACAATCATTACAAGATATTAAATATATCTTGTACGTCTTGCAATGGATCATCATGTAAATAAACAAACAAACACACCTCCTTCGTGGTTAACCTCATAGACAGCACTTTGTCAACAATGGCAGCATCTTCCTCACTGGGGTTTTCCTGTCAAATAAAAGTGACACTCTTAAGACTGATAAACTACAACACAAAGATTCTGGTCAAAAACAGCAAACACACAAATAATGTGAGAAATGAACAGTCAGTCAAACTGTGTCATCATAGTAAGCATCAAATTACTTGCAACCATTCGATACTCACCACAAAGAACTGCATACTGGGCTGCCCATCACCGTCCAGCTCCATTTCCTGTTTGAGCTGCGCTGCCGTCCCGCCGCTGATGGAGGCCACAGCTGCCGCAGTTGTAGTAACATCGACGTCTTCCTGCTCGTCTTCATCGTCCGTTATCTTGATATCCAGGTCCTCTGTGTACTTCTTCCTCTTCACTACACGATTGGAGCGCCTCTTCTGGCCAGAAGGGAAAAGGTGTAAGTTCAATGTGTTCGGTCTCGCACAATAAACACTCATGTCCTCTGTGCAGCTGACGCCAGGTCACACTCAATGTATTTTCTTTAAAGTTCAGCTTTTATATGACTATCACGTTTGTTCTTCTGGACATTTTGGCTCATTTGACCTCTTTATCAAACATGTCTGATAACTGGGACGTCCCAGCTCAGAAATGGATGTGTGTCAACCATCTGACAGTCAGAGAAGGGGCTCTCTCATTAGAAACTACCAAACTGGCTTCTTCAGGAGATAAACTGTGAAACTAGTCCACAGTCTTCATGCTCTACCTCTTTTCAGTTATAAATGTTTTGATGTCACAACTGTGACATGAACGGCCAACGAACGCAAACAGTAACTGAGACTGTGCAAAAACACCAAAGCCTCTCGTGTTAATAAAGGATGAAGCAGTTAAGTGTTAATGACACTTAACTGGGCTGTATTGGTCATTTTTCAGTACCAGCATTGATACCTTAACATCAATACCGTTTACCTAATGGTACATCTTTCAATGCCAGTATTAGAGGATCCATTTGAACAAAAATACAACAAAAAATGGGATTACACATTACAGAACAAAATCTTTAGTTTTCATGCAGTTTAGATGGGTCGAGTTTAAGTGTGTTCTGTGGCTCCAATTTACAATGTCCCCTCTACGCCTCACATGCACACTATAGATCGAGGTAACAATTTACTGGTGTTTTACAAAACGACTCACATAACAGACTATCAGTACACGCTAGCTCGCCGGCTGTGGACAGAGACGCCTCAGTTACTGCAGCTCACGCAACTCAGACAGGTACGTGGAAGAAAATGTGTTTCAAAACAATTAATGAAGGCGGTGTCATCTCATCTCTCAAGATTAATTTGAGCCGAACCAGAGATTATGTTTTAGAAATGCTGTAGTGGCTTACTCATGATGAGATGTACTCGTCCATAAACATGGCAAAAGATATTCATTCTAAAACGTGTTAGCGTGGATGTAGTTTAAGTGCCGAACGTCAAGGAATCCGAGATGGCGTCGAACTTCAGTGCACAGCCACACTTCTGCTGGATTTTGCGGCTTTCACACCAGAACAAAAAGGTGCCTCAAAACAAATGACTTCTGTCCGCTCTGTTATTATTTGTGCTGACTACGGATGAGATTTGGCGTCATTCATGATACCGTGTTTGTGCTTGTACCGTAATCATGTCATCCTCCAGTGCAGTGGGTGAGGCTGGGCTGAGCTCCCCGTCAGAGTGGTCTGAGGACGCGTTCCTCTTTCTTTTCTTGGCTCCCACTAGAGTAATAGTGCTGCAGGAAGGTGGAGGGAGAGGAAACACACAGACAGAATGAAGCAGAGGGACAGCAAATAAAAAATTTTTTTAAAAAACTTCCTGACATACAGAAATGCAGTCCTCCCCTCCCCCCACTGCTCCTCACATGAACATGACTTACTTTGTCTTTGTCTTGCTCTTGCTTTTGTTCCCACCTCCAGGTATCACTGTGCCTCCAACCACTGCAGTCGTTCCTCCTAGTGTCTTCACTTTGCCCTTTTTGTCAGCCCCTCCTGCAGTTTTGGGCACCGTTCCTCCAGCTGCAGAACTTTTCTTTTTGCTTCCCCCACCACTGTTTTTTTTCTTCGTGGCAGACACCACAGTCACAGTACCCCCCATTTCTGGGGACGTCTGTGTGGCTGGCAGCTCATCCTGGTTCAGGACTCTGGGCAGGTTCTTCTCGCCCCGTGCTTTGGCCCGGGCTATAGCTTCAGCCACAATACGGTTGGCTTTCTCCTGCTTGCAGAGAATCTCCACTCGTCGCACTGAGGCAGGCTCGCCGGGGGCCTTGGTGATCCGGATGGCCTGGGATGTAGAGGTGGTCGTAGCGGAGGGACCTGCTGTCGAAGTGTTGATGACCTTCACCACAGAGACGGCGCCACCAGTGGACGAAGCTGAGCTCGTCTGAGGGCAAGACAATATTCAAAAAAATATATTTCTTGCGGTTTTGTACAAAAGCCCAGCTCTAATGTTCAGAAAATAAAAAGTGCATGCTCATTGAGGCCTACCTGGGGCTGTAGGAGCACTTTTAGTGGTACTGCAACTCTCTGGCCCCCTTGGCCCTGGGATATCTGCAAAACCTGGGGGCTTCCAGTGTTGCCAGCTCCTGAAACCAGCTGGTACTGTAGATGTGAAAGAGACGGGTCAAGTCACAAGCTCGTTTCAATATAATCAAACTAATAGATTACAGAAACCTGGCAAACCAATGCCAGATCACGCAATAAAGCAGTTATATGATCAATGAATTTGTCAGAATTTTAAAGAAGACGACGACATAAATCTGTTTGTTCTGCGTCTTATCGACAGTCTGATATCAGCAGTATAAATCTCATCTTTGTGCTCAGGATGCTTCCAAACTCTGTGCTATGTTGGGTTAAACATGCCCCGGGCCGCTGTTCTGAGACAGCAAACCCACATGTTTTTAAAAGATGCTGCAGTGTTGCTTTAAAGATGTTGCCAATAAAACCATGAAAAGTACAAAACAGCCAAAACCTAAACAGAAGCACACCTTTGATGTTTATCTGTATCTTGAACAAAGCTATAATCATTAAGATTCTGCTGACTCTCTCTGACATCAAGGGCCACATTGCTGATTTTCCACCTAAAACCATGAACCACGTAATAAGGACATATAATAAGGACATGTAATAAGGACATGTAATAAGGACATGTGGCAATCTGACGAAATGCATAATGCTTTCTTTATATGCAATTTATCTCATGTATGCCTCTCACGTCACAGCATCCCATGTTCACAAAGTGTGATTCAAAATACAAATGTCCCCGTGCTGAGTAAAGCACTCACTTTGATTGCTGATGGATATTAGTTAGCGGAACCGAGGAATTATATGGAATTATCTGTCCTGGCTACATAAAGGCGGCCATTGTTCTTTGGTCGTGAACTTTCACAGCACATGCAATATTAAGTTTTCACATCCGAAACAGTCATACACAAATGTTTGTGAACTCAGTCACAGAGGCACATTTGTTGTGACGCTGGGGGCATTTTTCTGTGCAGAAACATGTCAGTGGGTCAAACTTCGGAGGCAGCATTTAAAACAATAGAGTGCTTGGGAAAGGTGGAATCTGCACGCAGACAGATGTCTCGTATCAATCATATCAGTGATGTTTAAGACCTTTAATATCCCTTTTTTCTGAAGAAATCTGGCCGTTTGCACAATTTGTTAAAGAAAAAGTGTCTGCTCACACTTACTATGAGAACTTAAAGTAATTTATCAACAATAATCTGATTGAACAAGCAGGAGCTTTTAACCTCTAAACGCTTTTTCTTACCTTAATTCCTCCTTGTTGGTTGGGCTGCTGCTGCACCTGCAGCTGGATTGTGAGGACTTTGGGCTGCCCTCCAGCTTGGCCTGCAGCCCGAGCCTGGGTCAGGGCCGCTAGCTGACTTCCCTGGAGGACCAGTTTGCCACCAGGGAGCTGACCCAGCACGAGTCTAGTTGGGGCCTGGTGCTGCTGGCCCCCTTGAGTCTGAACCTGCTGCACCTGTGCAACATGCTGCTGAGCTGTAACAGCTTGACCTGCTGGCGTGCCAGAACCTGTCTGGGAGGGCTGCTGGAGAACCAGGGTGATGCGCTTTGCCTCTCCCCCCTAGAATCAGGAATGCAGAATGAGATTTATGACAGTCAGGAAAAGACTGACCTAAATATACCGAAATTACACCGATAGCAAACCACCGACCCACTCAAAGCATCACTTGTTGTGGTGCAGCTGCTGTGGTCTTCCTGTGGAGGCTGAGGTGGTGCTTACCTGCGTCTGCATGGCTGGTTGGAGCTGCACCTGGCCTTGTGCCTGGACTTGGACTTGAGTCTGGCCTTGAGCTATCTGTGCTTGGGCTGGTATCTGGACCTGAACTTGCTGTCCTTGCGTCTGCTGTACCTGCTGAGGCATGGAAGTGAACAACACCTGTTTCACTGGCCCATTGGGAGACTGAAACAGCCTCTGCACCCCCAGAGCACCCACCTTCACTTGAGTTTGTCCTGGGCTCGCCTGATTCAAGACTGCTCCCCCCTGCAGTATGGACATGCCAGGTTTGAGTGGAGTGCCAGACAACACACGGATGACTTTTCCGCCGGTCTGGCCCGTGGTTCCTGTTACAGTCTGCAGCACCTGGGCTTGACCCTGGGGACCTTTGAGGATGACTATTTTACCACCAGCCTGCTGCGTGATGGCAGCTAATTGCTGGGCAGTGAGCTGGTGAGTTATCTGTGTGAGCTGCTGCGTGGTGGCTGTGGTGGTAACCGGGGAGCTAGAAACAGTCAGAGGTGAGCTCAGCAGGACAGTGCTACTGGTGGCCACACTGGTAATGGGTATGGTGGTGTGGGCCAGTATTTGAGGTACAGTATCAGCAGGGGCAGGAGCCACAGCGGGAGCTGCAGCTATGGAAACAGTCTGAGCAGCCACCACTGGCACCGGCTGCTGTACGGGGACTGGAGCAGGGGCAGGGTCCGGGATGGCAGGAGCTGCTACAGGTACGCCAAGGCTTGTGCTGACCGTGAGCTCGGAGGCGGGCTCCGGCTCGGGCGTCGGATCCACCTGGCCCAAAGCCAGCTTGAGCGCTTCCTCCACGGGGTCTGAGGAGCCCTGAGAGAAGGAGTCATCCGGGAGGGCATCCAGGTTAAACAGGGGTGTGTCCTCAAAGAGGTCCATAATGGGATCTGCCATCTTGCCCACTCCACACAGGGAGACGGGCACAACGTTAAAAAGACTCCGAGATGGAAGCTAAATAGTCGTCGTCCAATTCTTCTCAACTTTTAGGTAAAAAGCTGGAGGAAAAAAAAAAAGCGGAAAAACTTTGATTAACCACAATTTCCGGACTCTGATGATTGTTATTGTTATACAACACTGGATCAGAAAGTTCAGACACTTCTCCGCTGGCATCACATGACTAAGTAGTCCAAGTTTTGGCGCTTAATCAACATCTGAGTTACATACGTTGTTGTGACCGGGTATAAAGCAACGAGCCCGGAGCGGCGTCACCCTCAACGACACAATCGCCGCTCCGCACCACCGACGCTCACCGGGTTTCTCTCCCTTTCTTTCTGTTCCACTGAAACATTTGACACAAACTTTGACGTGCGCTTTCTTCTCCAGTTTCAGGTGCATGGAGAGAAATCGCTGACCTCCCCCACCGAACCAGTGCTCACAAAAACACGTGTAACTCAGGTGCTGATGTTGATGAAGCGGTGAAACTCGGACTACTTACTGATGAGGGTTTTTGTTTTCTCCCCCCCTGATCTGTGCATGTCCCAGAGCTGTGGTTGTTAACACACAACAGGACCAGTCTCTGAACCCACTGATCCACCCGTACACAGCGAAGATCTCCGGTGCTTCTTCTCCCTTTTTTTCTCTCTCTCTCGGTTTCTGATGCATATCAACTCAATTCCTTCAAGTTTGGTTCCTAATGTACAAAAAGAACATGCATAGTTTACTAAAACGCAGACAACCTTCACAATAACACAGTTGTTGTTGTTGTTTTTTATAGAAAACATGAAGTCACAAAACTAACATAACAGGCATTCAGTTAAAAAAAAAACATGTTTAAAAGTCATATAACGCCTTGAAAACTAGAGAACATCCGAGTTATAAAAAAAAAAACACCCATGTTGTTTTTGTTTATCTCATTCAACTCTCGGCCACACGGTCCGCAAAAGCTCTCGAAGTCATAATAAAGGTGTCTGAAAACACACTAAAGCAACGTTTGGCACTTTAAATAAAAGTATAAACTACCCAGCGAACACAAATAGTTGACGATGAAGCCGGACGAGGAGGCTGCTGCCCCCCGGAGAGGCAGGATGCTGTCCTCTCCTGCGGGTCTTCCTCACTCACCCGTCGGCTAGCGTTAGCTCGCACCGCGACCTAAAAATGTGCCTCTTTCCAAACGCGCCCGTGGCCCCCTGAAGACGTCTCCGGGCTCACCGGCCCGGCGTCAATCCTCACGTTTGGAGCCGTTGGTTTTCTTCTCCGCCCTTTACTATCAACCATTCAGCCCGCCGGACTCCGTCGATCTCATCAACAAACCGGACCAAACCAAAGCAACGTGCCACAATAACCACTGCCCGTCAACGTACAGACACAGGTTAGGCCGCAATGCTGTTTCGCTTGGTCCGCGTCTAATTTTCGGCCGAAATACATGAAAATAACCATCGCGTCCACTGCCCCGACTCCCGCAGTAATAATTTCGGGGTGCTAAATTTACCTTTGCGTCGACACACATGGCTTTCTCCGTCTCACAACACTGTACGATTACAGGAAACGGCCAGGGAAGAGCAGGAACTAACATTCTTGCCAGAGAAAGCGTAGAAAGCGTGCCCCTCGGAAGCTACCGGGCGCCGATTGGTGCGTTTTCTCGCGAGCCGGCAGCATACGGCTCTCTCAATGGCTGAGGCAGCTGTCAGTCTCGCTCCCGGGCGGGACGAGGGCTGTAGTTTGGTTGAGAGAACAATAAATGCGGCCTAGCTGGGATCATTTGACTCAGTGATCTCCAACATTGTCTTTTTTTTTTTTTTTTACAGCCGGAGATGACCGTGTTTTAATGTACCGGACGGTTAGAGCTGACTGGGGGAAAATACACGGTGTTTTAATGATTTTTTTTTATAGGGTTAATGGAGTCCACAGACACCAGACCTGTTTGTGAATGACACACCATCAGTTGTTTTTTTTTTTCAACGTTTTATTACAGTGGCTCAGGGATCAACCCCCCATCATAAATGAGACCTGTTGGGATCTTGTTCAATTACGCTCCAGAAAAACGTCAAGAAAAAAACGCGAGCTCATTACAGCATATCTGATGGTTATTAATATATCTGAAATATTGATAATAGCTTCTCTTCTAGGAACCAATCTGGTGGTTTGTGAGCTTCCATTAGCGATCCGGGTCTGTGGTTGGAGTTTGGCGCCCTCTAATGTCCGCAGACGGAAATGGGAGTATTAACGTTTCGATTGTTTCAAAAGGATTGACCTGCAGGATGTCGTCTAGGCAGAAGCAGGCCCCCCCTATTAACCTCCTTTTGTTGTGGACTATGAATGGCAGCAACAGCAGGATGTTGTTGAATCACAAAAGACTTTAGGAATATGCACAGCATATGCAAATCATCAAGCTGAGACAATAAACGTCTCACAGTTTAGGTCAGGTTAAAAAAAACAAAAAAAACTAAGATGAATGCTACATCATTTCAGATAATGTTTTCTTTCAGCAGAGCACATTTCCAAAGAAAGTCACAACAAATGACCAACTGCTGCACAGCGAATGGCAGCTTTTGTAGGTCCGTCAGGCTTCGGGGGCCCCGGAGGACGGTGCCAACGATGAATGATTATGAAGAATTCAGCCGAGGCATTCGTGTTTACCATTTTTGTTCCTTCTCAAGTTTGATGTCACAAAAATGTAAGAGCACAAGAACAGTGAAAGATGTAAAACAAATAGGGAAGGGCATCATTTTCTGCACTTAAGGATCTTAAGTAAAAAATATTCCATTACAAGTAAAAGTTCTGCATGAAGTACAGAAGTACTAGCAGTAAAATGTAGAGAAAAATGGAAGTAAAAGTACAGGTTTTGTCCCTGTAACTGATGTTAATATATGACATTATTAGATTATTAATTGTAAATCATCAGCTGCTGCTCGGTTTGAACTACTTTATATCCAGTTTTATATAAATAGGTAAAGCAGGTAAATCTGAGGGGTCATCAGATGATTACTGGGAGAACGAGAAGAAAAGAAAGTTCTGATTCACAAATCTGTTTTAAGTTTTTAGATTTTTTTCTCTCATCTTCTGATTTTTGCTTGAGATATTGAACCATTGAAATTAATTTTTAGAGGGTAAAACCCCTATTTTGGTGTAGCTGTTTGAATATAATAGAGGTCTGAAGTGTGACCCTGACTACACACTGACTTTTGTAAGACTTAAGAAGTCCAAAATCTTTGAAACCACTGGTTTACCACAGTGTTGAGTTTTAAAAGCTTGTTATATTAACCATTGTATAAAATCTTCACCTGAAAATGAACTAAAGCTGTCCAATAAATGTAGCAAAGTAGAAGTATAAAGTGGACGAAGATGGAAACACAAAAACAAAGTACATTTACTCAGAGTAAATACTTAATTACCTTCCACCACTGATAGGAACTCAGGTATAATTATGGTCAGAAGAGGCATGGAGTGCGTTCACAGTCTCATCTATTAAAATGAAATCTTCCCCAGCCGGTGCATTAATATGACAGCAAGGGTTAATGTCTTGGTTTTCCATTTTCAGGAATTGCCACTGGTTCGTCTTGAAAATCATAAATATCATTCTGATAATATATGAGAAGGCGAGCAGAAGACAGATGACCAAAAGAAAGAAAGACAGAGAGAGAGGGAGGTTGTGGTCATGAACCAGGGAAGCGTAAGTGACTCCATGTGACACGACGCCGCACTTTATCCACGGCCGACCTGCGGAGACGAGCCCGCCTGCTCGCCAAAGCCTCCATCTGTCTGCGGCCCTGCGAGGAGTATCCGCCACACACCAACCTCATACTCAGTCCCACGCTGGTCTACTTGGTCCACGCCAACGCCAACTCTGCTGGTGGGAGGCGGCTATATTTACAAACAGCTGCCGTGGCACTGTGTACAGCACCGGTACAAGGAGGAGAAATACTGCTCCGTGTAAGCAGATTAAACCATCACACCCTCGATGATTCACAAAATATGGTATTGCTCGCTCACGCGAAGGGACGTACTCAGCCAGATTTACATGATTTTATTGTAACTCCTTGCTTCTTGATAGAAATTTCTTTGTAAATAGACATTTGTTGTAGGATATTAACAGGCATATAGGGGAGCATCAGTCATACATGGCAAGCTTTTTTAGAAACTAGACAAGAAGCAATGTGGAGCATAGCAGTGTTTTAAACACTGAACAGAATTTGCACAGAAGCCTAGATTGCATGATTTGGTCACAATTAAAATATCTTTTATACAAATCCAATGAATATGTATACACCGAAACAGAGCAAATTAACCTCACAGACAAATCACATTTACTTAATGCTTTTCCATCTTTATATCCTCCTCTTCTTTTGGCAATTTCTCCTTTCTGAATAAAACCTGTCCTCTCATGCGCTGTCTGGAGCTACAGATTGAAGCTGTTCTTCTCTTCTCTTCTCCACCTGCACCTCCACCTCCACTCTTCCTTTCTCATTCATTCTCACTCCTGTTCTGTCCAATTCTCCTCCTCTCACCCTCACAGCACACCAGCCATCCACCTTCCTCACAAGGGGAAGACCAGGAAGCCGGAGAAGGTGGAGTACTTCCAGCCTCCCATCAGGTTGCCTCTCTCCAGTCTGAGGTAGGCCTTGTCCCCCTTCTCCATGATCACCAGGCCGGCATTGGTAGCGGCCTCCCTGGTCACATCCTGGTCCCCAGCGAAGGCCGAGATCATCGGCCAGCCGTTCAACATCAGGCTGACCTAAGAGACGGGGGAACAGCGGGGTTTTAGAGAGAGCATGTCCATCCACTGGGAGCGACCGATTTAACGTGTCGCCGAGCTACCTGAATGGTTTGTCTGTTGTAGGCCTTTACGACATGGAAGTTGAAGCTGTACACGCCTCTCCTTGGTGCCAGGAAGACGCTGCTCTCTTGGTCAAAATGATTCCCCACATTCACCAAAATCTGATCAGAAGGTGAAGGAGAGAGAAAGATGATGTATGGTACATATTCATGAGATTGTAAAGGTGTAACAGTGAAAAGAAAAGCTCTTTGGAGACCAGTGAAGGCCGTTGTCAAAAGAACTCTAAGTAACTACATATTTCTATGGATACTCCAAAGTCACGACTTCTTTTTGTCCATTCAGTTACGTTAGACTTAAAAATTACAAGCCATATTTTTACATTTATATTTCCCCTAGCCCTAAATGTTAAAAAAAAAAGCAGCCAGTGCAGCATAATCCAATAGTTTAATGACCAGACGGCGTTTTGAGTTTTAGCCTCCTTGTCATTTACCTTCACTGCCAGAACTCGAATCGTCTGTGCACCTCATCGGCGGAGGACGTCCGTCTACAAAATATTTGGCTTACAGACGCTGTATTTATGGCACCAAAACCTTTTTTTGTTTTTCTGTTAAATATTTAGGGGCAATAGTCTGTAATGGGACTTCTAACTTAAAGGAGCTTTTCACATTATTTTCAACTCAGAAGGTTACTATCAGTTCGCAGTCACGTACTCACATTATCAAAGTAGATGATCATGGTGCGGTTGCTCATGTCCGTGGGCTCGTGGTTGGTCTGGCGGCTGGCGGAGAAGGCCACGCGGCCCGAGCCGGAGCGGACGGACATGCCCAGGGCGTTGCCGGCGGGCTCGGACGAGGGCGTGGAGTCGCACACCACCAAGCACTTCCCCTCAAGGATGATGGGCTCCGTGTCATTCTGGGCCCCGGACCCCAGAGGCCCCCACAGCAGCAGCACACCCAGCAGGATCGGGACGTCGAAGTGGACTGACCCGAGGGGCATGACTGAACCTGGGATGTTGAGTTAAATATCTCTAATTGATGTTGCTATGGAGAAGTTTAAATAAACATGCTACGGTTACAGAAACGGCCCTTTTCTGCAACCTCTGAGTTCAGAGTTTGTTGGACTAGAATAGAAAGAGAGAAACAAACTGTCCTAACTTGAACCTCTAGAGGCAGTTTTGACCGGTGCCATCAGTAATGCAGCAGAACCAGCAGAGGAATGGTTCCTTGGTCAGAGCTGTCAAACACAGTCTCTTTGTTTTGCCTGCAACAAACCCCAAATCCCTTCAGCGTCCTACGTGCTGTGTCAACAGGGTCCAGAATGACAATCACACACACACAAAAAAAAAATCTCCTGGGTATTTTCAAGTTGATTCTTCAGCAAAAAAAAAAGACAAGGAGATGTAGCTGGGGAGAAGAGAGAAGTTGAAGATCCGAGTTCAGGCTTTAGCTGATGGAGAAGAGGATGTAAAATGTTTGAGGAAGAGGTGAAAGGAAAGAATGAAAAAACAGATGAGGTAAGATTCTGGAGAGGTGACAGGAGAAGGATACAAGACCCAGAAGGGAGCGAGAAGGAGAGCGGGAGCGGGGGAACAACTCCACTGAGTGACCATCTGTCTTCTCCACGTACCCCCACCTCTCCCTCCCAACACGCATTCCCTCACTCGCAACACACACTTTCTCTCTCACTTGTGCTTTTTGTTTCACACATACAGTACATAAAAATATCACTTTTTGCTTTACTTGCGTTTATTCCTCTTGCAGGTGTTTTAATAAAGACATTAAATTGGGGATTATTTTTTTCCCTTTATGTGATTCATGTGGTTCTTTTTTCAAATTTAGCAACAACATGAGTGAAAAATGATCCTCCTCAGCTTTGTCACAATTTACTACATCAAAAACAAACACAGCAGCTTCCCTGATTGGACAAACAAAATAATCTACTATTCACTGTAAAACAAGTGCTCTAACATTATTTGACTACTAACAATTACAGGATTAAAAGTTAAAAAAAACATAATCACCTGTTTCCATCTGAACAATCTTGTACTCCATATCAAGTGCAAACAGTTTCCTCCCCGGCTGAAATCTGCTCAGAAATCCTGGTTCTCCTGTCACATTATTTCAGAGCGTGTCAGTCGGGCTGATCGTAACCGAGTCAGAGTACGTTGTGATCTCCGTCTCTCTCCCTGTGAGTCTTTTCTTGGTCTCTTTCTCAGCCACCTCCCCTCCTCCCTCCCTCCTCTCTTGTCTGCTTCTTTCTCACCCTGTGTTACAGCCGCCCACTCACCTATACAGTAAAATAAAGAAAAATAACTGAGCACCTTCAAAAAGCTAAGATAGCAAGTGGGTGGCAGTTTTTTTTTTTTTTCAAATTAGAGATTCCCTCATGTGTGTTTTCCAGTTATAAAAGATAAAATGCATATTTTTGCTGTAACTTCATGTGAAATCATTCACAACGTACTTAATGTAACCAGGAAGCTTCTTCTATATGAGACTGTAGCAAATATAAAGCCGGTTTAACAGGTTTTTAGCACAGGTTGCTCTTAAAGATTTTGTTTTTGTGCCTTTTTGAGCACATACATTTATAACCCAGCTTGGTGAAGATACACTTCATGTATTGACAAATGTAGACGTACCTAAATGTAACCCAAGTAGACCGCTGGAGATCCCTGGGAAAAGGTATGACGAGCTAGCGACCAATTGTTCGCGCCATTGAACTTTTACATCCTTCTTTGGATGTTCTTATGTTTTGATGACCTGAGTTTCTAATCACCATTGACTTATATAATATTGAACAATGTCGCTATCTTGATCCAAAACTGATTTCTATCGTTCAAAAAGAAGAAAAAGGTCCAACGCCCTCTTCTGGCTGGGTTACAAACGGCCAAGTAAACCTGCTCTTGTACCCAGAATTTGTTTTTTCTTTCAGAGTTTATATCTAGTAGTAAACTGAGCTTTTTTTTAGAAGCATCCTGGACAGTAACCTGTCACCTGCGAGTTCATTGGCTTCTTGTTCAGGTGCTGGTAATCGTCCTGTCTGCGTCACCCTGCAGAAGGCTGTTTGTGCTGCTATGTGTGCGTTGTAACCCAGTTCAGTTTTAAAATGTACAAGCATTGTTTTAGGAATTTTACCATCAAAAAGACATCTGAACGAAGGCTTTTTGTCTTTTGCCAGAAGAAGCATTGGACCTTTTCTTCATTATGAACTTTTTTCTGTTACCCAACTAAAGAGCACCTTCATCACACCAGTTTTAACTTGCGAGCCCTCTGGTCTCCTGGTCACAGTTTTAAAAGATGCAGTTTTGGCTATTTGCTGAGAAAGAAGTCGGGCGGAGGGAAGAGAAGAAGCAGAGAAAGTTATGGCAAAAGGTTCCAGCAGGAGTTTGTGTGGTTACAGAGATGGAAAAGGACTCGACACTGTTTTATCTTGACCTGGCTTTATCTAAGTCAAACCAGCACTGTGGCCAACAGAGTTAATATCTGCCCATCCTCTCCATCGCCTCAGATTTTGACCAAAGAGATGCGACTGTTGAGCTCAGCCTTGTAGAGTCCAAAGCCCAAGCACACAGGCTGAGAGAAGGTGGTGGAGAAAGTGTGCAGGTGGATCAGGTTGTTGGAGGGTCCCACCTCAGAGAAGGCGATGGTGCCTCCGCCGTAGTCCACAGCGACGGCCAATCGGTTGCCGGTCATTTGGTACGCGAGACGGGTCTTCCTGCGGTTGTGCCAGGCTGCGAGCTTTTTGTCGTGTTGCTGCGTCAGGCTCCATGAAACCTGGACATTTAACAAAGAAAACTGTTTACCTCTCAGTTTAAACTACAGATGAAACAATTAGTGATGAGTTGATAAGTAGAAAAGTAATTGTTGGTAACATTTTTTTTTAAATCATTGCTTCACAAATGTAAAGACCTGCTGCATTTCTTTTTTTTTCTATGACCGTAAACTGGATTCTGTAAAATGTGACGCTGCACTCTGGAAAATTGTGATAGGATTTGAAAAAATAAATAAATAAATCCTATTTTGTGACACTTCACAAATTATCAATCTGTTGACTGATCAAGTAAATAATGACCAGATGAATCCTTGTTGCCACCATGGCCAAAATCTTGAGTGGTAGATAAAGACACTTGTACATGTTTTTACAATAACCAGGGTCCTCCCCCCCGCTAAACTGCATGAGTGCCTGTATACACATCAGAAACACACTGTGCCATCCATCAAGTCAATTCTCAAGCTATGGGAAACATTGCAGGATATTTCCATGTTGTTCTACACTACAAATATTGAAGATATTACAAACATGATTTTACCAGTAAATCAGCGCTATATCACTTTTGAATCATTGATGTAGATGGCTGTCGCCCAATAGAATTTGATTGGAAATATTGAGCAGCTTTAGATCACTAGAGGAACACAGCACGAGGGCTCTGTTTTCAAACCTAACTTTAGCTACTCTGACAGATGACTAAATGAGTAAAAGTTCAAAGGAAAATTCAGTTCAACAGCCTTTTCTTTTTCACTAAAGCTGCACCAAACTAATGCAGAGATGGGGTCCTGGGGAAAATGGTCAAAAAAACCTTGACATTCAAATATTACTGGTATCAGAAAGATGCTCCCACTCATTCCATTAGTTTACAAAATCAACATATTAATGTTATATCATTAATTAAATTTAAAAAAAAAAAATCCCTTTAAATGATGCAATCAGCTAAACTAAACAGCTTTGTGGTACAAATGTATACCTTGTTGTTACCGAAGGCATTCCCCTCTTTGCCCTTCCGTCCGATGGCTCGATAGCAGACGCTGACGTCCCAGAATCCCTCAGTCTCCAGCTCCCAGTAGTGAGTCCCAGAGGAGAACGCCTGGATCGTGAGGACCTGCGGCCAGTGGTCGAAACGTTCGGGATGAACGGCGCAGGGCAGGCGGCTTTTAACCCGCACGACTGAACGCAGGTCATCGGAGATGTTCAACAGAGGATGGGCTGTGTTTGTGTCCAGAGTTAAAGGACTGGTTACTGTGGAAACAGAAATGAAAACACAGAAACTTTCTTGAGGTACAGTGCAGTTGTGCTCGTTATCTGACTCCTTGTTTACTTTTTATGTACCGAGAAGTAGTTTTAGTCAATGCCCATTTATCAGTTAAACCATCATAAATACATTCTTAGTTACCATACATAGACTACTTATGGTCCTTTGCCATATGAAACATAAGGATGCCATGAAAACATTTCTTTGATTACATAAAATACCAAAAAGGATGTTGAAAGGATATATTTTAGATATGCAGAAATAGGCTTATGTACTTTGTTGCTCAGAGTTAGATGATAAGATGGATATCACTGATTTGTCCATTACACATTAATCAAGGAGACGATTAGCTAATGTTAGCATAAAGGCTGGGATGAACAGCAAGCCAAAAGTAAGCAAAAATTCACAAACTGACATTTCTCACTAATGAACACATCACATCTTGTTTGATTAATTTGAACCAAAAATAAAAGAAGAAAGTTTTTTTAAGAGCAGTTTTGTGCCAACACATCCTCATACAGAACCAATAGAACATTTGCCAAAGCGACATACAGTGTACGACCATTGGAGAGAACCACAGTCAGTACTGGACCTTGGTTGTCAAGCCAATGATAATATACACATGGTTAACATTGTGAAATCATCGCAGTTTGGTTTGCTTTAGGCACCAAAATGTTGCGGTTGGTTTAGGCAAAGATGATGGTTTGGGTTATAATAAGGTTAGGTTAGGTTAGGTAGTTACTTTATTAATCTTATAACCTTATAACCTTATTATAACCCAAAACATCATCTTTGCCTAAATAATGTATTTTATTTTAAAGGTTCAGTGTTTAGGGGCATCTATTGGCAGAAATGGAATACAATATTCATAAATATTTTATAATTGTTTTCGTATGTGTATAATAACACTATAAATAGTGTGTAGTAACCTGAAATGAATAATAGTGTGTTTTTGTTACCTTTGAATGAGCCTTAACACTCCTCTTCCACCCGCCATTTCGCATCACTATGTTTTTATGGTAGCCAAGAATGGACAAACAAACCCTGGCTCTAGAGAAGGCCTTTCACATTTATTTGGGAGTTTGGCGACCATCGTATATTCTTTTACACACTTGGTGTGGGGGTGTTTAGTTGGTTGCAATGTGCAACCTCACCACTAGATGCCACTAAATCCTACACACTGCTGCTTTAAAATAAGTTCTCACAGAGGACACGAAAAACAGTCCTGGCTGAAAGCCATATATTTGATCTATCTAATTTCCCCTGACATCGTCCTACATGCAGTCTGTCACTCTTCATACAACCTAACTTGACTTTATCCTCCCGTCACAATTATTACAACCACTGGACGGTTTGTTTGTGAGGGACTTAGGCCAGAGATACGCTGGCGCCTCACTTCCTCACTGATTCCAGTCTTTATGCTAAGCTAACCAGCTGCTAGTTTTAGCTACACATTTAATGGACAAATATGAAAGTGGCATCAATCTTCTTATCTAACTTTTGACAAGAAAGCAAGCAATGCATTTCCCTAAAAAATATCAAACTATTCAAACTATTATTTGGACGAGCACGTGTCACCCATTTATTTCTGCCACTCACAGAGCTCCCTCTTCAGTTCACTGAGGCAGCGCAGGGTGCCGGTGATGAACTCTCGATACTTGCTCTCTATGTCCTCCAGGATGTGCTTCCTGTCCAGACTGATTGGGTCAGGGACAAAAATTGGGCCGTGCAGGTCGGCTAATAACCTACAATACAAAGCGCAACACACAGAGCAGGATTATAATCTGTAGGAAATACGTTAACGCTTGGTTACATGAAATAACTGCTTTAATCTAACTGTTTCTATGTTTTTCACACGCTCCCAAACATGCAAAGCTCCACACACGTCACCACCGCTCTGGACTTACTTTGTATCATCCGATTGAAAGGCCTGAGGACAGAAAAATGAAGGACAGCTGAGAAAAACATAAACTGATTCATTCCCAGCAAGAATTACAATTGTCCCTGTGAGTCTGTGTATAAAACCGCAAAATAATCCCTACAAGGTTACTCCATCTGCGACTGACTGTGTATGTCTTACTGTAATAATAATCATGCTGAACTCTCTGGGCTGTGATACATAAAGTCCTTGGACTCTTTTAAAGACTGAAAAGCTTTACCTGATAACAGAGTTCAATAAGGACAGCGATGAGATTTTTATCTGCTGAAAACTACATTGTGTACTAAAGTGAACGGCATATGAATGAATTGTCAGTGTACTTATAGCATCCAACCAAAATGTTCTGTTACAGCAAGTGCCAACACATTACCAGTGATGCACCATTTAAAGATACATGATTTTCACAGGTCTGATCTGCCCATCATCATGCAGCTGCTAACGTTATTGGAAATAGCATTTACGTCACTTAAAATATAACTTTTTTTGATTTTCCCATGGACCTGAAAGTTGAGCAGCGAGCACACACCCAATTTTGGGTTACATTTTTGGTGAGGAGAAAGAAGTCGCAGGGAGCCAAATCCGGTGAGTGGGGAGTGACGATTGAGGGTGAACATTTTTTAGATGTGCTGTAAGTGGGTGCGTTGACATGTTGGAGAACCAAAGTACCATTGCGCCCCATCAGACACCTCAGAATGTCACCGTAGAGCTCGGTGTTGACAGTCTGACTCTGGGGGACGAAGTCCCGGTGCACAATCCCGCATATCTCAAAGAAAGCCCACACGGTTGCGCTACTAACCTGCCACGCCTTCTTCAGTTTTGTACAGTGACGTTCTCACCTTCTTGAAATGTGAATTTATTCTCGCAGGCTTTCTGAAGCATTTTAAGGCTCTCTGTTGTAGATTTCCCAAGTTCGATGCAAAGTTTGATTTGAGGTCTCTGCTCAAGACCATAGCAAAATGCGCACATACCAGTGGTGACTACAACTCATGTGTAACACAGGCGGTGATGCTGAGCAAGAGACGTAACTTGGAATACTTTCACTCCATGTGCATTAGTGTGCACAGGAGCAGTCTCAGCGCTTTTTGATCACACCTCGTACACAGAGTAGTGGCAGAAAAATGATGACAAGAAACGAGGGCGCAAGAGATGTAACGAAGGCGGATTAGATCTGAGCACGTTACATTTCATTACATTTAACTTCTGAACAGCAGTGGTGTCCTTAGACAAATTAAAATTTTGACCCTGCGATGTATATGAAAAGTTAAGAGATCACCAAAGTTATTACAGTATTTTTCATCCTGAGGGGGAGATGAATATCTGTACCACAGTTTATGGCAGTCCATTAAACATAATGAGACATTTCAGTTGGAACCACAACTTTAAACTTCATTGTGGTAAAAGAAGAAAAATCAGGGGATCGCCAAAATCATTAAGTACATCCACCGAAGGCCATCAATGTCTGCATGTCAAATTTAGTTCCAATACATTCAGAAGATGTTGAGATACATCTCAAGATATATTTGACAACTTTGACCTGCTGATGGCACCAGGGAAAAAGTAAGAGGATCCCTGTACAACCTCATCTGTACAACATGGTAATCTTTTCATCATATATTAATCAGGACTACCACGATCCGATTTGTATACATTTCAATGACCCAGTCCTCGACAAATGTAGCACTGGTAATGTACAGCAGAGTGCGTGTCCGGCACCAGGTCTTACCCAGATGAGCAGGAAGGGGTCTGTCTCTGACAGCAGTGTGGCCAAGTAGTGCTGGATGTTCAGCGTCTGGTTCATGTCACCCTTCACTTTTAAGCAGTCCTCATGGACACGCTCTGTGACCTGCTGCCTCTCCTTCCTGGTGATCTCCCGCAGGGCCATATCCAGCTTCTTCACCTGGACCTGCAGGTCAGAGCTCAGGTGCTCCACCTGGGCGTCATCCTGCTTCAGAGAGTCCTGGAAGCGGTGAGGAGAGATTGGTGGATGGCTGACAGATCAATGATCAAGATATAATCAAAGGATGCGATCCATTTTAATACATTTATAGTTGGAAAAATGCAAATCTGCAGATTATAGATGATGATGATTTATATTTTGGATCTCTTGTGGTCTGATGGTGTAAAGGTAAGAATAATTTCGACTGAGAGTCATTATGTTGGGTTTTCTTGGTGCAGATGAGATATTTCTACTCACAGCCATGGCAGAATCCATGTTCTCATACTCTTTGAGAATTCGCTCTCCATCTTTCAGTTTTTCCTTTGCTTTTATGAACAGTGTCTGGAGAATGACCTGTGACATCAGACATTGAGTATTTCAAAAACCACGTACCGACATGCAAACATGAAAACACACTTTGACTGTACATCCATCCCACTGACCTTCAGGTCCTCCTCCACCTGCTTCAGCGCCTTCACTTTGTGCTTCTCGTGGCCTCCCTCCAGCAGACAGTCACAACACACGTACATCCTCTCGTCGGCACAGTAGTAGCGGAATATCTCCATGTGCGTCAAGCACCTTCGCTGTGACAGGTCCCCCAGTGGATCCACCAGCAGGTGGGTGCTAAACGCCGGCCTCTCCAGATGGGGCTGGAGGTGTTCGCTGCACAACGACACCTCACACCTCAGGCAGGTCTTCACAGCCAACGCTGGCAGCCCGTTCTCCTGCACGGGAGGGCAGCAGTCGCACAGCACTTCGCCGTGCTCCTCGTGACACTGGGGGCAGGTGAAGTGACCGTTTGCTTTGCCCTGGCTGCACAAGGCCTCTCGGATGCAGGCGGGACAGAAGCTGTGACCGCAGGGCAGCGGGTGGGCCTGACTGAAACTGTCTCGGCACACAGAGCAGGTCAGCTCCTCCTCCAGGGATCCCATAGTGAGCGGATAAGTGGTCCCTAATGATGTATGTGTGTGTAAGTGTGTGTGTGTTTGTGTTACACAAGGCTACAATATAATTTGCACAACAGAGAAAAAACAAAAACATACTGATTAAATTTCACACAAAACCTCAAGTCATTCTTGTTGTGGATCTGTGCAGCACCAAATCAAAGGAGATGTTTGCAACAGTTGCAAGTTTATGCTACATGTATAAGCTACTAAGGACACAGCCAGCAAACAGCTGGTGACAAGTGGGAAGTCCTCGTTTCACTCAGACCAGTAATCCTGTCTACAGACAGCTCTTTTGCCTTCAGTGCTCTATGAATAGAGTACTTAACAATGTAACCACTTTTACTGGAAAAACAGAAGGTGGTTGGACAAAAATAACAGAAACACCAGATAATCTGATGTTGAGAAATACATCAACATTACAAAAAAATGAGACCGAGTTAAATCAAATCCCCCTGGACATGTAAAATGACCATTATAGCTCCTGGAAGGTTCACAAGCTCGTTAAATTTAACCATGCAATTGACCAAATAAACAAAAACACAGTAAGAGTAAAGCAAGCTATGATTCTTTTTTTTTTTGTCAGTGAAAGGGTAAAGGGTAAACGGAGTAAAACACCGACCCCGGATAAGCATTAACTGGGCTCAGATCCAAGCTGTTGCAGAGGAGAGATCATGAGCTCATCCTTGACAGCTCGTTAGCCTGATCCCGTCTAGATGTTTTTTTGCTTTAATGCTTATTTTAATTATCAACTCCTACATTCAAGTCTTAACTACAGTTTTACGAGTTTTCGGTGGGGGGGGGGGGGGGGGGGGGGTTAATTGAAAGAAGAGAAGTGCACTTCTTTACCTGCTGGTGTCCTGGTGCTTGTGGACCGCAGCCATCGGTGAGGGCGTGTGTTGCTTGTGCTTGACTGGAGTTTAATCCCGACAGATTCGCTGCATTTGTAGAGATCACCTGACCCTGAGGTGGGCGGGGCACACGGAGAGCAACATTAGATCGCTTTGAACTCAATAAAGATGTGTCTGTCGTCAGATGGCCTGTCTCGAGAACTCCTGGTAATTACTGTTCATCCACTATTTAATACATTAGCTAATTGTGGGAAGGTATTTCTCTCTGGTTAATCTCATTAAAATATACAGCAGTTGCTCCACAACCCCATTTCCAAAAAAGTTGGGACAATGTGTAAAATTGCACTGCATTAAAAACAGACAATTCTGCAGTGGAAATCACTGCATAGGCTCAGAGACATCTTCCTCCTTCTCTGGGCCCGAACTCATTTAAGATGGACTGAGGCAAAATGGAAAACTGTCCTGTGGTCTGACAAAATGCAATTTTAAGTTATTTTTGTAAATCATGATGGACACTGCATTTGCCGGGCTAAAGAGAGAGGGACCATCCAGCTTGATATCAGCGCACAGTTAAAAAGTTAGCATCCGTGGCGGTATGAAGGTGTACTAGTGCACATGGTATGGGTAGCTTGAACATCGAGGAAGGCACCATTAATGCTGAATAAAATGTAAAGGTTTTGGAGCAGCATATGTTGCCATCCAGACAACTTTTTCAGGGAAGACCTTTTTTATTTCAGCAAGACATTTTGCACATATTACAACAGCATGGCTAAAAGAGTCGGGGGGCTAAACTGGCCTGCAGTCCAGACCTGTCATCCATTTAAAAAATTTGGCACATCATGAAATGAAAAATAAAACCCTGAACTGTTGAGAAGCTGACATCATATATTGGGCAACATCTGGGAACGGCAGAGACCACTTATTGGAGGTTTCAGAGTATTGCTGGAAGAAAATGTGATGCAACACAGTGGTAAACATGCCCCTATCCTAACATGCTGCTGGCATCAAATTCAAAATGAGCATATATTTTGAATGGCATTTTTCTATTGCACTTAAATACATCATGAATCTGGCAGCATAAATAATGAAATGCTACAGGTGGAGAAAGCAACAAGTTGTACACTTAACAAGGAAACCAAGGTATCTACCACATTTAGAGATATTGGAAGTAGGGATGCAATGATTATTTCCTTCATCGATTAATTTGTGGATTATATTCTTAGTTTTAGTTTTAGTTGTTTGGGCTTTAAAATGTCAGAAAATGCTCAAATAAAAAATGTCAACCAGGATGGAAATGTCTTATGTAGTCCTGACCAACAGTCCATAAGCAAAATATATTCAGTGTCTTATCCAGGAGGACTAAAGGATGCAGAAAATATTCACATTTAAGAAGCTGGAATCAAAGAATTTGTATTTCATTGAAATGGAATTGATTATAAAAAAAATAGATGGCATTTTATTTTCTGTCGATAAACTGATTGATTGATTGTTTAAATCGTTGCAGCTGTAACTGGCAGAACCTTTGTGTTTTGACAGACATGCTGCAATGTATTATTCGGTCTCATACACAGGGGGATGCTTCTGGTCCAGGTGTACAGGCCAGTTTTGTTGATTTCTGTTGACTGTGTGCTCAACATGAGGGAGAGGACCTTGGGTAAGATATCAACAAGTACAGGTGCACAAAGCCTCGAGGTTAAACAGCTAGTAAAACAAGCAAGGCTGAAACACAGAGCCTTTGTCAAGGTAACATTTCTGCTGTGCTGTTTTTTGTTGTTGCTGTTGGCTTCTCCCAAGAGAGAAAATAAAAGTGAGTAATCTGAGGAGGAGAGAGGTAACTTCACAGTTATGTGAGAAACTGCATGTTTTTATCTGTTGACAGTAAATAGAGTACATCTTTTGTTTCCACTGATCAATGTGGAGGAATTTGTGGTGCTGCATTACTCTAATATGCTGCTTAGTGAATTTAATGTTTTCTCCACCTTATTGACGTTAATCTTGGATCAATTAGTAATATTTATTCTTCAATTCCATTTTAAAGGTGACTTTGTGTTTCTGTTCCCGACTGTGATTCAACATTTAATCTTCATTTGTGGCGATCAAAGTTATTCACTTGTGATTTTACAAAGATTTGACATTTTTTTCAGAAAGATTTGTTCACTGAAACGAAGCACCAAAACAGGTGCACATGGCAAAACGGATTATATTCCACTTGCTGTCCCTTTTTAAAAATCCTCCCAAATTCTGTTTGTAATTGTTAATAGAAAAGTGGAAAAAAAAACCTTTCTAAGTATTCCAAGTTACATCACGATTTGGTGACTACTGGACTTGAGTTGTTCAGAGTGGCATTCACACTTCTAGAGGGGCAGATGGTTTCTGTCCAAGACCAAAGAAGGTCCATCAGATCAGGAGCAACCAGGTGGGTTTTCTTTGACATTCACTGGGTTGTGCACCATGAATTTGTCCTCCAGGGTCAGACTGTCAACACCCAGCTCTACTGTGATGTATTGAGGCGTCTGAGGGAAAATGTGTGAAATGGTGTATGTCATGATTTCTGCAGAGAGGTATTACGTGGTTGACCAAGGTGGTACCACAAAAAAAAAAAAAAAAAAAAACGCAAAGCTATCCATCCTCATCCCACATCGCATTCTGATACTTTCACTGGCCTATTGGCCACTTGCTTAGGTTTTCTTCATCCAAATTCTTGTGGTTACTCCATCCCAAGAGTAGGGCCATTAAAGATTAAATGAAAAACAGGAAGGAGATTTTTTTTTTTGGGGGGGGGGGGTTCTGAGTATGGTGTTGAGGACGCACACCGTCTCGTTCTTCCCCTTCAGTCTGAGGAACCTTTTTCCTCTCTAAAAGGTGACAATTCCTCAAGTGCAGAGGACTCTGTAAGGGATTTGTGTGGTGTTTCAATCTACTGATAGGCTCTTTAATCTATATTTTCATTTGGAGGGACACAGCGGAAGCTTTTCCTTGCTTAAAAATAACCCTCTAATGAAGCTCAAAGAGTTTCAAGACGCACTAACAGAAACTTCCCAGGCAGAGACGGCTTTATAATTAATTGAATAAGTACTTTAACGGGGACTGCAACTGAAAGGGAGTCCTTCATCATGCCACTTGTTTTGTAGCTTCCAGTGCCTCATCTGTTTCTCACATGTTAGGCTTAATTGCTTTGAATTTCTAAATTACATCACAAACCATAGGTGTCAATTCTTCTGTTGTGATCTCACTAATTAGGAAAAATGAAGTCAGGTGAAGAATGCTCCAGAGAGAGCTGACATTAGCTAAAATCTGGAACAGGTTTTCTAGTCAGAAGACCTTCAACCGTGAATACTCTTACTCAGCTAACTCAGTAAGCATTCGTAGTGGCATAAGTCTGGTCAAACTCAAGCAACTAAAAATGTAGAGATCAGAGCAGTGGTTCTTAATGTCAGACGGTCGCCCACATCTGAGTCCGGTTCTGTCCGAGACTATCAATCGGTGCTGGCTTTGCTTTACAAGACCTTTATCTAGACTATTAGACCTTTTGTAGTCAGTATTAGGAGGAGGGCATTTGTCTGTACAGAACAAGAACAAACTAAACAGGGTTGTTAAGAAAACTGGGGATCCAATGTGCAGGACCACTTACATGAGAGACCAGTACACATAGACTTGAGCTCTTAAGATCACAGCAGATCCACTGAACTCTCTATGGTCCGAATACACACTCCTATGTTCAGGGCGAAGGTACAGCATGCCCACAATTACTTGTTCGTTTCATGCAGCTGCTTATCGGATGGTTGGAATTGGCACTCTCTTGCACTTTATGTACTTTATCAGTTTACCAAATGCTGTTTTTATTATGCTGTTTTATGATGCTTTTTATCTTATGGTATTACATTTTTGTCAGATTATGTGCTGTCATGGGGTTGTTGTTGTTGTTGATGCTCTTGTGCAAAACAAATTCCAAAACAAAGGTTTTCATTCATTCCTGTTGTAAGGGAGTTTTTCCTTCTCACTGTTGCTCATGTGGGAATTGTTGAAATGTTGGCTTCTTGTCTGTACTATAGGTCGTGACCTTATAATGTAAAGTGCCCTGACATGATTTATGGTGTGATTTAATAATATATATATATATATATAAATAAAAACCTGAAATTGAATTACAGCTGGTCGAGTTTCCCAGGGACACTAACACCTTAAGGGCCAACCCTAATGCATGGCAGCTGACTCGTAAAGTAAAGTAAAGCAGATGTCTATAAGCATAAATTAATATTTTTGAACATTATCTGTCAATTGTGACAAAAATGTCTTTGCTTATTATTTGTTATTTTTTTTCCTGATTTTGTCCTGGTTTTTTTCTGCATTTTTTTTTTCCTGTTCTTTACTGATTATTTTCAAACACATGCACAACGTGCCCTGCTGGTTAATATTATCAACACAGTTATCGTGTAAAATTAGTAAATATGTGGCATTAAAGCTCATTGACATACCACTGACTTTTGTCTTTGAGAGACACCTAGTGGCTTTATTGTGGTAGGATGTAAACTACTGCACCTGTCAGCCACAGCCTATCAGGAGACATTAATATAAGACAACAATCAATGCCATGGTAATAAAAAAAAATGGTATCAAGTTGGGAAATTGCCAAACCAAGTAGATTCAATAAGCACATGGTCAGTTCAGCCACATTTGAGAGGTGTACTGAACACAAAATAACAACACAGAAGTTTTTCCACGACTAAGGAGAATTCATGAATAATATGTGCTTTAAGGGTCTTTGAAGAAAGATAGATTAGGCTGTAACCATTCAGAGAGGAACCTAAATCCATTAGATGTTTTTGATAATAAACTCCACATGTTAAGAGGAATTCTAGTTTCCTTTAATTCTGTATATTTGATATTATCTCCAAATGACCAAGTTATGATGCACTAGGCCTTAATCCTGCTCACTGTTGTTTATTTAATCATTCATAAAAACTTAAATCCAGTGCATTGTGGGTCAGAGTGTATAGGAGCCATTGCATACGGGGATAAGTAATGATCTAACCTTTAAAATTCTGCTATCACTGAGATTTCTTTTTTATTTACATTTTTGAATTTTCATGACTGCAATGGGACCACCACATTTGCAAATCTTAAATGAGCCTGGTTCAATGTGTGCGTGTGTGTTCCCGGGCCTGTAGTCCTATGTGACATGCACACTGAGAGCCAACGTGGAGGTAACCGTGGTCAACTGTTTCCCACAGGACCGTCTGGCGGCGAGGGCCATTAATTATAAGAGACAGGGAGACAGACAGCTAGCCGGCTAAGAAGGCAGGCAGGCAGGCAGGCAGACAGACAGACAGACAGACAGTCAGTCAGTCAGTCAGTTAGTTAGTCAGTACCGCAGCGAGAGCGCAGACAGGCCGGACAGGAGCAGGCCCCGACACATACAAAGAGAGGAGGAAGAGCACCACGCACGGCCGAGAAAAGCCATCCTCCCTCCCCCCCTGTAGCGGGCACACAGCTCTCTGCACCGCCCGCGTCTGCTCCCGCCGCCGGACAATGAGTAAATCCATTCAGGCATAACAGCCCTTTTGTCATAAGAGAAAGAAACGCGATTTGCGACGGAGATAAATAATTGAAAAAAAATGCGGCTGTCCGACTGCGCATCCCTGGGAGTGAATAGGGAAATGCTGCGCCAGTGTCCCGGCTGAGAGACGGAGCCGATCTTCCCCAACATAAGCTCCTGAGCTTCTCACCCTCCCCTCTTGTCATTACACAATATCGCTGCCAAAAAATCATCGTTTCCAACATGGTAAGTTGTTTTTGTGTCTTATTTAAAAGAGGGTTGTGTCGGCGACGAGCGGCCTGTGGGGGAAATGCACATCCGGGACTGTCTTTGTCGGAGAAGTCATAATATTTTATGAATCATAACTTGTTATGATGTGGGAGCGCGCGTGGCGTGCAACAGGTCGCCGTACAGTAGCGGGGACGCGCATCTCACCGCCGGGTTTTTGCGCTGGTTTCTAAACATTGAGGTTTTTGAGATATAAACCGTCCGACCATCGTATAGACGCGATCTAACTGACAAGATGGCACGAAAAATACGAATGCCTTGTTGGCACGACAGAGTTCGCCTTAAAAAGCGGCGATATACTCTGTTTTTGACTGTTTGGTAACTATCAGAGTTATCACTTCTTCTCGCAGACAAAATATGATCGATTACGCAATGACGCGCAGGTTTACAGCCGAATGATTTCCGTTTTAATCCCTTTATTTTTCGGAAATCACTGACTGGTTTAAATGTGTCCTCATAGGCCTAAAACTGAAATATATAAGTCCGGTGGTAAACTGCAGGTTATTAATGAAACTGATAGGTGCCACTGTTCCAACAACAAAGGCGACCTATTTCAATAATTCAGACTCAAATAATTACCCGATTTTATTTCTGATCTGTATTCAATCATTCAGACTGCATTTTATTATTCTGTCCCAGCCCCAGAGAGACGGTGGGGGGGTGGAGGGCTGACAGCCAGGCCCCGGGTGAAAAATTATTTTTCTCCTCACTCTGGCTGTGTGTCTTTCTTTCACTACCTAACTCCACGTGGTAAGCAGTCGGGATGAGGGTGAAAAGGGAGCATTGTGCCTGCAGTCAGTGGCCTTATGTGTTGGAGAGGCTCTGAGAGGGTGATGTTCACTCAGCTGTGCTCCCTCAACGCCATTGTTGCAAATTCCACCTCATTTCAGCCGCTCTGTTTACCGAGCTGCAAACAGGAGCCTGTTTTTGGAGGCAGCGGGAGCGACATGAAATCCCGCTCACGTACGGCGCACACCTTCAATCGGCTTGAAAATGTGTGTGTGTGTGTGTGTGTGTGTGTGTGAGACACACAACAGGTTTGATTTAATATCAAGAAACAATATTTTTTTTGTGTGTGTTGGCTTTTCTCCTACTTGTGCGCCCACCTTCACTCTGTTACGCACAAAAAGCTTTGGTAAGGTTTCAGATTTACTCGTATCAATTATCGGGAGCCTCGGCAGGGGCCACAATGTGATGAACTTGGGCGTCAATGTATGAGGATTTACTAAAGAGAGGCAGTGGACTCTTGGCTCAAAAGACAGGGTGTTCACTCGCCATTTGAATGCAAAGTAGTGGATGAACAAGTGAGTGTGTGTGTGTGTGTGTGTGTGTGTGTGTGTGTGTGTGTGTGTGTGTGTACACAGAAGAGAAGGAGGGCCAACGGTGAGTTTTAAGAAAAGGGAGACTTGTTGAGAGAAACTGTCACACATGCCTCTTTGGCTCTTCAGTCCTGTTTTTTTTTCTCTTTCTTCTCTGCACCACAATGCCACCAACGTGGACCTGCTTTAATAAGTCTAACCCACCCGGATCATGCAGTGTCACATTTTTTTGAAATGATACTTTAGTTTTTTGTTTTTTTTTCATATATTTGATTTAGATACCTACTTTTTTCAGCGTGCAGGGAGACAGAGTAAAAGTTGTGTGTTGGCCAATGCGCCCCTGCGTCGGTCCCATCCTGCAGAAGCATGTCCCGTCGGAAACAGAAACGACCCCAGCAGCTTATGAGCCTGACCCTCGGTGCCTCTCGGATACTTGAGCATGGTGAGACATAGACCTGTATCAAAACAATGCTGGTTATTCAGTAGGACGAGATTCACGTTGGATGCTAAGTTCAGACCTCAAAGGAGTCACTTTTCCTTATAGTATGCAGAGTTTGTGCCTGTTAATATGTGCAAGTATATTATTATTTGTATTATTATATCATATGATGTAACAAATGACTTAATTGCCCAATCTCCTTTGGGAAATGGCAGTTTTAAAACAGTTTTTTATGTTTTTAATCTTGCTAAGATGTACCCATTTAATCATTTTAAACTTCATTTAAAATTTGTATTGAGAGTTTAACAATTGCTGTGCATGTTATACTTGTTTTCTAAGAGAAGGCTTGTTGGACTTACTAGAGTACCATCTTTAATTCATTCTGTGTGCTGAGCTGCTTTCTTTGCCCCATAAAAACCCAAGTATCTTCACCCCACCCCCACCCCCACCCTCATACTGCCAGGTTCAAAGACACGGACCACCCAGAACTCAGAGATATACAGTAAATCCACACAGAAATATCTGTGAAAAAGAATACACAGTGAAGTTAAAATGTGTTACAGGAAAAGGTTTTGGGTTCGGAGTAAAGAGATGAGCCTGAGAAGATAAAGGAAAAAGGAAACTTTGTGAGGGACTTTATAAGGTGTTCTAACCGCAATAGCATTAGACCCCATTGTCCCCTTTCAGCTTTGTTGCAAGCCAGTGAAGCATGAACATACCCATGAAGAAGTGTGTATGTGACAGTTTGTGTGTGTGTGTGTGTGTGCGTGCGCGTGCGCACAGCTGTGTGTCTGTCCACTCCAGTTACAGGAATAGGGGCCACATTGTGTCATATAATTGTAGCTTTCAAGCAAACAGAAGTAAGATTTGTGTGTGTTTGCGTGTGCATGAACATACAATATGTTCGCTTCTTTTGTGTGTATTGACCGGTATGCTGTGTGTGTGTGTGTCTTCACATCTGTCCCTCTCTGCTTTCCTGTGCTAAGTTTGCTTGGCGATGGTCTGTGAGTCATCATGTCTATCTACTGGCCTGTTTGTTTTCTTTGCACGACACCTCTTTTTCTCTGCCTGCCCCTAAACCGTATCAGGAATGCAACCCCAGTGTGTTTAAGGTCAGGTCTGCCAGCCAATCAGGCACCCAGCAAAGTGTCCAGTACCCAACCAGTACCTAACCTCTCAGCACCCCGTCGAGCTACTGGGGGTAAAGGCTCCTCAGGAGATGAAAGAAAGACGCACTGAATGGAGGAAGAAAGAGGAAGGGATGAAGAGTGTCTTAGGATGTGGCTTCCTTTTTTATTGGGGGAGGGAGGGTGTGAGGTAAAGCCCATTGTCTTGGGTGTGTTGCCCTGGAAACAATGTAGGCTCCTCTACGGGTGTATTCCTGCAGACCAGTTAAATCTGTGTGCGAGTGTGTAACCGTGTGTAAGCGTGTGTGCCTGCATGCATTATGTGTGTTTGGTGTATGGAGGCAGCAGTAAAGAGGCTGCACTTGATGAGGATAGACAGGACAAAGAGAGGGAGACTTTAAAAAAAAAAAAAAAAGCAGAGGTGGATGATAAGGTGGGGGACATTAAACCCAGAGGTTAAAAGTCACCTCCTGTAGACAATTGAAATCTCTCATTTCCTCGGCATCAAATCACCACCTTTTACTTCTCCCTACTGTCTTTAGTTCGTGATTGTTGAATGCCATAGAACATGTCTTATAAACAAAGATCATAACCATGTATGTGTCATTTTGATGATGAAATTAAATCTAGATTTTTCTCTTTCAACTTCCCCAGATGACATCTTGGCAGTAACGTCACACTCCTCTCCATTTATCGTGGATTCTCCTTTGTGCTCTCCATCTTCTTCTCCTCAAAGCTCCCAGCTGCCCCGTGCTCACTGTTCATCTTTCAAGGGCTCTCCGACTCCCTCTCTACCCACTGAGCGTTCACCGCTACCTTGTTCACCGAGCCAGCCCATCCAGAAGTCATTCAAGGACCTACAACTGTCCCTTTCTCCTGACGTCCCTTACTCTTCTCTGTCCTCCCAAACACAACATCCATCTGCTCTTCAGCTGTCTGGTTGCAACTCCACATCGTTTGCAAGTGCCCACATTCACCCTTCCCGGAGCGCAAACATGGCCTCTCCCAAGTTGGGGTTGTCAGCCACCACCACCACCTCTTCTTCCTCATCATCGTCCTCTGCCTCCCTATGTCCTCCACCACACCCTGGAAGCCCCAGTCGTGTGCCTGAGGGCCCCCCAAGTCCTGTTACTCCCACACCAAGTCCAGGAGTCACATCTGCCTCAGCGGCACCGTCTAGGACCCAGTTGAGCATTGCCCTGATCCTGGAGGAGCTTCGAGTGCTGCAGCAAAGGCAGATCCACCAGATGCAGATAACAGAGGAGATATGTAGGCAGGTTCTACGCCTCGGTGGAGCCTCCTATAGCATAGACACACCCTCCCAGAATCTCCTTCCTCCTTTGCCTCAGCTGTGCCTGGAAGGCAGCAAAAGGGCCTCCAGCCCAATAACCCAACCAGCTGTATCTCAGCCTTCCACTTCTGTGGCTCCTCTCCTGGCATGTTTCTCCTCCCTGCTACCCTCTCAGGCAGCCAACAAACCGACACAGTCATGCAGTTCCTTGTCTCAAATTCTGCAGCCTCACAAGGTGCAGATGGAAGGGATGGGAGGGACTGCAGGAGCTCATGGTTATGTGAGGGGGAGTTCGCAATCCTCAGCTCCCTCCACTTCATCCTCCTCTGCCATGTCCATGGCTTCCTCCAACTATCCACTTGCCCTATCTTTAGCTCTGCCCAACCGCTATCTTCATGAGAAATCTCCAAATACCACTTCCGTGAGTGGGCACAGTGGCCTGTCCTTCCTAAGCTCATCCCTCCCTACATCCGTATCTGTTGTCCCAAACTCGCAACATGCTCTACAAACTGTGTCAAGGGGAGGAGACTCTTCCTCTGCATCCAGCTCCATCACTACTGGCCGTCTCCAGCATGCCTGTCGCTTTTGTGGGAAAATGTTCAGCAGTGATTCTGGCCTGCAGATACATCTCCGCTCGCACACAGGGGAGCGACCCTACCAGTGTCCAGTGTGCCTCAGCCGCTTCACCACACGCGGCAACCTAAAGGTGCACTTCCTACGCCACCGTGAACAAAACCCAGAGCTCTCACTGTCACTTCTACCACCATCTCTGTTTGGGGTAGCATTAGGGGCCACTGGAGGATCAGATATGGGACAGACCATGAGCACTGGTAGCAGCACTAGTGGCATGAATATAATACAGAAGAAACGAAAAATCAGGGCAGAGGATGAAATATGTGGAGATAATTTGGAGGTCAGTGGTACCAGTGCTGGGCTTTCTCTGGGGGCCTCTGGAGGATCTACCCCTTCTACCTTACCTCTGCCCCCGAGTGTAGATCTGGCTTTGATTTCCCACTCTCTCCTGCAGCTCAATAGGGCTGCAGCTGTGGCTGCTGCTGCCTCTATCACATCTGGATCATCTCACTCATCTTCCTCTTCATCCTCCACCTCTTCTCTGACTACCTCCCTCCTCTCAAACCCTTCCTTGTCTTCCTCTTCCACCATTTCGGGTTTATTCAAGGGTGCCAAGCAGCAGCACTTTGATGAAAACACTCCCCCTCATGCCCCAATGCTTTCCCCTGCAGCTTACTCCCAGCTAGCCCACCTGCCTAAGCTTCTTTTCCCATCTGTCTCTACTTCTTCCTCTACCCCAGCTGCACACTCATCCCTCTACAACCATCCAGCCTTGGGCTTGCTACGCACCCCACTACCCTCTACTCCAGGCTCCCACCAACTTGCTTCTTCCAGCCACTCTCAGCTGTCTTTCCCTTTTTCTTCCTTACCAAAAGTCCCAGGTCCACCCACCACCACTGGTCCATCCTCCATAGCTACCCATACTCCTACATCAGAAACTTCTAAGCTGCAGAGGCTAGTGGAGAAACTAGAGAAGGCCTCTCCCCACTCCTCTTCTCCATGGACCTCTTCCTCGAGTTCTGCTTCCATGCTGGAGATTTTATCCAGCAGTACCACTACCTCTTCAGCAAGTTCAGCCCACAGTCGTTTCACAAATGCCAACACGTCTACTACATATGTCATGGCATCTCCACCATCTTCAAGTCTTGTCTCCACTTCTGTTTCAAACTTCACCCGTGAGATGGTCGCTGCCCTTGGCATGAGTGCTAATGGAGCAAGTGCCATGGCGGCGGGCATGCTACCACCGCTAAACCTCACAGGTCCAACTGGTAACCTGACAACCAATCAATGTGGGGTGTGTCTACGGGTGCTGAGCTGTCCCAGAGCACTGCGGCTGCACCAGGCCACGCACCTTGGAGAACGTCCTTTTCCATGTAAGATATGTGGACGATCCTTCTCTACCAAAGGTAGCCTGCGGTCACATCTCGCCACCCACCATGCCCGACCACCCAATGCACGTGTCCAGAACTCTTGCCCACTGTGCCAGCGTAAGTTCACCAATGCTCTAGTGCTTCAGCACCACATTCGTATGCACCTTGGTGGACAATTGCCCCCAGATGGCTCAGAAGATTCTGCACATGAGATGCCAGCTGAATCTAATGCCAAACCCTTGTTACAATCCCAGTCCCAGTCCACCGATCCAAATGCTGCCTCTAGTAAAACGCCTCCTCTAGCTGGCAACTCGAAGAGCCCAGCTCCAAGCTCACAATTTCAAACTCCGACAGCTGACTTGGTCCCAGGGTCTGGCAGTACAAAATCAGCTGAGTTCCCTGAGAATCCCAGCAAGTCTGCATCCTCCAGCCCAGACCACATTCCCCCCTCTGACCTAAGCCCTGACCCCTTCATGAATCCCACCACACAAACTCCACCCCCAGGTAGTGCAGACCCACCTGTCCTTTGTGTCAGTGTCCCCTTGTCTGCCCCCCAGCTGACAGATCAAGCTTCTTCAGTTGGTGAAGACAACCAAGTTCAACAACCAGCCACTGTCAATGTCCATCTTCCTAAATCTACCCCTTCACCTCCTCCTTCCAATGTTACCAAAACCACTGTATCACCTACTGCTATGGTGGCTGACTGTGGAGAAAAAGAAGCATCTATCTCCTCTGATTCCTTCCTTGGGTCAAAATTAAATCTGGAGGACTTACAAAGCACACCTGCTCTTGGTTCTCCTTTTGATTTCACCTGCCCCAGCGCCACCTCTGATCCCATCCCAAGTCAAGATGTTTCTGATGTTAATGTAGCATCAACCTTGGAAGCAAACTCGGTCTCCCCAAGGCCTCAATCCCTAGAACCTGTGGAAGAAGACAAAGATCAGTCTTCTCCACCCGCAACACCAAAGCAAGACCAAGCAACTGTGCCTGAGGAGGACCCTGAAATGATGCCCACTTTGGAGGCTACAGACACTATAAGTGCTGAAGTAAAGGGTGGATCACAGAGAGCAGCCACATCTGTAAGGGAGACCCGTCAGAGCTTTAATTTTGGGTCATATAGGGAAGAGCAGGTGGAGGCCATTAAGATCGGCGGATTGGCTCCAAGTGAATCATTGGATGCTTCTGTTCCAATCAGCCTCGCTCCAACCCTCCCGTCGCCGCTGTCTCGTCCAGAAAAGAAGACCTATTGCTGTGCTGAGTGTGGAAAAGAGTATGCCAGTCGCAGTGGTTTGAAGGTTAGGAAAAAAAACCCAGTGTGGGATATAATTACTTTCCGACAGTGAGATAATAAATATGTAGGACGAGCAGGAGGCTGAAACAATCTTTTTCATCAACAGAACAGTAGCACATACTGTATCTTGGCAATAACAATTCAAGACTAATTGTTCAGTATCATGGGCATCTTTATCAAAGAACCTGAAGTGAACCATAGTGGGTTGAAGTATTAGTCAATGTGAATAAGGAAAAAAGCTGCATGCTCAGGTCAAAACTATTCATGGATTTTACTCTACAATGTATTATATAGGGAATGTTTACTTACTTTAGCCTGAAAGTATTATAAGTATGATCTGGACGAAGATCACTCATTAAACTCTTAATGCTTTTATTTTCCAGGGTCACATGAAGCACCATGGTGTGGTAGCTAAAACATCACGCCCACCAGCCCGGAGCAGTCGTTCCTCGACAGACCAGCTTCCTTCTTCTACGTCTATGACTTCCCTAAACATTCCAGCCACCAGGAGCTCAGCAGGCTTCTGGAACCAGTACCAAGCCTTCCTCAACACCAGTACTGAGTCAAGCGATGACCCAACGGCTGCAGGCCGAGGAGAAAACGAGTCGACAAAATCCCCTCTTCGATCAATGGATCCAAGAGCCTCAGAGGAAGCTGGGGAGGAGTCTAGTGAAGGGTCATAACCTCCAGTCAGGTCAGCATGATTGGCTGGAAAATGTTCTGGTGTTTTCAATCTTTGTTTACCTTTCGGTGAAACTGTAATTACATTTGCATAGTATTGCTTCCTTAACACATTTCAGGTAGCCTGTCAGTTTGATAGTCCGAGTAATATGTTTGTATGTGAAAGTTGTGAGTCAATCAGCTTGGTCCTGTTGTGTTAAAAAAAAGAAAAAAAAAGAAACCGCTATTGTACAAATAAAGATAAAAAGATATTCAAGAAGTAACAAAAGGAGTCCAGATATTGCTGGGTTGTTAGAAAGTTACACAACCTTTGTTTGGCTTAAGTTATTAACAGATTGAAGCACATCCTAACAAAAAATTATATATTTGGAGGAAAGATTATCCCTGTTGTTTCAATGTTTCATACCAGACCTGGGTCAAATAATTCATAGTGTTTGTTTGAACTTACCATCAGGCCCAGATGGGTGAGGATTACCAGATTTGAACAAATCGGATACTGTCATCTTCTTAATGAGTCAGTGGAAAGTAAACGAAAATAACTAGTTTAAATAATTTCATGTCATTTTGTATACATTTTGGTGCTGTTGTGCCATGTACCAAATCTTATCCAACTGGCACCAAAGGAGATTCAGGCTAACCAAAAGAAAGGATTTTGGCAAATGCTACAACCTAAGTCTGCTTCATCACCAGAAGATTCTTCCCACTGGTATAAATGGGGAAATTAGGTAAGCGAAACTAAATTAATCTTTTATAAGAGCAAACAAGGCCAACAATATGAATGTGTTACTGTCGGGGATGTTAAGTCTTTTATCCCCATCTTGTGGTTCTGAAAACTACCCGCTCATGTCATTGTGGTTTACTTTTCATGATACCGTCCTGTCAGATCAGAAGCACACCTGCAATGTTTGTGAGCCCAGTGAGGACATGATCTTTTGTGTGACCTTTGCCCCTCAGCTTTGTGAATATTATGATTGTTGTTTGGTCCCAATGTAATATCTGTAACACCTTTTCAGTTACTAAAGTTACTAAAACTTTAAGTTTCTATATATATACCAGAAGTCTATGTATGTTTGTTGTAAACTGTACTTTCAATATCTCCATATTAAAAAAAAAAATCAATTTGGAAAAAACAGTTGCTCACTGTTGTTTAAGAGAAATGTACACAACAAAGAATGTTGTGACTGCTTATTTTTCATAAACATAGGATGTATGCATGTTGGTGGGCATTTGTGTGTCTGGTTATATCTTTCATGATCCCTCGCATGCAGATGTTATTATCTTTGCTCCCTGCCAAGACAATCAGAGCTCCTCTGTCTTGTGTCATGTCAACCAAGAGGATGAGGGCAGTGGAGGGAGCCAGCTGTCTTTTAACAGCAGTTTGTACACACATAAGGTCGATTACAGGAAACATGTGTATCGAGTCTTCAAAATTAAACAGTTACTTTGCATGTTTGTGTACTTACACATTTGTCAGTGTGTGCTGGTGACACAGCTGCTACCAAGCACTGTAAAAGCCACACTATGTTATGTGAAATCTTTAGACACCATGACCACAATCTAAAAGGTATTGCAACATACATGATGAACACGCTTAGCCAGTTGACTTGAGTGCGCATGTGGTAGTCAACAGTTATAGTCTGACATCAACCCAACACTTTCTTTACAAAGGTAGAGAACCACATAATTGCGAAGAGAAAAGCATCAAAGACAAAATAATAGCAAGTATAGCATCGATGTTTAAGGCTGAAGTTCCTGTTTAAATGTATGTTTGTGAGCATTAGAGGGCGCAATTCCCCCTTTTTAAACAGTTACATATACTATACTCTGGTGCATGTTTGAGCGTTTTTGTGGATTATAAAAGAATCGGTATGACTGATTCTAAATAAAAAAGAAAATGATCTGTTAAGAGTAAAAGACATTGAGGAGCCAGCAATGAACTGATAATAACTTCATGTATTAAAAACTTGAACAGTGAATGAAAATTATGGTTTAGCATATTGGACTGTTGTTTTGGGTTTGAGACAAAGATTCAGTGTAAAAGCTGTTTTTGACTTAATGACGTAATGAAAAGTGATTACATTTTATGTATAATTGTGTTCATTGGAGCAAATGTCTGCACTGATTAAACACCCAAAAATGAACATATCTTTAAAATATTTTATAGAAACTTCAATTATTAGTCATCTGCGTAATTTGTTGACAGATTTGTTTTCCGGCACAATGTTTGTGGTCGTGGTTCTGTAAATAATAGCAGTATCATGCATTTTGGGCAGCATTAAAGCATTTAATCACTGCCTAAGGAAGAGCCAACCGTGCCAAGTATAATGGGTCACCAAGTTGGTTCCAGCCCTCCATGGCAGAAGGGCGGGCTGACTGTGGGAGGGGGGATGGTTTACAACCCTCTGCTCTCCAGCTAAATGTCTCCGGGGAGTATCAAACTACCACGTCTGCAGAGCGGAGAGAGGGGAAGAGGAGAGGGGATCAATCTAAGCCGACTGGAGGACAGGGAAGAAGACAGGAGGAGTTAAAGACTGTTTCATGAAAACAAAGTCGGCTGCAACATCTGGAGCAAAGCGCAAGCCGAATTTGGACAGAAAATACACAGCTTGCAGCTCCAGAGCCCCCCTCTCGGACTTCCTGCTTCCACTAACGTCCCATTAATTTGGTTGCAATTCCCCAAAACGCAAGAAGAATGCACAGATTGGACAAATACCTCTCATGGTTTAAGTAACTCAAGTAAAAAGTTGCAGCGACGCACATTTAGAATTTTTTTTTTTGCACGAAAGTCACTTCGCTTGCACGGGATACTTTTCTTTTCACAGATAATGTTTTGACAAAGAGCTAAGAGAATATTGTGCGAACTGTTAGAGGGACAGCAGGTCGTTTTTGTTACTTTTTTTTTTTTTTGAGAGTAAAGCTATGGCACCGGAGCTGAAACTCCTTGTCCGACTGCTGCTGCTGGCCGTGTTGTGGGAGCTGAGTGCGCAGGGAGCGACGGAGCGACCAGTCAATCCAGAGGTGAGCAATGAGAGCCAGAAGTGGAGAAAACATACAGTAAAAAAAAAAAAGATGGATTTATATATCCACACAAGAAGAATAAAGATAGATAAATAAATCTAGAGTAGAGGACAAACAATCCTGAACATAGGGGGAAAAAACCTGGATAAATACATCCAGACTTGACCAATATCATAACATAAATATATGAAGAATAAATAATTACAAACAGATGAATAAATCATTTACTTGAGGAATAAAGTAAAACAATTGATCATGTAAGAAAGCTGGAAAATACATTTAGACTTCAGGCGATCTAGAGGGGTTGGAAATATGAGTACGTTAGATAAATGCTGCTTTTATCATTTAAACGCATTTATCGGGTTTTTTTGTTCTTAATTTGACAGCAAAATACTTTTATTTTATAGAACGGCTCATAATTATACACTAGTTTTATAGCTGCCATAAGAGCTTTGTTGAAAATCCTGCATCCTGCTGGATAACAATTTCTGCAGTTGACTAGTTGGCAAGGGGATATGGGAAGGGCTTTGACCCTGGGTTCGAGGAAGCAGCCCATAATGATGATAGCGCTCATGAAAACACTGAGAAACGCTGAGAGGGCAAAAGCAGGGGAGCGAGGAGAAATGCATTTGCTTGTATTGTGGTCGGGGCAGAGACAGAGGCAATTTTTGTGGGGATGGACGGAGGGATTGAGAGTTGTGGGTGCAGTTATATTCAGAGGGGATGAGGAGATGTAATTGTTGACATCTGTCCTGAGTTATGTCTGAGCAATAGGGGGAGGTGGATTTTTACAATCTAAGAGGTGGTGCAGCATCTCCGCCTCGCTCAGCTGTGGAAAAACACCACAGATGGAGCTCTAAAGACTTCTTCCTACAAAAGTACAGTTACAAATCCGTACAGATTCAGCTGCGATCTTTTTTTATTCTCTGAACTGTTCTGTCTCCTCTGCGCTGTTCTTTTCTGGACTGTTCGGATCACATTTGTTCTGTTAGATTCTGTTCTGTCTGCAGTATCAGCCGCCCTCCAATCCCCAAGGCAGAGCAGTGTTAGGATGTCCGTGTCAATGCTGCAGGAAGTTACTCTGTCATGATACTCCTACACACCTGCTTCCTTCAGGTTCATTAGAAAATGTGGTGTGTGTCTGTTTGTGTGGGTGTCAGGGTTTGTGTGATGGAAGCCAATCTCAGATGAAAGAATTGTGAGTTTTGGTGGATCATAGTGGCGCCAAACGTCTCTCTGATCGCTGCATCCCGCCTATGGCTGATGGAATCATAACTCCAGCTGTGCCAGTGGAAAAAAATGGAGTTGAGTTACTCCATTGACCTACATTGGGCTGGAAACTTTAAAACACAAGCCTTACAATGTAAACAGGGTCACCTGCCACCATAATTAAGAACACTTTCGAATTGTATTACACAAACTGAGACTACACAACAATAAAATTGAAGTTATTTGAGTTTTCTGATGTTTAAAGGTTTGTTTACATCACTAGTACTTTTAAAGATAAGCTAGTGGCTCAACCAGCAGTTTACAGGGAGGCAAATTATAAGGAATTTGCTCAATCGATTACTGTCCATTTTAACAATCAATACACTTAAGCAACGGTGCAGAGTTTTCCATAGTAACATTTTTATGTCCTTGTGAGACCCATAATGGTGGCAAAGTCCAACTTAAAAGTGAGCATTTGATCAACTAAATAACAATTTAAATTATCATAAAAATAATTATTGTGCTCTGACTCCCTTTTGCCAGCATTCAATGAATGATCAGACAAATGAACCATATTAAGTAATGCTGCACATTTTCTATGGAAGGACATGAATCAGATGATGAATCTGATTCTGCTACATCTGTTGGGCAGACAAGAACAAAGCCTGACCTATTTCTTTGTTTTTCGCATATAGTTTGATCCATTTACAAACTTTTTACATCATCACCATTAACAAGAATTGTAAGTCAGCAATGTCCATAACGATTACATAAGATGAGAGTCGGTGAGCTTTGACATGACTGACAGATTATCAAGATTTTTGCAGAAATTTCTTTGACATTTATGATCCCATATGTTGACTAGAAAAAAAACCACATATCAGTGCACAGGATTGGTTATTGAGTAGTTTTGCGTTTTATTCACCAACAAGCCTGATCAGGTGGGCGGATGGATGTTGGTCAGTCCGGTTGGTTCCGGTGAGATAAACAGCTGGAGGTGGTGTGTACGCACAAGTCACTTCCTGTGGTCTGTGGCAGAGACAGGAAGTGGGCAGCTTCACACCTAAAACACCCTGGTGTGTCAGCAACCATGTGCCTATAACGCACACACACACACGCACGCACACGCACACGCACACATCTTCATCCATATGGGTACAGACCTCTTTCTATGTCCAAGTATGCAGACATGGCTGTAAGCTGAGGTCATTCACTACAAAGGAAGATAAATGGTCCTTAAAATGAGACGATGAAAACGACGCAGGCAGGACAGTGAGGAGGCTGTTGCAGTACAGAAAGAGCGGCATTGTGGTGATGGGAGTGATGCAATCTGGGAAAAAGCAGGAAAATGAAGCAATTATCCTATTGAATAGGACAGGATGTAAATCACAGTTGTCATGCACATATGCTGGATGAATATACTGTAAGTCCCTCTGCTGCTAAAGAGAATAAGCGATGATTTATGCTGTTCCAGATTGGTTAAAGTGGTATCTTTACACTAGTCCCATCTTTGACCGGTCTTATTTGACATTTAGAGAAAGGAAGTGCGAAAGGAAGAAAAGAAGGGTGAAAGGAAGGAAGGAAGACCAAACTATTTTTTACAATCATCAGTGGGTGGCCGGAGGGCAGCTTCCTTGAGCAAAGAAAGAAGGTGTTACAGGAAATAAGGGAATACTCAAAGTCATTACCTCATTTCCTGTCCGTAAAGGAAGCAAGCAATGAGTCGAATTCGAGAGAAGCTGGTTTTTTTCCTTGTTGGTGAGGATTGACTTACTGCTCCGATGACACTGGCGCAGATGGGAGTTTTTCCACTCTTGTGTCACCCCGTCTTATGAGTGTTGGCTGAAGACGGGTTGTTTTAATAGACAGCAGCTGGCTGGGGGATTACACACACTGACAGAGGTTTCAACATGTGTGCGGAGGAGATCCTGGGCAGAGGGGTCTTAAATGCCGTCCTGAAGCGATAGCGGAAGTGTCGGGCAAACGGTCACACGGCGAGATAGATTTAAAAAAGTTTGTTGCAGTGAATATACCAACCCACACAAACTCCCTGACACACAATCACACCCCGACAGCCCATAACGAGCTGTCGCAAGTGAAGTGGGAGTTATAATTTCACATGTTTATGACATCTGACATAATACTGCAGCAGAGTGAGTGGATCTGTAATGAGGAGCTGTGTGTGTGTGTGCGCGTGCGCGTGCATGCGTGCGTGTGTGTGTGTGTGTGTGTGTGTGTGCGTGTGCGTGTGCGTGTGTGTGTGTGTGTGTGTGTGTGCGTGTGTGTGTGTGTGTGTGTGCTGTATATCCAGCATGCCTCAGTTGGACTCAGTTGAACATTGCTGTTGACCAGAGTTTCTTTCCATTGGCGTTCACCAAACGGAACAACTGACTCGCTATCCCTTCTTCTTCTCTTCTCATCCTATGCAAAACGAGTGCTCTGCCTGGTGACGTCCATAGCAACCATTGTTTGATCCTGGTAGATTGTCCAGAAAGCAATAAACTCACATCACTGCATGTGAGCCATCTTTACCTCAAAGTCCCGGATTGGGTTTCATAAAAGTATCTTTGCTCTGTTGGTGCATTGTTAAATATCAAAGGATCACGAGGGACTTTTACACTAAAATGTGTTGAAGTATTCTTCATCAGTCATTACCGGCCAGGGATACTTGTACCAAATGGGATATTTCTGCAGTTGCTGGAGGATATTTGGAAACATTGTGGAGTAGCTCCACCAATTTGAAAAGAGTTAGAGATTTGAATGAAAAAGTGCATTCTGATACTGAGTTATTTTAACACCTCAGTGTTTTGCATTATCACTGGTTAGAAAAGTTGAACCGATAGTCTAAAGTCACAGGTTACCAAACTTTTCATGTAGCAAACCAAATTCACATGTACCACTTTCACAGTGAAGGTACCAACATTTATACCAACACAAAGCTACTGTTTTAAAACCAAAGACTACGTTTATTAATCAAAACACTCACCAACATCCCTCAAAATCAGCAGGGAGAGGTGTGCAGAAACTGCTCACCCGTCAGGCCCAACATTGTCCCTTGTTTCCCAACCAGTGCAGCCATTTCAAAATTACACTCAAAGATGGAGGACTCAGAATCTGCCTGCCTCAAGCTAAGGTCAGCGTTCTGCTGGCATGTCGGACATGGCGTCATCCTACGTGGCTAAACACGTGCCAATTTTAATTCTGAAATATTTAAACTAATATTTACATCATTGTATTGTGTATTGTGTTTTTTGGACTTGGGCCAGTTGGAGTACAATTGTTACGCCTTTCAGCAAGGCTCTTGTGTGGCACTAGGTGGAGCTTTATGTACAACTAGGGGTTTGTGTGCCACATTTTGGGAATCACTGGTCTATGTAATGGACAAATTGTGAAAACAGCAATATTAAAGTCATGGATAAACAGCTGAATCACTGCTCTATACTTCAAAAGACTACACGAGCTTGGACTGTCTTCTCCCATGCCACTGAAAACAGCGACCACTTCCTCTTCCTGTTCCTGCTTTAGTTGCTCAGCTCATTAGTGTGGTCAAAAATAGTCGGGTGAGACGGTGAATAAGACTTTGTCAAGTCATCTGAGGGAGCCACGAATGAGGCATGGGAGCCTTAAAGTTGAAACAAGTGTTCAGTGTCATTCAACAGCCGTCTTTTGACCGAGCTGTGGGTAACATTTTGAATTTGTAGAAAAGAAAACCGTTAAAATGTGACCGAGAAGAATTAGGTTTCAAGCTCAGTCAAATCAGGCTCCTTTTCTTATATTTGCAGTGACTCATCCAGTTGTGGTGTGTGAAAAACTACATTCATTTACAAGAACAAACTGCAGGAGTCTTAATTACAACCTGTAGATCCAACTGACCTTCATCTTTCCCTCCTTGTGCTCTTCTTTTTCCTGCTCCTGTGGCTCTGTACTGTAACAGTGGTAAACAGTGAGTCTTTATGTGTCCATTGGAGCTGCATGGGTGAGTCAGAACCAGAAAGGGCTCATTCAGGGGTGAAGTCTAAACACTGAGACCTCCATGTCTCCCTAGGACAGACAGAAAGGGAGAGATTAGACCTTCAGGTGCCTCCAAAGCTGCCATTCAACTCAAACTCAGCAAGGCTGGATCGGCATCAGGGACTTTGATACGTCTATAATAAAAACCTATAGACTTAAATTAGAAAATCAATGTCAGCACATTCACTTGTTGTACATGTTCAGTACAAATTGTTTTGCCTTTATTGTATTTGACAACTATTAGCAGCAGATAGGCTGTCCAGCAGTTATTGAGCGACTCAGGGTGTGGTTGTTCAAGAGTATTTACCCTCAAGTCTCTGGATTTTCCATAAGAGAGGGACGAGGGAGGAGTGAGGAGGCGAAGACAGAGACATGGCCGTGGGGGGAAGAGTTTGACTTTGAGGTTTGGATGCAACTGGGAAGAAATTCCCTTTTAAATTACTGACTGACGCTGCAGCTCGACTGGAGACATCGGCTGAGGTTGCCCGAAGCCTTGGTCGCACCCTGGGACACTCTGTATCTTTTTCTCTTCTCTCTCTCGATCCCCTTCTCTGCACACACACCTACTACGCCTATGTTTTCCAAACCAAACCGTCCAAAACAAATAAAAGATAAAGTGTCAAATCAAGCTATATTATGCAAGGACAAATCCCCCCGCCTGACAGGCAACCTTTATCAGTCAAACTCACTGTATATCCAAACCGTAAAACACGTCCTGAACGTGCACGACAAGCTCACAGAATGACTGTGTACAGCAGAATATCAAAGAAGTCTCGGTTTTCGCTGCACTCACAATAGCCTCAGTGTTATTTTTTTGGGCTCTAGTTAGAGAGGAAAGGAGTTGAGGAGAAGTTGTGTGGGAGAGGTGCGGAGCGAAGCCGCTGGCGCCGGTCCAGATGTCAAACCAGCACCGCGGTGAAATGGGTTTCCAGGGGAAAGTAAGGTCAAGCCTTGCGGAGGCCGAGCACTGGAGCACTGAAGAACTCAGTGACCATCATGCACCAAAAGCACCGGACAAACTCAGTGACTGTTACAGGCTGCACACACAAGTAGCTACAGAATCACTTCAATGTCGAGATTAATCTTTAACTCCTCAAGGTCAACTTCCTTATTCAGTTTCTACCTCACTGGGTTTTTGTTGAAACCCGAGCTGTCTTTGTCTGAATCTTCTTTTTTTTTTTAGGCTTGACTTCAATCAACGTCAGTACACAGTCACTGGAGCATCCAGGGTTGATGGTTGAATAGCATTTGTGTTTAGTCATTAAATGGAGACATGCCAGGTGCTTAAAACTGATGTTTCTCCTCCTTCCTTCAAGATACCAAAACACAGACGTAAGGTATTTAGAGGGATTATTTCCCCCCTCGGTGTGGAATGTGTTTTCGCTGCAGTCACATAAAAACACTGAACTTGTAGTCCTTGTAAACGATAATCAACATCATACTGAACAGTTCCTTTGGCTGCGTTCAGCAACATAAATTATTTGACACGTGAAGTGTTTTTGTGTCCATTTTTTTTTCTCTGTAATAATACTGGAGCTTCTTTGGTTTCTTTTTTGCAATATGTCTCATTAGTCTGGTTTTTGTTTTGCTTTGCTCCGCAGTCATGGCTGCAACAGTACGGTTACCTGCCCCCGGGGGACCTGAGGACCCACGCCCTCCGCTCCCCTCACTCCGTCTCCTCAGCCATCGCCGCCATGCAGAGGTTCTACGGGCTCACTGTCTCTGGCACCTTCGACGACAACACCGTCGAGTGAGTACCATGAAACCATGTATTTTATATGGATCAAACAGCTGCGGTTTGTTACCTTGTCATGAGCGGAGTGTGTCTTCTGTCCGGCAGGGCCATGAGGCGACCGCGCTGTGGAGTGCCAGATAAGTTTGGTGCTGAGCTGAAGAGCAACCTGAGGAGGAAGCGGTTCGCCATGCAGGGCCTCAAGTGGCAAAAGACAGAAATCACTTTCTCGTAAGTCAGAAAACCTCCAAGTGAATGTGATGCAGTGGAATGATGGAACGGGACTGGGATTAATACTAAGCAATCTAACATGATGTTTCTATAAAGAGGAATTAACTCTGTGACTTACCTTTTCACCTCTTCCCCCTCATACACCCACACACACTTACACACTGCCCAGTATACAGAACTACACCCCGAAGGTGGGCGAGTATGAGACCCATGAGGCCATCAGGAAGGCCTTCAAGGTGTGGGAGAGCGTCACGCCGCTTCGTTTCCGGGAAATCCCCTACAGCTACATACGAGATAAGGTGGAAGAGTTTGCAGACATCATGCTCTTCTTCGCAGAAGGTTTCCACGGCGACAGCAGCCCGTTCGACGGGGAGGGGGGCTTCCTGGCACATGCCTACTTTCCTGGTAATGGCATCGGTGGAGACACCCACTTTGATGCAGCAGAGCCGTGGACGATTGGAAACCGGGATCTGCTAGGTGAGGCTCTATGTTGTTGATGTTTTGATAAATGAGGGTTTTATTCTCTGAAACCTGATGACACAAGAAAAGCTTAAATGTTGGGAGTTACTTTGCATGTTGGGAGTCAGGACTCTTTTATTTTGCTGTTGCAAGCAAAACCAGGGCAGCAACAGGCCCGGTCTTGTGTCAGTGTTGCGTGAGGCAGTGTGTGTTTATTTTTAGTGCAGCAGACACAAAATTATGTAGCGTCAGCTCGAAGACATGAGTCAAACACATCTTCACATGACCTGCGGACGATTTTAGTTTTGATCAACACAGTGGTGCAGTGGTTAGCATTGCTGCCTCACAGCAAAAAGGTTCTGGGTTTGATTCTGGGCCTTTCTGTGCGGAGTCTGCATGTTCTCCATGTGCCTGCGTAGGTTCTCTTCAGATACTCTGGTTTCCTCTCACCGTCCAAAAACATACATCTCAGGTTAATTGGTGGTTCTTCAAATTGCCCTTAGGTGTGAATGGTCTTTGTTTGGTCGGTCTCTGTGTGTTGGCCCTGTGATGGACTGGCAACCTGTCCAGGGAGAACCCTGCCTTCAACCAAAGGGAGCTGGGATAGGCTCCAGCCCCCCACCCCCCGTGTCCTTCAACTTCATAATGAGGAAACAGGACCGTTCCCTCATTCAACTCTTTATTTTAAATACAAAATTTGTAAAAGTGATTAATTGGTGTTTTGGTGTTGACGCTCTTTCAGGTAATGATATTTTCCTCGTCGCGGTGCATGAACTGGGTCATGCTATGGGTCTGGAGCACTCCAGTGACCCCTCAGCCATCATGGCTCCCTTCTACCAGTGGATGGACACAGACAACTTCCAACTCCCTGACGACGACCGTAGAGGCATACAGCAGCTTTATGGTAAGTCTGAGTCATTGTCCAGATCACGAGTAAACATCCTATTTCCTGGTTGTATTTGTCACCATTGAGCATTTGGAGCATAAATAGAATTAGTGACACACCAGCAACTATCTAATACTGTCAATTGTTGCATCGTTCAACAACAGCTTGATGGATGAAATTGATTTTTGCTCCAAGCACTTGCTTTATTTGTTTAATTGACTTCTGTGTGGTCCTTGGTAGAGTTTTATTTAAACCAACAGAGCCATTAGTGGAGGGTGTGTATGCTAAAACGTTTTGGTCTTCTAATGAAATGTTTTTGTTCACACAGGGTCTGGATCAGGTCCTCAGCCTCCTTTTGTAACACAGCGTACGCCTTCCCATAGCCCCCAACCCACATATTCTCCAGACAAGCCTCACTTTGGCCCCAACATCTGTGATGGACACTTTGACACCATCGGCATCCTCCGAGGAGAAATGTTCGTGTTCAAGGTAAACCCACTGGAGAACGTTTGGAGTTTGGACTTCTGTTCGGCAGCATTTGTCTGGTAGGCTGTGAGTAAATATTATTTTGTTTTCTCCCTTTTCAGGATAAGTGGTTCTGGCGAGTACGCAACAACCACGTGCTGGATGGATACCCCATGCCGATTGGTCACTTCTGGAGGGGGATGCCCACTCATATTAATGCTGCTTTTGAAAGGGAAGACGGGAAATTTGCTTTCTTTAAAGGCAAGCCTGGCTTTAATATATTTGAAAAAAAAACTTCCATAATTTTGCTTTTAGTAATAAAAAAAAAAGCAACATTTTACATCTCTCCTATAGCATGTCTGTTTCTGTCTCTATCTCTCTATAGGGGACAAGTATTGGGTGTTCAGTGAATCTATCCTGGACTCCGGTTACCCCAAGAGTCTTAAGGAAATGGGCACTGGGCTTCCCAGAGATCGGATAGACGCTGCTCTCTACTACACCCCCACCGGCCAGACATATTACTTCAGAGCCAACAAGTTAGTGGTCATCCTTGTGTGTGTTCTTCTGTTTGTATTGTATACAACAGCAAAACTGTGCTGAAGTTTATAAGATAGGAATTCCAGGGGAAATACTTCTACATCATCTTCACCAAAAGATGTTTGAATGTTGACCGTTAGGGTTCCAAATTACAATTTCAAAACAGCTTCTCATTTAAACCTGAAAATAAAACAGTAAGGAACTTTAGTTATTGCTAAGCTCCAAGTCAAGTCTAAATTCTGTCAGAAGAAGTCAAATTTCAAGTCCTGGCAGTCAAGTCTCAAATCAAGTCTTTTAGGGCCAAGTTCATGTCATTTGTCAAGTCATTTAAGACAATGTCAAGGTGAGCCACACATTAAGTACTTAGTCTTATAGGACAGGTTTAAGCCAGGTCGGAAGTCTGTCACAAGTCTTAGGTCTACCCTGAAGCCTTGTAGATCAGGTCACTTGTTCAAGTCAAGTCCAAAATTATTTAGGCCAAAGAAATGTCAAGTTTCAAGTCATTTCTAATAAGTCTAAGTTGAGTCTGTCAGAACAAACGCTAAAACAAGCCTCAGGAGTGCCAAAACAAGTCTCAAGTCAAGATTTGAATCCTTTAGGACAAGCCCAAGTCTAGTCTCAAGTCAATCGAGACAAATCCAATCAGTTCAAGTATTTAGTCTATGTAAAGTTTCAGATTTATACAGTATGACAAAAGTCCAAGTCAGGTGTCAAGTCTTTTAGAACATGTACAGTTAAAGTCTCAAGTCATGTGTCAAGTCAGTCAAAACAAGTCCTGAGTGATTTAGGGCAGGTCTCATTCAACTCTGGACCAAGATAAGTCCAAGGCAGGTCACGAGCCTGAAGTACAAGTCTGGAGGAAAAAACATTTTCAGGGCTCTTATTTAACCATTAACTCACCACAGTTGTTCTTTTATTTACCTTTCTCCTATCATTTTTTTTTAGGTATTATCGTTTCAATGAAGAATCACGAACAGTTGACGATGGCTATCCAAAAGCTATTACTGTGTGGCAGGGTGTTCCTGACAACATCAAGTCAGCATTCATGAGCAAAGATCAAGGTAAGGGCGGTGTGTATTAGATCACCAAGATTCTTCTTATGAATCACTTTTTACATGTTGAGATTTGTTTCTTACATTTCTGTCTTCCACACGTCAGCGTACACCTACTTCTACAAAGCCAACAAGTACTGGAAGTTCAACAACCAGATGATGCGTGTGGAGCCCGGATACCCAAAATCTGCCCTGCGTGACTGGATGGGTTGCCCCAACGAAGACCCCAAGACGGACGGAGGAAGAGGCGGACACGACAAGGACAAAGAGAGGGACAAAGAGAGAGAGAGGGAAAGGGAGAAGGACAAGGAGCGGGAGGATAAGGACAGAACCAGAGACAGAGAGAGAGAGAGGGACAGGGAGAGGGAGAGGGAGAGAGAGAGGGAGAGGGAGAGGGAGAGGGAGACGGAGAGGGAGGAGGAGGTGGATGTGACCATTATTGAGACAGATCATGGCAGTGGAGTGGCGGCAGTGGTCCTGCCACTGTTCCTCTTAGTGTGTGTGATTGCAACGTTGGCAGCCCTGGTGTTCTTCCGTCGGTACGGTACCCCACGCCGACTCCTCTACTGCCAACGATCTCTACTGGACAAGGTGTAGACGGAGGACGCAGGGAGGGGAGGGGGGGGGGGAGAAAGACGGGGAGCGAGAGAAGAAAAAATTGGGAGGAAACGTTCAACACAGATAAAAGAGCAGGAGAGAAAGAGATAAAACAGGAGAAAGAGCAGACGGAGAAGTGCCAGACTTGCATTTTAGTATATTCCCACCACTGCCAGATTGTTTTTACTCTATCTCCCAACCACTCAGTCTTTCCAGTTTTTTTTTTTCCTTTCTTTGTCTACCTTCTTCCTCTCTTCTCGTGGTTACTGACGCCAGCTCATTGCTGTTTGTTTTAGCCTTTTTCAATGTCTTATTTTTAGTTTTTGTCAGTCAGTGTTTGTGTCTTTGTGAATTTCCACTTCGAAACTTGCATCTTCACAACGCCTATTCCAGCATTTATATTTGCGTAAGCAAACGGCGTGTTTGATCATTCATCCCCTCCAACCCCCTCACCCCCCCCCCCCCTTTGTTAACTTGCACACACTCACATAAACACACACACTTGGAAACCACAAGGACATAGTCACTGTGTTTCTGAATCTTCCAGTAAAGCGCCACTGTCAGAGCCAGTATGGACCATAAAAGGGAAGCAAAACATTAGCTTACATCCTTATGAAGCATGATATCAGAGCAAAGCAAAAAATAGAACTGTGTCTTTTCCTTTTTTATATCAATGTCCTTAGTGTTGATTATTATGATAAATGATGTTGTCATTATTATTATGACTATTACTACTATTGTTGTTGTCCTCCTTGTAAAGAATGTTTTTTTGTATATTGTCATTAAAAAGTCCTGCTGGACAGTGACATACAGTTGAAAGTGGCCTTAATTTTATATATGTGGGGACAGTGAATGGGGAAAGGGGTTATGTATTCTTGAAACTTGATTGTTTTTTTTTTTTTTATACCTTGAATCCATCTCAAATGAAAATAAATTGAAGATCTGAAAATGACTCCATTTTGTCATTGTACTTTTGTACTTGTACAGTTTTCAAATCATGATGCTACATTAGGGGTTATAAGTCATTTAACAACAATGATAGTAATACTAGTGACAATAATAACAATGATAATCATCTAGATTCCTTTAATAAGATTGTCTGTGTACTTACTCGCTTATATTTCTAAGCTTTTCTTACAATAATAAAGTTAATTTCAAAAGGCTATCTGTGCTTTGATTTTCACTTAGTAAATCATTTATCTAATGTGTCTCTCTGTCTGCCCTTCTTTCTCTTTAACTACTAGTGACATTCACTTCCATTAATACAGTAATACTTCAAGTAAGTCCTGACTACTTAATATAATCCAGGTCTCACCCGGAGTCTTTCCTGCTCGCGTTGCCCGCGTCTCTTTTCTATCTGGTCTTCCCCGGTCTTCCTGGACCTCCAGGTTTCTTGCTCCCCGACCGCACCACTCTGCGTTACTGGGGCTCGGAAACTGGCAGGCCAGAAACTGGATCGGAAAACACGGACTGGATCCAAAACTTAAGTAGAAACAGGGATGAAAACGATTGTATAAACCCGTTGCTGCACAGCAGGAAAACATATCTCAGCTATACAGTTAGAGAGGGTGTGTGTGTGTTCTTGTTTTCCATACTTACAGGGACCACGTTGCCTCCACAATCATAGAATGACAAGGAAACTCATGCAAGGTGAAGAGTGATCTTTTCTTCAATAATAAACGTTTGGATTTGGGGTTTGACGAGCAGTGAAGAAGCTGAATTCTTCATCATGGGCTCAGCTAGTAAATGTGGTAAATGCAGGTCCTCACAAGTACAGCAAAACAAACACACTCGTGCATGTTTTGCACGGCTGTAAATGCCTTTACTTGTGCATTATGCACTCACATCCACCGGGCGCCAATAAAAAGCTTAAACAGCAAACTTAGGCGTCTCCCCACTCCTTAATGATCCCACTAATGAACAACTGCCACACAGACATTAGACTGCCTGTAAAGATGACTAACTGAAAGAGAAAGCGAGTGAGTGGGTTTCAGAGCCTCTATGATATATTATGATTATAGTAACTGGGCTTTATGCAATTATAATGATGAGGTATTTTCCTATTGTGCTGAAAAGATTTAGGGCGCCCATTTGTCTCCACTTCGCTGCAGTGTTTTGAAGAGCTGGGGCTGGAGGAAGAAGTCACGAGGCTTGTAGGGAGGAGGAGGAGGAAGAGGAAGAGGAGGAAGAGGAAGGAGGAGTGAGGAGGGTTAAGTCACATTTGGAGGCCAGAGATGGAGCAGAATTCCATGAGCAACATCTGGAATTCCAACTGCATCATGTGAGCCAGACACACAGCAGGACGCAGCAGCGAGGGGATGGGGGATGGGAGAGGGTTTGGAGCGGGTTAATTGACTTTTTTTGCTGCATCAAGGGGAATAAAAGCGCAATAAAGGCTTTGAAAAGAAATAATCAGGTGGTATCTATCTTTCTTACGAAGGGATTTTAGCGCGTCTTTCTTTGTGTACATTTTTTTTCTCGTGTCTGCACGCAAGTCAGACGTTTAGCCGTGGGTCACAATTTGATGTTTTCTGTCTTACCCAGCTGACTCTGCAGAGTGAAGAAAAAGAATTGCTTCAGCATAATTCCTCCCTACAGTCCTCTCTTTCTCTTCTCTGAGTGTAACCGGAGAGCTTTTCTTCACTGTCTGCAAAATGACTCACTTACTTTTTTCAACAGAAGACCACACCACAATGCCCTGGCGTCTTCCAGCCTTTCACTCTCACATTTCACCCAAATACATGATAAGGTCATTCCTAGTCTTGACTCCAAGGCCACTTCAGTCGCTCCTCTTTTTTTTTTTTTTTTACAAACAAACTCTTCTATCCTTTCATCACATCACATCACATCCATTAATCTCAACGGTAATCTCCTTTAAATGCAGTCAGATTCTCCTCCACACCCATCATTAACAAGCCCCTTTTTAGGTTTCTGTGTTTCCCTTAGCTGGACACTTTCCGTGCCTGTTTCAGTGTGTATCCTGCAAGCTAATGAACAGAATTTCCCCAACAGGGGAAGTCCTACTCCTTGCCTATTATGGTTTATAATTGCCATCATACTGAAATTGAAAATTCCCCCCTGAATGAGCCAGACTGATGCGGAGAGAATGGTTATTGTCTGCCTGGTAACAAGGATGTGGGACGGAGGAAAGGTGGGAACTGATGAGTTTCTATGTAGGCTACACATGGTTTTCATTTGCATCGGTTAAAGCTCTGCCACATCCTGCACCATGTACTAATATAACAAACAGGAACAGAGGAATTACCATCCTCTTTCTCACACACACACACACACACACACACAATACAGCACATATACCGAAGGAAGGTAAAGGGCAGGAGCAGTGCTCACTTCCTCCACCAAAGAGCGGATGTGACGTGGTTGTCTTTTGTTTCTTTGTGACAAAAACATTTCCTAACACAATATGAAAGACCAATACATGTAATTAGCATGTTCATGTTCATGAGGAAAGAAAAACAATCACGACTGTTGACTTGTGACTCATAATCCAGCATGTTTTACAAAATTTGGAAGTTGCGATTGACAGATTGATGCAGCAGAATCTGAGATATTCCAATATGTAGGTATAGTTTAAACTAAAACAAAATACTCGATCTGCACTTCCCATAATGCAATCTGATTGTGTCTTCTTGAAAATGCTCTCACTGCCTGGTAAACACTTATGTCGTTCAAACCCTCACCGCTAATCTAGTCCGAGCCCGAGTTGAAGTTAAGCTGGATTTATGCTTCTCTGGGATGTACGTAGGTGAATGTGCACAGGGGCTCATAGGGGCTTTTGTACCTTTTAACATTAACGCTTTTCTTCTCTGTTTTAAACCCGCCTCCCAACAGGAACTCAATCTCTCAGCAGACTTGCTTGATTCACAGTTCCATACAACGCTACATTGGAATTTGGGGGCTGGATAAACAGTCTCCTCCGTGAGCCTCTTTGATCTATGGTTACCCATAATCCCCTTGTCTGGGGTTTGCAGAGATATGTCTCTTCCATAGACTGGATACAATAAGGGATTTAATCTACAGGTCCGAAAAGAGAAGCCAATGCTGAAGTGTCTGAGAGTGCAATACCATTGACGACCACCAGGGGCTGGCCCTATATTAAAAAAAAAAAAAAAAAAAAAAAAAAAAAAAAAAACCTCTCCAATATAATCCCATTCAAAAAGTCAATAAATCTTTTCCACAAGTTATGATGGAGACAGATTTATATTGAGTCTCAAAAGGTTTCCAGTATCGGTGGGCGGCTGTAGTATCGTCAGCTTCTCTCCTCTCCCACTCGTCCAAACATCATCACTTCTGGCTCCACGCCAGACTGGAGGCTTTGAAACGCCGGCTCATGAAACAATGGGTGACATCACTGTGGATTACCACGTGGCAAATTCACATAGATGTTTATCTTCAGAGAATCATCGTTTCAATATTGGCTTGGTGATCTCATCATGGTTATTTTCTTAGACTTTACGAAGCTTCCTGCCAAGTCACAGACAAGATTATATACCTGCTTTTACAGCTTCAAACAGAGACAGAGGATTTATCATTCCCTTTCATTTTGTGGCATCAATGATCTTCCCCAAATTGCATTTGTAATTTATAATGAAAAGCATTTAAATACTTTAAAGAAGAAGGAAGACTGAAGCTCAAATATTTTTGACCCAACCTCAAATCTATTAATATTATAATCTTTACAGATAATATTACAGAAGCTTTGTTGTTATACATGAGTGAACGTTTTCATAGCCGATATTCTGACTATACTTTAACAGGAAAAGTACAACAACAGGACCCTGTAACTGTCTGGTATAAAGTAAATGGGATGCAGCCTTTCTTAAGGTTATTCTCTAAAGCCGCGCTCTTCCTGCCGTCACACGTCAAAAAAGCAATGAATAAGGCTCAGTTGAGATTTACCTTTCAAGTTTGTTCTTGCGAATACTTTAAAAACAGAAGACATATTGACCTTTAGATAACTGTGACTCTGAAAGGGCTCCTCCGCTGCTGCAATCTCCAACACAGTTTATTTGTGGTGTACACCGCCAGTGGGAGAGAGGGATTAATACTTATTGCTTTTTTTCCATTTTATCTGCCTATTATTATTCCATCCAGCTACACATGGAGCTATGTGTGGAAAAATAACTTTTCCTCAATATTTAAATTATTATTTTTTTTTTTTGTCTACCCCACGTGTCTTAATCTCAGTTTTCTGTTTCAGCAGTCGTTTGGTTTGTGAGCTTTGTTTTCCTAGCCGTGCAGCTTTGCCTGTCTCTGCCCCCCCCCCTCCCTCCCCCCCCTCCCTCCTCCCCCCTCCTCAACCCCCACTGCTGAATATCAGTTTAAAGCTTTTGTTACACTTATCACAATGTCTGCACTTCAAATTGGGTGTGGTGCGGTGGGAAAAGGCTCTTTCTAAATGCCAGAGGGAGGTATTGTGTGGGTGAAAAAAAAAATACAGGTTGGAGGAAGTTGAACAATCATCTTAACATCTTTATAGCCCCCTTCTTTTCGTGTTTTTTCAAAGCCATGCCCCACATGGCATGCTTTCCCAAGCCCTGCAGGAAAACACCTCCATTGCAGGAGATGCTGATTCAGGCTCTCCAATCCGAGGCTACCCTCGGCCCGACCCAGCTACATCCGCGAGGAAACCCCCTCCCTGCTCTGCTCTGACATCTAAATATGTGTACAGTCACTGTCTGAACCCTCGAGACCACAAGAGAGAACCAGTGAGACCCCAAAACTCTTTACACCCCCCCCCCCCCACACACACACACACACACATCTCTTGCAGCCTGTTAATGAACTACCACACAACCTCATGCTCGTTTTTTCTTCCTCTTTCGCTCACCGCCTCTTCCATCGCAGCGGGCCACATCTGGTTTCCATAAGCACATACATGTCATCGAAAAGATGAGGGGGGGGGGGGCAAAAAAAGGGAAGGACTGGAGGAGGAGTGGGGGGGGGAGGGTGTGTGTGCATATATCAAGGGATTTGTGAACTTCAAGGAGGGGTAAGACTGACAAGATATCGCTGCCTTTCATCAACCTCTTCTCACGTATGTTGTCATGACACTGGCCAGCGTCCCATCAATAGAGAAGAGAAGGAAATCTATATGAGCAAGTGTGTGTGTGTGTCAAACAGACAGCAAAGAGGGAGGGAGACGGAGAGCAGACGGGATCCACGCCAAGCGAGAAGGAGCTCCCAGTCAGAGGAGAGTAAGAGCAAAGTCAGTGAGACGTGCAGAGATCAGAAAGGCCACATCAGAGGCTGCCTTTGAAAGTGGAGCTTGGTGTGCCTCTCTGCTGAGTCCCTAACAGTGGTGGACACAAAGAGCAATGTGGTTACACGGAGGAGGGGAGGGGAGGAGGAGGAGGAGGAGGAGGAGCAGCTGGGGGTGGGGGTGCGGGGGGGAGACTGCTTACAGAGCGAAAACATATTGTTTTAACTGCCCACTCACCAGCATACGAGTGGCCCTGCTCAGCTGACTGGCTTCCCACCGCTGACCTGAGCTCTGCCCCAGACGCAGGTGGTCCGCTGCGGTCCTCCGGCTGTCACGCCTGGTTCTGTGAAAGACGCACCTGTAGAAACATTGTTTTGAGTCATCGCTCCATCTGCGGACGCTGTGCTGTCCAGCTGGTCCGCTTTACGTTTGATGGGTTCTGGGAAATCTGGGCAGGTCCCAAACTGTCCCAAACTCCATAGTCCTGAGAAGAACCGAGATCTCCTTTTTGGGTTAAAGTTGTTCTAAAATAGCAAGAAGGTTTTTTTTTTTTTTTTTTTTTTCCCCCTACTTGTAGCATTTGCAAAATTCCTTCTGGGAAAGCTGGTTTAAGATGAGAGGGAGAGGTTCAGCTCCCTGGTGTGGCCAGTTTTATGGATAGACTTGTTTTAAATTTCTCATGTCCCTGTAAGTGGAGGGGTCGTCCTACAGTGTGTTAAACCAACATCGGATGAGTAACAAACCACCTGAGAAGCGTTTTAGCATCTTTCAGTATTTAGTACTTTTCAGCTCAACTGTTTTGTTTTTCCGAGAAGCATTTTAGTATTTTTTTTTTTTTTTAGCTCCGTTTTAGTTTTCTTAGAAGTTTTAACATCTTTCAGCTCACTGTTTTGGTTTTCTGAAGAAAAACATTGACATGGATCGTACCTTTACCAATTAGGTTTTCTGGGCCTTTTTCTGCCCTTCAGAGGATGACCTCTTTCCAACTAGGGACAGTCATGTAACTGTTTCCTCTTGTGCTACCAACAGACCTTTCATGTTCACTTTATAATTGAACATGTACTGTACTTTTTCATGCCTTTTCCTCTTTCCACTTTCAAGAGTCATATTTTTAGCCCTACCAGCGGCCAAGGAGTATATTATTTGGCCATCCAACATCCGACCACGGTTTAACTGGCTGTAATAAATGAAGAGACTGTAATTGACCTTCAGCCTCACTGACATTGCCTCAGGCTTATTCACACACAGGTGACACTTTTGAGTCCCCCCACTTGGCATTTTTAAGCCGCATAAAAACATTTAATAAATGGCTCATGAGGTACTTTAATGTGTTTGGCTATTACGTGTTTATCAATGTCGAGCATTTGCAAGCAATTACAACTCTTGAAGATAAATTTCCTGTTTTTACAACTGTTCTACTCATTATCTGCCACAACAGCAGCACACAAATACTTGTAGTTGTTAAATACATAAATAGGTATGTACAATATACAGTTAAACCATTTATTAGATGTTTATATATTGCTAGTAAATGTGTAGCTTTTCACTTTGACACATTTTAATATCAATCTCTACAGAAACGATGCCTTTTTACAGCCATCACTTCGTCCTCCATCCAGTTCGTCCAGCTTATCTTAAAAAAACCAAACTCCATCTCGTCGCAAACACGCTTCTCTTATAAAAAAAAAAAAAAAGTATCTTGAGCATCCTAAATGTAGTCAGTAGAGATCTCCGAGTGGTCCGATGCTCTCGTTTCAACTCGTCTGCCCCACTTAGAAATGTGTTCTTTGGCTGCCAGAGAGATGCCAGTGTGAAAGATTCACTGGTCCTCGCAGAGTCCAGACACACGGAGTTGCATCAGGGCAGAAAAATGTTCTGCTCAGCGACCATAGGGCCGTAATTACATAGGAGCATTGCTGAGCTCTGCAGGATAAACGTCAAGACCGGAGAGATGGAACAAGGCAACTGAAGAGGGCAAATACATGATTTCTAACAGACTGAGAGAAGGAAAGAGTGAGTGACACGAAGAGGGACAGCAAAAAGGGTAAACGCTCTCAAGTGGGAGGACACCACAGGATGAGGATAGGAGTTGAAGAAAATGCCACTGGTCAACCTTAACATAGCTCTGAGGAAGAGGGAGATGTGCCAGCAGCTGGCATTCTTTCCGTGTCCTCAAGTATTCGCTCTTATATGCGAAGTGTCACTTGACTGAATGAGGTCATTCTGTGTGTTTCTAAATGTCTTCACTGGGCTGAGCTGCAACGTGGTGTGACTGACACCTTGTGGAGTCTGAGCATAACCGCTGAAGTAACTTGCAGGACGTGTACAGCAGGTAGCGGGAACTACAAGACTGTATTTGCCAGTGCAAAGGATGTATATTTCTGAAGTTATGCCCGAGAGCGTCGAAGGAACTCCGCATACTTTATATAGCACGGAGAGTGGAAAAGAAACAGCACAACAATTTCAAACTTCAATTTTTATTATTTGTACATTCACCACTGATAGGCGTACTCAAAGAAATAAAAAAAAAAACCAAAACAAAAAAATCTCCGTACTAAAATGATAAAATAACGATTAAAAAAAACAATATTAAAACCATTGGTGAGAAAACATATAATGCAACCTCCCCTCTTGGGCCTGTATTGACACTACAGGGTAAGAGAACTGGAGGAGGAGGAGGAGGAGGAGGAGGAGGGGGAAGAAGATAATCAATAAGGATATAATTAGGACTCGTGTCGGGTGTGACAGACTCAGAGAATCTTCTCATCTCGTAACAGAGGGAGAGGAACACCGCAGTGCCTTAGTAGTTATTCCACTCTTGTTGAAAAATTCCCCACAGCTGCCTCATTTAAAGACTCGATTTGAAGTAATCTTATATGTCTGTACAAAATGCCAAACACACCGATTCCAATATTTTCCGATTTCTGCAAGCCACCGCACAGAAGAGCGGCTCCTCAGGCAGGACCGGCAACAATAGCCTTGAACTACATGCAGCAACAAAAGGATTCCTCATCTGAATTGCAGAGCTGTTAAACACGGAGGCGACGACAGTCGATTGCAAATCATAATTGGCACCTACACTTTGGGGCGTACGGGGGAGGAACATCGGGATGAATAATTCAAATTACCCAGCGTGCCATACTGCTACGCCGTCAAGACGAAAAACGAAGAAAAAGAGAGGCAAAGGTATAACGAAAAATATATATCAAACCTTGACAGGAGCGAGAGACGTACAGTACTCTGGGAAACAACACTGCAAAAAAAACAAAACTCATGGTCCCCTTTAAGCATGACTGTGTCGGTGTAGATGTGCTTTAAAAAAGGTGATAGTTTGAGACATGGTAGCGACATCAGTTGGTCCTCTGTTGGGTCTTAGTTGTAACAAAGTACATGTAGTGAAAGGCTGATGGAAGAAGGTGGTCTCTGGGACAGGTCCATCAGTCGGGTGGTCGTTAGCGCCGCCTGTCTCGTGGTTCGCTGCGGCTGCGTGAGCGCCGGCCCCCCCCCGCCCCGCTGCCCCCCGGCCTACGGTAGCCATCCCTGCGTTTGTCGTTCTCCCTCTCCCTCTCCCGCTCCCTCTCCCTCTCCCTGTCTCTACCTCGGTCTCTGTCCCTCTCTCTGTCCTTGTCCTTGTCCTTGTCCTTGTCCTTCTCCTTGTCCTTGTCCTTCTCCTTCTCACCCTCACTCCGGTCTCCTGTTGTGCCACCTCCAGCCTTCATCCTCTCCTTGCGCTCCTCTTCCCTTTTTTTCTCCTCCTCCTCTTCCTGCTCCTTCCTCCTTTTCTCGCGCTCTTTCATCCGTTCTGCTCGGGCAGCTTCCCGCTGAACAAACTGGAGAGTTAAAAGACTCGTAAACTTTCTGTTGACTTGGACATCGGGCACAAGTGTGTAAACCGTATGCAGTAAAGGCAGCAGACCAACAGCAACAACTGGTTGGGAACTCACCTGCTCCTCTGTAAGAGGAAGCCAGTATATGCAAGGAGCTGCTTTAGTTTTTCGGAACAAATCGTCCAGCAGCTTTGCAGGCGGATCCTCAGCAGTTTTCTCTGTCAGAAAACACAGACACAATATGAGACAAACGTCTACTTTATCTGATGAATATATGTATAATTTCGACCTCCACGTCTTACCCTTCTTCTCCGTCTTCTTCTCCTTGCTCTTTCCCCTCTCCTTACGTCGTCTCTCTCTGGAGCGCGACCTTCGGGGACCTCCCTCCTTCTCGTCCCCGGATTTTCCAAACTCTCTGACCTTGTCTCGGTCCCACTCCCGCTCGGCCCGGGCCCGCTCCCGGCGCTCCATCTCGCGCTCGCGCTCGGCCCACTGGTCTCGCTCAGGGAGGAGAGAGGGAATCCCTGATGTTCGACCGCGGCCGGGCCCTTCGTCCTCCCCTCCGGGTCTGTCGGTTGCACCCGAGCCTTTGTGGAAGTCCAACTATAAAGCAGAGATATGCTCAGGCTACAGATATCGGAGAATCGTGGGCGTAAGACAGAAAACAGACGGACGAGGTCTTACCTCATCCTGCTGGCAGAAGTCAACGCTGAGGACTTTGGGGTTGCTCTGAGGCCATTTCACTCCGTGGAGAGCAGCCCGCGTGGCGACTGCCTCCTCTAAGCCAGAGTACTAAACACGGAAAGAAAAGCAGTGCGATATAAGACGGTGAAGAAACTTTCGATGGCCAGAAGCAGTCTGGTTCTGAGCTCGTCCTCAAAACAACAAATGCTTGTAGTAACTCACCGTGACAAAGCAGTGGGACTTGATTTTGTCAATCCAGAAGCCGTCCTCCACCAGCGTGCCGGTCCTGCTGAGCAGCTCCTTCAGCTGTCCCAGAGTGAAGGGCCTCACCTTCACACAATGTTACAGAGCATTTAGGAAAGGGCGGTTTTACACCATAAATAATAAAGCGTGACCAATACTAGAGAAACACACTACATATTTCGATATATGCATTGCATGTATAACAAAGATTCATTGAACAGAAATAATACCGGTTTTAAGAGTATATTTACAAAATGTTTCTGTACATAAGTACATAGTGACTGGGGTTTCTTTTTTATAAAGATAATGCACTGGGGTTCATAGAAGTGTGTAGATGAAGATATGTGAGGTCCTGAAAGGTGACAAATAGGTGATCCAGAAAAATCTAAAACTCAACCCTGGAACTGCTCCATTAGTGGAGCGTATTTAGAGTCTGGCATCATTTCAGACGGGACTTAAAGAAACACGTACACTGAGACAACGAGCAGCGGGTCAGTTTATGGTGAAAGCCTGCGATCGCTGGCAACAGCTGCACAAACATTTAGCAATACCGCCGGCGACACCACTTTGTTGGCAGCTTTTTCCGTCTTTGCCGCATTATCATAACGAGCGCACACGATTATGTTGGTGTTGAAGTGGAACTTGTTCTCTCACCAGGTTGCAGACGTGAACGATAGTGGAGACTTTGCCGCGAGGCGGTGAGGGCTGCCGGGCGGTGCGGACAGGGTCATCGATGGTGATGGAAACACCAGTTTTCTGCTGGCTGATGGAACGACGTATGAGGGTGTCGCTGGGGGTCACTGGGATGAAGAAGAGTCAACACAGGATCTCATTTACTCTCTTTAGAGTTGCCATCATATGAAGACACCTGTTCGCTCAACTACTTTAGTAAACTGAACTAGATGGAGAATGCCTGCAACCAGAGGCATCAGTTCCAATATAAAAAGGACTAAATTGCATCGAAACAGATCAAATATGGTACCACTACCTTTGACTTTATGTAGATTATTTAATGTCTGTTCAATGACTTGTAATGCTGGAAGAACTCCTTGTTGTGGTGGACATATTACCAGTGTTGAGTTCTACATCATGGCTGGTATGTGTGGGTGACTGTTGTTCCACGTCTCCAGGAATGGACGCGTCCATCTGCTCTTCGTGGGCCTTTGTCCTTTCTCGTTCTCCCAGTAGATCTTCTTCCTCCAACTCTTCACGCTTGCTCCTCTTTACCTCTTTCTGACCGTTCTCCTGGCTTTCCGAATGCACCACCTTTAGATAGAAGGGAGGCAAGAACACAAGCCTTCATCAATAAACCTCAGATTTTCCCTTTCCTCACTTAACATTTCTAAGTGAAGACGCCAGTTCCAAATCAATCGATCTGAACCAGAAAGAGATGCACGCTAACCTGTGTGACGGTGCGTCGGATCTGAAGGTCCTGGTCAGAGCGCTCCCTGTCTTCATCCTCAGCCCCAGAGAGGACGGCTTCCTCTGGATGGAGGTCCACTACGGCCTCCTGGCCTGGACTTGGCCTGATGTCTGGGATCAGAGACTAAGAGAGAGGAAATGAACAAGATAGACCTTCATACACGCAACACGTAAGCGGGAGGCAGTGCAGATGTCTTGCTGTGCATCTATGTATGCACAAGAGCGTTACTCACAACCGCAACGTAAAGACATTGGTGGAAAATTCACTGAGACTTATGTAAATTGTCTCCGTAAGGTGTATGGCCTCATGGACTGGAAGACGAGTTACAACGTGCCTTTGCATTATTTCTGAAAGTCCCAGGACCCTGCAGGGGGGGATGGAGCACCATTTTTCCAAAAGATATTCTCTCATTTGGTACTTTGATGATGGCGGGGGAGACTGGTGTCTATCAAGTTGTCCCAAAATGTACCATAGGTGATCAATTGGATTGAGATCAGCTGACTGCGACAGCCATGGCATATGATTCTCATCATTTTAATAGTCAGTAAACCATTCAGTGAACCCTTGTGCACTATGAATGGGGGGGCATTGTCATCCTGGAAGAAACCACTCGCATCAGGATGTAAATGTTTCTATTGTACTGTGTTAATTTCAGTGACCCTTCTCTCTAAGGAGACAAGGGGACTCAAACCATGCCAGCAAAATGCTCCTCACTGTTGGGGTCAAAGATTCAGGTTTTCCCTTTAGTGTGTCACCTGTCTGTGTGTCTTACTGTGCTGCAAATACCTTCAGTGAATCCGTGGTGATGCTGATGGAAGGTTTCTTGGCAGTGACAGCGGTGCTGGAGCCCCACCTCCTCTTGCGACCGGCCACAGCCCCAGACTCCTGTTCACCCTCAGCACTGCTGGTGCCTGGGGAAGATTTACTGCCTGGTAAGACATCAAAAAAAATAAACTATATAATATAATATAATATAATATAAGCACGTGATATAAGAACAAACCCATGCAGATAACAGTGTTGTGGCTGCATCCTGAAATATAAATCATGATCATGCAATGCACATTTCAGATTTTTATGTTATCTTCCCAACTCAGAGTAATAATACTAATCCATAAAAATGGTGTGAATGATATAGATGCTAATGTAATGAGACTGACACAACCCCAACAACAATGACCAGATCTGAATGCTGGTAAAAAGGGAGAGTCAGGCGGGAGGGTGTACTCACTGCTAAGAGAGATCTTACGAGCTGAGAAGGCCTTTGGTGTCTGAAACACAAGAAGATAAAAACAACCCGACAAACACGGGGGAGGTGAGAGGCAGACAGACAGACAAATGGTCAAGGACAGGTTGGAGGAAAGGTGTAACAATAACAGGAGGGGGGGTGGGGGGTGGGGTAGGTACTGTGAATGAATGATAGAAACTGCTGTGCAGGGTCGTTTTTCAAATTCATATCTACTGATGGCACCAAGCTGTGTTGCTTTTGTGTTGACATAAACCATGTGCCTTTTTTTTTTCTTTCTTTTTTTAAAATCACTCTAGTTGTGGATCCCTGAATATAACTTGCTTTAATACATTATACTGCACGTGCAGTCTCTATCAAACACACAAGGATCTAGTGGAAATACTACAGTTTAAATTCAATCAATATAATGTTTCCATTTTAAAACTTTGTGTCTGAACGAACACATTAATTCCAATTAGTTTCACAGAATTAATAGTTAAAACTGATAATAAAACTGAGGCTTAGGAATATTTGGATTAAACTGCAGTAGCCACAATCAGATAAACTTTTCAGTGGCTGCCTCTCCTGCAAAGACTAAAAAAATATGACTGGAAACTACACATTCAAAATAACTATGAAATATAACATTGAGTAAACATCTACTTATTCCCTGGTACCACTGACACCTGATCCTTACTGGTTTGGATATGGCCCAATCACGACTGCATGTACTGTATCTAGGCAACAAGGGTCCAATCAATGGTGGCTGAGGTGTTTGGATGGAAATCTGAAAGCTCGTTGGCTGGCAGGATAGGTTCAATTGTTCGTTTGGGCAGGGGCTTTGAAATGCTTTTGGCCAAAGCAGTCATCCACAGGTGTTTTGGCAAAAGTCCATTAAAGATGTAGCAGGCTCTTTTAACGCCAGAAACAAACGATGAAAGTCCAAATAGATGGAGGCCAGATGATGAACGCTTTCAACAGTCATTGTGCAAACAGATCCAGAATTCTGGAGTAAATGTTCAGTTGTTGTTTTGAGGAAGCAGGAAGTTCATGCTGACAGACATAAGAGTCAGAAAACGCCTGTGATGTCTGTTGGTGAAGGGGACTCAAATGGCAAGTCCTTCTTCAGTTTAAATAAAAAGGTATCCAGCTCGCTGCAGCTTTAAGGTGAAAAATCCCTGAGTATCCAGGAAGGGTGCTTACGGGTATTTTGCTGGTTCCAATAGATGAACACAATCCAAAAGTCCTTTCAATAATGTTCCAGTTCATAATCCATGAGGCCCACATTTTGTTCTGGATGTTATTGTGAAATGTCTTTAAGTGTAACCATCAAAAAAACACTCCATTCTTGAAACCGTTTCAGACACCTTTAACTTGATGGGAGCACATCTCCGCGTTTGTGTCCTTCGTGTAGATTTTAAGCACACAGAACCAGATAAGTAGATAACGGGTTACAAGAGGTGGCCAACGGTGACTAGCCAACCCCTCGATTGAATCATCTGGTCTGATTAAAAGCTCTCGCTGGCCATATCGATGGAAATGAGGCCGCCTTTGTTGCCAGGGGTGTCCCTCTGTAGTGCAGCCTTGGGGGCTTATCTGTGGTCAACTCTGGATTCTTGGGGACAGTGGAACAGGTGCAGCAGTAGCAGTAGTGTAGTGGCAGAGGTAGTATGCAGGTACCAATAGGGGCAATGGAAGAGGCATGAGCACCTTTATAACAAAGCAATCATTTGGGGTTTAAACATCAGCCACAGTGAGAAAATGCCCTTGCTGTTTCTGCCGATGACAGTGCCAACAAAGGTTTTACAAACAGCCAAATCAAAATTGTAATTTCCTACACACATTTTACTACTTTGGAAAAGGACTCATTAAGCTATTTAATGGAAATATTTTTAAATATGAAGCAAAGCTTTCCAACTACATATAATCAAATGTCCTATCGTGTAATGTAAACAGGTTAATAAAAAAACGTGTCAATCACAGATGCATCTAAAAAGGCTGAAACAGGTCCATCCATTTAAGTCCTCAGTTACCAACAACATTGGGGACCAAGATGATCCGCGGATCTCCAGCTGCCTTACCTCCTCGCTGGTCTCAAGAAGCTTCTCTGGATCTGCCATGGCAGTCTCCTTCACCTGCCTGCATCGTGTTAAAAATGCATATCAAAGGGAGACGAGGGAACAGATGAACAGACCATGAGAATGAAGGTTGACATTCATTTTTAAAATAAGATTATAACATAATGATATGAAAAAAAAAACTTATTTCAGCTAAACAATTATAGCTGTGCATCATTTCACAAAAGACACCAAGCAGATTATTACAGCTTAATGACAAAATAAAATCACATTTATGAATAATAAAAAATGTGATGAACACACCCCCTCAAAATAGGACTGTTCAACCACAAGTATTATAGGATGCTTTTGTAATTTGTCTGCACTTATGTGAAGCCCACGATTCGTAGTCAAGTGTGCTAAACCTACAAAAGCACGACTGTATTTGTTTAAATCTCATAAAATACAACCAACATTCATGTAAATAATAAATGATCTTTATACACACACACATTACAGAACTGCAACACAGCGTTAAAAACGTGTTTCAAGCTCTGCAGGTTAAACTATACCCCACTGTACATGCAGACACCAGGTGACGCTAAAATAACTGCGCCTGAACGCATCACACGTCGCTGACCACACTCAAATGCGCGGCTCGACATTTTCCTAACGGGGTCGTAGACGTGAGCCGCAGAGAAGAAGAATAAAGAGGTGCAGAGCCACCGGTCCTCCCGGAGCCCCGCTGGGTCCTCCCGGAGCCCCGCTGGGTCCACCCGGAGCCCCGCTGGGTCCACCCGGAGCCCCGCTGGGTCCACCCGGAGCCCCGCTGGGTCCACCCGGACCCCGCCAAAGGCTCGCCGACCGCCGCACGGTACCTGACAAATGAGCGCGCGCCTCACGTTGCTACACCGTCCTCATGGACGCACGCGTGAACACCTCCACCCACTCCCACTGAAACCGACTCGGGGAACTCCGCAGCGAAGACACGAGCCGCGCTCCGTCCAAACGCAGCTCGGGCTGCGACCGCTGCTAAACCGACTGCGTCGCAACGAGCCGCCTCTCTTCCGTCCCTGCGATCTTTCTTCCTCTCGCCGAAGACTACTCCTCTTCAGACACACTCATGACCGCATCGGCTGTCAACCAAAACCTGCCTCGGAGCGAGGCGTCGCCTGCTGTTCAGCTGAACCGCCGTGTGGCAAACTGAAGGCCGGCATCAGCCGCTAGATCCGCCGACAGAGCACAGCCATGTTGCAACGAATGGAAAAAAAAATAAAAAATAATAATCATGTATAAAAAGGACCCGCATCTTGTCAAGCACGCCGGATTCAGGGTGGTCGCATCAATCGCCTGATGGGAAATTCAACCCCGGCCTGGAACAGCAGCGTCACATCACGGTTTTATTACACGCTTTTATATACTGTCGATATGCTATTTACAGAGCATCAGACTGCAATGGCGCGGGATTTTAATGATGGGATGGCAGTGTTAAAGTGAGATTATAATAAAGCATTTCACACGACGAACAAAGGCCTCCTAACGAGCTGAACATTTCTTTTGAACTAAAGTGCTTTCCTGAGAAACGGGATCCAAAACAGTTTCTCCAGTCACAATGAGTTTCAGTTTAATTCGATATTCATGAAGCAGGTTTATAAAAAACAAAAACATGTTTTCAGAAATTGTGTAATTTAAAATAATAATGCAGACTTCTCTATCCGTGCTCAGAAAAGCCCACATTAAACCTGGAGTATATTCTGAGAGCACCAGAGACTTCCTGGCAGAGTTCAAAGTCATTGTTGTAAAATTAATCTTCTCAACTTCTCCAGAACAAAATGGGGAGTGTGTTTGGTCAATGTGGATGTTTCCATAAACATCCTGAAAAGTTATATTCATGTAAAAAAAAAAAAAAAACTCTGACAAAGAAAATGCCAGTCAGCATGTTTACATCAGCTAATGTTACAAGAACAAGGGCTCGTAAACTCATCAAGAAATGACATTGCTGCCTCCCACCTTACCTGATCGAACACTTTGGTTATTTGCTTCCTCTGTGAACAAGCACACTGTGATGTGTTTTTTTATTATTATTATTTTAGTTCAGTGGAGGCATACTTCATAGTGAGTTGCCCAAATATTCTAAAGCAGCACCTTGAAAAAGGACATTTCTCTGATGTCCGCTGACATTTCCATTCTGAGTTTTTATAGAAAAATGTACGATGCATAAAAACGAGACGCTCGTCTGTCGGAGAAAGTGTTTGAACAAACACTGCAGACCAGAATGAAAGGTTTCCCTGGGTCAGAATTTTACTCACTAAAATTAAAGTGTTATTTGGACAGAGCTGCCTCTGCATGTGACATTAAACTGGAAACGAATAATCACATCACATCTACAGGATCCATTCCTCTGGTTTGTATATTGTTGCACATGAGGGTCTGTTGAGGAAAACAAAAGGACGAATGACACCGAGACACAGGCGACCAACTACCAACTCAACCACCTTCGGCAAACCGATTTCTTATTTCACATTTGAAGTAATCCAAATTCTTTTAAAAAGTACAACCCTTGTCTGTTTTCAACTTTTGCAGTCCTGATGTGTCCGGTCCAGCTGTTGAACCGCTGGATGAAGGAATCTCACTTTAATGACAATAAAGCAGATGTCCAAAAGAGCTCACTGGACTCCTGTTCAAAGCCTGCAGACGTACATGGTGTGAGGACACAGAGTCACTCACCCCTGTGTGTATGTGTGTGTGTGTGTCAGCTTTATACACACACACACACACACACACACACACACACACACACACACACACACACACACACACACACACACACACACACACACACACAGAGTACAGGATGTTTCAGAAGACAAAGAGTGAGAACCAGACCTTTGTTTGTCCTTCTCTCCCTCGCTGTCCGTTCTCTTCTTCCGACGTGTCTCCTCTCTAGTTGGCGATTCAGTGAACCGTTTCTGCAAACAATAAAAAGAGCAGGAAATGGAATAAGATGCAAAACAATACGCTGTATACTGTCGGTGAGAGTTGTTTAGTTACGGTGCAGCATCGCCACTTTCTTGGGCATACTGTAAAAACAAAGTAACATAAAAAAAAAAACCTGTTGAGAAGGTTAAGTTACAAATATTTGCTAATTGCAACTTGAAGTATTTCAATTTATTTATACTTAATTGCCATTTGTTATTGTCATTATTTCCAGGTATAGTCCAAATAATATGATTTAGGCATGATTATCTTCATCATCCAATAAATCTGCAGATTATTTTGTAATTTTTGCAGGGTAAAGTTTTTTAATGATAAAGTGTTTCATAAAACAAAACATAAACGATATGTTGCTCCTTGCAGCTGCAATATTCAGTTCACTGCAATATAGCAAAAAAGCAGCAAAGCTTCACATTTGAGGAACTGGAGCCGAAACGTTTTCGGCATTTTTGCTTGAAAAATTACTGAAAATGATTAATTAATTGTCAAACTAGTTACTGAATATTGTTCTGTCAATTACATAATTAAATAACCAATAAACATGACCTTGATTGGATAAGCAGCAGAATATGAATGGATGAATAAATTGATAGATTAACCAATTAAGACATTAATTTTGGGTCAGTGGCGTGGAACAATAGTTCTGGGAATGTTTTACCGTCTGTCGCAGCTTGGAATAAATTATTTAAAAACTTCCTCAAAAGGCCTTTTGAGAAAACCTGAATCATTGTTGTTCTGCAGATGTGGAGGCGGCAACACCACCAACGGCAAAACAATTGGCAAGTGTAAAACCATGAAGGCATTTGTCTGTAGCATATTTCGTTTTTTGGGGAAATCGCTTATGTGGGATTTTCCCAAGATGTAGAAATATCTGGTTATCACAAAAAAAGCTAAATGTGGAGGTGCATTGACCTAAAAGCGACTGACCTTAGTGAGACTGTCTCCATCTGGTGTTGTGTCACTCTTCGCTGCAGACGTGTCTTTTCGGGTTTCTTTTAAACCCTCAGCCCGAGCCTCTCCTGGCACCCGGTGCACTGGTGAAGAATCTCTTTCACGTTTCTCCTCCTAAAAGAAATAAAGAGCAGCGTAACATTTTATGCCTTGAACTAAAAAATATACAGAGCCTGCTCTAGTTTCTGTGTAGATAAAGTTTACGAAACAGAGATCACTGCTATTCAGTAAAGTAATTCCCATATTGGAGGGCCGATACCTCATCCTCTTATTTTTGTAACAAACACAGCTGCAGCTGAGATCGTAGTTATTGAGCTGAGGAACTATCAGTAATATCTTTACTTATGGATACGAGGCATTTTTAGCGTCAGCGGGAAAACGGGGGTCCTGTATGTCCTATCAGAGCTGGTTGCACACCACATGAATACGGCCGACTCAGTGATAGACTACCGCTTTGTAACTGTGTGTTTAATGCACAGTTATGCACCAACAACTGTTTATCCCAACAAAGGAAAGGAGCGGACTACTGTAGTTAATTCAATTTATACATGTTTGATGTAATTCTGCCGAGGACAAGTCTTTATTTCTGTAAGTCAGTGACAAACAAAGATATTTTTAGTCCACTTACCCTTCTACCTCTGGAGGTAGAGCTGGTTTTCTCTTGAGATGATGTTGATGAGTCAGAAGACTGAGATGATGAAGACCCAGAGTCCGAATCTGAGGAAGAGGAATCATTAGACGATGATCTTTGTCTCCTTGGTTTCTCTTCCTTCTTTGCATCTCTTCCCCTCCGCTCTGCAGCATCCACTGGCCTCGAGGAGCCTTTGTTTTCGTCCCCTTCTTTTGCTTTTTTGGTGGACTCCTTGGCAGCCTGTGCAGTCTTCGCTGAGGCGGCCTGTTCTTTGTCCTCCGATACGAGCCTTGTGGCCCCTTCTTCTTTAGGACTGTGGCCCGGAGCAGCACTGAGCCCGGTCTCCTTCTTAGACGGGTTTCCTGCAGCGTCCCCCTGGTTTGTCCGTCTCTGCGGATCTTCCTTTTCAGTGGAAGGGTGGTGTCCCTCCGGCTGGCGTTCCCCAACACTGGTGGGTGAGGAGACGGGCAAGGCCCAAGGCTGAGGGCTATCAGAGAAGGTACGGGGCCGCTTTATAACCAAGGAGGTTGGTGAGGGTTGAGGCTGAAGTGGGGAGTCCCTTAGGAAGCGGAACTTCTTGAACGAGGAGTGTGGAGACATGGGGGTACCGGACTCTGCTGCTTGGCCTTCACTCCGGGACACCGGAGCAGGAACATCTTCCTTCTCTCCTGCCTCTGTCGATGACTTTTGAGATGGTCCTGTGGAGATGGGGGGAGGAGTGGGCTGGTGGGTGGGACCGATCTCTCGACCACGTTTTGATGGAGGCAGGTGACTCTCCCTCTCCTTTTCAGCCATCCTTGCTCTCTCTTTTTCTTGTTCCAGTGACCTCTCCTGCTCCTGCTTTTCTTTCTGCATGGCCTTCTCCTTCTCCAACCTCTCCTGTTCAAGAGCCCTTTCCCTCTCTTGCTCCACAGCTCTCTCCTTCTCCTTTCTTTCCCTCTCTTGCTCCACAGCTCTCTCCTTCTCCTTTCTTTCCCTCTCTTGCTCCACAGCTCTCTCCTTCTCCTTTCTTTCCCTCTCTTGCTCCAAAGCCCTCTCCTTCTCCTTTCTTTCCCTCTCTTGCTCCAAAGCCCTCTCCTTCTCCTTTCTTTCCCTCTCTTGCTCCAAAGCCCTCTCCTTCTCCTTTCTTTCCCTCTCTTGCTCCAAAGCCCTCTCCTTCTCCTTTCTTTCCCTCTCTTGCTCCAAAGCCCTCTCCTTCTCCTTTCTTTCCTTCTCCATCCTCTCCTGCTCTAGAGCTTTCTCCCTCTCCAGCCTCTCATTCCTCTCCTTCTCAGCTCTTTCCTTCCTCAACCTCTCCTGTTCCAGGACAGCCTCTCTCTCCGCCTTCTCCCTTTCCTCCCTTTCTCGTTCCAGGGCCTTTTCCCTCTCTATCCTCTCTTGCTCTGCTGCTCGCTCTCTTTCAATCCTTTCTTTTTCCCTCCTCTCCCTCTCCAGTTGTTCTTGCTCGAGAGCCTTTTCTCTTTCTATCCTCTCTCTCTCTATGGCTTTCTCACGGTCTATTCTCTCCTGCTCCAAAACCCTCTCTCTCTCTAGTCTCTCCTGCTCCAAGGCTTTCTCTCTCTCTAGTCTCTCTTGCTCCAAGGCTCTCTCCCTCTCCAACCTTTCCTTTTCCAACCTTTCCTGCTCCAGAGCTCTCTCTCTCTCCATCCTCTCCTTTCTCTCAGCCTCTTGAGCTCTCTCCCTCTCTAACCTCTCTAGCTCCAAAGCCTTGGCTCTCTCTAGCTCCATGGCTCTCTCCCTCTCTTCTCTCTCTCGCCTCTCCCTCTCCTCTCTTTCTCTCTGCAGGCGTTCTTGCTCCAGGGCTCTCTGTCTTTCGAGCTCCTTCTGTCTCTCCAGCTCTAAGGCTCGCTCTTGCTCTTCCCTCTCCTGCCTCTCCTGTTCTAGAGCAAGTTCCCGTTCCCGCTGCAAAGCCTTTTCTCTTTCCTCTCTTTCTAAGGCCTGCTGTCGCTCAAATCTTTCTCTCTCCAGAGCTCTCTCCTTCTCCTCTCTCTCCAGTAAGAGAGCTCTTTCCCGCTGCTCCTCCTCCATCGCTCGTTCTCTCAGCTTCTCTTGCCTTTCCAGCTCGGCTGCCTTTTCTCTCACTAGCTCAGCCTCCCTCTCTCTGTCCCTCTCTTCTGCTGCAGTTGCCTTGAGCACACTCACAGGTACTTGAATATGGGCTCCCATGATACCCTGGTTGGTGCCGGGAATCATGGGAAATGATACATGGCCAGCAGTGTTGGCTGTGTGAGTGATGGCAGACACCAGACCCTCAGGAGGCCCTCTGCCTAGAAACAATGCAGCTGAGGGCGAACTGCTGTCCTGTCTATCGCCTTCCCCATCTGCGCCATGCCAACCCGCTCCGGAGAAAGCACCTTCTGACTCCATTTTACGCGCCAAAAGGGTCAGCGGGCCGGGTTTGCGCTCGGCATGTCCACTCCTCTGTGGCTCGGGGCTGCTACTGCGGCTGCCGCTGCTGGAAGAACCAGAGCTGGAAGAGCTGGGTGAGCGCCTAGCTGGGGCAACATCTGGGCTAGGTGGGCTCTGTTTAGGGGTGTCGGGCAGGGGGAATGATAACTCTGGAGGTGGGGAGGGAGGAGGTGTTGGCTGGCGCAGCTGAGGAGACAAAAGGGAAGGGATGTGTTGCTGCTGCGGTTGACAGGACGCTCCGGACCTCTCCCGTGCTGCAGGCACTCTGGCTGGCTCTCTGAGGTTTCTCCGTCGAGCACCGCTGTCCCAATCGTCATCGTCACCGTCCTCCTCCCCATCCTCGCTGTCCTCATCATCGCTGTCACCTGCAACTTCGCTGGAAGCAGAGCCCCTCTCTGGCCGATGCTCACCACCAGGAATGTGCACGGCAACAGAGCCAGAAGCAGGTGGACTGGACATGTCAGCCTCCTGGTTCCTGTTACCTTGTCCCTCATTCACTGCACCAAACAATCCCTCTCCATCAGAAGGGCCAGGTGGCTTGTGCTGCTCAGCCGTGGCTGGTGTGACATCCTGATGAGAACAGAAAGGGAGCAGAGACTTATTGTGGAGAATTATGGCACCAACCTTTCCATGTAACCCGTACCAGCCGGTTCCTTTAAAAGGTGCATCATCTTTTAGAGCTCAGAAAATCTTTAGATAAAAAGATGAGAAAATGTGACAGATTACAATAGGTAGGAAAACAAAGTGTTGCCTCACCTGGGCTGGAGGAGGACATGAAGTACTGTTGTTAACTTCTGCATGGTCCTCTTGCTCTGCTCACAAAAGACAAGTAAATTAAAATCACAAGCATTTGCATAATGATCCGCAAAGTGTGCACTAACTTGCGTAACAGCAGTCGAGGATTCTGACAACACTCACCGTTGGTTTCATATGCTTCGCGAGCCTCTCTCTCCAGACGCTGCCTCAGGAGCTCCTGTTGTTTAGCCAGATACTGCTTGATAAAGCTGTTCTGGCTCATTTCCTCACCAATCTAAATACAGAGAGAAAATTTAAAATACAATGCACGCCTTCAAGGCCACTTCCTTCTACTTTTTGCAGACATTTATGAGAACTGTGCTAACGCACACTTTGACATGCATACTACAGGGGTTATAACTTCTGAGGAGCCTTTGGGATTATATCAAAAGTATCTTTGAGACTCTTACCTGTGAGTTTGGCTGGAGTCCAATATGAGCAGTGGAGGTCCTCTGCAAATTCTCCAGCATGAGAGCCTGTTATTGAGACAAGAGACTTTAATTATACAATGTAACTAAGGAAAGCATTGTTCCAGAGACAACTTGGTTATTGTACTGTGTGCAGTTTTAAGTTTTGTTATGCCTGCCAATATTTTTGTCCTTGACAAATAATTGAGTTTCTTTGTGTCTTGGCATGCCAGCAACATAAATGTGCCAAACATCACTGATTATCACTGTTTCTCTTTATTTAGTGATGTTAGATATTGAGAATTTGGCCTTTGAAACAGGCTACGGGAGTGAACAACCAGAAAACTTGCAGAAAAGGGGAAGAGGATGATATCTAATATTTCCTGGTCGAAAAGACAAAATGTAAGCTGGAAACTCATCACAGACAATCAACGCAAGGCAACTCACAAGTTGTGGTAGAAAGCTAACCAGACAGGGAATAATCCGGACAGGGTTACAAAAAGAAAACAAAAGTTACTCGACTAAATTTCATAAATTGTTTTTTATTTCCCTGACACTCACTGTAAGCTGTGCAGTGTGCCTTAGATTCTGCTGCTCATGTTCTTTCACTTGGCATGTGCAAACGAGCATTTTGACCAAAAAAATACTTATTGTAGTGTCAAGTTTAATAACATATGTCACATGTATTGGGATTGCAGCCAGTATCATGGGAAAGCCTACCTTTTGTGCCACAGTTGTACACAACTCCACAACGTCTATATTTTAAGCGGGATCTTGAAAGGGTGCTGGCTGACAGCAGATATTGCAGCATCAAGTGTGATTAAACGTCTGAAGTCAACAAGACATTATTCGGATTTGCCGTGTGAGATCTACAAATTAAACGTTTTCAACAGTGAAAACAAATATAATCGCCACTTGCAGATTTCAGTTAAGAAGAGAAAAGACTTCCTCAGCTTTCATGGCGGAGTAGATAAGGTAGATAAATCCCTGTCGCAATGTAAACAAACCGTCTCTGGACATGTGGTGCCCGGGGTTCATTTTTTTTTTTAAAGAAAACTATTCCTAAATTTGGTGAAATGCGTACATTCAAGTAAAACGTATTAAAGTCAAATTAAAACAGAGGTGTTGGCTGCTTTAAAAACTCGCCCGGCTGTTAGGAAGGACGCTGACCGGTGTAAAACTCACAGCCCACCGACGGCGCACACATCATTAAGGACAACATACGTAGCGGCGAGCCAGTCGCTGAGGCCACCGTTCAAACTCACAGCGTTAGCCACGGGAGCTAACGAGCTAACAGGACAACATAACCCGACACACACTTTGAAATGAGCCACCAAGTTCACTCAACTCCCGGTCTTTGCTCCGGTCGGTACATTTCTGAAAAGCTAAAACGCCGCCGGTTTTTTTTTTCCCCCAGCTGGACATTAAGCTCGACAACTCCACCGAGCTCGGCAGTAACGAGCCTCGGTCGTCGGCCCTCGAGAGAGCATCGGCCCGTCTCATCGTTAATAAACGTCGGCTCGCAGCGACCGCGGCGCCGCATTTCGCGGTAGCGCTCACCCCCTTGAGTCTTTTGATGAGCGCGTTCTTCTGGCCGCTCTTCGACAGCCCTCTTTCCTCAAGAGCAGCTTTTAAGTCCGCTACTCGAAGGGACTGGAGCGGTCTCCCGTCCAGCGTAACGTCTTCGAGGTCCGCCATTTTCCGTTCCTCTAGTCAGTTCCCAGCGAGAGCGACGAGCAACGCCTTCCTCCACCGAGCGTCATCGATGACGACTTCCGCCCAGTCAAATAGAGAAAAAAAACAAAAAAAACGTAGTTTTTTTTTTAACATTTAAAACCTTTCACGCACTAAATTTATTTTCAGCTCTTATTAATATATTTGCTATATATATACTATTTTGATATCTTTATTTGTTAATAAATTTTGCGTAAAACCGGCGCAAGCTTGATTTCCGACAAAGCCAATTAACTGCGCCGTCTGCTTCCTGTATTTATCTGTTCGCCAAAGCTTAGCACGATTCCTGCTGAGCACCTCTGCCTTCAAATATGTGGACAATAAGGTGATTTACCTTTAAAAAAAAAAACAAAGGCTGGTGCTCACAGCCAGATATGTTAAGAGTAGTTATTATAAAGTAATGCTGGCTTTAAAGTCCGAGTGTAATGGTTGTATTGCATAGATATAAGCTAAGCTACATGTAAACGTTGTACAGACCAGAGGAGTCTCCCTCAGCAGCTGTCACTGCTCATTAACTTTCAGCAGAGGAATTTCTAACTTTTGTCAGGCTGAAACAAACTTTTCAAAGATGTCGTGGTTCAGCCAAGTCAGTCAAGGCTCAAATCAACTGCATCCGACTGACAGCCAGAGACTTGGAGCCGCAGACATCCTGTGCAGCTCTCGCAGCCCTGCGACCATGGCAACGCACGACTGGCCCGGTTTCTCTTCGCCCGGCCCGGACTGTTTTCCATCAGCTCCCCAGGGTGTATCCAGCCCTCCCAGCCTTGAAAACCTGTCCTGTGCTTCCCTGAGTACAGCTCAAGTCAGAGAGCCCATCTCCTATGTAACCCTCCAGGAGCAGCGGTGTGTGCTGAGCTGGTTCCAGGGTTGGACCCACCCTCAGCGGGAGCGGTTCCTGCAGGACCTCCTGGGAAAAGCTGTGCCAGGGAAGGTGTGCACCCTCCTAGATTCACTGAGCACTCTTCAGGTATGTTCCCTCACTCTCACTTGTCTCACTTAAAAGTCATTTCCAACATTTAACTTCTTGCTTTCTCTGTTTGTACCGTGACAAGGTAAAAGACAGACTCCCAAACATCTTTGAATGCCAGCTGCGCCTGTGGACCCAGTGGTTTGAGTCTTGGGGAGAGGAGGAGAGGAATCATTTCCTACATGTGCTGGAAGAACGCGACCCGGTGTTCGTTGCCCACTTTTACAGGAATGTCGCTGGTACAGCAGGAAGAGACTGAGCAAGGTTTACACTGCGATCATAAAGCGAGGAATGAAGAATTAAAATATGGTGGGAAATCTATATTCAGTGTGAGATAGTTAAAAGAAATGTTTGTGTAAATGTGATGAGACATACTGTTAAAAGTAAACAATTCCATTTGAAGACCATAAGTGTTTATTCAATATGAGCTGTTTTTACTCAGTTTTCTACAGTTTATCCAGGGCTACATCACACTATATACTACTTTTTTTATGAAGTTCATCATGGCTGAAGCTATGCCATTTCCTGTCTCATTGGCCTGAACTTTAAATAAACATGAGGAAAGATGTCTGGTTTGCTCTCTTTTGGCAGAACCTATGGTGATAAGATCTGATCACAGCTGCGTTGCTAGACTTCGCTTCCCAGAAGATCCAAAAAGCCTGTTCACATCTGGCATCAACAGATAGGAGTACTGGTGTAAAGGCGACCAGGAAGCATCGAGATCTGAGCTAGTCTGAGACATATGTGGACACATTCCCTTTGCATCGTGGACATTAAATGCGTCCCGGGCCACGTGAAAGGACTCACCACCTGAGTAGAACATGGGCTGGTAGGAAATGATGTCTGACAATGCTACAGTACTGATAATACATCTTCATCACTCACAGAGTGAAGTAACAGAGTCCGATCAGTACTGCTGTTCCTCGGTTTTTGTATCCAAGTTGTTTTGCAGACCTGTAAGAATACATTTAGAACAACTGATGAGCCCACAGCAGGATTTCCTGTGTCAGTAATTGCCAAGTGTTCTGCAGAGCTGGCAGAAAAATACCATTAATAAGCAAATTAAAATGTACCCAATCTAAAGCTAAACATGCTAGACTTACTGTTGACCACAGCCTGATCATGAGGTAGTTCCTCCACTTTAATCTAAAAAAAAAAAAAAAAAAAAAAAAAAAAAATTAGATATGCTTCAGCGAAAGAAAAAACACCACTAAAATATGTTATATAAAAAGTGAACTCACTAGAAATTGTAGCAGTTCAGTTTGGTTTTCTTTTTCAAGGTTTTGGCGCTGGATGTGCAGATCAGTGAAAAACTGAGGAACAGAGAGAAGACACATTGTATGATACGGGACACATTTTCAGACTCTTCCCTCAGTAACGGCTGCAGACACCATGTTCCCTCCCCACCGTGTTCAGTTTGGTACTTGTCTGGTTCTTCTCAGTCAGCCACAGACATGTTCCTCCTGCTCTTTTCTCCATGGTTGTGAGGTCATCTGTGAGCTCTGACACCATTAGAAGCACTTTTTTTTTTCACAGTTTGTTTCTGTTCATTTGTACTAAGTGTCTGTGTCTCTTCCACTTTTTCATTTTTCTTTTACTATCTCAGAGCAAGTCAGATTCTCAGAAGTCCTACATCTGTTCCCTCTATGTCACCATCAACCCAAGTATTTTTCTTAAAGGTTACACGGAGAGACTTATGGGTTACCTTGGTGGTTTGTAAAATCCGGAGGTCTGACAGCAGTCTCTGTAGGTGTTCACCTGACTCTGCAGCCTCATGATTGTCAGCACTGAAAAGTCAAAAACATAGTTTACTACAAGAAACACTGATACAATCCTCAATACAACGTACTGACTATAACTGATATTCACTCATCAGAGATGGAAAGCAAAGCTTCACTGTGGGAAAAAGTCAACTGTATTTTCTGTAGATTACTTTTAGTCATTAGTGATTTAATTTTGAAAAAATGTCAATGTAAATTGGTACATTAAATAATTAAAAAGAAACTGATTCAGTTAGTGGTTCCATTGTTGTTCTGAAGGGCCCATGTATCATTGTGCACCTCAATGATTGTAAAGCTGCCACAGGAACCTGTAGTTTATTCTTCAACATCAAAAGCTAAATGTCTGTTTACTTACTTACTATTCAATAGTTCTCTAAGCTGCACAAAGTGGAAATCAATTTGCAGTTAGTGCTTGAAATTTGAGTACTTAAGTAAAAGTACCACCACAACGCTATATTCCATTACAAGTCCTGCATGAAAAATCCCACTTAAGTAAGAGTATGTAACCACATTCCTGTGGATCACACAGTCTCTGATTGTGGTCATTCAATAGATTCATATCAGCTTTGTAAAGTCGACAAAGTATTTAGCGCAGACAACAGACTTTGTCAGACTGGTTTTCTTGCTAGTCAAGAAGTCATTGAGGATTTCTGCTTTTATCAATGGACCTATAAATTCCTCAACAGGAACATGTTTGCTTCAATAACAATTTCCACAGTCCTATTGTATATATATATATATATATATATATATATTCTATTGTACCTTATATTACTGTTAAAATTCTTTCTTTAAAGAAAAAAAACTTCTTTATAGGATGTCAAAGGACTGTTAATTGTTATTGAAAATAAAGTTTTAAAAATTGTATATATTACGTAATTCACTCAACTCTTTACATGTATAGACATGTTTACATTCTCAAAATAATTTATGAAAATTACAGTACAGTTTTTATGGAGTGATCACAATATGTTTATGAGAAAATATATTTTCCACAAACGCACAAAAATCAAACATCATAAAACGACACAAACTAAACTATTCTCATCAAGTAGCCAACTGCTTTCTTTTACAACTTCTACCTTGAACAAAGGCCTTCAACAACGCACGAGGCAAGATTAACACGTGTCTGTTATTTTTAATTAAATTGTATGAACATTACATATCGGAATTATATCTGAAGGACCTTACATCGGAGGACTATGTTTTGCGTGGACTATAGCGCCATCGTGTGATGCTGTGCAGTACATTTAACCCAAGATCACCTCTGACATTCAAGATAGTTCACTCCTCCTGGCCTCCCGTTATATAATCTATTATCGATCACAACAAGCCACAATCTGGATATTACTCAAAAGGCAACGAGAGCAAGGGCGCATGCGTCAAGCACGGTAACTCGGTGTAAAATTAAAAAAAATAGCTCTTTGGTTTGTTTATTCACACCAAAACCGGCGTATCTGGTGTGACTGTGGAGTTTTCAAGTTACATCCAACTCAATCAACCGGGTTTCTCGCGAAGGACGAAATTACCGTAAATTAATCCTCCTGTCTCATTTGCATGTTTCACTTTATCTCGCGTCTTCTCGCGAGATTACGACAGATGGGCGTTTGGGAAGCGTGTAACTGTCACACAGCAGAGTATTAAACCTCGAGGCTACTATAAAAGCAGTAGACCGACCGTGTGTCACCGAAACATTTCCTTGTCCTTTTTCACCGGAGGACTATTATTGGGACTTGACAAACCAGATCCGGTGCATTCTGTGCTATCAGGTATTGTTTTGATGCTTTATTATTATTATTATGTGTTTAATACTCTGCTAAATAACAACAAAGTCTCGAACCTTTTCAATAGTTCAGTAAGGAGACGTCAGTTTTTGAAGTGGAAAAGTCTCTAATCTTTGACTGTTAGAAATAAATGAGTTCACCAGAAGATCGAGCAAAGCCTAATCTAAAAGTGTGTTTCATAGTGAGGACAAAGATAACTGATGGTATCAATACACAGTCAGTAGTAGACATTGATTGTGTGGTATTATTAAGTTGTATTTTCCTCCTGTAACATTTAAATGTAGCCTCGTTATGACATGGGAAGTTTGAATCATCTTTAACTTTTAAACCTTTCATAATCCTCACTGATGATTATCTCTTAAGAGTATCAGAGTCACAGGTCAAACTCACATGAAAAATGTTGACTAACACTGACAGGACCATAAGCAGTTGTGTAAGGCAAAATATCACTGCTCGAGATATCATTGGACCTTTGGACAGTGATTGGTAATCGTGCTGCTTGATTTACGCAACCATGTTATAACTTATTTAGACTTTCCTGTTGACCTCTGACCAAATGAACCCTCATAGACCGTTTAACCCTCCTGTTGTCCTCGGGTCAAAATGACCCGCAGCTGTGTTCAACCAAGTTCTGTTTTATTTCTATATTTTTTGGGATCATTGGTCGTCATTCTTTAAAGAAACCTTCACAGCCTCCTTGTCACCAATGATCCCAAAAAATAGGAAAATAAAATAGAACTTGGTTGAACACAGCTGCGGGTCATTTTGACCCAGGGACAACAGGAGGGTTAATGATCTTCTGTGTGTATATAGCTTGTATGGTGTGTGTGTGTGTGTGTGTGTGTGTGAGAGAGCTTACTGCTTATTGTGTTGGTTCCTCCTCCAGAGAAGAAGATGTCACTGTCCGGCTGGGTGTGTGTGGTGACTGGTGCCTCCAGGGGCATTGGCAGAGGAATCGCTCTGCAGCTGTCAGAGGCGGGAGCCACCGTCTACATCACAGGGCGCCAGGAGACGACCCTGAATCAAACTGCTGCACAGGTGACATTCACTGCTTGCATTGCTATACATAAATTAAACCGCAATCATTTAGAAAGGCAATGATTAGCCAAAGTAATGTCGGTTCCTCGGTCTTTATCAGGTCGATGTCTGCTGCACCTGAAACGTGGATTTCTCTGCCACGCTGATGTAGAAGTGTTGAAGTCTGATGTCTTTAATCTGAAAACAGGTGAAGGAGAGAGGTGGGAACTGTGTGCCAGTGATCTGTGATTCTACAAAGGATTCAGACATTGAAGGTCTGTTTGAGCGGATCAAACGTGAACAGAACGGCAGACTGGATGTACTGGTTAACAATGCCTACGCTGGAGTACAGGTAGGTCTCACAAGAACACCTGTGGGTAAATCAGACTTCATACAGTAGAATTAACTGAAGTACACGTGTAGAGTGTGAATGAAAGGAAACCGAGAGAGGACTGTGTCGTTTCTTATTCCAGGCTATCTTCGAGAACATGGGTACCAAGTTCTGGGAAACGGATCCATCTATTTGGGACTCCATCAACAACACAGGCCTCAGGTACTGACTGTGTGCGTTTGTGCTTAATCATGTCTGGTGAGTTTTACTGAGTCATTGACAGTAAACTGTGTCATGGTCGACATCAGCTGTTACCCAACTTGTTTTTGTCTGTTTTTAGCTGTGAGTTCAGTTCCCCTTTGACAATATGTAATCATACAGGAAACAAACTAAGAGGGAGTTGCACGCCGGGATTTTGAACAAAAATGACATGACTTATTTCCGTTTGTCCTTATCTGGCAGGGGTCACTATTTCTTCTCTGTTTATGCGTCACGGTTGATGGTGGCTCATGGTCGGGGTTTGATAGTGACCATTTCCTCCATGGGGGGGCTGCGGTATCTCTTCAATGTGCCATATGGTGTGGGCAAAGCTGCAGTAAGTTATCTTCTTACAGAGTCCTAGATCTCTTTTATCGCGACCCAGTACATGCTCTATATAATTAGGTCTAAATACTACACCTGGGCACGTTGGATATGTTGTGGCAGTTTAATAAAGGCCTGTTTTGTTTATGGTTTGTTTCCAGTGCGACAGGCTGGCAGCAGACATGGCTGTAGAGCTGAAAAGTAGAGGAGTGGCTTCAGTCAGCCTGTGGCCCGGAGCCGTACAGACAGAGTTGGTATCTCAGTTCATAATCGAGAAAGACACACCACAGGGCATAGATCCGAAGGTAGACCGTTTCTATCAGCAAATCATTCTTCACGGCAGCCGCTTCAGCTGTATCCTAAAACTCTGCCTTTTTATTTGTCCTCAGTTTAAAGAGGCATTTGTCAACGGAGAAACCACAGAACTGAGCGGGAAGTGCATCGTGGACCTGGCTAAAGGTGGGACTGTACCCCTGGGAGATGGTGTTGACATCACGGTCAGATTGATAAATGGAGAAGCGGTAACACCTCCAGACCAGTAGACGTCCGCCAGAAAGACTTTATAGAGTAACTGTGTACACAGGTTTGATCTGCATGGGCTGTTGATTTTAAAGCCCCGTTCAGACCAAACGTGACGAGACAAAACTTTTCGAACATTGAGAGAAAATACTTTTATTTAACATCAATTTTAATGGAGTGTAAATGACAAATTTGTCCACTTGTAAAGCAGTTAATCATGTGACTGTAGTAAGAAACTACTGGGCCCTGATCCGCCCACCCCCGTGTAATAGAGTATATCATGCAGAGTAGTGTCTGTGTTTTTCCCAGTTTTTATGGCTCAAACGGCGTTGTGTTATCATCAGCTGTTCACCTGCTGAAATACTGTCTGGACCGAGATATGCTTTTATTTCAACCTCACGTTCACAACCGCTTGCGTCATGAGCGTTAAAGGTCACGTATGTGCCTCTGTACGCTGCGTGTTACCTGATGACTCAACTAGAAAGCAGCCAGAAGGATATAATTAGAACATCCTGATGTGCCTGATTTAAAGTTTAAAGCAAGTATATCTCCAGCCTTGGTGTTTATTCTGCTCATTGCACAAGACAACAGCTCCACTAAAAGACAGAACTGCTGCTTCTTCTGCTGTCGAAAAAGATGGGAGAAATTAACATAGGAGGGGATATCTATTGTCTTAAGTTTCCTGCATAAATTTGCATAAACCCCCGGGGTGTTTTGTTAGAGCACCCATGGGCAGCTCCAAATTCTTGATTTTTTTTTTTTAATGTTTTCACCGTTTCATCACGACTAAAACTGCAACTGTTCAAAGTACATCACCACCACGATCCTCATTCATGTATTAAAACGCTACAAATTACATCCAGCTATGAAAAAGTGAAAAAAAGTGAAAATAAAAGTACAGCGAGTTGTTGCTATGGAGATGTTACAGCGACTCGTCTTGTTGCTTTGGTGTGAACTGGCAGGTTTCAGACCGATGGACACTGGAGAACTGCGATTAGCTGCAGTCTTCAGTCTGAACTGAGCATTTCATGCAGAATGCTGAGAAACGCTGACCCGGGTCAGATGATAATTTTAGAAAGCCTTATTTACTTTTTTTTTTTTTAAGTAAGCATATTTTGATTGTGGTGTCTTTTCTTTTCTCCCCGCAAGACAAAAATCTGATGTCGCTGACTGGGAAAGTGCTCCTGACTTGTGACCTGGCAAGACGTTACGGGATTAAGGATGTTGATGGTAAATCTGCATTTTTCTTTCTTCCTTTTAAGATCTGAAGATGACACATTTGTAAAAAAAAAAGAAAGAAATGGACTCGAACATGGTGTGTTGTCTGTGTTTATTTTCAGGGCGGAGTGTGGTTGATTACACCTCCCTGAAATTCCTCCTGAGCCAGGTCCCATACATCTCCTGGCTGTCGGTTGTTGTCCCCTCGTTCCTGCGGCTGCCTCGCTTTGTGCTCTCGCTGGCAAACAGCCACTTCTAAACACTTCTGCCACTGTTGTTTTGTAAAGCTCTTGCTCCGTGGTTTAAAACCACAACCATTTCTAATACGAGAAGGATTACGTGAGAATGAAGACTCGCTATAATATTCTTTGAAGGACTGTTTATCCAATTGTGTGTATTAATTCCCACTTGAGCACTTAATGACTGTGATTCAGTGAAGTCTGACCTAAACAAGGTAAACATGGAGGACGTCCTCGCTTACTTTCTGCAACATGAACACTAAAGTCAGTCGGAGGTGAAGCTAATTATTATAACTACCAATTGTGTTTTTCTCTTCAGTATTATACAGCTGAAGATGCACTTTTAGAAACACAGAAATGTGCATTTTTCCCTTATTTTTGCATTTGTTATGCTTCCATTAAATCTACATACAGACACTACCATAACTACTGTATGGCAGCTAAGTAACAAACCGTTCAATAAAGGAATATAAACCTGCTGCTGTTCACATTCCTCCCTTCTTTGTTGCAAAATAACAAAACTGTTTAAAATGCATCTGCTTTTATTTCAGTGAGGGAACATCACTGATATAAATTCAGCTCATTTTTTTTGAAGGACACGCAGTCGCACCGAAACACTGTTGATCTTATACTTTGGTCTCTTTTACAATAGAAAGAAAAATACAAGAGGTGCTGGTGTAAAATATGTCGTTAGAACTTGAGTGCATCATTTCATCTAAACCTCCTTGTTACTCAGGGAGTCAATAAGCCACGTATTGACTCCCTGAGTAACAAGGAGGTCAATTGGCGCAATTTAAAATGAGTCGAATTATTTCAATTTGTCGTATCTTATTTGCTTAAATGTTCTATTAACCGCATTATTTTATTTCCCAACCAGACTGATCCCTTTAATGCTGATTTAAAGCCGTCTCGAAACTTCCGGCAAAAAAAAGTGTCAAGGGGGAACTTGTTTTCTTTATAATTGTTTGGCCTTAAAGTTACAAAAGATGCTAACATAATGAATTTAAAACGTCTATATCAGCCTATGAAATATGTGTGTGTGCAATGAATCTTTTTTTTTTCATGTATAATTTACCTTCTTCCAGGTTAACCAGCCCAATTTGAGTTTCCTCTGGTTCCTAACATCAGGAGCTCTTTAAATTTGATCTTCTGTCTGAGATTAAAAGAGGAGTTCCTCCGAGAAAATATGACATTGATTGAGTCAGGATTGTGAGATATGAAATGTTCAAATTTAGTAAACTGATGACTCCGGTCTAAAATAATATCAGCTGACGGAAATACCGGGGGGGTGCTGGTGGGTGGTATACGTTTCAGTCTACTGTCACGGATTTAGTTTACAGGCGCCTTCTCCCTCCAATCCACGGCCTGCTCGCCCAGACTGGCACACCCACCTACCCCGCCGTCACTGTGGGAGAGTCCGTTGGGCCTTCTGGGCTTCCTGGTCCTCAGCTCCGCCTCGCCTCGATCTGGCCGGACAGGGGAAACACTTCTCAGTTAAAGAACAAAAGCGGCGACGGGCGGACCGAGGGGGGACGAATTAACGGCGACTCTCCGACCTGAATCCCGCGGATTAGAAAACTGTGCCCTCTTCGGTTGGAATCAGCCGACCACTCAACTCCCACGACGGGCGACAAACTTGGTCGCCTCGCATCTTTGTATCCCGACCGCAATCCGTCGAGGTGCGCGATAAATAAGACAAGGGTCAAACAAACAGACGGACGGTATTGTTTCCCTGCGCTGCCTCCAAACTTCGGCCATTAAAAGCGGAGTGGCGGAAGCGAAACTCCGGCTCTCTTCGGGTTTCGTTTCGCTCAAACGGACCTCGGGGATAAAAGGGTTGTTTTGGGATTTTTCGGTAAGTTTATTTTTATGTTTCACTGAAGCGTGTCTGACGGCGAAGTGCGCCTGTGCAGTGCGAAGCGTTTTAGTTAGTACGCCATAAAGGGGGGGTTGGTGGTGGTGGTGGGGGGGGACCCTGGACCGCTATTGTTACTGGCAGAGGGAGCAACTTTTAAAGCTTTTTGTTGCCCGAAAACAAAGATACAACGTCTGAACCGCAGCAGTGTATCAAAGAAAGACACCAAACAAACCGAGCAGGCGCCGTGTGAGCGCATCCCCGCGGGTTTTTAGTGTCTCACCAGTGACTAATACTGTGATTTCATCGGGGTTTTTTTTCGCTCGTGTTTTTGTTACACTTCAACATTTCTTTCATGGTTCAAATGACCTACGTCGTCGGCCATGGTCGTGGCGTATTCTCTCAACTAAATGCGCAACACTTCCTCTGTCGAAAATAAACAACAGCTCCTCCAAAATTAGAAGTAGTTGTGAAGACTGCTCGGTATACACGTTAAAAAAAAAAGAAAGAAAGAAAGAAAGAAAGAAAGAAAGAAGCCACCTGGTGTAATTAGGTTAAGACTACAGTCAAGACAAATGTGCCAAATACAGTTGATCTCAATCACAATTCCTTGATTTAAGCCTTCTCAGAGCCATTGTGATATATTAAAAGTGCTGGTCTAACACCTGTTGCTTAAGAATAAATCAATCAATATCAATGTTGTTTATTTATAAGCCACTTTTCAAACGAAATATTCGACGTGAAATACTGCTTAGTTTGCTTGTTTGTAGTCTTGAGCGTGACTGATGCATCTCATTTTCTCTTTCTACAGGTTTCCGTTGTGGTATCGTCCTTTGTGAAGAGGCTTCACGTATCTTTCACAACTGAGAACTTGGAAGTGGAACAAAGCCCGACTGGGAAAGGGTGAGAAACGGGGATGGATTTTGCATAGAACCTCGTTCCTTGTGCTCCCACCCTTTGCGACCGATCCCCCCCCCCCCCTCCCGCCTGCTCCCCCGCCCCCCTCTCACACACACACACACACACACACACACACACACACACACACAAAACAAAAGTCAGTCACCACACTTTGGGGGAGGGGAGGCCCAGTCTCGACGAGGAGTATACGACTAGTTTCATTGAGAGTTCAGAATAAGGAGAGCCAAAGTAAGGGGGGGAGGGGAGACAGCTGTCAGATAATTGACTTTAAGAATGAATGAGAACAGAAAGTTCTTAAAACATCACCGTCTGTACTCTTCAGATTTAATTGTCCTTCTCGTCACGGCGATCTTATCGGTAAAATTAAAGCCGTTTTGTAGTTATGACGACCAAAAACCAGCCACTGAATCACTGCTTTTGTTTCCTGCCTAGGTGAAAGAACCCACTTTGATAGCCCAGATGGCAACATACACTGAACACATCGGCAGAAATGGACTACTTGTGGGCCTGAAGGGGGCGTTTGAAGGAAAACTAACAAAGATAGAATGTGAAGGGAAGCCGGAAGCCGAACGCTCCTCCAAGGATTCGCGCCACTCGGCCAGCTCGGCCGAAAGCAACGCGAGCGGCGTGGCGAGTTTCACCACCAACACCAACTCGGTGGTGTGTCTGCCTCTGGTGTCCGAGGGGCTGAAGCTGGTGTGGACACAGTCGGATCAGACCCGCGAACTCGACGCGATCCCAGAGCTGGTCCAAGCCTTTAACTTATTTCCGTACCCATCGTCCCGGGAGGTTAGCACCCTGGCCCGGGTATGTGCCTTGCCACTGGACAAAGTTAAGGTGTGGTTTATGGTGCAGAGAATCAAATACGGTATCAGCTGGTCCTCGGAGGAGATCGAGGAGACGCGGCGGAAGCTGGCGGTGCCTGAGCTTTGTGAGGAATCCATTGAAAAGAATGAGGAAACAAAAGTGAAGACCAAGAGCAAAAGTTTTGAGGAACTGGTCATTGAGGATAAGGATAGTGATGAAGAGGAGGGTGCTCTCTCCATCTTCATACCACAGAAGAAGAACCCAAAGTGTGAGTCACCAGATACGTACAAACCAGCCAAAACCACTGCCCCGTGTTTCAGCTCCACCCTCCCCCCCCCTCAGGACTCGTACTTCTACCGCCCACCAGCAGACACACCAGCAAGTACACCGACCGACGTCACCCTCGACCTTTCAGAGTCGTCTTCACGGCCGCACCGCCACGGACGCTACAAAAAGTCGAAAGCTCAGCTCGCAGCCCTTCGGAAAAGCTTCCTGAGAGAGAACTGGCCCGCAGAGGCGGAGCTCAGACGTTTGCAGGAAGAAACGGGGCTGAGTCGCAACGACATTCGTAAATGGTTCAGCGACAGCCGTTACCAGCTGAGAGTCGGTCGAGGAAGCCTGGCAGCGGCCCAGAACTATTCCCACCACACCGCCGGTGGAGGTAAACACGATCAACAATCTCAACCTCTTCCACTCGTTACTCAGAAGTCTCGTCAGATAAACGGGGCGAAGACCCCCGAGGCCGACCGCAGCAACGGGATTAGAAACTCGCACTTCTTTCAAACCTTTTTGTCAAACAGCCTGGAAGCATTCGGGGAACGGGTGCTTGATACGCAAGGGTATGACGTGGCGGAGGAGCTTTCTGGTGACGGGGACAGTGTTAAAGACGAGGAACAAATTGAAGAACAGCCCTTACAACTCACCAAGTCCGACAAGAATGAGCCAGACGTTCCCCCGGAGCCATCAAGTGTATTACAACCCTCTCCCTGCTCTTCTCCCTCCGGCAGCCCGCCACCGATCGCCTCGCCGAACAAGCCAGTTTCGAACAAAGTCGGCACGTCGAAGAAGTCGGCTAAAGCCAAGCCCTCGCAGACAGCCGCCGCGTCCTTCTCAGGCGCGTCCACGTCCACGTCCACGTCCACATCCACGTCCACGTCCACGTCCCCCGCCCTCACTCCGGCCGGCCGACCACGAAAAACCAAGGAGCAGTTGGATGTGCTGAAGCAGCACTTCTTGCGCTGCCAGTGGCCCAAGAGTGAGGACTACACCGAGCTGGTGAAGCTCACGGGTTTACCCCGGGCAGATGTGATCCAGTGGTTTGGGGACACGCGCTACGCCGTCAAAAACGGCCAGCTGCGGTGGGTGAAGGGGGTCCGGGACCAGTTCTTGGCAGAACTTGCGCTCCAGCAAAGTAGCAGCGGTTTAACAAACGGAGGTGGGACATCTACCCGGGGCGGGGGCAGCCGCAAAAGAAAAGCTCAAGCGAACGTAACGAGTGCCGATTCCCCGGATCCCCAGGCGTTGGTCGCGTATTACCTTTCAACGGGCTCGCTACACGAAAAAGACCTCGACTCTCTATGCAAGAAATCGAGAATGAGTTACCAGCAGGTGCGAGATTGGTTTGCAGCTCAGGATGTTGGGGAGGCCGACCAAGAACCCGTTGTTACTTGAGAACATTCAGACAAGTTGGTGGGTTACTTCTCACCTCTTTTGCACCGACGAGCATAATTATTACTTTGGTTTATATTGCTTTAATTGAGGCAGGTTTGTAACATCCAGTCTTCCCAGTACAAGCCCAAAGTAAGGTTTGTGTTTTTTTATATGCTGCATTCCCTGCTTATCCTAATATATTTGGACTTGAATTATAATTGTGCTGCCCGTGTTGCTGTAAATAGGACAGTGACTTGTACACTGGTTTGCTATATTTTTTTTTTTTTTTTTTTTTTTTGAGCTTATTCTTTTTGTTTAGATATCACTACTAAAGATGTTTTTTTTAGGAAGCTGTCGTAGCAGTATAATTTAAACTGGTTCTACTTTTGGTACCTGGCAATAGCAGATAATTGACCGGTCCGGAAAAATGTCTACATTGATGGATTTGTTGACTGATCACTGTGTGTAATCATTCCTTTACAGCCGATGATTCCTTGTCATGAAAAGCACACTGGACATGTACACTTTACATTGACATCTTGCACTTTGGTTTTAGAGCCTGCTGCCATTGTTATTTAAGTCCAATAATTTCACAAAGAAATCCAGTTATTTCACAAAACATGAAAATCAAACTATACAATGCCGTTCTTGATACTTTTTAATCGTGCTTTTTGAAAGCAGTGTGGTAAAGACTCGGTTACATCCAACATCTTCAGTGAATTTCTGTCACACATTCCCTCGATTCCCTTTTAGCCGCTCTGCTGTAATACTTGACTTACTGTTTGAATAATGTGCTCGTCGATTGCGTACAACTGCACCTTTGTAAAGGTAAACAGTATGAAGAAGCAGAAAACCACATCAATGTCATAATGATGTCAGAATTGCCAAGTCACTCATTGACTCAGTCAGTAATTTTCTATTTCTTTTGTCTTAATAGGTCTAGGATGTGACTTCATGGTTTATAAGGTAGACAGACTAGATAAGATAACCAATGGGGGTCCACATACTGTGTAAGTAGCAAAGGATTCAAATCCAAAGAGAAATTACAATGTTTCTGTCGGCTCGCATTATGAGTTCTAGCACAAACGTTTATACTTTCAGGTTCATGTGTTTTATTAGTTCTTTCCTACACTGCTGTGTTTTCAAGAAGAAAAACTCCACACTCTGAAGTTGTGTTTTAGTTGACTTACAGAGGATGACGTGAATTATAAATGGAGTCAAGAGTTTAGTTACTTAGAAATGTCTGGACAAAGATTAGATGATGAGAAAACCTGACAAAGCAGTGTGCATCACTTTGTTTTGTAATCCTGTTAGTCATGAGAAGCTAATGTGCGTGTCATGCTGTGGGGAAATGCCCATAACACGTAGTGTCTTCCTTTGCCGATGTTTTTCAATGTTGTTTTTTTTTCCTCTTTGAAAAAAAATTCTTATTTGCACAATTGTGTCACTGGAAACCAGTAAAAGATTTGATTTGCCTTTATAACCGTGTGTGTAAACCATTTCTTTGGGTTGTGATTTAAGGAACTTTGCTTGTTATGATTGAACATAGTTATTTTTAACTCGTGTAAATTCTGACTTGTTAGCAGAAAGGAAGTAACTGTGAAATGTCTCGGTAGAAAGTTAAGTTGTTGCCTAAATGTATTTTCAGAAGGAACAAATCACCAGAAATCCAACTGAGATTTGAAGGCAGTTTAATTCCTGAACAGAAGAACAACGTGGTCTTTAACAAAGACACTTTTCCTGTTTACTGGGCGAAAAACACATCTAACACTGATTAACACATCTAACCAAATGACTCCGTAACTAACCAACATGTCCTCCCAAGTATAAATGGACATTTAATCAGTGCCTGGGTGACTGCATCGATAACCCGCTCATGAACTGGAACTGGAAAGCATTAGGAGTCTGCATTCTGAGGATGACAGAAATGAACCGACTCGGTTACACGAGAAAAGCCTCATCGGGAACGTTCACCAGTGCGACAGAGTACAAAGTTATTTCGGGAGATTTTCTCACCTCGTGGGGGTGCTGAAGGACGTGGGTGTTCCTTTTCAAAACGGAGAAGAGAGATTTCAATTGAGAACAGGGTACTTTCAGCGACGCAAAGTCTTCCATTTTAATCGCAGCCAACACGGCAGGACGAGAAGAGCGTGTTTGCAGACAAGCTTACTGTGTTCGTGAAGAGAACTGCGGCTGGAGAAAGACGTAGCTGATCCAGGAGTCTGACGAAGCAGAAACGGTTACAAAGTTAAAACCATGATAAATGTTTTGTCGATTTCCATCTGTGGCAGACAAAAATCGTAACATTTGCAATTGAAAATTAGGTGTTTTGACAAAAGAACATCTTTAGGTTTCAACCACATCTCATAGTCTTCATCAGTGGATGGAGTTTGCTCCGTTGTCATGGAGATACCATCTTCAGGTCCTCAAAGTAAACTCCATCCACCGAGGAAGAGAGTGAGACGAAGAAGAAGAACCCAGTGGAAAGCTCCAGTAAAACCTACACGAGCGTAACTACAGATTTGAGCTTTTTAACTAGTTATTCTGTCAACAAGTGACCGAAAAGTTGCAAAGTATACATTTAAATATTTACTTTATCGAAAACAATAATAATAATAATAATAATAAAAAAACAACAACATTTGTCCCAAATTAAAGCATTCATTTCTGTATAAAATACTAAATGAAGTAAATATATGCGAGGAGACTTACAGCGTAGGAGAGAGCAGGCCCTCGGTCTCTGGTCCACCTCTGGGACTCTGCTGAGCCGATACGACTGAGACACACGTGTTCGAGTGTTAATGTGATGTACAGAATGAAATCCACTAGAACGTTACAATATAATTCATACCTCATAGTTCTCGAACGAGGGGTAACTGGAAAAGAAAACATGCTCTCATCAAACCACATGAAACTGTTCACTTAATAAATTGACTACAACGTATTGCAAGTCCCTGGGTTTACCTGGAGAGGTGACGGCCACGGGGAGCGACATCCTATGAGTGCTGAGTCCCCCCAAAAAATATCATTGAATGGTTTTAAAACGCGTACATTAAGAGTGTGTTATCAAACTTGTACATTGGCTTTTACCCATCAGTCTGAATGTATCCTGGGGAAACCTGCGGCACAGAGAGCGTGCAGGCCGCATTAGACGCGAACCCACATGAGATGGATATTTCTGGCAGCGTTAAGACTTTTGAGGAACTTACCCTCCTCTGAGAAAGTGGCTTTTTTAATTCCGCTACTTCTCTTCTCAGCTCCGACAGCTGCTTCTTTAAATCAGCATTCTCTCTCTTCAGCTCCGACAGTTGCCTTGTGATGACAAGACGTTGGAGGAAAGGCGCTGCAGTCGGGGGGGGGGGGGGATTTGATTGACTCGGCCAGAAGAGGAGCGATAACGAGTGCTGAAGTTACCTGTAACCCCGCTCGGTCTCTTGCTTCGCACGCTTTTCCAGTTCAGCGGACTTGTGCTTGAAGTGAGCTGTGGCTCTCTCCATCTGCATCCGCTGAAAAATGGCAATCTGAGGAGCATGAGGACGTCGCTGTTAAGATATTATTTCAGTGAAAATAAAACATTCAGTAACTCAACCTCGACTAGTGAACAGCAGCTTAATATGTGGCGTTATATCGTTCAGTCTCTTGCTGATGAGACACACTGACTCATTATTTGACAGACTACTCTGACATTTAACATCCTGCTATAACAATTACAGGGAGGCGAGTCAGACCTTTGATACGTGCTCCAGCCGCGACTGGATGAGTTTCACAGGGTCCTTGAAAAACATTTTTTCCTGTGGCTTCATCTGAAATAGAGATTTGTCCGGACATAAACGGTTGGCTGCGTGGAAATGAGCTCTTCCTCCGTTCGACGGTAACCCGCCGTGAGCACGTCGAACTCACCAACCTCGTCAGTGATGGCCAGATAGCTGCAGCCGGCCCCGCACACGCTGCACTGCTCTGAGGGGAAAGAGACCGTCGTTACTGCCCTCAAACCTTCTCTCAAACCGGAGATGTTACAACGTTGAAGCACGATATCTGTCTGACTGGATTTAATGCAGGCTTCGCAGCAGATGTGGCCACAGCTGGACACGGCAAACTTCGACCCTCCCTTCGTGAAGCACTGGTTACAATGGAACCAGTCCATTTCTCATCCTGTGTTTTCTGTTCTGCAAATGAACACAATATCACTGTTAGATTTGATGTCATGATTAAATATCAGATTCTACGATGAATGATCACACCAGGTTCATTTGACTGTGATCACTGAAGAACTTGACTTATCTCTGATTATCAGTACATTTCCCGATTTCAAAATCACCGTACAGAGCAGGAATACGATTTGTATTTTTTTTCAACAGAAAAAGACGTTTCCCTTTTATTTGGATTGAATTATTTGAATGAAAGGATGAAACATGGCTCACACACAAAATGGTAAGTTTTAACAGTCAAGAGTGAAAAACAAGTTGCTTATTCAAAATGTTCAGTATAATAATGACCACAGTGTTAACTATGACTAGTTAACAGCTACTAGTGTTAACTATGACTAGTTAGTAGATAGTGTTAGATATGACTAGTTAGTAGATAGCAGTGTTAACTATGACTAGTTAATAGATAACAGTGTTAACTATGACTAGTTAACAGCTACTAGTGTTAACTGTGACTAGTTATCAGATAACAGTGTTAATTATGACTAGTTAATAGATAGCAGTGTTAACTATGACTAGTTAATAGATAACAGTGTTAACTATGACTAGTTAGTAGTGTTAATTATGACTAGTTAGTAGATAACAGTGTTAACTGTGACTAGTTAGTAGATAGTTTTAACTAAATCTAACCAGAGAACATATAAAAAAGTGATAGCTAGCTCGTTTTTGAGGACAGGTCCGTTTGTCTGGAGACAATAAAGTGGACGCTGACTAATGACATGAGGACAGGAAGAAACTGAGGACCTTTCAGAACATGTCGGCTCCGAGATGATTTCAGCGCCTCGTGTCCTCTGGTGAACAATGGAGATGACCTACCTGGTCAGCAGGAGCACAAGTTTCGTCCCAACATCAGCGGTGAAGAACAGTTAAGGCGGGACGCCTCGCGGATCCTGTTCTGTTCTCTGATTGGCGGAGAGACGGTCGATGACGGCCGAGGGTCATTTAAATAGTGTGACGTCATCAATATGGACAATGTTCGCGAGGATAAAGTTTGATTTGTTTTTTTGTTTTGTTTTGTTTTGGTAAAATGTTTCATTCACGATGTGTCTGGAAATAAAGATGGAACAAAGAAATCCGATATCCAGCATTTATTCACTTAAATTGACTAATAAGATTAAATCTTATCTTTTTATCCGAGAAAACAGCTGTTCTTATCGACCTTTTGATGACTTGACATTTTACACATGCATCCCGGCCATATAAAACACATTTATGATTCCCTAGAGCATGAAAGAGTAGATGTATATAGAGGGAGACATCTCAGGTTAAAGCAGCCAATCACAATAATAATAATAACAAACGATTGAGGTGGTCCCATCTATTTGCAGATTTCATTGTCATTACAATTCATAATCAAAAGTGGGTTTGCAAAGCTTATAGTGCCAATCCTCCTTTCATCAAATTTGTAGAAAAATGCTAACTGCAGTATTTCTAAGCTACAGCAAAGGGAGCTAACAGATGTGAGTGTGGACATCAGAGCATATGCCATCTATATTATTGTCCACACAAATATTTGATCTGTATTGAACAAAATTCACACATTGCTTGACACGCCTTTTAAGGTTACAATTATCCCTGCGAGGGCATCTTCCTTATGTGTGCATCTTAAACAGGAAAAAAAGCAATAAAGAACAGAGATAAAATAATGACTTGTTCAAGGCAAATGTTTGACACAACTTTAATGGGCACAAGTCTGAAATGCAGAAAGACAAGCAGGCACTGAGCTTCTAGGAGCTGGTGAAACCTGGAATAAAAACCCAAGTCAGATTGAACGGGCCAGTCCGTCTGATGGATCCGTTCCTGTTGGGAACAAAACAAAAAAATTAGATGATATTGTCTGTTCCAACATGTAAAAAAATAAAATTAAAATAAAGTTGTTACTTGGAAACTTCAGGAATTCTGGTCAGTGATGGTAAGAGGTCCAAGAACTGATTGTTGTCTAACTCCGTGCATCCCTACAAAAACAACAACCCTTAGTCTTGTACCATGAGGCCACTATGTCACAGCATACATTGTATAAACAGATACCCGAGAGACTCCTCGTCTTCCTGGACCTGCAGATGGACTCACAGCAGTCACATGAACTGCTATGTGCAGGGTTGTCCAGCAACTCCCAGCTGCACACAGATATGAGAAGAGTCAGTGATTAGCCGAGATTTAAGATGTCCACAGTATCTCAAACACTTGACCCTCTTTACAGAAATGTATTGAACCATTACATTTCTAAAAACAGTTTCATCTCTTTTTTACCCATGATCTTTTCCATAATGGCAGGCCTTCTTGGTGTGGTCAAGACTATTGGGTTCCCAAACCACAAGGGTGCAGTGGATAAATAGCTGTTGATGAACAGTATACCAGCATTTACAGGTGATATTTTATTTAGTTTCCACCCATTGTTATAGAATGAGAAAAAAAAAAAAAAAAAGGTTTACCTCCTCTCCCAGAGCAAACTTAAAGGCTTGAAGGGACAGGCGGAGCTCTGAGGATTTTTCCCTTTGTTCAAACTTTGAACGAGACACTTTACTGTCCACAAGACATCTGAAAGGTTGGAGAACATTTGGTGACTTCCATGTCTAACCAAAAAAAACAAAAGGTTAAAAGAAAACAAAATTGAATGTCTAGTTAGTGTAACAAATTACCCCTTATTGGTGATTAGTGGATATAAATGGCTTTCAGGCTCCAGCGCTGGTGTGGTGGCAGCTACACATTCCTCAAGAAACAGCAGCAAGGGCTGATGGGAATGCTGCTCCACGCTGGCCATGATGGGGATCACGGAGCCCAGAGCAAAAGTGGTGAATTCAGCGGGGCCGGAGAAATCCGCTATGAACCACAGATAGAGAAGGGATTCATTTTTAGGAGTCCCCGCGGCAACCCTGAGCATTTCCTTTCGAGGACACGTTTCAACACGCACCATTCATAAGTCCAATATGGAACACCAGATCTTCTACACCATACGTGTCAAACACGGGTTCATAAATCATGGGGTACCAATCTTTAGACCTGCAGAAAAAATAAAGATGAAACTCTTGTGTTGCAATACTCAAACACTGATTCTGTTTGCATAACACTCTGATAAAGCGATCTTGAACACTGACCTCTCGTATGCACAGACCACTGGATGACTGAAGGGAAGTATGAGAGAACCAGGTGAGGAAATGAAGGTCAAATCATTGGTGTAAATCATGTGATTCCCAGTAACCTGAGAGAGAGCGAGAGAGAGAGAGACAAGTGTCACTAAACCTGTAAGAATAAAGTTTAAGCATGTGAGGAGTTTGAAGCTACTCACCAGGCTCCTGAAGCTGCAGTCATTGAAGTACACACTGAAAACAGCCTCCCTTGCGGTGGAGCTGGTGGGGAAGCAGCTTCCCAGACGGAACAGTGAGGTGTTGGCCTGTGATCTGCTCTCCGTCCACACCACCGTCACATAGTCAGCCCCGCAGTCCAGTTTCATATCTGCAAGGGATAAAACATAAAAGACCTAAAGTCTCTGCACAGATTATTTTAAAGACCACATCAGAACAAGATTTGAAGAGTACCTGCATTTACTGCAACAGACGCTACCAGGCTGACCAGCACCACACAAAGCCAAAAGAAAGCCATCACGACTGAACTGTTGCTGCTGACTCTGCAGGCGGTTTTATTCTCTCTGACTGACACCTGTCAATCAGGGAAACCTCTTTCACCTGCTGGGTGTCAGCAGTTACAGGTGCAGCAATCAACTGTGGGATGACAAGAAGAGTCTGGTTCATTCTGACATGGTGTGGTGTGTTGTAGGAATAGATCTGCAGATTATTAACAGTTTACTGCTCATGAAAAGACATTTGAAGTGAAAAGAAAAGTATATAAATAGAGTTGCAGATTATAATAATGTACGAGAAGTATATTCCTGCAAACACTCTGCAGGCAGTTTCAACCTTTTTCACTTCAGACATTTTGTCTTGGTATTATAGGGAAAGCACAGGTGTGTCCCAGTAAGCCATTCATCCAATTACATGTTCAAATTTCTGCTGTTAAGAGGGTCTATATACAGGTTCAGTTGTAGGTAGTGTGAGAAACATGCAAAGAGTTGCATTTATTTCTGTGTTCACGGTATCATCATGGAAAAATAAAGTATTTAGAAAACTAAGACTTCCCACAAACAGTTATGGTAGTTGTTACATTTCAAATCAGACAGGCATCTTAACGGTGTGAACACATTCTTGTAGTTGTAATCAGGTCCATCATCATTAATTTCTTACTTATGGCAAGACAGTGAGAAAACTCCAGGCTTCATTAATCTTAGAAAACTGCCCAAGTATTATCCTTTACCAAAATTAGTTTTTTTTAAACTAGATGGGCACCCAGAGGCCACTCCTCTATGATCTGCAACCACTAAAGTCTGATATCTGTGGCAGTATAAAGTCTGTGCACTCAAGTCGTATTAGATATCAAGGACTCCGCTTTGACACAACTCCAAACTGATGCTGGACAAAAAGAAAGCCAAGACAGTTTGAAGAATCCATTGAAATATTAGATGACTGTCTAAATGTGGGACCTGAATCTTCTAAATCACATCCAAAAAGACAAGCACCTGAAGGCAACACTATCTAAATTTATGAAACCATTCATACATAAATCAGCAGGTACTTTGAATGTAAAGCCCAAAAATTTGAAGTCTTTATTGCAAATCAGGCTTTAAAGAATCAAATTCTAACTACCAGTAATAATTACTTGGACTTTTGGCAAGGAGTTGTGTGGTGACTTTATGCAACCAAACAACAGGACACCATCCTCAAAGAGAGTTATTATTGTTTTGCCACAAGCAAAGGACAGAATGAAGAGCATCACACAAAGAGGGGGTTTACACCTGGTTTATTTAAATCAGGAGATAGATGTATAAAGTTTGACCGTTTCTGCTGCAGGTTCTTCTGGATTAGCAAACAAAAATCAAGATCATGTACAGGGGGATGTCCCAAAAACGTGTAAATCAGCGGCTCAAGGTCATCTGCTACTGGAGTCTCCATCAGTTCAGAACGAGCGGTTCCTGTAAAGATAAAATGTTGAAACGTTGTCGCCTGCGTCCTGTGCAACAGAAACTTCCAATTTGTAGACAGAACTTTCACTGATGTCTTATTTCACCTGAGAGTCGGCTGCAGTGACAGACCGCCCTGGCCTGTTGGCAGCCTTCCAGTCGGACCAGTCCACCATGATGAGGGGCCCCAACACAAAAGTGTGGCTCAGGCCGTAGGTTTCTGAAAAGAGGGAACGTGAATTTGTACACAGAGAGAGAGAGAGAGAGAGAGAGAGAAAAAAAAAAAAAATCAAAATCAAAACAGCACAATCTTCAAAAATCCTTAAGTCAACAGAGAGACGGTACCCCATCCAACTTCTCTTTTGGACCGAGACTTGCAGGTGGACTCGCAGCACCCGCACAGGGAGCTCTGAAACGGGTCGTCGAGAAGTTCCCAGCTGAGAAAAGAAGCAGTCAGAGGAAGTACATCAGCACAGTTGACTTTCATCCAACTCTCATAACTCATAATTACCTCTCATTCTCCTTCACATAATGACAAGCTTTCTTGTCTTCATCAAGAACCTCAGGATCCCACGCCACCAGTCGACAGTGGATGTGCACCTGAGGAACACACAAAACTTGAGCTTAATTCAATTTCAAACTAAAACATTCCTGTAAGCTGCTGCCATTTCCTCGCCTCCTCTCCAAGACCAAACTTAAAGGACTGGAGGTAGAGGATGATGGCGGACGAGTGGTACCGACGGAGGAACATGGAGTTTCCTCTCCTGCTCTCCAGCAGACACCTGAGGAAACGTAAACCTCAGATTAGTATTAAACCGATGTGATGACGGTGAAGATGAACCTTTATCTGGCTCGTACCCCTTGTTGCTAATGATGGGGTAAACATGGCTGCCGGGCTGTAGCTCAGCTGTGGTGGCTGCAACACATTCCTCCATTAGCAGCAGCAATGGCTGATGGGACTTCTGCTCCACTGCTGCCCAGATTGGCATGAATGAGCCCAGCGGGATGATGTTTGACTCTGCGACGCCCGTTAGCTGCTCTGTGAGGAAAAGCAAAAAAAGGTTCAGAAATTGGCCTTTAGATACGTTAATGTTTGATGTTGCAGAGTCGAGAACTTACCATTGAGGAGGGCCATGTGGAAGACGAGCCCGCTGTACCCTTCAGACATACCCGATCCAGGGTTCAGGAACGGAGGCACCCACCCATCAGGTCTGAAACATTAAAAGGTAATTCGTCATCTCTGTTCATTTAAACAGAGTTTGATCCCAGACAGTATTCTACCTTTTAGAAACGCATTCGATGGGATGCACAAACGCTGCAGGTTTGGACTTCGGCTGCGGCCTGTAGCTCAGCTCATTTTGATAGATTAAGTTCTTTCCTTTCATCTGCAGAGAAGAAAAAAAAACTGGCAATTAGAAGTTTAAAAAAAAAAAAAAGTGTTTGAAAGTGGTAGTAGTTAAATACTGAAGGTACTTTACCAGTTTTTTAAACTTGCAATCGGAAAACTGGTAGTTGAACTGCGCTTCTCCTTCTCCATTGGGAAGAACTTTCAGCTGAGACACCATGCAGTTTCCAAGGAAGAGACGAGACGCGTGCGGCACCAACTCCTGATTGATCCTCCACGTGACTCTGACTGAGTCTTCAGCACAGACGACCTCGATATCTGCAGACAAAATACTCATGAACAGCTGAAACACTTTAAATAACACACACACACACAAGGTTAATGCGTGTGCATGTGCGTGTGTGCGTGTGAAGGATACCTGCATTGGCAACAGTTGTTGTGAAACCAGCCAGGAGTATCACACCTAGGTAGAGATGAGTCACCATGACTGAATGATGAGCAACACACCGGAGCTGATGCATTTTAAAGACTTCCTGCCTCGTTAGCTCAATGATCAGCATGTGTGTGTGAAAGCCGGGACCATTTGGTGTCAAGAGTTACGACTCATGTCAGAGAGCTTCTGGGCTGTCATGCTTTCATATTCTAGCATTAAGAGAGGTCCTCCGTGTCCAACACCGGCTCCCATATCTTAATAAATCCCTCGACATGGTCATGAAAGGCTGATTTTTACAGAGGGACTAGTTTTAGATCCTGGTGTTCTCTTAGAAATCCAGTCTTTCTCGCTGAATCTAAGAGTATTTGTGTGTATGCAGTATATCTGTGTAGTTATTTACACATCATATCCATAGCATTACAATAAATTATCTTTTTGTATCTGTATTATAGCTCAAAATAGTAAATATATTTGTTATAATTGATGCCCAAACATTTTCACCTCTCTGTCATCCTATATCAAGTTGCCCCTGTTTTCTGATGTGGTGAGTTTCCTTAAGATTTAAACCAAAAGGTTTCATTAATATATGAAATAAATCTTTTTTTGTTCTGGGGGGGATTTCTTCCAAGAAAGACATGTGGGGTATGTGTGTATTTTAGTGTATATCGTCTTATTAACAATTAGCCGAAAAAAATGGGACTGTTGTAAAGAATATTTATTTTTCAGGCCCTCGAATGATTCCATTGTTCTTCCTTCAGACAGTTTGACGAGCTGGTCCGGACCCTTTTCCTGCCAGAGTGTAAACACAGCATCTCGGCATGAATGGAGGAGGTGTGCGGGATCTGGGCTTCTCTACATGGGAACCAAAAGTGAGAAGGGATCTTTAAGTTTGACATTTTTACCTTTTAAAAAATGTATGAATGTGAATAAACCAGTTTTTTTTACTCCTTTTTAATCCATGTTTTAGTAGCACCTGGATTCTCCCATTCATTTATGTACCGTGTTTGTGCTGCCCAATTGTACCCTTGTATAATAATGTGACACTCTGTAAATGTACTTTTAGTTTGCTTATACTTAAATCATTTTACTTAAACACAATTGGTTTTAGTAAACTTTTATTTGTAAGGGATTATTTCTTACAACCTGACATTGCAACTTTTAGTGCAATAAAGATACAAATATTTATTTCTGTCCACAATAAATCTGCCATGAACAAAGGGAAGACACTTTCATGAAATAAAGTAGAAACAGTAAGAAATAGTGAAACCAACAAGAGGCGGCAGTTCAGTGTAAGGAAATTAAGAATTGGTCAAAATAAATTGAATAGTGTACTTTATATTGTAGGGAAACATATTGTGATCAATTCCAGGTGAAAGACAGTGGAGCATGGCCTGATGTCATGCAGGAAATATGATGGAGAGGAGGGCATCAGGGTTACAGAAGATTAGGATGTGTGGAGGCCAACGCTGAAGATTTACTCGGGATGCGGCGGGGGAAAGAAGATTATTTAGGTTTTGGAAGGTGACTCGACTACTTATTAGACTGTTAACAGAGACAAACAGCATTAGACGAGGAGATCCAGTGGGAGGCGGCAGTGCAACTGAAAGGATAACAACTGCCATTATCTACCTTGAGCTTAAAGTGGGTGATTTGTTATTCCTCAAAGCGGAACCATTCTGCTGGTGTCGCGTGACTCCGCCCCGTCCGGGACTTTTAGACGTCTGCACAGGAAGCACAGTGAAGGGAGCGAGACGAGCAGGTTGTTATTCGCCAATTTTGCCCGAGTGTTTTGGTCTCCAAGCGGTTCCTCCAGTTTCTATTGGCAGTATATTCTCTATTCAGCATGTTGATCAAAGTTAAGGTAAGGAAATGATTTGGTTTTTGTCAGCCTAAAGTCCGCCGCAGGTCCCCGGCAGCCCGCCGACGGGACTGACCGGTCCGCTAATTTATCTCGGGGCCCGATGCAGAAGAAAACCGACTTCCACGTTTCCTCCTGGATGTTAAAACGCTGCGAGGAGCTCCTGACTCGGGGGGAAGACGCCGGTTCTCTCCCGAGCTGCTGTTTACGAGGCTTCGGTTGGTACTTACCGCCGCAGTTCAGCAGCTGCTGTTTGGGTTCATGCTAACGAAAGAAACGCTGAGTTGAGTGTTTTCCGTGTCGCTGGACGTCACGAGGATGACGTCACTTTAAGATCTGGCTAATTGAGGCACGCCTTGTTGTTGTTGTTGTTGTTGTTGTTGTTTGACGTTTCACAGATTAAAAAAAAAAAAAGATCTTTAAATGGCACAATAAATAAATAAATAAATAAAAGCTGGTTTATAGATGATGGAAATAACTAACGACTGAAGTTAAAAGCCGATTCGTCACTTTTTTTTTTTTCTAGATTATCATAGAAAGGTTAAAAGATTCGATCAAACCTTTATTTTAAGAGTGAAGCTGTTAAAGGGAGATTTCACCGTTTTGTTTTTAGACCTGGTCCATGTCACACCGCGACACTTAGACAGGTCCAACCTTGCACTGGATTATTCCACAAAGCTTCTTTAAACCAGATTCTTCTGTGTAGCTGAAGGTTTCACAGGTACGAGCACCCGTCCACACTGACGGGGGACATTTTCAAACAATGGTGATGATGTAATCGTCTTCTTGTTGTGTTTCAGACTCTCACCGGAAAAGAAATAGAGATCGACATCGAGCCCACAGACAAGGTGACGGCTTGAAACACTCGATCCCTCGAAAGATGCAAACCCACGTTTCGCTGACGCAGCGGGCACGTTAAAAATGTCTTGTTTTGCGTGAATGTAGGTGGAGCGAATTAAAGAAAGGGTGGAGGAGAAGGAGGGGATCCCCCCGCAGCAACAGAGACTCATCTACAGTGGAAAACAGATGTAAGTTGCTCTGCTGGGATCTACCTCACTCTGAAGGAGCGAGAAGATAGTCCTCCTCCCAACTGGTGGGTGGCGGCCCAAAAGTGGGTCGCAGACCTGCGCGCGCGGGAAGCGGGAGGGGGGTGGAACAAAAGTCGTATTTATTTTGAGGTCTACAAACTTTCTGATGCTGCGCTTTTATTTTGAAGGACATACATTTCCTGTGACACGGTGTGCCTGCGGTCACCATCAAGAGCTTTGCATCGTCACGTCCGTTAAACACGACAGAACACAAATACGACGGTAACCACATTAAGAGATACCAGGATGTCCTCCAACATCAGGTCGCTTTTCGCGGTATGCAGGCCGGCGTGCTTCTCTGGCGGTTCGGACCCCCGATCCTCTTGTGTGTTGGAAGATGCGTCACATTGACTTGAGCAGCCGAGAGAGTCGGTGGCACCGATTCTCTGCCTGGTTGCAATTTGCAAAAAGGAAGAAGAAGAAGAAGAGGGATTAAAAATAACTTCAAGTGTAGCACTCGCTCCAAATCGCTTTCTTTTTCCTTCTACTTTAAATGTGATACGGCCAAGAGGGTCAAAGTTCAAGGCACATTTTTATGACACAGTTGCATGTCCCAGTTGTATACATGCTGCATGCAACAGTACATGCTTTATAAAAGTACTTTTATAAAAGTACTTTTATAAAAGTAGCTGCAATGCGTACCGAAAGTAAACGGAAGTTACGTGATTTGGATTGCAGCTTAAATCTGTTTTGTTCCACTGAGGACAAAGGAGAGGGACCAAAGTCAGTGTGTCAGTGTGTCGTGCGTCGCGGCAGCTCACGGTGACGTCACTGGTTTGTAAACTGCCGTTATAAAACCTCCACTTTAACTTTTGTTTTTGGCCGTCGCCATTTTGCTAACTTAAAGCCAGAAGTGAGCATATTTGCGCGAGCCGACGAGGAGTGGTGGATCTGACCGATTGGAAACCCGAGGACGCTGCACCCCGCCCACCTGCAGCGGAAACCTGACTGCACCACGGGCCTGTCAATCAAACAGACACGCCCCCAAACACACAGCTTTTTACTGCCCGATGTTTAATAATGTAGGAATTATTTCTAGACGGACCGCCGGAAAACTGATAAGAAGGAGTGACACTATTCTGACCTGACTTTTATTTTATAAGTGGAGTTGAATGGGACTCTATGGACCCTTTCTTGAGCCGAGCCCCGACAACCCTCGACGCTTTTACACTTTATGACACTTCCACATCGGGCATTTCTCTCAGTCCACTTTCATACACGATACGGTTGGTGCAGCAAAATGCTGCCACGTCTTGTGTGACGCCAAAGATTTGAACACCATTTGAAGTCACTCCGCTTCGAAAAACAAACCTCCAGAAACTGGCGCGTGAAATAAATTTGAAGGAACCAAAACATTCTAATTAATTTGGGTCGTAACAATTAAGAAAGAAATGGCCGCTCCAACCCTTCCTGTCCTCTCCCTCTGTGTCCTCTCAGGAACGATGAGAAGACGGCAGCAGACTACAAGATCCAGGGAGGCTCCGTGCTCCACCTCGTGTTGGCGCTAAGAGGCGGATCGACACCCCACAGCGGCTGCACAGCCCCCCCCTCCTCCTCTTCCTCCTCTTCATCATCATGAGTCACTGTTGTCACGGGGGTCAGCATGAGTGCCAACGCTTTTTAGGTGTCACCGTCTAACCATGTCACAGCATGGAAATCTGAAAAAACCCACGCTCCCGACGCAAAACCAACCAACAAAAATAAAATCAAACGAAAAGAAGAAGAAGAAGAAGAAGAAGAAAAAAAAAAAGGACGTTCTGATTCCTTTGTAGATGTTTTTTGTAAAACGCACATTGGCTTTCTGAGTTTGAGTTGATTGCAGGCACCCAGAACTAGAGACAGTCTGACAACACTGTGGTCTTTTTGCTTGTGAATAAATGCTGAAGTTGATTGAAGTGTTGTCCTCTGATATTCACGCACACATCGAGCACACTCTGTGAAAACTCCAGTTTTTTTTGTTTTTTTTTATTAGAAAAATGAGACTGAAGATTCAAAGACGATCGAAACAGCTGACAGAACACCCCCGCTGGTCTTTTCTCTACGTTTTAGTCAAGGTAGTGATATGAAACAGTCTGAGAAAATCCATTTAGAGCACCGCAGCAATGCCGACTTCCAGTTTCCAGAGTGGTTTTAAAACATTACGAGATGCAGTTGAGGTTTGTTCACAGCCCTCCTTGTACAACAAACTTCCCAAGGAATTACACTCTTCATTGTGCTTATATGTTTGATATCTAAAATATACATCTCGTAGGCAGCGTCAGGCCTGGTTTTCTTCTCGCATCACAACACACAGTCCTCAGGAAATAAAAATAACTTAGTTAGGAACCTCTGTAAACAATAGACAAGGTGATAAATGGTCAGGGAGAGTCTGGGGAGGACTAAAACATGGTTCTGAGGTTAATTGAAGTCTTATTGGCCGCCCAAGTTAAATATAAAGACGTTTAGAGGGGATGAAAGGCACCAGGGAATGAAGTAGGAGTGTGAAAGTAAATGAGGCAGAAAAAGACCGGAACGAACAGAAGACAAGTGAACGCAGCACGTAAGGTTGTGTTTAAAATTCTCCACCTTTCAATCTCCAATTCATGTCTTTGTTTTTCTCAGTAAAATCAAGTGTAGCAGATACAGAGATTTCATAGTCATAGTGGCTCTTTTAGTTAGTGTTGACAAATGTCCATATTAAACCTGAATATTCAGAAGGCTGCCATCAATACTTCTGTTCCAGAGGAGGGAAACGTCCACGGCTGATTTCCTGTGAGAGGACTGAGAGAACCAGCAGTGTGGAGGGAGTGACAGGAGAGAGGCAGTGCCTGCTGCTGATTGGTCCACAGACTGATGTCAGAGTCCTGCTGGTCGGAGCGGCCGGCGTCAGTGTCCGGGGAACGAGTCGATCTGGACCGTGTCCTGGACGTTCGACCCTCGGCTGGTGTAAGAGACGCGGAGTCTCATTTTTAGGTTGACCTGAGAGGAGAAAAGGGGGGCGGAGTTTAAATACACGCCGTCTGACATCGGAGCAGAAACGCAACAACGCGGCTTATTAGAAGGTCAGACTGGTAGAGGGCAGCTGTCTGCTTCACCTGATAGTATCTGATATAACATAGACTACCTTGAATGTGAGCAGGCGCCTCGCTTGTGTGTGTGTGTGTGTGTGTGTGTGTGTGTGTGTGTGTGTGTGTGTGTGTGTGTGTGTGTGTGTGTGTGTGTGTTCTGCAGACCCACCTTGTTGGGGTTGTTGAGGACCACCATCTGGGTCACCTTAGCTGCGCCTCGCGCAGGAAGAGCGTCCCCGCTGGGGGCCTTCATGTGCAACTGGACACTCTGCAGGGAGGATCAAACAGAGCTTTGAAGTTGAAACACACACACACACACACACACACACACACACACACACACACACACACACACACACACACACACACACACACACACACACACTCTCTCTCTCTCTCCCTCCCTTTGTTGCCCTGATGTCTCCCAACGAGAACATGTTGGGGGTTAAAACTGACGCCTACAAACCGAGTTCAGAGAACAAATTCCCACAAGTGTTTATGAAATAACTGTTTCTGTTCTATCTCCATTTTTTTTTCCAGTTATTATTTCTATACATGTATCTTACAACATGTCTAACTTTTATCATTGCCAGTGATATCATATCAAATCCTTCACGATGTCCCATGGTTTTGCTCCCCACCAGCTCGGCTTGATTTGGCTCCCTGCTACTTCTTTTTGTTCCCCAAAAAATGTAAAACTAAATTTGATGTGTGCTCTCTGCTTCGAGATTCAGATCCGTCGTGAAATCACAAATGTGCGCGTACCAGCGGTCACAAAAACACGTGGAACTGAGGTGCTGACGTTGATCAAGCGACGTAACTCTGACTACCTCCTCACAAAGGTCAAAGCTTCCTTCTGCTCTGTGCACGCTGCCGCGCCGCGCTGCATTCGAGGCCAACGGGAATAATCGAAGAACTCTCTGATAGCTCCCAGTGCACACTGTGTATATACAGAATATCGATATCAGAACGGTTTTAGTCTCTTATCGGCCCAGTTCTACTTCTCATGTCAATGAAACCTAAAAGTCCCAGAAACAATAGTGCCGACGTGGCGGCTCCAGATCTGCCATCGAGCAACACAAACCGGTTAAACATGTGGCGACAGCAGGTTCTTCAACCGCTTTCTTCTCTAATAAAAACGTTGCATTAATCTACCGTGTCGCCGAGTGAAATCTAAATCTGGTCCTCTCCATTCTATCTCGCATTGATTATGTATTTATACAAACAGTCTGAGTAGAAGGAACGCCACCGGCCCGCCGGTCCGTCACGTCTGAGCCCACCGAAGGAAGCCGACAGAGAAAGTTTGCTCCGCAGTGAGTTTGTCTGCAGCAGGAACGCGGCGCGGCGCGGCGCTGCCGGCGGCGACACCAACCTTGGGCACCGCGGCCTGCAGGGTGAAGCTGCTGATGTCTGAGTCAGTGGCGTTGGAGGCTGTGAGTGTGACCGTCAGACCCGAGTCGGACTGTTTCTCACTGCTCAGCGTCAAAGTCACGCCGTCTTTGTCGTACACGGTCGCTGTGGAGAACAAACGCTGCGTTCAGAAACAACAACCGAAAAGTGCAAACTCGATCTCAATACCATCGAGCTGTTCTCTGCTCATCACACGGACATTGAAGGGAAGTTTTAGACTCTTAAATCTAGAAATGTTCTCCTTGTCTATATGTCTAAAACCACTTCCTGTTTCTCTGCGGTAGTTTGTGTGAGCGTGTAAAGATCAGACCTGGTGTGAGGGGAGCCGGCTCCAACCCTCCCAGCAGGTCCAGCAGGTCTCCTCCGGCGCTGCTGCTGCTGCCGCCGGCGGCCGGAGCCGGCGCTGCGCCGCCTGCTGCCGGGCCGGGCCGCGGAGGCTCCTCGGAGGCGCCCAGAAGGTCCAGGAGGTCACACACCTGAGGAGAAAACCAAAACGGGTGAGTGTGACGGTGAAGTCGTTTCTGAAACGTTTGCGAGGGGATTTGATTTACTCGCATAAAACTGATTAAAAACAAAAGAATGCTAATTTTCTGAGCCACCATGTTGGTCTCGTGGTGCGTTTACGTGGGAAGCCGGAGAATACACCTGCTGAACTAGGATCATGTTCACGGGATGGTGGAAAGAGAGCTCTGAGAAGTAGGTTGGACGTCACTCGACATGGAGGCGTTTGTGGTGAAGTGATGAAACGTAGTCGTAGCCAGACCTGGTTAGCCTCGCCTAACGAGTGTTAGCTGTGGTCAATGTCAAAAGATAAAGTACATCTCAATGTATAAGAATGTAGTGTAGTAATAATATTGACATCCTGAGCTCCATTTGGTCTTGGTGTAGGTTTATTGTGAAGATGACAAGGTTGTTTGTCACTTTTCTGAAACGGAGCACATTCTCCCGTTTGTTTTGGGAGCTTTCCCTCCCGGCTGCCTGAACGTACGACGCTAGCTTAGCTTTAGAAGGAATTAACGGCGCCTGATGTGACGATGACAACCTCACCAACGAAAGAAGGTTTAACAGGTAAACTGGACTGTTAAATGTACTCCAGAGGTCACGAATGCGGCGTCCCGCCTCACCTGGTTCGCAGGCTGTTGAGGCAGCAGCGCGTCTCCCGGTTTCACTTTGACAGCCGGGATCTCCCTGACGACCTCCCCTGCTGACTCTCCGTTGGTGTGACCCGGAGAGTTCTTCTCAATCACAGGCATCCTCTCCAGCACCGCCGCCCTGCACAGACAACCAGCTCAGCTGGTTAGGCCAGAAACACCATTCCCCCCCCCCCCCCCCCCACACACACACACCGTTACTGGATGTCGTAACAATATGTAATATGAAACCTCTGTGTCTAATTTCAGAGGGATACAAGAACAGAAGTACTTCATGTAACGAGGAGAACAACTCTGCTTCATGCGGCTCTGGCGTACCTCATGTGGTCGTATTTTTTGAAGAGAGCGTTGTATTCAACCGCTCTCTGCTGGAGCTCCACGTCTATACAGCTGCCGTAGATGCTGACGATGCTTCGGATCCGACTGTCAGGGGACAAAGAGTGACGGAGAGGAAGAGGAGCCGTAAGAGGCCATCAAGACACTGAGGAGTATTTTCTTAACGGCACCAAACTCTTGGTTTAATCATAAACTTAAACAAGTATGAAGAAATATAGACGCTCTATCAACATCTATAGTTGAGACAAATCTTTCCCACAGAAACATGTGAGTCAGAAATCTCACAGAAACATGCAGCTAAGACGTAACGTATCAAAATTCTAATTCTGGAACAATAAGAGGTTTTTTTTCATGAGCGAGGAGAAAAAAGCCTTTTGCACACTCGGAGGCCTGTTGAGCTTCAGCTGCACCTGCAGTTAGTAACACCAGTGTTTCTTACTCCACGTTATCAGTGATGCGTGTGCTCAGCTTCATGGTGGCGGTGAGAGCGAAGCCTCTGGTCGCCGGGGACGACATGTGGGACTGTAGAACCGTTTCCAAGGCATCCAGGACGTCGTCCTCTGTGACCTGATCGAGAGACGAGAGAGAGAGACTCTGAAAGCTGCCGTCAACTTTCACTAACCCAAACGCTAAAAATGTTAATACCTAATGGCTTTTCTGTTGACATTCAGTTGATTCAGTTATAACTTGTGTTAAAACTGAACCAACTGAAATGCTGCGGTTGTTACGACGGTTACTGTTGCGTACGAGCGCTGCAGAGAGGAAGCAACAACCTTTAGACGTAAATATTCAAAGTTCCGTCACTTGATCGACATCAGCAGCCGAGTTGTGTGTTTTTGCGGCCGCTGGTACGAGAGCTTTTGTAATTTGACCACGGACTTGAGCTGAGAGTGCTCATGTAAGCGCACGTATCACCGGCGCTGACGGTGATGAAGTGACAGAACTCATGAAAGTTAAAGCTTCCACCTGCTACGTGCTCGTCGTGCTGCTCCGCTTCATTCAACAAGAACAGTCTTGGAACTTTTTACTTGCACCACGTACTGCTGCTTCTTCTTCTTATTATTATTATAATTATTCAGCTGTTGTTGAGACTAAAACTTTAGCGTACTTCATTTTCTTTGATTTTGGTGTCATGATCTAACTTTAGGTTAAATCCTGATGAAGTTGGAGCACTCACCAATAAAGACCAACAAATATGTATTGATATGAAAACCCAGGTCGGTGTTTGTTGTGCTGCGTGTACCTGCACAGGTTCGGTGTCCTGACACTCTCCTCTCAGCAGCAGGTCTCCGTACTCTCCGATACACCAGCACGCCACCTGGACCAGAGACGGCTGCAGGTACAGATGTTACACTCAGAGCACAACCACAGGAGGACAAGCAGTTTGAAACATCAGAGCCGGTTTTTCCCAGAATTCACAGCCAGCTGATGCGGGGGAAGACAGGAAGCTGCACCACACTGCAGACGAGTACACGGCGGCTCGTCTGACTTTGATCCAAAAATAAACCCGGTTGCGTCAGACTGTATTCAAACTGAGAGCCGGCCGGCTCTGGCTGCTTCAGGACTGTCCCAACCTCAGAGGAAATACATCACAGACCGACTTTACGTTTGTTCTCTGCCCGACATTCACACAAAGACTTTGCAATTATAAATCAAAACAGTGAACGGATCATTTTGAGCCTCCTTTGTGTCACAGAGGCTGTGAACTGTGAAAGTCGGGACTGCGTGTGAAAATCAGGGCGTCATTTATTGGTGTGAACACAGCTGACCAGAGTCTGATCATCCCTCGCTCCTCTTGTTTAACTTCACCGCATACATCAATATCTTTTCATGATTATATTGTAATTAGAGAGCAGACGCACGGACCTGAGAGATGTCGGTGAGCAGAGCGCGGTACAGCTTGTTGACGGTGTAACAGTGCAGCTCCGACTGGTTGGTGATGAGCTGAATCAGGTTGGGAACCGTTTCGTCCCGCACGTCGCCCCCTGCCTGCCAGAGTGGGAATCACACACACACACACACACACACACACACACACACACACACACACACACACACACACACACACACACACACACACACACACACACACACCAAACTCTATTAGCTGGACAGCTGGTCCAAGAATTTGGGTCACCCTACACTTTTACACAATGACCTCAGTTGGGGGACATTTTCATAACAATTCACATAAAAAAAAGAATTAACATTTACCAGGATGGATTAACCCTTAACTCGTTTCACATCTCTTACATCACTCTTTCCATACACTTCTTCTACTTCAACATTGCAGAGTATTAGCTTAAGCATGAGCTTTTCACTTTCATTCATCCTCTCAGGGGACCAAACCAAAGTTCATGTTTTTGTTTCACTGTAAACATTTGATTTAGCTGGAAGCCTTTTTTGTTTTAATGGAGAAAAATGACTGAACAGATACATTTTGTTGCTACTGTACTATTATTATTATTATGGCATTACTAACAGCGCTTATTCTCCTCTCTGAAAATAAGTTTCAATTTTCAGCATTTTTATGTATTTTTGTAAACTTGACTTCTGATTTCCTTGTTGGACCAAATTACAATGAAATACTTTCCCTTCTCTTCCTATTTTCTGACGCACAAGGAAGATGTCTGCCTCCAGAGTTGTTTTCCAGAACCTTCACTACCGTGACTCACTCCTTCTCATCCGGTTCTTTTTCCTTCCTCTATTGTTTAATGAGCGATGATACGCAGCCGCAACTTCCTGTAATTGTAGTTGTGAATCAAAAAGTTCTAATCGTCCAAAAACTGTTTTCACACTGCGGACGACCTGACCCACGGTTCAGTTTCAGTCAGGCACCTTTCACACCTGCTATTTTTGTCCGGACCAAACTGAAAAATCCAGACTAAAGAAGGAAGGTGTGAAAGCACCCAGTGCTTGATGAACCAGAAGCGTGTAACATGAAAGCATCAGTCCTTGATAATAATATAAAATAAAAAAAGAAGTTCTAGGAGCTGTATTATTGAAGAGTGACGTCCACACGTCTCTTATCACATGTACTTAATTCAACACTTCTACACGCGTGTGCAGACGTCACTCGTGCGGCCCCCTGAGTGCTTTAACGGAGTCGTGGAGGAAGAAGCCATAACGGAGGCAGCAGGGTGAGCGGCTCGGTGTGTATTTACCGTGGTGAGGACATGCAGGATGGTGTCAATGTGCCAGCGCTGGGAGGGCGCATACCTGACAGAGACAGAGACACACACACGGCTAACTCAGTGGTGCTTGAGGGGGAGTAAGACACGCACACGCACACACACACACACACACACACACACACACACGCACACGCACACACACACACACACACACACACACACACAGGTTTATCATCTCCCGTTATTGCATCTGCATCCTCTCACGTCTTGTGCAAGCACACATACGAACAGAGAAGTGCATCGAGTCGTTGAATGATACACAGTAGAAACACAGAAAGCCGTTCTTTGTCCCAGCTAGGCAGGATTATGACCGAGTGGAGACAGTGCGGCCACAAACAGGACATCTCAAGCACAGAGACTTTTCTATTAAACAGCTGCAGCACATTCTTACCCACATCGCTATCTTGTATTATTTTTGTAACAACACCAATCCCAGCTTGGCACAACACATTCGAATGTATTCACATGCATGAATGTGGAGCGTGTGTGCTCGCATGCATAGACACAGTCTGTGCGAGTCAAACAATGTTGTGCTGTCGGCGCACTTGTCTGCAGAGCTCCACGCACCTCTCGGCAGCGTTGAAAATGCCGCTGGCAGCTTGGGACCTGAGCTCGGGGGGGCAGGAGGAGAGGAAGAGGAGCAGTTCCTTCATCATGGAGCGGATGTTGGAGGCTGACACCAGAGCCAGGGAGAGATCCAAGGCGCGGCTAGACGGACAGGAGAGGAGGATGAATGCTGCATATACAGGCTGGTCGTTAAATCCCGTCCATACAGTTAAAGTACGTAGATGGTCACATGTTCAACCCCCCCCCCCCCCCCCCCCCCCCGACATCCACTTAAAAGTGTGTCCAACAATTTTTGAAGCAAGAAAATACACCCTGCTGAAGTGCCCTTTAGCAACACATTCACCCCTTTGTGTTGCTCCTTTGGACCTCAGCCACGTAATCAATTACAAATTGCACTTTAACATGTATGCGGGTTCCCGTAAGAACAAAACTCTCCACCAGCACAGAACAAACAGATCAATAAAGGCCGTTTGATTGGTTTCAATACGCGTCTGTAATTAGTAAGCAAAATGTGCTACAACTAAGCGTGTCACATTGCGAACCATTTTCTGTAATTTAAACTACACCTCACTGCTCCTGTGATGAGATAAGAGCGGACAGCATCAAGCTGCAGTGTGTGCCACAGTTTGTCAGCGTAATCAGAAGTAGCCACCACCCACAGCGGGGGAGATGGAGTCTGCTGCTACCCAATCAAAACACACAACACTGATGTTGCCAGGTGGCGACACAGCTGAGAAACACTTAAGAGTCTGTGAGCATCTATAGACAGCACTTAAAGTGATGAAGAGTGAGTAAGAACGAGTGGCGCTGAACTGATTTATTTACAGAAATCTATTAATAAATCCATTATTACTTTTTATGATAATCACAAAATGTCACACAAACACCTTACAGAGGTCTCCTAAATTCCCTACATTTGAGAAATGTGACTGATTCTACTTTAAATTGAATTGACCCGTGATTTGCTGGCTGTGAACCCTCTAAACACAACCCACAAACCAAAAATTAGGCCATTTATTATCACCAGAAACTGTAAAAGTAGAAACAATTGACCTGTTGACTGACAGTTGAACGCCCCGCCCCCGTCATGAAATCTAAACCTAAAATAATGATATTTGTGGTATGAATTACTTCGTCCTACATTTCTCATTTAAAATTTCACCGAAAATTGAAACGTTTACAAAAAAAAATTCTGCTCTCCTCAGCACAACTTTGAAGCCTGATATGACTCAGCTGAGTCCAACCGTCACCTGATAAAAATTCAGACTGAACTTCAGGCTGGAGAACAGAAAAGATATGACGGAGATTACGGGATAGAAAAATATATGATTTAACATAGTTAGATATCATGTGTAGCTCCCTTTTTATTTCTAACATTGGTAACACTGGAGCTCTTGGTGAAATGTTTTTTTATATAGATTCAATTTTTTTGTAAAAGAAATTCAACGTATATTTTTTTTACTTCTTTTATGATTTATGTCATTATACCTGTGTTACGCAACATAAGAGACATTTCTAAGTTTTCCCTTCTTCTAGCCATGACTGTGCTGTTTAGAGGAACAGGACCAGCTGGTGACAAATGAGCCCACAGCCAGTAAAATGTGACAAGAGATGAATATGCCCAGAAACTGCATGGGATTTATTTATAAATCTAAAAAAATAAGAATAAAGAATCTATCATAACACACATTAGGAGTTAACTTTGTAAGAATCACCTCCGAGTGTCACATTTACCGAACATTTGTGGAACAGCTGTGTCTGAAAAATTGATAAGAAGACGTCAAAGTTACCGCTTGACAGACGCGTCCTGGTCCTTCAGGCAGTCCACAATGGTTCCCCGGTGACGCTGCACTGCATTATGGTCTGTCCCAACGATCCTCTGGAGCGAGGTCATGGCGATATACCTGGACACGAACACACACAGAGAGGACAGAAATAAAGATGTCAGGTTTCTACATTTCAAACTATGAGAGTTGAATTAACCAATATCGACAGCAGGGTCACTTCAAATGAGAGTTTTATTAAAATTACATCTAAAATAGTGTCGAACCAACAGCTAACGATAAAGATTAATTCACAGTGCAGCTGTGAAAACCCAGATGAATAATTTATCTTTCCACTTGGACTGATCAAGTATTTATGTGGGCAGAGGAGAGATGGTATCTAGTCGGCAGGAATAAACCAGTCCTATTACTGTCAGCCAGCCTGAGAGAGATTCAGGGGGCCTGCAGGTAGAAACCAGACGGACCTGTCTGCCCACGAGGTCCTTATGGAGCCAGACGCAAAAAATAGTAACACAACAAAACCCCGGGGAACCCGGGACAGGCCCGAGCTGCAGCGGCTGAAAAATGACATGGTCTGAAATGGAGAGATCAGCATGAAGAGGCAGACGGTGACCTTCTGGTGGGGCTCGAGAGGAAAGTAATTAGTCAGCTCAACAGCCGGGTGGGAGGTTCGCCGTCAGCCTTGAGGAATGGTAAAAGGTGAAATGACCCTGAGAGATAAGAGGAATGACGGATGGATGGAGAAGAGAACAGAGGAGGGGGGGGGGGAATATGTGGAGAGGAAGTAACGCAAGGGAGAGAAAAACAGCACTGACCGGATGTTCCTGTCGTTGTTCAGGAGAAATCTTCCCAGGATGTTCACAGCCAGAACCTGTAGCACAAAGTGAGGGAGCACTCGGTAATGAATGAAGCAACATGACTCCCTGTGCATTAAAGTGAAGAGAGATGGCACCGGTGTCTCACCCTGAGGCCGCTCTCCGACTTGATGTCTAATACAGTGAGAACAGTCTCGTACAGCACGGCGTTGCCCACAGTCTTAGTGCTGTCGGTGTTGGTCGCCACCTGTGAGGCAGATCACACACACACACACATTAGTACACACACATCCATTTATTTGGTCAACATATTAAAAGATCTGTGACATGTTTTGAATGAGGAAAACGTGTTGTTCCTCCCTGTAATACCTCAGATTCAACCTTTAAAACTGCTGGATTTAACACCCAGCAGGTCCTTTCAGAGGAAAATACACACAGGAAGTGATGCGTTCATCTTGCTAGCAGTACCGTACTTTCCGGACTATAAGCCGCTACTTTTTTCCCCACGCTTTGAACCTCGCGGCTTAAACAATGATGCGGCTAATTTATGGATTCAACGGGTTTGGAAAGGCTGGACTGCTGCGTGTTGAAGAGGGCAGCATGAGCTCAGCGGGGAATTTGCCTCCGGATGAAAGTAACGAGAGCGACAATGAAAACGATCCAACATCGGATGAAGCGATTCTGAGGCGATTCAACTCCGACACCGAAGTAGGTAATGAAACAGTACCGGACAACTTATAATTACATTGTCTTGAAAAGACAGAGCAGGGAATCTAAAAATCATGACAGAAAGAGTGATTGTTTTTATCTTTTGTTAAAGTAACACAATAAACCTGAGCTAGGAGGTCGTTCATGGCGTCGCTCGCTGTTTCGTTGTTGCGGCCGAGGATCCGCAGCAACCTCAAGATGCGTACCTGGGAGGCAGGAGAAGAGGAAACAGATGGAAGACAATTTGGTGCACCGAATCAGCAGAAACAAGAGGACGGGAGACGATAGACCTGCGTGTGTGTGTGTGTGTGTGTGTGTGTGTGTGTGTGTGTGTGTGTGTGTGTGTGTGTGTGTGTCTGTCTGCCAGTGGGAAAGAAATAAACTGAAGTATAGAAAAACAATAATAGAAAAAATGTACGACCAGACTGTTCTCTGATCTGAGCCATGCAGAAACACAAAGTAGTTGTATAATACATCCTACAGTGAGTTTAAACAACCTTTATCAAAAAATGTAGTTTGTTGTCCCAGATTAGGAAACATTTAGAATGAAATAGCAGAATTCCAGTTTATGTGCGAGGAGCAGAGAGTGATATTGAGGCTGACCTGGAGGAAGGGATCACTGATTCCTGCCACATCGTGCTCTGGAGAATAACCCGAAATGACAAGACCCTTCATGATCTGAACCAAATCTGGAACGGTCTGAAACACACAACACAAACCCATCATAGCACACGTGTATAGATACTGAAGACGTCATCAGATCAGGACGTGTGTGTGTGTGTGTGTGTGTGTGTGTGTGTGTGTGTGTGTGTGTGTGTGTGTGTGTGTGTGTGTGTGTGTGTGTGTGTCCCTCATACCTTTCGGAACTTCTCCAGTGTTTCTGTGTTGCGCTCACACAGCTCGGTGATGAGCACCACGGCACCGTGTAACACACCTGGGGACCAAAACAAAAAAAACTAAACACGGAGACCAAGTAGAAGCAGTAAGACAAACTTGCTGCTCTACGTGTGTCTTTAAGATCTACAAACCGTGGTTCTTCTCAGCGAGAAGGGAGCGAGCGGCGGGGGCAAAGAGCTCTCCCAGATCATGGACTTTTCTCACAATGTGGACCGCACACAAAGCAGCCTGAGAGAACAGCAGAGCGGCTCATCAGCAGCATCACATCATGACACACTCGGGAGACGACACTGGGATCGGAGCAGTTCTACTGCACACGGAGGATCTGAAATCCATTCAGCTTTCTAACAAGCTCATAAGAAACACTATCTCACACTACGAGGCGAGATGTCCCTCAATGACAGCGCAAATGGATCAGAACTAGACAACAAATTATCCTTGATATTAGTAAGTCGTGTGTGTGTGTGTGTTCAAAAACACACTATTTATCTTTCACACTGGGTCAGCTGTAGCAATGTGACGATCACAGCATTAAATGGGGCTTGCTTGAGCATACACAGACTAACACAGACTAGCTTTCAAACCGCAACATCTGTCCTAATATTAATTCACGTCCGTGTGGAGGCGCTCACCTTCTTCTTTATGTAGGAGTTGGAGGCTCGGAGCAGCCTGTCGATCTCCGGCGCCAGATCCCTGCACATCTCAGCCGAACCCATGCAGGCCAGTGTGCACAGAGCCAGAGACTGAACGTACTGGTTACTGTGAGCGAGGTCACTGAACGACACACACAGCGAGAGAGACACACGGGTTATGAGGTAGGTCTGAGTGAGCTAATAAAAGAAAAAAAACAAAAACAAAACATAAAGCATAAGAACGTTTAGCGTTTTAATTAAATCATATGAAAATATCTACTGTACTCTAAACTATCCGACTCATTCGGAGTCTTATTTCGGATGTTTCGCTCCACAGTTTGTCGACTGGGATCACTACATGAACTTGAAAATGTACAACTGTCCAGTGTTTCCCACAGGTTGAGATTTACTTGTGTTGTTGTCCAGAGACTCGTGCAGCTTAGAGGGTGAGAGTGTCACCCAGGGTAATTTCTGTGGCTACAATTCACAGATGTCCCCTGAATGCCTCGCATGCAGGCTACTGGTAGATACTAGCTGGGTGGCTGAACACAGAGAAGCATCTGGTCCCCACTCAGTCACAGCAGAGCAGGCAACTCCTGTGTGGCCAACATAGTCTGAACAGTGACATAAGGCTTTCTAATATAAGATTTACCCAAGTTGAAAGCCGGTGGAAAGAAACACACCACCAGGTCAAACTCTACTATGTGGCTGAAATGAGGGCTTTTAATTTGAAAGGTAAGTCGTGTTTTTTTGCTGACCAATGGTGTAACTTTGATCTCTCTCACTCACTCAGTGACAGACATTTAGTTTACAGGGCTTACGTCACTGTGGCCTTCCAGACACATTCATGTAATTATGTCATTGACCTAACTTATGTGCACTCGTTTCAATTTAGCTCAGTGAGTCTCTGCTGTGTTCTGCAGAACATTGACGGTAACACAAATTCCTCTCCTCAGCTTTCTGTGTGTTTCACAAAGGGGTGGAGCGGAGCACAAGATGGACAGGTGAAGTGAGGGTAACGTTACTTAAGTTAGCATCAACTACACTTGTTATGAGAATTTAAGTGCAATAAAAGCCAACAGAGTCATTCAGTAAAAGATCAACCCCAAACCTCCAACTTCTTGCAAACATATAGGCGGTGGAGCGAGGGGAGATCGTCCACTCGTTAATAGATCGCAGAATTTATAATTCTTTAAGACAAATGAAAACATAAAAAATGCTAAATACTCAAGAAAAGTCTATGTGGGAAACACTGCTGTCACCTGTAACAACTGTCTCGCCAATGAGTAACATGCTCTGCGCCGATGGTGTAAATCGTAAAAAAAAGAGGATCTTGTGCAAACAATGGTACGATTATCATTATAAATGTGACACAAAGGATTTGACAACACTTTATTACTTCTACCCTTCCCATTCCTGTATTCTGTTCATATACAGCATATATAAACTGATATATATACACTTACATATATATATATATATATACATATATATATATATGTAAGCAGATACATTTTAAGTGTTTAATAATTCATTTGTAAACTGAATCTCCTATGTATTGTATGATGAGATAATGAATGATCGTAACTGTTTCCTTTGGGTTGTCCTTACTTCTTAATGGAGTTAGTGATGAGCAGGCTGGCGTCCTGCTTCTCATCCAGCAGCATCATGGCTCCGAGGTATCCCACCCGCTTCTCGTTGTAGCGTGGGCTGGCTATCATCCGAACACACTCCATCTAGTGAGAAGAGCAACAACTCTTTAAAATGTGAAGTCACATGAAGCACTGACACCACCAATGACCGGAGGGGAATTCTCTGCTCTTTAACAGCTCCAACTGGAGGTCAGTCTCAGTCTCAACTCAAGTGCTGCAGCCCCTCAGGCTGGGAGGGATTCAGTGGCCTAGTTCCAGTCTCCACCCTCGTGGACTCAGACTTTGACAGACTTTGCTCGGGGGAATCAAATAACAGGGAAAGTACAAAAGAGCAAGACAGGCAAGTATAAACAAATTCATAGATATTACACGTATTATTTAGTATGTGATTCCCCTTTTCTCTGTACACTCATATTTTGGCTGAGCGTCCAGATAATGTCTGATCAGTGCTGAGGCCGTAGGGCCTGCTGGCCTTTTTTTTTATCAGGACTGCCTGGGCCAGTATGTTGTGATGAAGTGAACCCAGACCCGCCCAGCAATCCAACCCAAAGCAAACCCATGACAGGCATTAGCCAAATCCCCTCACCTGACCGAAGTGAGCCGGGTAGCCCAGCATGTGCACGTAGAGCAGCTTTGCCAGGTTGTGAGATCGCCCCCCGTTGTCGGCCTGCCTGAACTGAGCTCGGATGGCAGCGCACTCCCGCTGGATGACACCCCGCTCTTCACACTGAGTCCGGGCTGACCTGATGGCCCGGATCATCTCCTGCAGGGGCACTGATGGAGACATGGCTGTGTGTGTGTGTGTGTGTGTGTGAGTGTGTGAGTGAGTGAGTGAGTGTGTGTGTGAGTGAGTGAGTGTGTGAGTGAGTGTGTGTGTGTGTGTGTGAGTGTGTATATGAGTGTGTGTGTGTGTGTGTGTGTGTATATGAGTGTGTGTGTGAGTGTGTGTGTGTGTGTGTGTGTGTTAAAGAACCAGATTATGAAGAGAACTCCTCAGACTGCTCGTTGGTGTTTCACTTCCTGTCTCAGTGTGTCGGTGAACTAATGAAGCAGCTGTCTCTGTTATAACTCTCAGACTCTCTCCACCGTTTCTACAAACACGCCTGCTGAAGCGGATTTAATTAAAAAAAAAAAAAAAAAACAGTTAAAACTTCAACTCCAAGTTTAAAACACCGACCAGCTGTTTCCGGTCCGTCGTCGCGTAATTCACTCACAAAGCTGCTTTAATAAAAAAAAAAACTCTCCGTCATCCATCGACACCCACATAACTTTGACGGGGTGTAATAAACGCGTTTAGACGGGTTGGCGACCCGGTCCGGGTGTCTGTGATGCGGGTCAGTGAGACGAGGCCGGCCACCTGACCGAACCGGGCTAACCCTGCAGATGCTGTCGAGCCTGCTACGTGGGAGACAGGCGAGCTAAAGAGCTAGCCGGGTTAGCGTGCCAGGCGGCTGACGTGCTTGGTTTTAACCGACAAAACAACAACGTACCTCTTCACACTGCGCGGAACTGCCGGTATTTAACAAGTGAAACCGTTCAACCGGGAGTCCCCCCTCCTACGCACGGCAACAGTCAGTCGGCTGGAAACCCAAATACCGTAACGCCATGTAGTTAGCGTCAAGGTAGCACAGGAAATCCTTCGACTTCCTGTCGCGACTTTCAAAATAAAAGACGCCGTGCTCGATATTGATTTTGCGATATCAGGTTAGGTTAGGTAGTTACTTTATTAATCCCCAAAGGGGAAATTTTTTTCGCTACAGCAGCATACAGGAAGCAATAAGATAATAATAGAATAATAAAAAGCAATAAAATAGCAGTAAAAAAAAATATTAAATATAAAATGCACAGTATATACAGTACAGTATATATCTATATATTGTATACAAACAACCAAGAAACACAGACAACACTTCAAATGACAGTAGGGGTGGTGGCTACATACTGAATACACAAGAGTCGATATATTGTCCTCACAACGTTTCGTTCATTAAAAAGGCATTTTTATAAAGCACATTTTGACATGTAATAACAGGTGTTTCTTTTTCTTAGAAAAAAAGTTTACAACAATTTGTTATAGGAATAAAATCACAGGTTCAAATATTTAAAACAAAAAGCTATGCCTTATCATATATGCAACAAGCCAAACATTTTTTTTGTTTTTTTGTTAAAAATGTATTTGACAAAATACTTCAATCAACCATATTTCAATGTCCCTATCGGCACATGGACAAATAGGAATCTTTGTTCAAATCTCTGTTCAAATAGTACAATATAAATAGATCTTGTAGACACTAGTTATTTGGCAGCTGTTATGCAGGTCAAGTTGTGTCCTGTAAAGCATTTCATATTAAATATCAAACATATGGAACATGCCTATTTATAGCTCACCTCTGGCAAAATAATACTGTTGACTGTGTTTTTTGGTTGTTTGTATATAATATATAGAGATATATACTGTACTGTATACACTGTGCATTTTATATTTTATATTTTATAATTTTACTGCTATTTTATTGCTTTCTATTGTTCTATTATTATCTTGTTGCTTCTGTATGCTGCTGGAGCGAAAAATTTTCCCCTCGGGGTTTAATAAAGTAACTACCTAACCTAACCTAACCTATTTGAAATATATATACCCAGAAGGTCAACCCTCAATTCACTTTAAAATGTCAAATACCCATTTCTTTATAATAAGGGTCTTACAATTTCAAAGGTTGCCTACTATACATGGAAAAACTGGATAATGTTTTAACATGCAAGATGCACCCTAAAAACACCATAAAGACAAAGACTAGACTAGCAGCCACACAAAGTAGGCCACTGCCCAGACATCAATGGACATAGGGCTCCAAAAATTGTAGATTTGTGGTGGTTCTGGATTAAAAATGACTTAAGTTTTTCCAAAAATATAGAAATATAAGCAACTAAATATGACTAACCCTGACTGAATATGATTTACATTTCTATTACATGTTGCATTAGCTAGATGCATACATTTTGGCTTTTATTTTGAAGGCAAAAACATTATTTTATTTTTTTCCCCCGTCTTAGTCTTGGTACTGTGACATCTTGACCCACCTTGGCATTTCTTTTGATACCTGTTCATGACTTCCGCAATTTGATCACTCATTGCTGGTGGACTCCACCCCCTCCATGTCAGGCTTTCCAAAAGGTGGCTGAAACATTGATGAGCAGGTGCAGCAGGAAGCACAATACCACGTCAGTGAATGCAGCACAGCAGAGTGAGAGGCTTCATGAAAGTAAGTGGGTATTCCATTTTTATGAGAACACATGTATCTAAAACAAGTCAAGTGATAAACATACTTGAAAAATGAGTTTTATGGTCACATATACAAAACATCGATTGCTGATAGTGTGGGGAAATTTCAATCATATTTTTATATTTATGTCTTCACAAGTTTTATCTTGTAAATTCGATATTAATTTCAAATTCAATTACATAATTTGGCAAGAAAATACAGACATGCTGAGTTCAGTACAACTTAAATCTAATAACCGATAATGTTCACTTTTGTGTTACAACAGAAAGGTGATAGTAAAAACAATCCATAAACCTGTACGTTATTATTTTCCACTGGCTCCCATACACCCAAACAATTCACTTCACGAGACAAACAACGGGAGAAGTTTTAAGTGCTAACCAAAAAACAAACAAAAAGAAGACATTAATAAGTACTTCCATAAGTGGTATTCATCCCAAACAGCTGTTCACCCACACAATGAAACAACAGTTCAGGATTAAGGCTCATCAAAAACAGAGCAGGTAAGTCTGGTGCTGCAGATCATTTTGGAGTGTTAAGTGAATACGAATGCCCATCTTTCTGGGAGTTTCCCCCCCAAATGTCCCTCTCTCATGTTGGATTAGAAGAATTGTCCATGGTTGTGGATTGTTCAATCTGGTGTTTCTCCTTCATCTTTCTTGAGTCCCTTGTGGCTCCGTGTTGTCCTCCATCACCGGGTAGACCACCAAACAGAGCTTTTGGCACAGATGAGTCATTTTACCTGGATGCAGTTGGAAGAGAAGGATACCAGGGAAATATATCCACTTCAATACTAAAAATGAACAGAAGGAAGTCCAGGATAATACACTTTGTGTGAATGCCGCCCTGATGCAGTGCCATAACCAAACCATCAAATAAAAACCATCACAACAGTGTTGCCTTACCGATAGCAATATCAGCACACTGTGGCTTGTTTTCCCAGTAGACTCCCAGGAAATACACAGGGATGCCGGTCAGCGTGACGGCCAGGCTGATAAAACAGACTTTTGGCTCAGAGTAGAGGGAGAAGGCCAGCAGGAAGGCCCAGAACAGCAGGTAGATCACTGGCCATACCAGGCTCACCTGGAGCACGAGAGGACAAGTCGTGGTTTTAAAACCTCATATGTTTCTGCAGCTTGGCTTAACGTGGATGACAAAATATGAAGTGGAAAAGCTAAAAACCTTTTTACGAAAGCATATACAAAGGGAATGGGGGTGACTGTCAACTGTTTGTCACACTGTATAAAAGCTGCCCTACGGAGGAGTGACGTTGAGCAATGCTGGACACCTCTCTTATGCAGTGAGTGTGCATGTATTTGCTCCTTCTTGCAAGAATAAATGTCCGATATGTTTGATTTTGAACCGAGCCTCCGAGTAATTTTTCTAACATGTATCAATATGTTGCTAATATACCACAGGTTTCCTAGGTTTGTAAAGTAAAACTTAAGTTGCTTCTTCTGAGTCTCTACCTTGATGGGTCGATACAAATCCGGCTCCTTTACTCGCAGCCAAATCTGCCCGATGATAGTGAGCCCGTAAAAGAAGTAGCTGATGAAGCCCACGTAGTTTATGAGGGTGTAAATGTCACTGGTACACAACATCAGCAGAGTGGAGATCAACTATAAAAAAAATTAAAAAAATTTTATCAGAGGGAATAAAATGACAAGCGGTAGATGCTGTGATTGTGTCGGGACTCACAGTAAACAGTAAGGCTGGGATGGGAGTGCAGCGGCTGACGTGAATCATGGCCAGCAGGCGCGGTAGATGGCCTTCCCTCGCGCCGGTGAAAAACAGCCTGAGAGGCAGAAGACGGTTACAGTCATGAGAGCAGAGCCAGATGGTGGCGGTTTAATGTGCGCACCTCCAAGACGAGGGAACAACTCACAAACACTTCAGGTGTTTATGGAAGCACCTGTGCAGAGACGAACAGCAGAGTGAAAAATAAACCAAACCAGGATAAAATGGGGTTGGCTTCATGTCAAGTCGGCTTCTAAATTCAGCTTGTGGCCGCAGAGATGAGAGTTTTAATCCCGTTTAGCTTCTCATTTTCACCCTGCTTTCATCGACAGCTTTAATATCAGCAATGAGAATATGATTATTAAAAGAACAGCAACCACAGAAGCTCCACTGAAAAGACACACGAGACAGAGGGAGGGAGGGCAGGATGAGGAGAGGACAAACTGACCGCGACGAGGTGAAGAGGGAGCCATTGACCCCCCCGAAGGTGGAGAGCGCCACAGACATGGGCATGAGCCACCACATTACTCCTAGCAGTTTCTCTCCAAATGTCTGGGAGAAACATGAAGAGTAGAGAGAGAGAGAGAGAGAGAGAGAGGAGGAGGAGGAGAAAACAAGTATCCAGTTCAAACACGTACTGAGATCACAGAGATGAATCAAGACTCTTCAAAACACGGAGAGCAAAAAGGACGACAGGTTGAGTGTTACAGACATAACAGTGATGAACATGCCTCGGATCGATTCTCAATCTTTCAGGACGATTACGATCAAATATGGATGAGCTGCTAACGACATGCTTTCCCAACACACACTCATTCAGACCGGACTAACTGTGGGAGTCCCTCCTCACCACTGCCACAGCATTGGCGGCCAGCAGCTCCTGGGGGCTCATGGCTGTGATGTAGGCCACGTTGGCAAACACGTAAACGAAGGTGACCACGGGGATGGAGATGAAGATTGCACGTGGTAGATTCCTGAGGGAGGAAAAACACGATTAATCATGTTAATCCTTCACTTTTCATTGGAAATAACGTTCTCTCTCTGCATGTACATTAATTGAGCCATGGCATTTAAACCGTCCACCTAATATTGTGTAGGGCTCCTTCATGACACCGCAACAGCTCTGAAGGTGTGCTGTGTTATCAGGCACCGAGACGTAAGCAGCAGATCTTTTATGTCCTGCAAGTTGCGAGGTGATGCCTCAATGGAACAGACTTCTTTTTGCAGCATTTCCCAAAACTGCTCGACCAGATTGAGATCAGGGGAATTTGGAGGCCAAATCAACATCTCGAACTCTCTTCATAAATGTCTGAGCCTGACAGACTCAGAGACTCCTCTGATTTCCTGATGCAGGGGTGGTAAAGGTTCCTGGCAGGGCACCTCCACCTCATGAGCTGTCCAAGATTGGTGTTGATTACACTTGGACTGGAGACAGCCTGGCTGACTCTGTGAGGAAAACTCACTCCAAGGACACGTTCACATTCTAATCTGAAATAATAGATTTCTTTATCACCGGGTCTTTGTGAGAGTTCAGGAGCGGTTTAGCAACCGGGGCACTGCTACATGTTCCTCGTCTCCTTAAGCGAGCTGTTGTCAATAAACATCACTGCGTTGTCACCCAGAAACATACATATAGGGTAGAATTTAAAGGGTGCACCCACCTGTTCGAGTCGACTAACTCTTCTGTGACGTAGTTGAGGAAATTCCAGCCTCCGTATGCGAAGGAGCCTTGCAGGAAGGAGAGAGCCACCAGACCAACGTCGTAGTCCCGGAAGGTCTCGAAGGCGTGTGCTGGCTCCAACCAGTAATAGTGACCTGTACCCAGAAAAAACAACATTATTAAACGATTTTTTTTTTGTGTGAATATTATTCACCACCACACTCTGACCAGCAGAGGGCACCAGATACAACATTCAACAGCAGTCTGCTGCCATTTGATTACAGATGCAAAAGGTGTGTTTTTACTATATTACTTAATCTAAAAGCATCTTTCTTCGTATTTCACCTTGTTTTAGTCGATTCCCATGCTTATTATACACGCTTCATTAGACTCTCTGTAGTAAAGAGTAACAAACAGTTTACCAGTAAGAATCTAAACTAGCTCGCATATAATAAGAGAAATATCAATTAGACTTCCATCCCAAGCAAAGTGGCATAATGGCGCATTAAAATGAATGAATTCCTTTACTGGGCCTGGCAGGTTTGTTTGTGTGTGGATTATATGAGTGGGATGAAGAGCGATGAGGGACTGTAATCCCTCTTTCATGTTAGGATCACAAATCCTTTGTGAGAGTCACAAGGGGACTGCAGTATATTGTGATGGTCGCTAAACCGTTGCAACTTCAAAAATTTTAGTTTTTCCTTTTGGCATCAGGCATTAAAATAAAAAAATTCAAAATTGGGGGCCAGAGCAAAAGGAGGGGTCACAAATGATTTAAAAAGAAAAGCACTTGTCTATTTTGAAATACTAGATTGGCTTTTATATCTAAGTAGTATAGTACAATAAATGCAAATGAAACACTAGTTTTGAGATGTTCAACTTGAGGAGTGATGTTCCCCTGTAAAACATACGTAACCGGGGAAAACATGACCTCAGCGTTTCCTCCGGACGGTAAAAAAAAAAAAATCAGTGAATGAGACACGGTAATGATACAAGATGAGATGAACAGAAAACACTACCTCTGCAGATTTGGACCACACCCATGATTATGATGAGGCCCAGCGCCAAAAGCTTGCCAGCGGTGAAGACGTCTTGGACGCACATGGCCCAGCGCACACTGTAGCAATTCACCCATGTCAACAACACTGAGGACAGCCAGAGAAAATATCACGCAGTTAGAACAATATTTGATTTGACTACAGGTAATGTAGAAATGAAAGAAATGAACATGGCTCTGATTAAGTAGAACAAAATAACTGGTCAGATCAGACTAGTCAGAGACTGACATCGAGGCTCTGGTCTTTTCTTTGGTATTGAACTGTGTGGTGTCGTGCTGCCAATATTTAAAGAGCTTCCTGTGTCCCTCAGAAAAAAGGTTGTTTATTGGTTGTGCTGATTTTAATTCCTTTATGTACTGTTGGTTAGTTTAATCTACAGCAGTGCATTATATTGGATAAGATGATCCTGTTTTAGAGTCTCTGTCCTGTGAGAACCATGTATCTCTGAAAAGAAACTCAAAAATCTCATAAAAACAGTTATGTTTTCAGCTTTGTGACGTTTTCCAGTGAATCCAGGAGGATTTTTAAACAGTTTATTCAGATAAAGAAATTGGGGAATTTTCCCAGAACAAAGGAAAAATGAATCCTTCAGTTTATCAAATTCAAAATATGTTTTCAATGGACTGGTACAGATATGAAAAAATGTATTCTGAAAAGTAACTAAAACTCAGACAAATGTAGTTGAGTAAGAAGTACAAGATCTACCACTGTGGAGTGGTAGTAAAACACATAGGTAAAGTACACATACATCAAAGTTGTACTTGTGTACATTTACTTACAGTGGGTACGGAAAGTATTCAGACCCCTTTAAATTTTTCACTCTTTGTTTCATTGCAGCCATTTGCTAAAATCAAAAAAGTTCATTTTATTTCTCATTAATGTACACTCAGCACCCCATCTTGACAGAAAAAAACAGAAATGTAGAAATTTGTGCAAATTTATTAAAAAAGAAAAACTGAAATATCTCATGGTCATAAGTATTCAGACCCTTTGCTCAGTATTGAGTAGAAGCACCCTTTTGAGCTAGTACAGCCATGAGTCTTCTTGGGAATGATGCAACAAGCTTTTCACACCTGGATTTGGGGATCCTCTGCCATTCTTCCTTGCAGATCCTCTCCAGTTCCGTCAGGTTGGATGGTGAACGTTGGTGGACAGCCATTTTCAGGTCTCTCCAGAGATGCTCAGTTAGGTTTCGGTCAGGGCTCTGGCTGGGCCAGTCAAGAATGGTCACAGAGTTGTTCCGAAGCCACTCCTTTGTTATTTTAGCTGTGTGCTTAGGGTCATTGTCTTGTTGGAAGGTGAACCTTCGGCCCAGTCTGAGGTCCAGAGCACTCTGGAAGAGGTTTTCTTCCAGGATATCTCTGTACTTGGCCGCATTCATCTTTCCTTCAATTGCAACCAGTCGTCCTGTCCCTGCAGATGAAAAACACCCCCATAGCATGATGCTGCCACCACCATGTTTCACTGTTGGGATTGTATTGGGCAGGTGATGAGCAGTGCCTGGTTTTCTCCACACATACCGCTTAGAATTAACACCAAAAAGTTCAATCTTGGTCTCATCAGACCAGAGAATCTTATTTCTCATAGTCTGGGAGTCCTTCATGTGTTTTTTGGCAAACTCTATGCGGGCTTTCATATGTCTTGCACTGAGGAGAGGCTTCCGTCGGGCCACTCTGCCATAAAGCCCCGACTGGTGGAGGGCTGCAGTGATAGTTGACTTTGTGGAACTTTCTCCCATCTCCCTACTGCATCTCTGGAGCTCAGCCACAGTGATCTTTGGGTTCTTCTTTACCTCTCTCACCAAGGCTCTTCTCCCACGATTGCTCAGTTTGGCTGGACGGCCAGGTCTAGGAAGAGTTCTGGTCGTCCCAAACTTCTTCCATTTAAGGATTATGGAGGCCACTGTGCTCTTAGGAACCTTGAGTGCTGCAGAAATTATTTTGTAACCTTGGCCAGATCTGTGCCTTGCCACAATTCTGTCTCTGAGCTCCTTGGACAGTTCCTTCGACCTCATGATTCTCACTTGCTCTGACATGCACTGTGAGCTGTAAGGTCTTATATAGACAGGTGTGTGCCTTTCCTAATCAAGTCCAATCAGTTTAATTAAACACAGCTGGACTCCAATGAAGGAGTAGAACCATCTCAAGGAGGATCAGAAGAAATGGACAGCATGTGAGTTAAATATGAGTGTCACAGCAAAGGGTCTGAATACTTATGACCATGTGATATTTCAGTTTTTCTTTTTTAATAAATTTGCACAAATTTCTACATTTCTGTTTTTTTCTGTCAAGATGGGGTGCTGAGTGTACATTAATGAGAAATAAAATGAACTTTTTTGATTTTAGCAAATGGCTGCAATGAAACAAAGAGTGAAAAATGTAAAGGGGTCTGAATACTTTCCGTACCCACTGTATGTACTATACGTAATTAACTAAAGATTCCACTGATTGAATATTCAGTTTATTTATTTATTTTTCGGACTCACGCAGGCAGACTGTAGCCAGCAGGCGTAGCCCGGCCTCTGGGAGGATGCAGGAGGGGAAGAAGGGCTGCAGGACGTAGTTGGAGAAGGTGAGAGCGACCACGGCCTGGTTGGTGGGGTAGATAATCAACACTGCGGTCCACAGATGCAGGAACCTGGGGGACAAGACGGCAGCGTGGTTATAAAAAGACGCACACAAAGCTGCATATACACCGTAGACACAAACACAACACAGCGTGTAAGGACTACCAGTCCTCATTACAACAAAGTGTCTGAGAAAACAATGGGTATTCAGCATATTAGCCGATAGCATTATAGTAATTCACTGGAGCATTGTTGTTGTTGGAGAGGAGAGAGAGATGAATGGAAGTGGGTCAGGATGCTGGGAACAAAAAAACTACATCACAAGAGGTTTTAATTATACAGTGAGTGTGATGGTGAGGAAGTGCTTTACTGTAGAATTCTCATTAATCCCAAAAGGCTTGCTACAACCTCATCATGGGACTTTTTTCATGTGACACAAATCACTTTTAAAACTCACTTTACAGTGAATATTTAATGTTTACAGTGAATACATTTATATTATAATCAGTTTTTATTGGACTTGTACTGCAACTATGCAAATGTGATCAACAATTATAGTTTACCATCCTCTATTATTCTCATTATCATTGTATCATGTGAATTACAATAGATTGGATTTTCAAGGAAGTTTAAAATATGAAATAAAATCGCTTAAATCCCATTTGAGCAGAATATTTTACAATTTTAGGGTTTAGAAAATAAATGAAACACTTGGTAGAGTCTATTGTTTTCACCCCTTTATTCTCAGGGTACCCATGCTAGATTGTGTAGCTGCTAACCTTTACAGGTTTTCATCTTGGCCTGATATTGAGATGAACAACATTTGCTCTCACCCGGGCAGTCCTCCGAAGATGTACTTGATGTAGGAGTAGTCTCCCCCTGACTTGGGGATGGCCGCACCTAACTCTGCGTAGCAGTGGGCCCCGATGGCTGTGACAACCCCTGTGATGACCCAGACAATGATGGCCATGCCCACCGAGTTGGCGTTCTCTAGGACCCCTTTAGGACTCACAAAAATCCCAGAGCCAATGATGTTGCCTGAGAGAGGGAAAACAGACAGGGAGCAGATGAAAGGATCAGTGGAGACTGTAGTCACAGTTATCATCTACAAATGTACACAACACAATCATGTCAGTACAATGAATTACAATCACCGTCTTCAATACAAAACAGCATCATACTGCAGATATATTCATCAGCAGTGACACAACATGAAAAAAGGCTACTGAAGCAGAATGGAGGACATAAAGGGACAGCTACAATTTCCTGTCATTTACAGAGATACACAATTTTCTGTGGCGCTCATGCTTTATCTGATAACAACTTCTTATACAGAATTAACTTCGCTTCCTGAGCAGAGAAAAAAATGGTCATCTATAATTACCCCTTAGTAAAATGCTCCTTCAGGATTACACATCAGTCATTTAATGAAGAGGTGCCAAAAGAATGACAAGAAGAAACCAAACTAAGAGGCCAGCTGCGCACAGCCAGCACTGGCCCACCATGGTATTCCCTATTTGGGTCTTTTTAGGGTTTTCTGCAGGAACCTCGCCAGGGAAAGTCCACACGGGTGTTTCTTTTGGGCTTCATGCTGATTTTCTGGGGCTCACAGTCACAATGAGTTTTCTGTGCAAAGCCCTCACATAGGTTTACAGCATTTAGTCCATGTGGACTCATGTTGGGACATAACATGGATTTTTTTTTTAAACAGCCTGAGCTGCACTTGAACTTGCTAAACAGTTATCCCATACCAGCTCCCTGATGAACAGCCCATACGGAGAGAACTGTTGTTTGAGATTAATTTAGCCTCACCACAAAGTAGTCCAAAAAGATTTTCAAAACTGCACTTGAGTTGTTTTTATATTTTATGTTAGACAACACAGACGAGTTGTTGAAAGGAGTTACAGCCTTTATTGAAGTGGAGAAAACGTTGCAAAGATGGCACAATGAGTTCACATCCTATGACTCAACAATCCAAATCTGACGGCAAATACAGAATATTTCTATGCCACACTGTGAAGCTTTTCGTGACTGTCAAACTTGAGTGACTGAGAAACTCACCCTTTCTTAACCACTGACAAGCTGGAGAAAGATGAGCACAAGAGTGTAGCCCACATTTGAAGCTTGCTCCCCTGATTTAGAAGTATTTTGGTACGTGGCATTATGGGCCATTTGAATCTTGTAGCAAAACAGCATTAGTTGTCACTTACTGCATGAACTGCCTGGTAAGCTTTAAAGCAGTTATGCAAATTTGATGCCAAGTCTGCACTTTTTGGCTCAGCACTGCTAGGAACAGAGAAGGGTTAGACACATTAAGAATAATAAATCCTGACATCACCATCTTTTTGTTGATCAAATTTAGTTAATGTTCCTTTATACTTTTAAATGTGTATATAATAGTGATTTAAATAACCAGAAACAAATCCAAAAATTGTCGTTCAGATGACGACCACTATTTATTTCCAGCCACCCAGCATCTGTTTTTGGGGTCCGATAGGGCTTGCTTTTTGGGTAGCTGGAGTAATAAGATGTTAAATGAAACATGAGTTTTTACACTCATTTTCTCTATCCTAAGTTACACATCATATTGTGGGCACCATAGAAAATAAGGGTACCACTGCTGCTTCCACCACTCTCCAACCAACCACACTTCTGATGGTGATGGAAATTGCAGTCATAACAACAGTGAGTTGCCATTAGTGGGATTACTTTTTTGATTGAATTTTTTTCTCCGCATGTATGCGAGGTTAGCAGGGTTTCATAGCAGCCAGCAGCTCCCTGGAAACATAAAAGTGACGATGAAGGAGCATGTGGAAGATGTATGATGCTGGTAGTGCACTGAGGATGCGCAACAGAGATGGGAGGAGGACACATAGGATGTAAATGAAAATTCGATAAAAAGGGAGAGATTTTAGTCACGAAGACGCAAAGTAAAGGGCTGAAACTCAGAAATGTAAAGCAACAAACATGCTCTTAAAACTGGTAAATATTACTTGGGCGTATGGGACCTCAAATTTTGCCCCATAAACAAGCTGTCAAATACCTGTAATAAAGTACAAGTGAAACGACATGCTTGATTTTTGTTGCCACAATTTTACTTATTTTTTAGGATTGGGGTCTGGAAAGCAACTTCAATAAAGTCAATCTAAATTTAGCCGTGGTTCATTGTTTTGGCCCAAAACACACTGACAAGACTAAAGCATGACAGCATGCACTACATAGAAAACAGCCATATGATCTGTGATTGCTCCGCATGTTAAAACACTGGTGGGAGCTCCCTTAATGGGGATAGCTTCATTTTCATTCAACGCAATTAATGAATGGAGGACACCACCGACATGGACTCACCTACTATAATGCCACAAGCGCTCACTAGACCGATTTGTTTTTTCAGAGCCACCCCGGAACTTCCTCCTTCATCTTTCCCGGCACCGGGCTCCGACTCTGCGGGCTCCGACTCACCGCCGCCGCCGCCGCTGCGCTTCTTCGGGCCCGCCGTCATCCTCAAGTTCTGCCCAGTGCGTCGCCCTCCTTTGTGGATCAGGGGACGGAGGCAGCAGCTCCCTGTTAAACCTACCAAAGCAAACAGTATTTAAAGTATTGAGGCATTGCAATAGCTCTGCCGGCCAATATCCAGGACGCACATATGCCGAGTAGTTTCTCCTCCACTTTCCTTCGGACTGTACCTCAGAAATGCTTGATGGTGGTAGTTTCCATCTTTTAAGTTGGCTACACGACATTTAAAATTAGACACCACATCACAGCATTAATAATTCAAACTGTGAAACGATAGACGGCTCGGCCACAGTGTCTGGCAGGTTTATTAGTATGTCGACTAAGAATTAGAGTAAATAGTAAATGTTGAGATTGTTAAAATTCAACCTCCTGCTGTTTGTTCCCCTGTTGAAGCCTCAAAGAAGTCATTCATAAAGTGCTGACCCACCTTCTCAGGTGACTTGTGAAGCTTCTGAAAGCTCGCTGTTATGTGACAGACTTCATGTGGCTGTAAAGAGCTGGATTACAAAAGACTATCAGTTGAAACACCTGATTTAATACAAAAGCTTGTGATTATTAACCAATCAGTGCGGCGCAAATTGTCAACACGTCCCTGGCCCCGCCCCTCGTAGTAAGGCCCCTAGTTTCCGCCACGCAGCTCTTCCAGATAAACTGGTTTAAATAGTTTAGAATGGTTTAACTGGCTTTTGTGTGTACTGTATATTTAACTTGTTAAATTACTCTCAGTCCAAATGCATTATAGTGTCGACTGGGAAGCTCGGTAGTGTAAGCTTAGGTTCTTTCTAATTGAAATTATTGTAATTCTTGTATAATTTATTGCTTTATCTTTTGGAAGCTTTACTCAGAAAAATAAGTATTGGGTTTGGATGCCCCCTGAATCTTTCACAAAAGAAGAAAGCCCTGAAATGAATTGTGTCATCCTTGAAATCTTTGCAGTTCCTCAGAGAAAATATCAAACTAAACTTAAAAACAAAACTAAGAATCTGCAGTTTAACGCACGCAATGCTGAATAAAGTGGATTATCTCTGTTGCATGGGTGGTGTACTGTTTGCATAGCTTCAATTTACAAAAACTAAAAATAGAAATAGATCTACCAAACACGGCGCGTAGCACATTAACAGTATTGTCTTTATTGGCATGGTTCAAACATAGAGAGACAAAATAAAGGACACAGCCCCCCAAACATGTGATCTGAATGGCGTAACCTTCCTCTGACCCTCTTGTGTTGAGGAGAAGGCCGTTTCGTCATTATGCGAGTAACGGAATGGAATGAGTATTCGATAAGGCAAAGATCCGGATGGATTGAGTGTGTATGTCTGCAACACCTTTTCAGGTACAGTGAGGAAAAAGCTCAAACTTGGTGACGACCCCGCGGTGAGATGTCTGAACTAAATCTGAATGAGTCAATCCCACAGCAACGATACACTGTGTGTTTACAGGTGACAGTCTGTGTCTGCTGAAACGGACTTCTCAAAAACACAAGATCCATACGTTTGGTTTATCCAATCAACCGTTTCGTACCACCGGACCGCACCGACTTTAAGGGCTTCGCAACATAAGTCCAGGTTTCAACTTCGTAAATAAAAAAAGGGTCAGACCACGCCCACTTCACTCTAAGTCTGACAAACACGTGAGGGCCTGTTGACGGGTAGCCGATGTGTCGTCTTCACAGGCCGATGGTGTAGGAACGGCCTGCCGGGTTGTGGATGGCGGAGCAGGAGGGCTCGGTCACGGCCCATTCATACCAAACCTTCTTGCCGTTGTTGCAGCGCCAGAATCGCACCGTGACATCGTCATCTCGGGATATGGAGATGGGTTGCTGAGGAGAAGAAGGAATATGATTATGAATGATTTTGAAACTTTGACTTCAGCTTTTTGCTGGTACTTTTGGAAGAACTTTACTTGAGCTAAGTTAGGTTGTAATATGGTGCTACATAAACAACATTGAATGAACAGTGTAACTTACTTTGAGGGGGAAAAGGATGGGGAACCAGGAGAACATCCCAGGTGAATGTGTATCTGGCTTTATACCTGCCACAAACAAACAGAGCATTTAAACAGGAACATTTGGAGCTTAATCGAAACATGACTTCCTCTTCTATCCATCCGACTTACTGAGCATGACATCTTTGTACAGTGTGGTCTCAAAGTAGCCAGCAAAGCCGTGAAGCACCGAGTTACAATCCACTGAGAATCTGAGGCACTGATACCGGTTATTGTTCATGTCTGAAAAGAGGAGGGGGAGGTGGTTAACACATTCAAAATGCAGCGTGTTCAAGTGCACAGTGGGAGTGTTTCTGTCTACCTGTTGTGGGGTGTGTGAAGGTGAAGCACGGTTTGGGGGGAGCCAGCTGGTGGAAGTTGTGGAGGCGCACCACGTAGGGCGTCTCGAAGTGGCACTCGGGGTCCTTGTCACGTTCCCGGCAGCCGCGGACTTCGTTGTAGAGCTTGGAGGAGGACAGAGGAGCCAGGAAGGACGTGTAGGAACAGGGGATGCTCACTCCATCATCTGAAGGTGACACGAGACGAAGAAAAGAGGAAGTTATTTGAGATGCAAGGACGCGTGGAAGGTAATGGAGGATGACAAACGCTTGGTGTGGCTAATAACATGTAAAACTGGAGCTTTTGACTTCAGTGAATCTGCAGCTAAAGTGTCTACAAGTGTAATTAATGCTACAGAATTCAAACGTACCTTTGAGAAAGTGCTGTGCTCCATCTAAGCACTCCGGGGACAGTTCGTTGTCGCCGAACGAGCCGAGCAGCTCGCTGACGATGATGTCAGCTTTCTCTGGTGCTGTCCACTCACGCATGTCACATGACACCACTGTGACCTGATCGCCCCACTCCTCGAAGCGCCAGTTCTCTAGTCTGAACAACACGCAACGATAACGTAAGCATTCAAAGTTTCAGGCTTCGCTCAATCCCACTCTGCAACGTGGTGTCAAATTAAATGTAACGTATCCGTAATCAGAACGGATTACAGCAGTGCAACTTTGAGAAGGATCAGCAGTGAAATGCAAATCTGAACTGCAGACAAACATCTCTTTGAAATGCTTTTTTAAAGCACGTACAATAAACCGGTAAAATGAAATTGCCGTTAACTTCTTCGTCTGATCACATCGAAGGCACATTCAGTAAACAAACTTCCCAAATTCACGTCAGTTTGTATTAAAATTCACAGCGACATGACTCATCCAGTCACATTCACGTGATTGAACTGGTAACAGCAGGTGTTTATACCTTCATGTGTGCACTTACTGGAATTAAAGCTCAGTATTTTACTCACGTGATTACAGCATTGGGATTTTTCTCCACAGCGTACACCCTCAGCTTCCTGTCAGCCTGTCGGGCAGCGCGCAGGGACGCATTGACCAGAGGACCCCGACCTGCTCCCAACACCATCAACACCCTGAGGCAAAGAGAGACGCCATCGTTGTAGTCAACGCTGCTCCTTCAGGATTTATCTCGGCACCAAAGAAGTTGCAACAGTGACACCATGTTTTGATACTTGGAGGGAATAACCAAGAGAACAAAGTGCTGGTTGTTATCTTAAAGTAGAGATCAATATGCAGGTTCAATTTGAACTCTTATTTAGGATGGTCTACATCTAGATTTGGATCGGGATACTCACTGAACGTTAGTGTCTTTCTGCTCCTCTGGAACTCTGTCCAGTAGACATTTATATACAGCCTGAAAATACAAACACAAAGCAGGCCTGTCAATATATTTTGCATCAAACTCTTACAGAGAATTTACAACCTGGCTCGAACCCTAAATTCACACCAAAAGAGAATTTTTACATTTCATTTTGCTGACGCTTTTATCCAAAGTGACTTACAACACACTGATGGGACACCATTGAGAGCAACTTAGGGTTCAGTGTCTTGCTCAGGGACACTTAGGCATGTGGACAGGAGGAGCTGGGGATTGAACCACCAACCTTCCAATTAGTGTGCAACCCTCTCTACTGACTGAGCTACAGCCTCCTCCAGGAATATGGGAGTTTTGTGCAAGCGCTACACGAATGACAATCTGATCTGTTCATACAAGCCTTCCTGCAGTTCGAAACACTGACTGGACAGAAAATAAAGGATTTTAAGCTCATTGTAAGTATCGGTAAGAGAACTAAACATCTACACTACCATTTCTATACTTTGTTGTAGTCAAGTACTACATTCAGTTTACCCTGCAACTTGAACATTTACAAAGACAATGTGATCTTCAGTCTTCAACAATTTGTATAGAGATTGTAGATTTCCAGATTTACACAATGTCCCTTCAGGGGGAATTTTAGATTTTGGGTATATACTAGTGATGGGCCATACTTTTAAAAAGACATCATTGATCAAAATCAATATAGTAAAATAGTTTGTGGGACTATTGCCTTGAAAAAAAAAAAATCCCTTGTTGAACATGAGATGGTGGCGGTAATGGACCAAAAAACTGTTTACCAACAAGCATTAAGAAAAGAAAGGGGAAAAAAAAAAAAAAAAAAAGTTTCTCCAAGGGATCGATAAAATGTGTGTGGTGCTCTGAGATTAGATGTTACAGTACAAACAGGAGAAATATGCAAAGACAACTTTAACCCTCAAAAAGTTTGATGTGGAACTACTTAAAAAAAAGAAAGAAAGATGAAGTGCAGTGCAAACTGCAAGGTTAAGTCAGCATATCCTGAGTCTACCACAGCTTCACAGTCATTTAAGAGCGAAGCAACGAGCACAGATCAACAACCAATAGCTGACTTTGTCACCAGGCGAAGTAAGTTTTATGTTGAATGGACAAAGCAAACACTGGTCCCGCATATTAAAGTTGAAGCTAAAGACATGCTTCCCATCTGCTTTGTCGAAGTCGAGGATTTTCCCACTTGGATGGTATTTGTAGAGGCTGAGTTTACGGTGTCAGTGGCTCGCTCTCTTCATCAAAGAGTTGCCAGTGAATATCAAATCGTATTTTTTCCTTGAAACACCGGTCTCTAGTAGAAACTAGGACAATGTAAAAACTGTGTTTACATGACTACTGGACGAGCGAAGTCCTCTCTATAACTGGTCAACTTATGCTCCATGGTTTTCCAATACTTAATCAGATGTTTGAAAGGGTTCAGTCCTGGATGTGTCTGACGGTCTTACCTGTTGGTACTGTGAATATTTAATCGGATCCTTCTCGAAAACTTCATATGTCTGAGACTCCAGGTTGTCCATGAGCGGCTTAATGAAGGAAGAAAAGCAACCTCATCAGTATTCATCATGAGAAGTTACATACAAATGGGAGCACGAGCAAACATTTCCTCACCTGCAGGGGAGACTGCAGGTAGTCTTCGTAGCCCTTGGCGAAGAGCTCGTAGGCGTTGGGTGCGGGCCGGTTCTGGTTGAGGTATTCCAGGTACTGCAGGTAGGACCGGAAGTCCTTCTCAGTGTGTCGACTGGCACCCATGAAGATGAATTGGGCCTCCAGCTGAGAGTAGAGATGGTTTTAATTTAAACATTTGGCTGGTGATTAGTATCTGCTGAACCAAACAGCTTGTAGTTATTATTTGATACCTTGAAAAGACGGAAGATTATTCTCTGATGGGCTTTGGACAAAACCGGGAAGCCCTTCTTATTCGTTAGGAAGAGGCTGGTGGGAAGTATGGCTGCTTTTATAGGTTCCCCGAGCCATTTATCTATCACAGCGTCCGACGGCATGTCTGCTCCGACTTCAATAGCTTCGGGAATACACAAAGCACATTCATCAGTAGCAGACAGGCCCATATTTATTTCTTAATGCAGTGCGTTTTGCCCCGGGTTGTTGCTTCACAGAGTGCTCGCTCACCGAGACAGATCCTCTTGTTGTAATCACAAAGGGTTCTGAACGAGTGCCACCTGAAAAAAAAGAAGAGCGGAGTAAACAGAAGGAGCCACGATTTTAAAGGAAATCAATGACAACTGTTTCAGCATGCAGACGGCACTCGGCTGCTCTTGAAGTGGGCCGGCATGAAACTAACCAGCTCCAGGTCTTCTCATCGACACTTGTGTCGTCAATGCAGGTGGACGGTTCATCCTCGATCAGGTCTTCCCGCACGTCCTCCGACGCCATCAGTGGGACACGGATCCAGAACTAATCAACACAGAGGATGGCAGCGGTCAAGTGACAACTTCAGCTCTCTGTCTGACTGCTCTGTTCTCTACAGGCAGTTTTCATGCGAGTGTTGAGCTTCCTCGAAGCTGTGCGTCTTACATTTGAGGTGTGGTGTCCAGTGTGGATGTGGTTTAGCAGCAGCCGTGCTAGATTGGCATTATGGGGGCCCTTCAGAGGGATCATGAGGACAGGCAGACCCAGGTAGGCGGAAAAGTTTAGCTCCTGTGCGAGAGCCTGGAGACAAAACGGGAACAAGAGCAAAAAGAGGATGACACAAAGACACAGGGTAGGAGACATCGGGAGACGAGAGACCAGACAAGTGCCAAGAGATCAAAGAACCTTCGACAGCAGCCTCAAAGAAACTACGTCATAGAAATGGTCCAAAAGTAAAGAACTTACAGCCTCTGAGTTTTTGCGTTCCGTCTCGATTTCTGAATCTGCCTCGATCCAAGGAGAGAGCTTCCCCACAACCAGAGTATTCCAATCTGGATGAAGCAGAGCAAACAGTCAAGAAAAAAAACATTCATCAATATATTCACATTTCTTGTCAATCCCTCGGATCACTACGGAACTTGGTAACATCATTGAGGTAGACTGGTGGACTGGTATAATGGTATAATGGTATAACGGTAGACTGGTGGACTGGTAGACTGATAGACTGGTATAATGGTATAACGGTAGACTGGTAGACTGATAGACTGGTATACTAGTAGACTGGTAGACTGATAGACTGGTAGACTGGTATACTAGTAGACTGGTATACTGGTAGACTAGTATACTGGTATAATGGTATAACGGTAGACTGGTAGACTGATAGACTGGTATACTAGTAGACTGGTAGACTGGTATACTGGTAGACTGGTAGACTAGTATACTAGTATAATGGTATAACGGTAGACTGGTAGACTGATAGACTGGTATACTAGTAGACTGGTAGACTGATAGACTGGTAGACTGGTATACTAGTAGACTGGTATACTGGTAGACTAGTATACTGGTATAATGGTATAACGGTAGACTGGTAGACTGGTATACTAGTAGACTGGTAGACTGGTAGACTGATAGACTGGTAGACTGGTATACTAGTAGACTGGTATACTGGTAGACTAGTATACTGGTATAATGGTATAACGGTAGACTGGTAGACTGATAGACTGGTATACTAGTAGACTGGTAGACTGGTATACTGGTAGACTGGTAGACTAGTATACTAGTATAATGGTATAACGGTAGACTGGTAGACTGATAGACTGGTATACTAGTAGACTGGTAGACTGGTAGACTGATAGACTGGTATACTAGTAGACTGGTATACTGGTAGACTAGTATACTGGTATAATGGTATAACGGTAGACTGGTAGACTGATAGACTGGTATACTAGTAGACTGGTATACTGGTAGACTAGTATACTGGTATAATGGTATAACGGTAGACTGGTAGACTGATAGACTGGTATACTAGTAGACTGGTAGACTGGTAGACTAGTATACTAGTATAATGGTATAACGGTAGACTGGTATAATGGTATACTGGTAGACTGGTATACTGGTATAATGGTATAACGGTAGACTGGTATAATGGTATACTGGTAGACTGGTATAATGGTATACTGGTAGACTAGTATACTGGTATAATGGTATAACGGTAGACTGGTAGACTGATAGACTGGTATACTAGTAGACTGGTAGACTGGTATACTGGTAGACTGGTAGACTAGTATACTAGTATAATGGTATAACGGTAGACTGGTAGACTGATAGACTGGTATACTAGTAGACTGGTAGACTGATAGACTGGTATACTAGTAGACTGGTATACTGGTAGACTAGTATACTGGTATAATGGTATAACGGTAGACTGGTAGACTGATAGACTGGTATACTAGTAGACTGGTAGACTGGTATACTGGTAGACTGGTAGACTAGTATACTAGTATAATGGTATAACGGTAGACTGGTATAATGGTATACTGGTAGACTGGTATAATGGTATACTGGTAGACTGGGGAAAACAACATCCAGAAAAGTACCTCGTACCAAAAGCAATTTGAGTCGACAGATTAGAGCCGGTAGCGGAAGACAGAAACACTGACCTCTTCCACACAGCAGCAGGTCTGAGCGGGTCTGGGCTCCGGCTCTGGATTTAGCGGGCTCCAACTCAAACTCCCTCCGGAACCTCGGGTGGAACAAGGGCATGCACAGGAAGTCGAACCTGCACACCGCGGGGGGGGAAAGGCACTTTAACCAACACTCACGACCTGCCCTGGACATCCAGAGGCGAAACACAAACTAAACTGTCCTCCACGTGTCTCACAAAACATGCCACAGATCAGCTCGTGCGAGTTAAATGCAGACTTTACACCAGAGTCCGTCTCCGTGGTTGCGCACGTGCTGGTAATTCGCCGGTTAGCTAGCGAGCGAGCGAGCGTCACGCGCTGGCACGATGCTAGCAAACCAGCGCGCGACGCTCGGAGGCTCGTTTCAACTCATAAAGACCGTGAACAGTCAAACACCGGCCCTACCCCAGTTTGGCGACCGCAGCTAACGTGTCGGCTATCTCCGGCACGCAATTCAAATCTCTCCCGCAGGACACCCTGCTCCCCGTACTGGCCGACGCCATGATTCTAGCCGACTGAATGGACTGACTGACTGACTGACCGCGTCGTTGCTCTGGTTTTCGAGGAAACTGACAACCATCTTGGATCTGAAAGGACGCGCGTGCCGACTGAGTCGTGAGCTGACGTAGAGCCGAAATGGTTGGAGCAGGTTGTCGGTTGCATATCTCGTAGATTATCGCGACATTTGTGCATAACGGGTCTTCGTTTGAGTGTTTACAGTAGATGTTTTCAGGACAAAGGCTTTTTTTTTTTTTGTCTTTCAACAAACTGATGTTTTTACTTAAAAATGATCATTTAGTCGTTTTAGTTTCATCATTTAGTTGTTCATTGTTAGTTCCAAACATTATAGCCTACCTACTGTAGCAGTAATTGCAAAAATCCCTATTACAAGAATTACAAGTTTTTAAAACTTTCTTCATTTTGTTGTTGTTTGGTCTGTGTTATTTTTAATCTAACATATGTTAGACCCTGTTCCAGTGTTGGTGCTTCAATCCTTTACCAATAAACTGAAAATGATGAGAAAGGTGTCACAACTAGTAAGATGACTCTGTGACTCGGACCATTTGAGGCTTGTTAAGAGTGGCTTCTCTGGATATCAAATTCACAGCATGCAGGGGAAAAAAAACTATATCACTTATGTAAACTCTCATGCTTTTTGATGTTGGCCTGTGCGTGCATATGCGTATTTGTGCAAGCTGTCATATCTGCAAGAGCTATAAAAGGGTAAAAAGTCTGAGTACAAGGCAGATGAGAGACGACACATTTGTGGCAGCGTTCACGAGGCTTGGATTTAAGAGAAAATGACTTTGTTTGATCAGCTTTCCACTGGATGGACCCTGATTTAATCTGTGTTTGAGGAGTACGTTTTACTTGTCTGTCAACAGAAAAGATATTTGGATTTTGTGATCAAGGAATCTATCTTTAACTGCATCTACACGATCATGGCTCTGGAAGAAATTTGTAGCTTCAAGGAAAGACATGCGCATCACAAGCGGTTTTCACCTTTAGAAGATACAGAAACTTCTGTCCATATGACTGAATATTACAAGCATAGATGGAGAGGATTGCAGGCGTCTGACAAAAATGGTGAGATTCCGCTGCACTTTTTCATACCACCGTCGCCACACTTTACCCCTTTCACCAACAGACCCCCATCTTCTTTCAGCCCGCGCAACCTTTCGGTGACAGTCCGCCGGCCTTTCCCTCTGTCTCACGGAACAACAACCCTGGGCTTTATCTTCCAGGGTGGAGTAATTGCCGCTGCAGACACACGTGCCAGCGCCGGAGGGCTTGTTGCCTGTCCTGCTGTTCATAAAATTACCCCTATTCACTCCCATTTAGTGGTCACCTCCTCTGGCAGCGGCGCAGACTGCATGCTGTGGGAGCGAATTCTGATGAGAGAGATCAGACTCTACCAACTGCGGCACAAACGTCGCCTTTCAATACGTGGCACAGCCAAGCTCCTCTCGTTCATGCTGCATCCATTTAAGGGCACTGAGGTGTGTGTGGCTCTTACTCTTTGTGGCTGGGATAAGGAAGCATGTACAGAGAGTTTGGAAGACTCATCCTTTGTGACTGATGATAGTACCTCGGTTGTTGTTAGTGACCAAGCTGTTACCACAAGAATGTCTTCTAGCTGTGGCCCAAAGCTGATATATGTGTGCAGCGATGGAGCCCGACTGCAGGGAGATGTCTTCTCTGTGGGCTCAGGTTCTCCTTATGCTTACGGAATCCTGGATGGAGGGCTGAGCTGGAGCCTGAGCAAAGAAGAAGCCATCTCTTTGGCAAGAGATGCGGTGTTTCGAGCCACTCACAGGGACGCATACTCAGGAAACAACGTGGACCTGTTCCACATCACAGCCAAAGGATGGAGCCAGAGAAAGAGGGAGAACCTGAAAGAGGAATATTACAGAGACATGGAGAGGAGGGGTGAAGATAAGGGATGAAAGAAAAAGACTGAAAAAAAAAAAATCCAATGCTGCTAAATGAAGCAAAGCATTTATGTATGGGAGGAAATGATTGGATCAATGTATAATTAAAAAGAGCGTAAAGTAACACCATCTTCAGAGTTTATTAAATTTTGTCAACCATAATAAATCTTTCATACATAATTAACTTACATAAATAGAGTAAGCTGTCTAAAATTATTATGTTTAGCTTGGCAGTCACTACTTGTTTGGGCCACTTATATTTCGTACCCCACGTCGGTCCGCCACAGCCACAGGGGGCGCTGTGAGATTTTACCTCCGTGACGCAATAACTATTTCTGCTTCCCACTTTCCCAGCGGAAGTTGCTTGCTCATCGGACACTTTTAAAGATGGCTCTCGCTAGTGTGTTGAGCAGTTATTGTGCGGATTTTTCCTTTGATAATCGTGAAAACCTCGGTTTCGGTTGCGGATCCGGACAGAGCGGTGCGGGATTCGAGGCCACGCCGGGGGACGGCCTCAACTTTTCGGTTAAAAACCCGCTGAGCGCCGGAGACGAGGACGGCGTCGAGAGGAAAATAGAGTTTCTGCACGGGACCACCACCTTAGCTTTTAAAGTGAGTTCACGAGCCGCTTATTGGAGCCAGCTGGCTTTATAAGACAGTTACGAATTGTGTACTTGCCAAAAAAACAACAACAAGCGTTTGATGAACCATTAAAATGTTTTGAATGATGCTCGAGTGTTTCTCAAACACCGAGGCGCCAACGTTAGCATGCTAGTGTGGCTACAAACCGCTTTCTCATGGCTGATGTGATCATGGACGGATGTTATGATTTGTCATTTGTGGCCTCTCCAACGTCAAAAGCAGCTCTGTAAACGTCACCAGGGAGTCTCTGTCGGTGGTTTTCATCGTAAGTGCAGTTTGTATTTCGTCTTACGGGTTTAGGCTGAAGATTCACACACACGTGGAGACGTCTGTCTGATTTAACAGGAGTTCAGAGACTTAGTTCATTAAAGTAATGTCATTTATTCCATTCAATTGTTTTGTTTTTTTAACAAATGGTTTAAACTGGGCAAGTTGGTGTAAACTAGTTGGTGTAAACTAGTTGGTGTAAACCTGACAGCAGTACTCTACACCGACTACTGTCAAACTGTTTTTGAAAGTTTTTTCAGTATGACCTGAATTAAGATAGGGAAGTTTTAATTTTAAAGCACAACCCTTTGGTATGGAGATCACAACTGACTGCCAGAAAGGAAAACAAATCACCGTAACCTCAAACCAAGTCGACATTCAGGCCAAGTCCATGTTGACGGATGACAAATCTATCACCAGAGCTGGGTCCTGTTCAGTTATATGGTGCTAGTTCCTGAATTAGTCCTTTTGAATTTCTCTTAGTCTCATCCAAAGACATGGCCAAACGTCGTTGCTCAGGGGAATACATATTGATCTGATTGGCAGACGAGAGGTGGTGCGAATTCAAAACAAGGCTCAAAGTTTCAGTGCATGTTACTGAATGAATGGAGCCCGTCTAGACGGAGAGTGAAGTCATTCCTGTGCAGCCTGAAGATGCAAAGCAACAGAAATAATTTGTTTCAGTAACTTAACTGATTATAGTTAAATTTATTCTATAATTTAATTACATGGAACTAGTTACTTGACAACACTGTTCAGCATATGTTCTTCTACAATACAAGTGCAGCAGGTGCTTTCTCTGTGTTGTTACTGTTAAAATCTAAATGTCTATTACCTCCAAAGTGTCATGTATTGTGTGACTGAATGTATTGGCTCCAAAGGAATGGGCATCAAATGACAGCTGCGTCATTGTTTGTTTTGGAGTTTGGAAGGAATTTCTCTCAGTCCTAATAATAAAATATTGATGTATATTGAAGACAATATAATTGTGCCACAAATTATGTAACGTGTAAATGTGATGATCAATACAGATGTCAACTGTGAGTTTCCATTCCTGACTCTCTAAAATATTATTGCCAAATCAGGGAGGGAGTTTTTGTTGGGAGATACCAAGTAAAAAACATTGCTATCACCCTTCAAAAATTGACGAGTCATGAGTGTAAAAACAAAACGCAAACTAAAAAGAACAGCAGCTTTTAACCAATCAGCATTGATCACCGAAACTCTACTACCAGCTGCAACTACATTTAGAAAAAAAAAGGGTTGACTTCAAAGTGGTCTCATTCAACCAGATCACTGGTCACTGATTGGTCGTTTCTTCAGAGTGGCTGAGTGAGCCTTAATAAGAACAGACTCTAATCCCAGCAAAGAAAACAAGCTGTGAGCAATAGTCTTAAGTTTATGTTCCCCTGAGGATGTTTCTGTAATTATCATTAATTCCCCAATAAAAAACAAAAACAAATCAGTAATGAACTGATGCTGCTCATAAGATCCTGATAGAGACTGATGTCGATTCCGCCTCTTTTTAATTGAAAACAATTAGAAACACAAGAAAGAGCCATGCTGTTGAGTTTGGATGACATATCTAATCATTACAATGAAAACGGCTATTGTAGCATTTTCCTGTCTGTTTGTCAAAAGCAGCGAAGTACTTCACCGTGTCTGTGCGGTTTGGAGTCTTTGGGGGATTTGTTGATAAAATGAAAAGATAAAAATAACCCCATCTGTATCCCTTAAGCCCATAATGAAAACCTCCCCAGCAGACATCTTTCTCTGACTGTCCAAATCAGTTGTCTTCCCCATAGAGCTACTGGATACCTCTTTTTGTGAGTGACAGTTCACTGAGAGAGGGTTTTGGAGGGAAGAGCAAAAGTCTTTCCTTTTATCCAGCAGCTTTGTGTGGGATCTGAACCACAAATCACATCGCCATGACAGTTGTAGTCAAGCATCACATTTTCAGACTGAACAGCTATAAGAGATAGCTCATAGATAAGTAAGCTGTATATATTTACGTATATAAATATTCTGTGCTTGCATTGTGAGCTGGTCATTCGTGTCCCTAGTTTATGGGACCATATGTGCCTCCTCTAATTCACAGTACATACAGGTATTATAAATTCCGCACAGGATTGCGATGTAATAAAACTGCCTCTCTCAGTTCCAGCATGGAGTTATTGTTGCTGTGGACTCCCGGGCCACGGCGGGCTCCTATATCGCCTCCCAGACGGTGAAGAAGGTGATTGAGATCAACCCCTACCTGCTGGGCACCATGGCCGGAGGCGCCGCAGACTGCAGCTTCTGGGAGCGCCTGCTGGCCCGCCAGTGCCGCATCTACGAGCTGCGCAACAAGGAGCGTATCTCGGTGGCAGCGGCCTCCAAGCTGCTCGCTAACATGGTGTACCAGTACAAAGGCATGGGGCTCAGCATGGGAACCATGGTGTGTGGCTGGGACAAGAGAGGCCCAGGTAAATACTGCAGCTTTGACATGACGGTGTTTATACTATGTATTTATATACTGATCCAACTTAAAGGGTCTACAACTAAAATCAGTTTTGTACAGAAGCCGTCTCAAGACTTTAGAGCAGAACAATGAATCTGTTGATCACTTATTTAATCACAATTTAGGAAATTGCGAACTACATTCATGAGTCAATAATATTTCAAGTAAAAAAAGAATTTAGCCTTTTTTTTTTTAAACTCAATGTCTTTAGGTTTTTGACTGCTGGTCAGAAAAAACAAGAAATATGGTGACATGAACGAATCATGTTGAGGTTAACTCAAACATTGCTGAACATCCATGTGATTCCGTTCATGTTCAAACATTCTTACATCTAGACAGGCGCCAACGGTTTTTTTTTCTTGATTTCTTAGTTGGAAATAAATCAGTTAACCAATAGAAACTGGATCTTAATCAATAATGAAAGGAGTTATTTGCAGCCTTATATTGATCAGACTTTAGAGGAGCCAAGAAAATCATTTAGCCTTCCTTGGATGTTTGCAGTAGAGTAAAAGCATGCAGCCGGGCAGAAATCAACACGAGGCCTCAGCTGCTCGAGGCTATTTTCACTTAATCTAATATTCTGAATGAACTGCAATACGTTTATTTAGCTTCCTCTTGTTTTACTGGGTAGAAATTGATCGCGGCCGAACCCATTTTTTCAGTAGTCAGAAATGAAGCAGAGTCTCAATTCACTTTAGAGGTACAAAGAATACTTTAGACCACAGCGTAAGACAAGAAAATACAATGATATAAGTTAAAGTAAAACGTCCATATTAGAACATCAATGTTAAAGAAATGTAAAAATGGCACGCAATGTGGCATATAAATGGATGGAGAACATGAGAGAGAGTTGAGGCAAGGTGCGCAGTGCATTATGGGAGGTCCGCCAGCAACTCGGGGTCACCTGGGCCTGCTGTAACTGTAAGTTTTAATTCTAAAAGTAGAAAGAGTACTTGCCCCTGAACTCAACCTGGGAGCTGGATGAACCGATGAGGGGCCTGATGGTTAAAGCCTCTGCCTCACCTTCTACTTTTGATTAACTGTCCAGCATCAGTTTAGCATCTTTTCGGATATTACCTGCTCACCAGATGTGTTATTAACCAAGCAGGTTAACTCAAACTAAACATCCATGTGATTCCGGTTTTGTGTGTGAAGTGTCATTTTGGCAGGTTATCACGCATGAGGTTTTTTTTTAAGAAGAACTTTATTAATTTTCCCAGCTGAGGCACTGCTGTTAAACCTTAAACTGAAATGAAGCTCCATTGTTGTGATGTAGCGTGTTAGCAGTCGGTCCTGAAACTAACGACTATCAATATTTATAAAAGCATTTATAGAATTTCCCCACTTTTTCTGTTTCACCATCAAAAATAATGATTATTTTTTTTCCTTCACATTGTTGCATTTATGAAAAAAACACCACCACCTTACTAGTTCCCTAACTTCCCCACTAGATGGCAATGCCGCCTCTCTTTTTGCTCTGTCCCTGTTTGTGCTTAAAGCCGTGGCTTTTGGCCGCCACGCAGTGTGAGGCCGTACATCACAGAAGGTGTGCTTAAAGAGGCCGCCACGGTGACACAGTAATGGGAAATCGATGAAGCTGGGACTGCGGGCCAGCGAGAGCGCGGCGCCATGATGGACGTCGGGTCTCAGCCCTGGACAATTGGGTCGCATGCATAATGCTCGCGCGCCCGCTGAGATCGATGCCAGCTTTGTCCGGAAAGCAGGAGAGGTCTGTGTGAACAATGGCGGCCCGCCGGTGGTGCCAACAAATGTAAATGACACGTGTTAAATTCCAGCCAAATCAATTGGGGAAATAATGGCCGCCTCCACAAGTTCAGTAGGTGCGGGAGCTCTGCAATGGCTCCCACGATGCCAGTGATTGAATGGAGAGGTAAATGTCATGTAAATTAAATCAATCGCGATTAGGCGGGAAGCTCATTAGCCAGCTACAATCATGTCAAGAGCACTTATTCCCCTGATGAAGTGTCTTAACCTGCATGCAAAATAAATCGAATAAAAGTGATGTTGAAGAGCTTGACAAATATGGTTCTGTGTAATAACATAAAATGTTATGACACTTGTAATCAGCGTGTCGTTGCTTCTTGAAAGCTCATAGTGGCGGGAAAATACCCAGTGTGGCACCCTCTAGTGCTCCCTAAGAGACATGATGGGATATAAACTGGATTTAGCCCCTTGACAAAAAAAAAAGTAGTGTTTGATATGAAGCTTTGTCAGAGAAGACCCATGTGGCAGTCTGGTTTTTTTTTTTTAAAGCTACTCCCAAGAGAGTGATGTAATAACCCCGTGTGCAACTGCTGCCTTTTTTACTCGGTGAATTCTAGAGGGAAGGACAGATGAGAGACATTGACCCATTTCAAACATCGCAGCGAGCTCCTCACCTAAACGCCGTCATTCCAGCCATCTGCACAGGCTGCAGCTGTTTAAATGAAAAAAAAAAAAGAAGCAGCTCCTTCAGCACCTGTCAGATGATTGATGGAGTGGAAGGAGCCTCTCCTGGCCGTCACCGGCACAACGCTCCACCAACCACACAGCGTGCACCTCACTTCCAGTTTAACGCGAGGCCTTGTGAATTTACCCCCTTTTCAGTTTTTTTGTTTTGTTTTTGTTTTCTGAGCATTCATCGCCGCCTGCATGTTTTTTTTGTGTGTGTGTGTGTGTTAGAGGAGCGGAGACCGCTCGGTGAGATCGCATTCAGCTCCACAAAGACCCCAGGTGTGTTTGGAAAGGAATGGTTGTCGGGTGCCGAGCTGCTTCTATACTTGGACCTCCAAAAAAAAAAAAAAAAAGTCCTCATCCACCTCCGTCAACTGCGCTACGCCTATACAACTCGCTCTCCCCGCCTATTATGGTTTTAACGAGTCCCTCAGTTTTCAAGAGGAACAGGCAGGTCTTGGAATGGCAAATTACCCCTGTGCATAGGCAGGCAGTGGATGATTATCATGGCAAGCTAACGACAAGCTGAGGAAGCTGCAATTTGCCAGTTGAAAGCAATGGTAAGCTCCATTTTTGTTTGTTCCAGAAAGGCAAGTGGCTCTCAGTCGCTAATAGACTGTCACTAGTTTAGCTGAGAATCTGTGCGAGCGAGGGTGTTCAATCTGGGGCATTTTGAAGTGTTTTTTAATGTGGGAGATGAGCGATCGCTGCTGTGGATATGAGGCAGCTTTATATGCGTGTGCTCCTGCGTTTCTCCGTGCGAGGATCATTTTCACAGGTTGGTCTTTGTGAGAGCGCTGTGAAAAACAAGCCTTTTCGCAGGCTGTGTTGTGGGCGAGCTCGCAGGCTGCTGCGAGTCACCCGATCCACGTCACTCCGGGATCAGGGCCGAGCGAGTGTGTCATGGCGCGGAACAAAATGTCTCTCGTGTCCACGAGGCGTGGTGTGGAGCAAACTGTCCCTCGCAGGTCCATCGGGGGCATCGTGGGTCAGCGGTGCACGATGATGACATGTTTGAAGGAAACGCGCGTGTGTGTGTGTGTGTGAGTGAGTGAGTGAGTGAGTGAGTGAGTGTACTTGTCTGCTGTCCACGCTGCTGTTGTTTTTTCCAACCCCCCCCCCCCCCTCCTCCCCCCTCCTGAGGTGTGAGATGCAGTTACCTGTGCAGCTCAGGTTGTGGGTCGATAGTTAATTTTTGGCCTGTTTGCAGGGATCAATAAGGTCCCGAGCAGGCCCCTGGGCAGACAGCGATGTGGCCCGCGCCTCGTCAGCAGGTTCTCGCGGCCGGCTTTGTTTTACTTGAAGAGGATGCAGCTGTTCATATCTGCCAGCCTTACTTCACTTGGAGAGGTTGCAGCTGTTGGTTTTGTCTCTGGAGGACACGGCACGTGTGAGTTCACAAGATGGTGTGTGTTTGTTTGTGACGGAGCAGGCGGTGTTCGATGTACACCATCTCGGTTTTCCCGACAAAGCCGAACACCTGAATCGGGAGAAACACAACTCCCTTTCCCCTCTCTTTTCCTTCTCACCCCGCTGACCTGCCGTTTGTCCCCCCCCTCCTCAGGATTGTACTACGTTGACTCGGAGGGGAACCGGGTGTGCGGAGACCTGTTCGCCGTGGGCTCAGGTTCCATGTACGCCTACGGTGTGATGGACAGCGGCCTGCGGCAAGACCTCACCGTGGAGGAGGCCTGCGAGCTCGGCCGCCGCGCCATCTACCAGGCCACGTACCGCGACGCCTACAGCGGAGGGCAGGTCAACCTGTACCACGTCCACAGCGAGGGCTGGACCAGGGTCTCGCAGGAGGACGTGCTCATGTTGCACCACCAGTACAAGGATCAGGCGTAGGTGGGAAAATCAAGAGGATGGGGTTAGAAAGTGGGTGGGGTGGGAGGAGGGGGGGGGGTAAGGAGGGTTTTCTTGTAGTATCCAATGTTAAAGCTGTCAGCAGGGGGACATAAAATAAAAAGGACTCATCTGCCTATTGACTTCTACTTCTGTGATTTGTTGCTTGCTTATGGCTTTGTATTGTACATTTTCAACAACGCCTGTGAGCTCCACTCAGCCTGCACACGGTATGATTTGAGGGGCTGCAGAGGGGGACGATGACTCAAACTTGCTTTAATACAGTGTGGGAGTAGTGCGGTGCTTGCCCTACATACATTTCATTTGGACCGTACCCTGGAAATCTTCTTCCTCAATAAAAACCTGTGATGTTCTCTTTTTTTTCCCCCTCATGGGTGTTTTTTTTTTTTTTTTTAGTGCTGATTTCCACCTTTAGGTCACAAGATAGCAAATTGCATTTCTGAGAATTTCCTCTTTATGGAAATGCATCGTCGGCGCCTCATCTTCCGTTCGATGCAGTCGTTTGCCACCGTTTGTGTTTACATCTCAGTCGTCTGTTCCCCCAGCTGTTGCGATTCGGAGTTACACGCCAAGCATGTGTTGTTGTTTTTTTTCCCTCCTTTATATGTTCCGTGTTTATTAGCGGGGACTAGCGCTGTCTAAATAGCACTATTTAATTGCGTAGCACCAGTCTCAGTAATTGTGCCTCCTGAGTTGTAACAGTGATTTCTCCCCATCATTGATAATGTTCCCTTCCTCCGCTCACGTTGCACAAATACGCCTTTTAATTGGAAGGGGCAAATTTATTCTTTAATTCCTCCCTGACACACTTAGCTTCTCAATGTGCACTGTTGTGTGGCTCCCTGCCATCGGTGTTTTACAACGTAACGACCCGCGCTGGCAGCGCGTGCCCCACTCGTGGCTTTTACGGTTCTGGAATAAACACTAATAAAGGAGGGATGCGGTAGACAGCCGACAGCCAGCGCACTTTGAAACCATGGTTAAAAACTAGTTTCACAGGTGACTAGTTAGCAGATGGAATAGAAATGGGATTTCGATAAATGGAAATGAGCGGGCCTCGTCTGTGATGGGAGCAGATACCGAGAGTCACTGCTCGTGGAAATGTGCTGAAAACGGAGCAGACGTATAGAAAAGCATGAAAACCGGCCTCTTAATCGGCCTCCGCGGCTCGGTTAACGAGTTAAAGGACTCGGTTTTTCACTAATGGGCTTAATATGACTTAAGTTACTTCCTCAGAATAGTGGATGAACACTAGTTTCTCCGGCGCCATTAAACATCCAATGTACTGTAATGTGTGTAAGTGTAGGGTAGGAGAGCTTTCCTTGATAAAAATAGCCAGCTTTTAGAGGCAGCACCTTTTGCCCATAACTACCTGATGAAATACTATTCGAGTAAAAGCATAAGCTATATATTTTGTTCCCCTCTGTACTAGATGGATCACACATGAAAAGCAGGAACATCTCGACTCCACCGATCAATCACCTGAAAGTAGGAATTCACAAGACGTGTGTTTTTATGCCGTTCTCTTATCTGTTCTCTGTGATCAAAATTATATTGAACTTTTAAAATGGCTAAAACAAAGGGAGAACAATAATAAAATATCTGAAAATAAGATCTTGTCAGATTAAATGTGACAGAGTTGCTACAGTAGAGGTGAAAATGATGTTCTCGGATGTAGATTGAAACTTGATTTAATGGTTCCCGTGGGTGCAATCAAAGAATGACAACTAAGATTACAGCGATGTGACAGAACAATAAAAAAAATTAAAAAAAAATAAAAATGGAATAATTGCTCTGCCTGGATGAGAGAGTGATGTCTCTGTCTCTTTAATTGTACAAAGTCTATCAGCCGGTTGATGTTATCACCCGACATGGGCTAACTCGTATATTGGTAATGGCGTATATGTTGGTTTAGGAACTTGTACAGAGAACATAATGCAGAAAAGATGCTTTGGGTGAAATGTTCTGTTTGTGTTTTTTTTTTACAGAGTTATTCATAATGCTTAAGTTCAGTGAAGTTGACCGTTTCAGTGCACTGATGTCAGATTGGACGATAAACTAGAAGACCCTGCCTCCATCGCACCTCTGTTACAAAAGTCAAAAGTGTTTGATCACCACATTTGAGGGATTGCTGCAAAAATGTGTTTATATATACTTTAAACACAGAATATATAAAGAATATTGACCAATATATTCATATAGGAATTTTTTTTTTACTCCCTAATATTGGCTTTGGCCCTAAAACTGGTATATCAGTCAGGCTCTAGTAAACATTTGCCTATTTTTTTTCGTTCTGGTTAAATCACCAGGTTACTTTAAATAAAGTTTTTGTAAGTTTGTCAAACACCTTTCTGAATATGAAGATAAAGACGGACTTTTCTGATTAGCATGTCCTGCCTTCATGCTTCTATCCGCCCATGATTGGCGGTGTGTGTCTGACGGTCTGTTCGCCACTTAGGTCTGGACTGAAATAACATTGATGGTTCCGAGGGGACGAGTCCTACAGACTCACCTGGAGCCACAACAGGGGCACCGGTGGGTGAGTGGCATCAGTACGGATTGCTGTCAGGATGAATTGAATCACTTTGGTGATCCTTGGACTCAGACTTCCACCATCACCATGTCAAAACAAAATGAGAATAAAACCCTGTTCCTTATTGGTCACCCATCGTTTTATTGTTCCAGTTGTATTCACGAGGAAAAGTTATACTAAAGGAAATTGGGAGTCTGTGTTGGCAGACTTTTGCTGGACACTAAAGAGGTGTCAGATAAGCCTTTAAATCGATCAATCATTTTGATTTAAAGTGCAAAATCACCATTTAACACGCTCCCAGTGCACTTTACAAATGACAAAGAAAAGATGGACCAGAACATACAGCAAGTGGAAAAGTTATTAACATACAGAACATACAGCGGTAGAAATAATTATGGATATTAAATAAGGCATTAAAATAATGTTAAAGAAATGTTAAAATGACATGAAATAGAGGCATAGGAGCATCATGGGAGGTCCCCCGGCAGCATAAAACTATGGGATAGTTCAGGGTCACCTTAGCCACCATTAACAGTAGCATTTGTCAAATAGACGAGTTTAAAGCCTAATCTCAAAAGTTGAGAGGATGTGTGCCTCCTGAACCCAAACCAGGAGCTGGTTCCACAGGAGAGGAGTGAAAGCTAAATGCTCTGCTTCCTGTTCCACTTACGGAAACTCTTTTAAGATGCAAGAAATGGCGCCGGCCAAAATTCCTAACTCGAGTCTTTATAACGGTCGTTCACAAACCAATGGGTGACATCACCGCTGGTTGCCACTCGGTATAGATAATGGAGAATTAATTTATTACTCAGGCTCGACTTCCTCGTAGTAAATTCAAATGTCTCGCTGAAACCTCAAACAAAATGTTTCCAGGAATGCGGCCTCAGGCGTGCGTAGTCTCAGAGCAGCTCGGCATGTATGTGAGTCCAACATCAACTCACGACGGACTGTACAAAAGTCTGCGCTGTTTGCACCGTATTTCTGAATATTAATTCGACGATGTATTAAGAAGTCACTGCTCATGACCTGTAGTTCATTAGAAGCAGCTCTCATTTTGTCCACGTGATTTTGTTTACAGCTTTAAAACCGTAGTAGCTGCTGCGCTTGTTGCTGTCTGCCCTTTTGGCCCGTCTCGTCATGTATAGAGGAAACACCTCTCACCTGTGGTTTTTCAAGCATGTTTGCACGAAGCCACCCTGTGTGTGTGTGTGTGTGTGTGTGTGTGTGTGTGTGTGTGTGTGTGTGTGTGTGTGACTGTGTGAGATTGTGACCTTGGCAGCGGACCAGCAGCCTGTATGCTGCGTGCGGTGCCGGCGTCGACCGTCGTCTATGTCTGGCACGGAGATTGCAGGTTGTCAACAGGTATTTTCAGTATAGCAGCTATTAGCTGGTTCCTCGCTGGTGCTCCTGTTGCAGCCTTCAGAACATTTTCACAAAGCTTTACGCTCAGGGCGAGCTGGTGACAGTCTGGGAAGGCATGACAAAATGAAGAAAATAGCTTCTTCTTTTTTTCTTCTTTTTTTTTTTGCCTAAATCAGACCGATGCTATGAAAAAGACCAGCTGGCGATATTGAAAGGTGCCAGGAATACAATTTTCACACTGTTAGAAAATAACCCCTAAACCCACATTATGCCATCTGTCAGGTGGTCATGTGTGATTCCTCTCCAAGACACCAGATCATATCTGAACGCAGTCCTGAGGGAGCTTTGACCACCTATTTTTTCGGATTCACAGCCACCTTGTAAATGAGGTGTTATTTTCCATGATTTGATGGGAGGACTTTGTAATTGGATCCTCAAAAGGAAAAACACCCACTGCTGTAGTGCATGTCTTTGGTGATTGAATATCTCGCAGCCATTGTTTATTCCCATAGATGCTTTATCCCAACGGGAAAAAAGCAAATGAGAAGTGTATTTGGCTTGGGTAATGACTCCCGGCCGGCTGCCTCTTGTCCACCCCGGAGGCTCTCCAGGTGTCATATAATCAGGACACCCAAGTCCTTAAACGCATGCCAATTTTGACAAACAACAAAGCTGGCATGAAGATAATTGTGTTTGTGGTCTCCGCGCATCCCCTTCATCGCTGGCGCAAGAGGCAGCCGCTGCCTCGCCTCGTTTGAGAGGTGCTGTTTTTCATCCCTCGAGATGACAGCCACACTCTTGTCATTCCCGCTGCTTGCTTGCTTGCTTGCCATGGCCGCCTCGCTCCACTCCAGACTGTTCTTTTTTCCCCTTCGCCCCCGTCCACCCCTCCTTCTTTTCCTACAACGTTTTTGGCAATTGCTTTTTTTTTTTTTCTTTTTCTATCTGTCTCTTTTTGACTTGATTAATTCAGTGACATGTTTGAATACAGCCCGGCAAAGTAAACAGTTCAGCCCTTGAGTCCTGTCCTATCTGAGTCAGTACTTGTCCGTTTCACAGCAGGCACTTAGGAGCTTCTGCCGGCACCGCTATCGTTGCTCTCGATGATGATGATCATGAGGGTGATGGTGAGGATGAGGAGGATTATAGCCCGTGCTATTAGTGCAGACTGTGCTTCGAGAGGGCCCGAAGCGCTGGTGCTGTTTATCCCTTGTCATGACACCTGACTGTATAAATGGGGCCCGTCTGTTTGTTTTATCGTCAACAGCGGCAGGCCTTGCCTCCCAGGCAAACAGAGACGGGGTCAGGGAGACTACAGCTTAAAGACGTGGCAGTGAGAGCGATGGTGGCTGCCATGGTCACTCCACTTACTCCCATGTGGCTCCTGGCTTTTTTTTTACCTCCTCCCTTTATATCGCAGTGCGTCCTTTGACACGTGATGGCTAAGTCCCTCGCGGCGACGGAAAGTGAATTCTGTTGTTTCACAGTATCAATGTTTTTTCTCTTTTAGTGGCTGTTCAATTGTGGCGATGCGAACACTCACATTTGTTTCGTTGACGTGCCATTACAAGCTGTTGTTTTTATCTATTGACTGACCTTGTAAAGCGGTTGATACGTTTTACTTTCCGTCCGTAATCTTTATTTGTTGAAAGTTTGAATAAAGCGTCTCTCCGTCGTATAAATCTTTGACAAGTACGGCATCTGTGGCGGCTATTTTATGAGATACAGCTTTGAATTTCACATTATTTTCCCTCTGGATGTCTCTGCTTCCCAATTCTGATAGAAGAGTACAGAACTACAGTGTGTTTTTTTTATTGGTTTGAAGTGTCACTCAGAGCTGCAGGCTTTTTTGACAGAATAGCCAGCCCCAGCGGAAGACCCATCTCAAGGGGAACAACTCTGCCAGGCTTCAAGCTCCCATCTCCCCGTCCATTCTCTCCCACCTCTCCACCCGTCCATCCCTTTTTCTCTGTTTCGCATTTTGACTTGATGCCCCCTGCGGTGCCCTCGGCCTGTCGCCCGCTTCCCTCCGGCCTGATCCCTCTCTGATCAATGCCACCTCCCTCCCTCCAGCACAACCATCGGGGGAAATAGAGGCATTAATTACCCAGCCAAGAGCTCGTTACCCGGGCTCAGCCCTCTCAGCTTCCTGGCTCTTCACTGCCTCTGCAATTGTAATTCAGCTGGGGGCCCAGGACGTGAGGGTAATAACAGAGGGTACCCGTCCAAACGGACGATCGCCCACTGATAAATGATCCGCTGGGTCGGACGTGACGGAACTGACGCGAGGGGGCTGGGAGTGACTCCGCCGTGATTGACACACAGCTCTGGCACCAGGATTATGTGTGAGAGAAATAATTTATGACTTTCTCTTCCGGAGCTGAGACGAATGCCAGAAATGAGTAATGACCTCTTGGAAGTTCAGCTTCTCTGATCGCAAACAATAGCCCAGGTTGTCAGTGCAGTGGAAATGACACAATTGATGGCGTTACGAGAATGAGAAGCTAATGGACTAAATCATGGAAATGGCAGTTTAATTAAATACCGGGACCCAACGAGGAACAACAATCTAACATTAGAGACGTCCTCAACGATCAATATTAGTTGTGGTGGAATGAAAATTAAGGAAAGTTGTTCTTTCGTTTGCTAACTGCGCCTTCCTCTTGTATTCTCCTCTATCTGGTAATCCACTCTTCTCCCAGCCTGTTTGTGTCATGGCTTTGAGTGTTGAGTGCCCAGCAGTTAGCGCCCTTTGTGTTATTCTGCCTCTGATGTTTTTCTGTAAGCGCTGTGGTGGAGAAACACACACACACACACAAAATGTTTATTTGCTTACTCGCCGTCTCTCCTCGAGCATCCCCGGTCTTTGCCACAGCCCTAAGTCCATTTACCGCCGATGCCTCTATCAGCAACTTTTCCTTATCCTCCCCATGCTACATCTGCCTCTCTCCCATTTTCTCTTCACCCCCCTCCCTCCCCTCCCCTCCCGCTCTCTTCCATCCACCCTCTCCTCCCCCTCTCTCTCTACTTTCCCCCATTATCCCTCCCTCTTTCCCACCCTCTTCTTTGCCTTTCTGTGCTCAGTACCGATCTGCTTTCATTACATTGATGGCCCTGATGATTCACTTGAATGGAGCACGCTCTCTCTCCCCGTAGCCTCTCCAAGGCCTTTCTCCGCCTCCTCCTTGTGCAGCAGCACTGACAAGCAGCCTCAGCTCTTTCTCCGTGGGCACAAAGACAGCGTGGCACCTGCTTCTCAGCCGCGTGACCTCTTGATATTATCATATAGGTCACGGAGAGATTTGTGTACCGACAGGTTCTTTATTTAACCGGGACTCTCCAGGTGTGAATGTTGTGGATGTGAGAAGATAGAGCAAACGCAGAGATGCAGTGAGGTAAAGAGGGGGAGTGTGTGTGTTTAAATAGATATATGAGAGCGTGTGGAAGTATCTAATAGCAAGTAATCTAATAAGTTGGGTGTGAATTTTTTTGTGTAGCCTCTTAAGTCTCTTATACTGAACGAGGGCTCAGGTATGAGACTTCCCCTTTGATCTCTGTACAAGCCAATGAAAGCAAGAGCTGCACACTACCTGAACCACAACCACTTTCTATTATTCATCCCTAACGGTGCATGTTTCACATATTGGGAATTACCTGCATTGCAGCTGACTGTAGTTTGCCTCCACTCCAACTGACTCGCTACTACTTCTGCATTTTGCTGAAATGCAAATGTTGCAGGCTCAAACTAAAGCTGTGTCCCATTTCTTCCCTCCTCCTTCACCCTTGATGTTTCCCTACCTGCTGATAAATTCCTGTGAATGTACTGTTGTTCCAGTATTCCTTGTGCCTCCATCCATTGATTTGCATTCCTATAACACTATCACAACAATCCTAGAAGGATTAAAAAAGAATGAATATTGATGAACCCGAACCATCAATTTTGTCCTTTTTAGAATCAAAACTGTGTGAATGCATCGTGACCACCAACAGTTCAGTTAGAGGGTAGCTTTTAATGTAATCCCAGGCCGCTAGCCACTGTTGCCTTTGTGAAAGAGACACAGCGTCTGACATAACCGCTGGCCTGATGGCCCATCAGGGGCCTGTAAAAGAAGACGATGTCATCGCTTTATACACGACTGAGGAAACACATCGTGATTCATTGCCGGCGATTCAATGCAAAGAAGAGCGTCAGTGCCATGAGACGTATCAAGACGGGCTGGAGGAGCCTCAGTTGAAACTCACTGATGTGGTTGCCCATCAACGGCCCACCCAGGTGGATAAAACCACTTGTCTTGGGTAGACATTACAGTAGAGAGCCTTATTTTTACTCTTCTCAACCTACTTTTATTCACACCTGTTTGAGTCCCACTGCAGTAGTGACTCAATGCTTCCCCGTACGCAGCTGCCTGCATGTGAGGCGCTTAGGTTACATTAGTAAACTGTTGTGTCTACCAATATCCTGCATGAGGTGTTCAGGGAACACTGGTAAATTGTAATGTCTACTGACAGTCTGCTTTAAGGCGACGTCAGATACATTGTAGCTTAAATAATAACCTGTAAATAACCTGGGTTACACTCTGCCCCTCTTATTGCATGAGTCTCTGCATGCGCATTGTTGTGTGCGTCACTGGGGGTCCTACAGACCTGTATGTCTGTCAGAGAGAGAGTGAGTGACAGCAGAATGTTGCATGGCTCAGTTTTCAAATTAAAACCCCTCCGTTCAAATTAAAGCCCTCCAGTTCATCATACACGGTCCAGTCATACAATACTAGATGTTGACCGAGTCTTGTTTATTCTCAAACTTTGAAACTTCAGCTCCAACCGATGCTGCCTGAAGTAATATCACTTCACAGTACATTTATCAAACAAGACACAGCTCCCTGTGGAGCTAAAAGGCTTTATAAAACTGTTGTTTCCAATATACAGTAGTATTCCCCAACACCTGTAAACAGAAACTGATGTGCAAAATCATTGGTGGTCCCCTTTGTGGATAGAAAAATCAGTTTGTTCCACACAGTGGAGTCCAATTAGACCACCATTTATTTTAAATGAATTTAATACAAAATGTTTCATTACAAATGATCATATCAGCGAAAGCATCTGACAGAAAAGATGAATGAAATTAAAAATGTCAGTGATTTTCAGTATATTTTGGTATTTTTTTTGCCTCTTTTTGCTTTAAAACCAGCTCCATAAATTTGTTCAAACCTGATAATCCATGTTAATCCCAGCACGATCTCACAATGTCCCAAAGAGCTTCTTGTAATAGCAGGAGTGTTCGGCTTTCTCAGTTTTAATGTTCACTGGAGTTGGGGTCATGTGTGTGTGTGTGTGTGTGTGTGTGTGTGTGTGTGTGTGTGTGTGTGTGTGTGTGTGTGTGTGTGTGTGTGTGTGTGTATGTTTGGGCTCATTATCTAAATCTCACATGATTCAGAGCAGGTGTCCAATTTCCAAAGTGGCAAAACACCCCCAGAATTGAATATTCCCACCACCGTGTTTCACTGTGGGTTTGATACGTTCTCTGTCCTGTTGCGTCTCTTCACACCTTCTGTTATTGCCACAAATCTCTAACTTGGATTCATCCGAAAAATAGAAACATATATTATCCCACCTCAAGTGTTTGGCCATGATTCCCCCCCCCCGAGGAGTACTTTAGAGATGCCACTCGTCCTCTGAGACCACTGCAAGACAGCGTTTCTCTTCTCTTGAAAGGACTTCTGCCGATTGGAGTCTTGCGTTGTTTATTTAGAAAATTCTGTACATGTGATGAAGTTGCTTTTCTGTCTCTCTGTGAGAAGAGCTATTGATCTTCTGATGATGTGGTCACTTTTGGTCCGTCTGATCGTACTTTGGATACAGCTGATCCAGTTTCATCAAAGTGTTTTAGAACTCCGTGCACTGCCCTCTTACAAACCTTCAGTCTATCCATGATTTGATGCAGAGAAAGCCCATTTTTGCTTAAATTAACTATGTGACTTCTGATACCTTCACTTAGTTCTGACGCCACGTTTCCCTCTGTCACAGGGCTACTTTATAAACACTGTTCTACTGGAAAGTTGAGGGACAGACAAATTCATAACAGGTGATTAATGGCTACAAGTTGATTTACTTGAACAAAGTGAGGAGATGAAACCCAGCGGAGTGTCATCTGAACGCTGCTTCAAGGGAAGGATACAACTCAAGCAAACCATTTGTACAAAGGAGGTATCATGATCACAAATCTGCTTAAATTAGTTTACGGCGCTAAAAATAGTGCAGAATCTGAAATATTTTTTCTTATTTTCGTGTCAAATCTTCTTAAAAAAAAAAAGTTTCTAAATCCTCAAACCCTCTAAATATTTCCAGGTGTAATCCAAAATATGACAGATTTTCTTTATAGTTTTAGACTTCTGAACCCCACTGTATATACAACAAAAGTGATTACACAGCAGTGCATTGTCACTAAAATGTTAAATGATTCAAATTTGCATCATCTTACAGTAACTGTATTATTTTAAGGTTAAAATGTAGGGCGTTTAATTTAATGTATCATTAGTAACAACAGAATATGGACCTCGAAGTATAATCTTACTGCAGGTACTTTAGTACACGTACTTTCTAATTCAGGCTAATTGCATTAACAAGGTTATAAGAGACCTGAAAACAACAGCTTTCTCATTTTAGCCTGTTTTGTATATTATGATAAAACATATTCTTAAAACCGTGTCTGTGTTTCCAGAAATTATGGAGAGCTCTCTGTAAACAGGTGCTCAGTGAAACTACAATACATACAAAAGCTAAAGTTGCTTTGTTCAGTGGGTGAACTACAGAGCGTAAACTACTTTTCAAGGTCAATATCACTCTTGTACACTTGACGAAAACTGAGAAAAGCCTCAGAGTGCACTGTAAAGAGCTGAGGGCATTGTTTGGACGTGACAGATGACGCAAGGCTTTCTCTTCTCTACACCTTCAACAGGCCTTTTCACAGCGTAATATAAAGGATACACTGACAAATTCTCACAGTATCTTGTTATAACAGTAAAACTGAAACTTCTCCTTTCATTGCTAGACTTTATGCACAGTTATAGAGAGAGAGGGGACTCAGAAACTACATTGCTGGCTGCAAGTTAGGCAGATGAACAAAAGATGAGAGAACAGGCTGTCCCATAAGAAATAATGCAACATCTTGAATGGGTCTTTGGTTAGCCAAAGTGTGTCTACTGGATAGAAAAGTCTCCCTGCAGTAAAACTGCAGATAAGACAGAATCCGGCCTTCTGTCATCTCACTAATGGCAGTCTCATGCATATAGCTTAAAAAGAGCAACATTTGGTGGTATGTTTGAAGCCTTAGAGAATGTCATAGTCTCTTAATTAAATACTCATGTTTCTGTAGTGTAACAGTGGTAATTAAATAATTTACATTTTTCTAAGGTCCTTTATTTCAGAGGTTTTATGTTCCAAAGGTCTTATGTTAAAAAAGTCCTATATTTCAAAAGTCCTATTTTCCTAAGGTACTATAGTTCAGCGGTCTTATGTTCCCAGGGTCCAATCTCCTAATGTCCTATGTCCCAGGGTTCTAACATCCTACGTCCATGTTCTCAGGGTCCATGTTCCTAAGGTCCTATGTTCCCAAACTGTATGTTCATTTGCTCTATGTGGCAGGAAACTGGGAACCTGAAAATGATGTTCCCAGCTCTGTGTTTGCTTATCATGACATGGGCTGTTGTGGGTTGAGGTTTGGGTTAGGGTTGGACCTTTGGAACAGATGACCCAGGAAACATAGGCCACATGGAACTTAAAACTCTGTAAAAATAGGACCCAGGAAACATGGGGGCTTAGGAACTCAGGCCCGTGGGATCATAGATCTCTCAGAACATGGGACTCTGGGAACATAGGACCCTGCGACAGAAACTCTGGAAGAAGAAGGTAGACACCTCCGCAACCTCACTACTCTGAGGACAGACCACAGTTTTTGCCATAGAGGGGATCTATGTGTGAGCAGCTGACTAGCAGCAAAGAAAGACAGCAGGGGACTGTACTGTCACCTTTCCCCTCCACACTGTATACCTCAGACTTTTAGAAGAACTAAGAGTCATGACCAACCCGCCCAAGGAGGTGGTTGTAGACTTCAGAGGGACCCGGAGTGAGTTGATAAGTTGAGTAAGTTCATCCTGGGAGAAGACATGGGGGTGGTGGAGGGCTACAGCTATCTGGGTGTTCACCTTGACAACAGACTGGACTGGAAATGTGACACTAAGGCTGTCGACGGGAAAGGACTGAGCAGACTGTACTTCTTGAGGAAGCTTGGGTCCTTTAATGTGTGCAGCAAGATGTTGCATCGTCTACCAGACTGATGTTGTAAATGCAGTTTACTTTACAGCCATCTGTTGGGGCAGCAGCAGCTGAGCCAGTGACACTAAGATATAAAGAAGGCTGACTGTGTATTACAGCTCTGGAGACCCTGGAGTTGGTTGTTGAGCAGAGGATGTTGCTCAAACTGCTCACCATAATGGACAACACATCCCCTGCACAACCAGAGTGTTTTCAGTCAGAGGCTGCTTCAGCTCTGCAGTAATAAGGCCTGCTACAGGAACTAATTCCTGCCGACTGCAATAACAATATATATTGACTTTCCTCTGTGCTGATGTGCTGAGTAGCAATGCACAATACACATTTAATTTATACATTTAGAACTACATCTTACATCCCATTTCATTCAATTTGTTTCAATTACTACAGTAGTTTGTGTGTGTATGTGTGTGTGTAAAGATAGTGTTTTTTTTTTTTTACCAACCTCGTATTTTTTTTGTGCAATTTATGTGAGTTTTAAGATCTATTAACTGCTGCCGCAACACCATAAATTCCCTTTGGGAATCCATCCATCCATCCATCCATCTACACTACCATTCATCCCTCCCTCCCTCCCTGCCTTCATCCGTCCGTTCGTCTTACTTGAACCTCTTATTATAAAAACTCAATATGTGATATAATTTGTAATCACAGCAGTCCCGTGCTTTTGTTTCAAGAAGAGACAGCAGCATGAAATAAAACAACAGGTACGCCTGATTTAGCACTCAAACTAGACTAATACAAATTCAATTAAACGTATGTCTTAATATGCTGCATGATTTAGCCTTTATTTTTTACTCTTTATCCCTCTGAGGAGATACTGCTTGTGTAGGTCACAAGTGCCCTCATACCTCTCTTCATAGGGTGCCACTGCAAAACAAGGTGACTTTGAAACAAGGGGGAGCATTGGGATAAAGCCCATTACGGAGGGATACCATCCAGAGATATGTACAAAAACAGGACTGGCCAACATATGCTGTGGAGAGCCAAGAGTCTGCAGGTTTTTCAATCCAACAGATCACTTCAGCAGGTGACTGTGCTGATGAGTTCTTCTCTGTATCTGACAGAGTGCCAATTAGTGGGTCTTCGGTTGGAATGAAAACCTGCAGCACACAGTTGGCTACCCTTGTACGACAGCATGCTGCTTTTACAGTTTGTGGAGAAACCAACAGACATCAATTGATCTGCAACTTCACAGACATCTTTGTGCAGTTGGAGAAAGACATTTTTAAAGTGTGTAGTTTGTTGAGTGTGGTTCTCCAGAAGCTCCGCGTGACATTCACTTTTTTACTTATTTTCCAACTGTGAGAAGCTCGTCCATTTCCTTTGTGTATTTTGTTGTGGGAAGATAGTGTCTTTACGCAGCATGCTGAAAAATGTAATAGCTATATACATCACTCTCATTATACATAATTTAGTCTGAAAGCAGATTAAACTCAAAGCTGTGTTAAAATTAGTATGTTTGACAGAAATATAAACAGATGTGTGGAAATTAGATATAATTCTAATAAGTGGTTCTGACATATTTTGGATGAAACTTAATTGCTGTGTTGATTGTGTATATATGTATCCTGCGGCTCCACTATAGTGGTTTCCCATGATTCTCCGTTTTAAAAAATTCCTATGAATCTTATACTGGCCCTTTATGCCACTCCTCAGTTAAACCTCTGACTGAAATGAGCCCTTTTGGCTCCTGTCTTCAAGGCTGCCCTCCATAAAAGCCCACTTTCTTCTGATTGTCCATCTTTCAGGAACCCTGCTGAGTTGGAGTTACCAAAAGGACACTTTAACATCTCTCTGCAGCATCAGTTTGTACTTAGTAGACTTGCTGTCCCTGGAGAAGATGACCACATGAGGAGTTCTCACCACTCCCCTCCGTCATTCCCTGTTTTCTCTTTTTCACTTTCTCACCCATTAAAGATGCTGTAAAGTAGAACTGAAAATGAGTTTTAAGTTCATCACACCACAGACGTATGGGTTGTTAACTACCCATCCAAATTTGAATGAAAAAAACAAAACACTGACAAGTATGTTAAATTAGGCTTTGAAATTGTGAGAAAAGCATCAGTCTTCTCTGCTCTGAGACTGGGGGGGCGTGTCCTGAAGGCCTGAAGCTCCGCCCACACTGAAGGTGTTCAGTGTTCAGTAGGACGGTCCTGTAGCTGCAGTTCTTTTCCCCACTAAGCGGTCCGTCTGACATCCAACCTCTCGGTGACTTTATGCATGATGTCCCACTGGTACTCTGTCTGTCTGGTGGACGGAGCAGCCTGCTTTGTGAAAACAGAATAGAATTAGAATTTATTTGTCCAATGAGTGAAACATACAGATGCATATAAATCCAGCTTGTCCCCCTGAGCTGTAACACAGGAGTAAAACTGGACACCAGAGACAGCAGACAGTGAGTCTCCAACTACTTCTAACGCACCTGAATTACAATAGTGGAGATAATAAGAATGGAGGAGTTGATTTAGTTCTGTAATGACTGCAACATGAACAACGCTGCATTATATCACATGTCAATTCATTACATCACATTTCAATTCATTACATCACATGTCAATTCAAACTTTGAACCTGCTCAGGTCGAGCTGACAGTCTTTTTCTTCCACTGCTGTCCCTCCTCCTCCTCCTCCTCCTCCTCCTCCTCCTCCTCCTCCTCCTCCACCTCTACCTCCAACTGTTCTCTGCAGCCTCCTGCACATGTAGTCGGGCTCGTTTATCCGGACCGGTACCGGTACATGTAACCGAGAGGGTCGCTGATTGTAATATTACATGGGAGTACAAAAACAACAACCCTCATTAATCGGGAGGACTAGATCTCCTCTGGTCCATGTTTACCATCACCTCGACATGTAAAATACAGAGTTACATATATTATAGTTCTTATCGGAGCTATATTGAGACGCATAAAACAATCCATGGTTATTGGAGCATTTTCCTCTGAACTCTGCTACGAGCTCGATAGAAGCTAAAATTGCGCTGCAGGAGAAGCGGTGCGTCCGTGAACTACGTCCATCTCCGGTGGAAGTTGGTGAAACTATCCTTCCTGAAATGGTCCCTGCAGACCCTGTTAATCCTAACGTCTCCTTTAGATCTTCACGAAATCAATCCACCTCTTTTTCCTTTCTTCATCAGTAGGACATTTAAATAGCGATGCAGCGCTGCTTTGGAGGTTCTTGCTTCCAGGAAAGATGAACTTGCGGGTGGAGGGAGACATCCTGTAGCAGCCAGCTGATGTACAACAACAATCTGACTACGTCAGGAGTAGAACTGAAGTCCAGTGGGATGACCTCTTATGCAAATGAGCTCCAGGCTTTTATAGCATTTCACCGTGTGAGAGGAGGAGCCATGCAGAAGGTTATATAAACCGTCTGTGATCTGACGTAGAAAGGTTGTTGTGACGTAGGTAGGTTGTTGTTGTGACGTAGATAGGTTGTTGTTGTGACGTAGATAGGTTGGGTTTTCGCGCCGCCTACAAAAACCTGAGCTGAAGACGGATGAGAAACTGTTCAACGGTCTAACTCCACATTTCAGTGCGACAAAGTTTTCTAGCTTTGCACATGCTTTCAGAAACTCATTTCACACGTATATAATGAAATGAGAAGCAAATCTTGGAATTTGCTTTACAGCATCTTTAAAAGTTTATCACTCCCTAGTTTTCGTCCAATAGGCTGGCACACTGACAGTGATCTACCCTCCCTCACAACTCAAAGGTGTGCAAGCTAATGCTGCAACTCATTGGTAATTTTTAAACAAATATTGCCATGTAAAATAAAGGCATTTACATTTTTCATGAACCCGACAGTTGGATTGTTTTGAATTAGACTTATATTTTACTTTTCATACCGAGACCATATGAGCCTTTCACAAGATGGAACGAGCACAATACAGCTGAAGTATCCAAAGAGCATCTGTATGTGAACACATCACGCTTCCACTCCTTCGTCATGTTATCATCTGTAGTCTGTATATAAAAGTGGACATAGCTTTTAGGTCTGATAACTGAGGCCGATGTAGAAGTGCCACAAACTGCAATAACACCAAGGATCGCTAGGGGTGATCTCCAAAAACGCTCTGGCTTCATAGACTCCCATTCAACTTCTCTCATAAAATACAAAGTCAATAAATATTTTCAACAAGTCACAATGGCGTCTTTTGGTTAAGTCCCTCCTACTTATTAGTTTTCTAGCAGTTCATCTGAAAAGAATCCCATCATTAATTAGATATTAGGCCTTAAAAAGCGGCGCAAAAAGGTTTCCTCTCAGGTTACCATTCAGATTGAGGCACATCCACAGCTCACTCCTCCCCGGCGTGTCTAGAAGTGGTCACTTCTGGCTCTGAAAATAGCAAGATGGTGACAAACGAAATGCCAAATTTGAGGCTTCAGAATGGCAGCTCACAAACCAACGGGTGACGTCACGGTTGGTTGATGCTTGTTCTCAACACTATGATGGGCTCAGAGCAGTCCGACGCATACTTTTATGAATGTTGACCTCATAATTTGAAACTTTGGCCACATTTAACATGAAGGTCTGACTTAGCAACATTTTATAAAAAAACAGAAAATATAACAAAGCACAAACTCTATCGGCCCCTTTTTCATAGTGTTTTGACTTGACGAAGCAAATGGTAATCATGCTTCCATGACTTGATTTGAAAGGGAAAACAAATTATTTACTTGGTAGCTTGGCAGAAATAGAGCTTTCTCACTGTGGACAGTTTGACTAAGCAAGAAGAGGGACATCACAGGTGCAACTAATAACATAACTCATGGTTTTGTATTGTTCAGGAATGCCATTATATAATGTAAGAGTTGACATGCACAATAGTAGAGCCCTGGAACACCCAGGCAATATGCAGTTGTCATGGATGCCTGTGTGTGACAATTCAAAATGTCCACTGTGAGAAGGATCAACAGGCCAATAGTCGGACATGTCATAGCAGGGAACGCACAGGTGTAACTAATCACATTAATAACCATTCAGGTGTGCCAGTTCCAGGGTCCTGATATTAAGCCTGCTGACTCACTGCCAGCAGCTCACTGAGACACTTCAGCGGGACAGAGACGTCATTAATGTGATTAGTTCCACCTGTTTCTCAGAGAGTCTGCTGTGAACAAAAAGGCCTGTTTAAAAATGTCACAGTTTTTCTTGTTTCTGTTAAGTCGCCAAACCCAACAAAGACAAAAACAATTCTGTAACGGCAAAGGTAAAAATCTGATTTTGCTGTCGTGCTGCCTTCAGATGGAGATGAGATGGTTTACCGTGTTCATAAGAGGAGTCCATAACAACGCATCCCTGTTGTGGTATTCAGGACTTCAGAATTTGTTCAGAAGTTCATTTGTTGTTTGCTGAATTCTTCTGCGGCTTCTGGACACCGTTAGTGTTGCCGAGCAGCAGTGTTCTCACGACTTAACCACCTGACGTCAAATTTAGACCTTTTTTCCGGCGGGTATTTTGACATGTCGTTGCGTTTTAATTCCCAGTGCATCAAACGCTACCATTTTTACAAAGCCAGGTTGTTTTTTTTTTAATTTTTTTTTTTTTATCTCAGATAGACACACAAGGTGCCTTAAGGCACCAAAAACTAAATGGTTTTGGCTCGGAAAAGATCATGATTCGGGTTGAATGTAACACAGTTGCCATTTGTTTGGGTTCAGTCAACTAAGCTACTTTGGTAGGTTTAGGAAAAGATCATAGTTCTTGAACATCAGTGTCCCGGGTGAAAGTCCTGGGTTTGTTCCATCAAACCGCCCTTAACCCTGACTCCCAACACAGACTTCACCCCTCTCTGTACTTCGTCCCATGACCTTCTTCGAACGGTCTCATCACCATGTGTGGGACTGAAGTTACCTTGTGTGTACGGCATTATTTCAATCGAAGATATCACAGGTGCATTAACAATGCCTCAATTCAATTCACCTTCGTGTTGTCCTCGGGTCATAATGACCCGCAGCTGTGTTCAACCAAGTTCTATTTTATTTCTATATTTTTTATATTTTTTGGGATCATTGGTCATCATTCTTTAAAGAAACCCTCACAGCCTCCTTGTCGCCAATGATCCCAAAAAATATGAAAATAAAATAGAACTTGGTTGAACACAGCTGCTCAAGTCATTTTGACTCAAGGACAACAGGAGGGTTAAGTGTCCCAGTAAGCCATGACAGTGAATCAGCATGCCCAAAAGCAGGAATGCAACCATCATGAATACATCTGAGCTTTCTCTACAATGACAAGCAAAAATGTCTGCGGTGACAATGGCCCATTCGAGCACAAGGCCTCCTGTGTTGTAACCACAAGCTTAAGATTTCCATTTTCAGGCAGCATCGGTCCCTCAGAATGAGAGCTGGACTCACCATTTTACATTGACTTGTTCTTATTATACAGGTAGAAACCCATCACAAGAGATGCAGAGATAGCAATTACTCCGCCGACAGCGGCCTTAATAGACGATTCTGCTGTGCAACTAAGAGGTAGGTTGTGTTTAGAGCAGAGCGCACGTCTCTGATGTTTCTTGAAAGCAGAACCTCTAACTGTTGCAATACTTCATTATAAAATAACACTGAATATTGCTTGTTATTCCCGTTAAACTGTATCTTTGTGTCTAATGGTGGATTTTCTCTTTCAGAGGGCAGCGTGGTCCTAACTAGGCTTTAAAATTCCTGCTGTGTCTGTGCACTTTTTCATCCACGTCCTTCTATTCCTCCCAAGCTGGCTCTGCTATTTTCTTCCCTTTTTTCTCATGTTAAAACATATCAGAGTAAACCTAGTCTTTGCTTCGCCTTTGCCTGTAATCCCCGCAGTGCGTGTAACTACAATACCCTTCATCTAACTATTCAGCGGTGGGGTTATTGCTTTGGGAGGGTCTTCTTGTGCCTCATGCTTGCTGTGGATATTTACTACTGTGTCTCTGTGTATTGTTGCTCCTCAACACAACTTTATAAAACTGCTCAGGTATATTTATACAATGTCTCCGCTACGGTGAGCTGTGCTGCTGCTGCCCCAGTACATAAAACATTAAAGTGTTTTTCTCACCTCTGAGCATGGTAACACTTCTTTGGGTCTACTTTCCTCCTCTTTCCAAATATATTTTTTCAAGAGCATAGACATTATCCATTCTCAAATAGATATAAACCTTTTTACGATCTAATTTTTTACCTTAATCTTTTGCTTGTTATTGTACCCTGTCTTGTTCTTGTAAATAAATACAAGCTCTCTGTTCAGCTCCGAGGAAAAAACAAAAGGGGAAAAAAACAGAAGAAGATGTTCCTCGCTCCCTCTACGTCTCATCGTCTGTCCCTCCTCCCGATCTGCAAACGATATCACAATGATTTGCCGCCTCAAATTTAATTTGTTTGTTTACTTGTTTTGCTTCTCACCTGAGTCTTGATAATCTCTCCTCTCCGCCTGCGATATGGCGGCCCTGTTCCAGCGTAGGCTTTCATCTCGCCTAATTGCTTCTGATGGCCACTGTGGGAATTTCAGGAGTGCAATGCTGCAGCGTTTGCCAGGCGCAGGCGACGAGGGGTTAAAACGCACCGCGTGGGACTAATTTGGGTTTACAGCAGCAGATGAGAGCAGAGGGCAGGAGGTCCGACCGGCGGGGGAAGCTGCTTGTCTTGCTCTCTCCTTTCCCGTCTATTGCCAAGACCGCAGGCACACGCCAAGAGGAGTTGGTGGCAAGTGTGGGGGAACACCGTGGAGCATCATGATGCATGTTAACATGTGGGATGCATTTTGCTCACTTGTCTTTGCCCTAGGAGGTTTCCTTAATTTGTTTGTATCCGGTAGATGTTGTGAAAGTGTCTGGGTAGCATCTGTGCCTGCTGCTTGCGTACAAGTGGACGGCATCAAGGCCACTGCTCCCTATTTTACGTGTGGTTTCCTCTTGTCCGTCGGGGGACCTGATGCGGGTTTCTGATGGTCTTCCACTTGAATACAGTTGGCCCGGTGCCAATCCTCGTGACCTCCTTGTCTCTCTCCCACTTCCTCCCTCCGTCTTCTGCAATGTCTCGTCACACCTCAGGTCTCCGAGGCGCAGGCTGCTTCTGCCAGGTGTGTCCTTAAAACCAACTGAGACGTACACAAATACATACAGAGGTGTGTTTACCTTCCACACAAAATGCACAGCTGTGTACAAGGAGTGACTGATTCTTATACCATGCCTGCGTTTCACATTGTTCCCTGTCCTTTATTAAATATTTGAACAAGTGAAACATCTGAGAAAGTGTCCCGTCAACGCACTCGCTATTCCCTCTCCTCTCCCTCATGAAGACTGTGATCACATTTTTGCCATAGCTCTTCTATCTTGAAACCAAATATCACTGTCTCTACATCTCAAAGGCAACGGCTTTGTGCTGGTGAAGGTTAGGTAGGTGCATGCGATTCTTTTTTAAATGTCAAAATTCTGTTTGTTTTTCATTTTTGTGTGGTTTCTGCACCTGTGCTTAGATATTCATATCAGGGTAAAGCAGCAGTGGGCTGGCATAGGAAATATCAGTCTGCCTGCCTGTCTGTCATTTTGCCCATCTGTGCATCTGTGTGATTGTCCAGCACGCTTGTCAGACTGTCTGCTTTGCCGTTTTTTCCCCTCCCTCCTCTGTTTTTCTTCTGGTTGACTCTTGCCACATGTGTCTGAAGCAATCACTCCCCTCCTCCGGCTTATGTCGTTTATCTCGTTCTGTGCCTGAATTTGTCTCGTGTGTGTGTGTGTGTGTGTGTGTGTGTGTGTGTGTGTGTGTGTGTGTGTGTGTGTGTGTGTGTGTGTGTGTGTGTGTGTAAGTGTGTGTGCGCACGCTTTCATGTGTTAGTGCCTGTTCATTCCCATGTGAGGCTTAGGATACGTGCGTCTCCGTGTTTGCTCGTCAATCTCTGTGTTTGTGTAAGGCTTCCGCCTGCCCACCTGTCACTCAAACGTCTCTCAGCAGGGTATTCGCTATCTGTAAAGGCAAGGTCATGGTAACTTGGAGAGGCAGGAACAGGTGGAGTTAACAGTGAGCCTTCAAGGTTGCGACAATGCTTTTCATTCCTTTTTTCTGATGGGATATGACTTAAAGGAGAAGTAACTCAAGCAGTAAGACACTGTTCTCTGACACAAACTTCTACGTTTCACAGAGTTTTTTGGAAGAGTAAAAAAAAAAAAAAAAAAAAGGTAACATTTTTACCTGTTTTGCGCCGTCATCCATCACAGTTTACGGTCTGGCTCCATGTCTCAGGTGGAAGTAACTATTGGGCACATAGTTTACATGCATAGTGAAGAATTGCTTGTGACATTTTGGATACGCACATTTTCAGGTTATAATGTGCCTAAACTGTTAAACTGGCCCAACACGAGAGAACAATTGGCCCCATTTTGGTTCTGATTTGCCGGCGTGTTACTGATTCGAGGCTGGTCTGAACCAATGATCTGCCTAAATCAGCCTAAATCGCCGGTCGATTTATCCGGTAGATCAAAGGAAACCCCTGGCCTAAATTATCCTGCGGTGTGAGGAGCTACCAGTCAATCTTAATACCAGGATTGGAGTCATCAATTTTCAAGTTGTAAAGCTTAAACATGTAATGGCACCCTCATGGTAGTGGAGTGCTGGAGATTGTGTACAAATGACTATATTTGTAGCGACTCACACTTTCCAGGTTTCACACTTCGCTCCACCTCTATAAATAACAGTAATGTCAACTTGTAGCAGTAGCTTACACTAGCCTGTTTGAGACTAACAGTGAAACCCTCTTTCCAGCTCACCACCAGCTGCAAAATGTTTAAGCCTCGATTCTGATCCCGTCTTCTCAGCCAAGTGCAACCAGCTCAGCTGCAGTCCATGTTTGTTTTGCTCTGAAAGTCACGTTTGATCACACAAATTTCAGTGAGATCTCAAGTGCCCGGGACTGCTGACCTGAAACTGTTGAGTATAAAACATCTGGTGTGTGTGCTCTCACGATTAAAATGTGGTGAAAATGTAATCCAAACCATGATATTTTCCTCACCAAGTAGTTTGCTTGCCTAACCTTCACCAAACGGCGACCATGTCATGATCCTTTCCAACCATAACCACGTTGTTGTGGTACCTTAATGCCTTGTACATCTCATATGAGGCGCTGAGAGCCACGGCAACTTGTGCACGTATGAGACGCAAACAGCTTTGATAAAATGTCAGTATTTGTTGCCCTGGGAATCTTCAACTAAGCCTCATAGTGGACATCTCTGCTAGTGTGTGAGTAACAATTAGCCTGGAGCCACAAGACCATTTACCCAACCAGCTCTGTACGTGCTCCATCAGCTGATATGTGTGTGGATGTGTATGATTGCTTGTCTTTTTCTTTTTTTTTTTATCTTTTAGATTTTTCCTCATTTCATTGCCACCATATTTAAGTGTTTTCAGCAATGTGTTTCATGTTGAGTCTGATGATGACCACAAGCTGAACCGTGTTGGTCTAACTTTAACATCGTTCTATATACTACAAGTGTTCGTGGAGTTTTGACCTCTTTGGCGTCGATCTCGTCATCTAATGCTCAACAAGACGGTGAATAAGTGTTTTTCCCACTATGATAAACTACTCCTTTAAGCAACGGTTGAGCTGCATGTACAGATAAAGCAACACTGGCAGGAATATCACACGTACGCTCTGCTCTAAAGCAAAGTCTATAATCAGACAAACACCCTCCAAATGCAGAAATACTGTAACAGATGGTGTGTGTGTGCTGCACACACACACAAACACAAACAGAATTTGGCTACCTAAGCAGATGTGTACACACACACACACACACACACACACACACACACACACACACACACACACACACACACACACACACACACACACACACACAAGGAAACACACAAGTTTCAAGAAAACCCATCGTCAGAGAGGGCTTCAAAACGTGGGCACAAGCACAGAGGAATTGGCAACAAAACAGATGCGCACAGGCACACGTAATCATTGCAAGAGGGAGCAAGTCCCCCCCCCGCCTCCTCCCCCTCCCCCGTGAGCGCACGGCGTCGGAGGGAACCGAGAGGTCCTGTGTGCACAAAAACTTGGATCTCCACAACATGAAGCGCGGAGAAGTGGGGGAGGAGGAGGGAGAAAGAGCGGCGGAGGTGGAGAGTGAAGGAAAGAGAGGGAGAGCAGATGGGTCAGCCATCTGGTGGATGGAGGACAAGTGAGGGAGATAAAAAGAAGAGGGAGGGTGCACTGGAGAGAGAGAGAGAGAGAGTTGGAGAGATGGGGTTGAGGGGTGGGTGGGTGGGTGGGGGGGGGTTCAGGAGAAATATGTGTTTGTGTGTGTCTGAGTCGGAGAGAGTGTGATGTGTTTGTGTGGGACTATTTATGTGTGCAGCCGGGTTGGTCGGCCGAGACTCAGCGGACACTGCAGCTGAGTTACTCTGGCACGCTGTTGAATACATGTACTGTATGACACACACATACACACACACACACACACACACACACACACGCACGCACGCACGCACGCACACACACACACTTAACCTTTCCTGCTGCGCTCGGGTCTTTCGTGACCCGTTTTCACAGCCATTTTGATGCAGCGAAAGACCCGAGTACAGCAGGAAGGTTAAATGACTGCATACAGCGTATCTGAGTTTCCATCTTCCTCGTTATATCTCATCAAATAAGTAATCATATCTCTTCACCAATTACTCTGCAGCCTTGTTACTCTGCGGTTTATGTTATTTTCTAACAGCTACTCCAAACTATTGATCCTCTTTGCAGTTGTGGCCTGCGTCATTAAACCCTATTATACCTTATTTCCCTGTGAGCTCCATTGTCATCCAGAACCCATTAAAAACACACCAATGAGCCGCACTGTTGCACCTGGGGGACGAGCTCTTCACTACCATGAAGATGAGCTCATTGTGAGTGAATCCTACGCACACCACACTGCAGCCAAAAATACCAGCAAGAGCTTCAAATGTGTATTGATACACAGCTGAAAATAGTTCTCGACAAACGCCGTGTTTATTTCAGTTTACCAGACGCCGTGGTTGCAAACGGAGCCACATATTTCAGGAAGCCGCCCACAACAGAGCACCGTGTAACTGTGAATAAGGTTGTGTTGTTTCTTCTCTCAAATGTCACACAGGCTCGCAGTAATGGAGCTGTTAACGGTGGTCTCGCTGTGGTTAGTGCGGCTTTATGCTAAAGAGGACACTAGCTGAGCCATGAAAAGAGTCCACTGTGGTGCTGGGACTAACTACCCCCCCCCCCCCCCCCCCCCCACACACACACACACACACACCTCACACACAGTCTCAGTACAACACTGCTTCACAAACACCAGTGAAAGTAAACGAAAGAGAAACAAGGGCTGTATATCAATATTATATCAATATTATGAGGTTAGATAGCATCTTACATTTTGGATATGTTAATACAGTGACATGCTATAACTGTTTTAAGTCTTTTTTTTCAGATTTTAAAGGCTGCATTACAGTAAAATGATAGTTTTTAAAGCTTCCTACAGACATTTTAATAATGTTAAATATTCCTGTATAACCTGTCTCACACGAGTGACAGCTTGAGAGAAGATTTATGTAAAAATCCTCCGACAACCATGTTAAACTGATGAAAAAACTCTTTTGTTCATGCTGCTGCTTACATGTAAATGTCGAAGCATTATTATAGTTTACTAAGTTGACATTTTGGCATGGCAACACATGGATTCCTTTACCTTTCTGCTTTTGCATGATGAGGAAGACACTTAAATCACAAGAGTGACATGTGCTTCCGCTGCTGTCTCTCTCATTCATCTCTCAAACATGAAATACGGTAACCGACTGTGTTTCTTCAGCTCGTCTTCTGTGACAGCCGGGATTCTTGTCTGTCTTGACAGATGTTCTCCCTGCTTCATTTCTGCAGTGAAAACGTCAGGAGACGCATTGATCCTGGTTTCATTCATCATTAATTTATTCTCCCCGTGGCCCCAAAACACAATACACGAGCCTTCAGAAAGCCCGGCAGGTTGAACTGAACCAACGAAACACTTTCAGCGCTCTCCATTCTGAAAGACGAGAAAACTCACCAGCTCACAACGTTAAGGCCACAAAATACCTATACTGCAGTACTCTCTGTAGAAGACCGTGTTGCATGGATACTCTCACCATTGAAGTCAAAACCTACACGACTGGACCACTGGCTGTTCACCGGCTGGGGGCTTTACATTTTATTAGGTTGGGTGAGGCAGCAGAACTGCAGTCACTGTACCGGGCTGTAGGGGGAGCTGAGTCTTTATTTACTAGTTGGTCTACTCCCATTGACTACCATTCAACTTCTCTTGTAAAAATCTAAGTCCAAATTTTTTTTCAACAAGTTATTTCAGTGTTGTTAGCTAAAGTCACTCCTTCGTATTAGTTTTGTAGCCGTCCATCTGAAAATAATCCCGTCATTAATTAGAAAGCCGGGTTTGATTCTAGCTCCAAACCGCTCAGAACTAGCAAGATCTGAACTTGAGGCTTCATAACAGCTGTTTACAAAGCAGTGTGTTGGTTGCCGTTGGGCTACATCCCTGCCCTCACCCATGGCTATGAACTCTGGGTAATGACCAAATGAAGCAGCTCAGGCTCCCCCGGGAGGAGCTGGAGGAAGCTTCAGGGAGCACGGACGTCTTGATAGGACCCTGATAGGACCGAGTTCTCCTTACAGAAAAAACACATGAGCTTCCCATGTTTTCCACGAGACACATGTGACGTGACAATGTCACATGTTGCAACATATGATGACATGCAGAAAATGTGTGCAAAAGCTTTCACATTGGAATCTACATGGGCTTCACTTATTACACCATGAAAATGTTCTAAAACCACGTTTGCCCCGGTAAAAATTTGTTTCCCGTGCAGAATGACGTGCACGTCACATGTCACAAGTGATCACGAGTTTTTACACATGTGAAATCCATGTGTTTTTTTCCTGTGAGGGACGTGTTTGTTGCCCTACTGTTGCGGTCCAGCCACAAATAGAAAAGGTAATAATCTACTCCTGAATGTAGGACAACCCCCACTTTTTCAAACCTAATTTCCACCAAATAATTATTCTTAAATGTGGGTCAAACATTGTTGTGTGAGGCAGCAAACTGGAGATCTTACTCAGCATTAAAGCAAAATGCAGCCAGTTTGTTTATTGTAATCATAATGAAAATTGTTTCCTGGCATTTGCCTATTGTCCTTTTTAGAAAATAATGCAGAGTAACATCCTCTGAAGTGCTACTATTTTGTCACTGTTGCACAACTGGTCCAGGTCTTTTTCCTTATGTTTACAATAGGTAAGAGGGTTGTAGCTGCGCTGGTGGTGGTTTTCTTTTGTCGGCCACGCGTGGCTCACAGCACATATGTGTGCAAAAGCTTTCACATTGGAATCTACATGGGAAAAGGTGTTGTGAATTGTGCTGAAGACCGAATAGGATCAAGATAGAATTTTCAGACCATATCGACCTGCCCTAATGTAAGCTTCAGTCATGTGTGATGTGGAGCCCACTGACCTATTGGTATAATAATAAGGGCAGAAATACACATTACAAATGAGCAGACATCATGAGTAAACCAGATTAAGTAGATACTGTAGAAGTTATGTCTAATTTGTATGTGCTCAGTGTCTGAAAGAAGAGTTTTCAGTCTGATTATGATACATGGTAGTCTGTCCAAATCAATATCCAAACCTTCTCTCTTTTAAGCATTGTCACTGTGATGATTAGGTTCCTCTTGGGGAAGGCTGTGTCCGATTGACCATTAAAGGACAAAGGTGTCCATGTGACTGTCCAATCAGCATGTAGGTTCTCCTCAAAAGCCGCTCTGCCCAGACTCCGTACTAACTGTGAAGGGTCCACTGATGCCTGTTTCCACCATCCTGCAGGGAAGGATAAAGCTTTGGTGGGTTGGAACAAAAGCCAGGTAGATTCTGTAACAGCAACATGAAAATATGAACACATACTTTTCATGGATATCACTGCCTCAACTTGCATTTTGACTTACATGACACACCGTGGAACTGACCAACATAAGTGAGAGAAAGGTCTCTGGCAGTGAAATCAATCTGGCCATCGAATCTGAATCTACAAAACCATCCAGACCTGCAGATTCAAGACATCAGAGCGACCTTCTGTCACGGATCATACTGGCCTATTCTCACTCCCAGGGTGTCACACAAAGTGCCCTTAGCGTTGGCACGGTGACCATCCGGGTCAAAGAAGGTCACGTAACGGACTAGAAAGAGTGACAAAGTCAAAATACAGAAGGGGTTGTTGGCTGGATGGACGAAACACAGAATCTTCATCCAGGAGATCGGTGTTTGAGTACGTGAGGAAGCAAAAGTCAAGGTGGATTTCTTTTGTGACATGTTTAATTTGCACAACGTACGTAAAGTAACTTAGCCTACATAGCGTTCGTAATGTTACTTGTGTAAAATGACTTATTTGAACCCAAACCGTGATATTTTTGTCAAATTAACCACATAGTCACATAATCCAAACTATGATCTTTTCACAACCCTAATTAAGTGGATTTTAGTGTCGAAACTCAAGACGCCTTGCACCTATGTGTGAGACTCCACCAGGGAGGAGAACGGGATGGTCATACACCTTATGGATTGAGTGGCTCAAGTCAGCACTGCTCCCCCTGGATGTTGTAATAAATGAATACAAATGAACTATTGTAATGTGACTCATTCTAACGCACGTTCTTGTTATAAATGTGAGAAGGCTTGACTTATCGTCTCTCGTCTCTTTTGTCAACACGAGGATTTATAGTTACAATTTGGTGCATTAAAAAGCCACAGCCCTGTGTTTGCTCTTTTAGCATTCTGGCACACAATTTCACAATAAAAGAAATCTATTAAGTAACACATGCTTTAGCTCTCTGTATGTCATTACAAAGGGGGATTGTATTAACGTGGAATGTGCAAATATGCGTAGTGCTAGTTCGCGCAATTAATAGACACAGCTTGTGGTGGTTACTAAGATGCTGCCAAAGGTATGACATGGTATGTTCCGGTTAATGACAGCGGCACAGCAAGAGCGAAAAGTAAAAAAAGAGATGAAACTGGGAGATAAGACAAGCGATGAAGAGATAAGTGACAGACTCGGGCAGAAAAAACAGGGGCGGCAGATGGTTTGATGAGACAGAAACGAGAGATAGACAGGACAAGAAGAAAGAGAGGAGGAGGCATAAAAGGTGATGATGTAAAATGGAATACCAGAAAAGGTCTGGTGGGGCTGGAAAGATCAAAGAAATCACACTTCCAAAAGCCTCGATGTCAGAGAATAGAGACCAATTTATTGTGGATGGCAGGCAGCCTGGCTCCACCTGTAAATTACACTCCATCAGCCGGAGCAGCGCCGAAACAATACCGGGCCCTGATGAAAGAGAAAGCGAACATGATGGGAAATGACTTTTACATGGAGGAACGACAAAGATCCAACTCTCCCAATCCACAATCAAGCTTTGTATTCCTCTCACGGAGTCTACCTCTATCACTGTATGAAATACACTAATGCAATAATTACTGTTAATATGATCGCAGGTATGGACAATTTATCATTGTTAGCCGCTCAGTCGCAGCCAACTCATTTCTCACCGTGTGTGTGTCTGTGTGAAATTAACCAGCATATAATTTGTTCAAACTTTATTTTCTCTCTGCTTGGATGGTTGGTGATTATCATCATTACTGTGATTATCACTCACTTGGCCCGTGTTGTGTTTGTTGTTCGGGAGCACGTTTTTCTTGCCCGCTTTTCCCAAGTGATTGTGAAGATGTATTGTAGCGTTTTTGTTTTCTCCCTTATATTATAATCCTTATTAGATTCAATGCAGGCATGTATACTCTGTGTACTCTTTGTTGTCTTGGTTTTTCTATTGTGGTTGTTTTCCTTTTAGGGCATGTTGATGCACAAGCCTTACTCTGGGAAGGTAGACTAGAAAGGGGGGAATGTACGAAATCTGGCAGCTTGACATTGAGCCTGAAGATAAAAGGCGACACCTCACAAATATTCAAATCACACATTTTCGCTCATTTCTAGACATTTCAGGCATTAACAATGCATACTGAGACAATACTACAGAATTCAGTTTGAAATTCGGAGGAACTCTTCATTTATTTATTAAGAATGAAAGAGTCGTTCTTATGGTTTTTACTTTTCTTGTTTGTCTTAAAGTATGCTCTTGTTTGTGAGCCCTGTGAAATTCTCTCCTATTGAGATGTTATGTTTATTCACAATGCAAATTTTGGATTAAAAAGAAATCTCACATATACAATAGAACATTCTATATCACTGAAGCATAAACTGCCTGAGGACAATTTGATTAATTTGGAACAAACTCTTATGTCAGAGCATTTTTAATGAAAATGTAAAGGTGAATGATAAGGATACAGTGACAGCTGATACTTATGATAACTCAGCTGTATTTTTTTCAACTTTTTTTTTATTAATAGCACCTAACCTCCAAGCATGGAGCCCAAAGTGCTTCACATGAAAACAACACAAAAACCCTGCAGACCTGGCTTATTGTATGATCAAAACATAAAGTTTTCATTCTGTCGGTTCTTAGCTCTGAGGTTGGTGTTGTTTTCTGTAGTGCTGAGGATTTTGAAATGGTACAGATAATGCCAGCTGAAATAGACAACCAAAAGTCTACATCTGGTGAGTCAGACTACATTGTTTCTCAAATTTTTCTTAGCATCATTTTGATAACTACATTTCAACATGTTGTAAGTCCTCTGGCCACATTCTCTGGCACAAACTAATGAAAACATAAAGCTTTTACATGGTACAGAAAGGCACTGCAGTAACGGCAGCTTGTTTATTTCTGCTTACAACCCTGATTAGTCTCAAATGTATTGTTGCGTGTTGCGCTTTTAAGTAAAGTGAAACGAGGTTAAAGTTCACCATTTTCACTCTTACAGCTCCAGCAGGCCACAAGATGTGCAGCTGCATCTCCACAGGCAGCGGCTAATTTGACAGGAAACCTCTCATGCTGTTTGGGTAGCAGCAGTCCTGGAGGCCAAGCTGTGAAGCCTTCCTCAGCGTGGGAGCTGGCCAGGAGCGAAGCAACAGAAGCCACAGGAGCTGGCATGACTTCTGCACAGGCGCTGGCCTGCAGCTGCTGGAAGATGCAGGACAGGTGGCCTTCGAAAGAACCCAGCGACCGAGAAGTGACATCAACGCCAAGGTTTAGCAGATATTTGACGGCAGAGTATAAATCCAGAGGTGTATATTCAATCTCCTGGGATGATAATTCCCAAGGACAGTTTAAAAATGAGCTTTCTAACGGTAACGGTATGCAATAACATTTCATTTAATAACGGTCATAAATGAGTTGTAAGGAACAACTTGCTTTGACTTTGTCGAACTCCTGGCCAAGCATCTGACTATCAGTGAGACCGGGTGAAGAGAAGTGAAGAAAAATCTTTCAGAACGATCGGGTCCTTTTATATATGCGATACCTACAAATGTATGGTCACAATTGTTAAGTTATTGTTGTAATTATTCGTGGAGAAAAAAAAGGCCAGGTTTAATGCACTGTTACAGTGATTTTGAGTTGTGACTTGCAACACAAAGGGGAGTGTCTGCTCAGCTGAGCGCTAGTTCTGGTCATTTAAGCTCTTTGATACGTGTAACCTCACTGTAGTTTACCTTACGTTTGAAGTAAAATATGGTTTCCTGAAGTTATTTGAATGTTCGTAGTTGTTCATTCTGCTCATGTAACCATGCTAACACTGTGAATGAGTTGAAACTGTGTTTTGTTCATGTCAATTCGCCAGATGTGCCTGAGAAAGTAGGCTCAATTGCAGCGGTAAAGCTTCTGGTCAAGTATACTTTCAAAGCTGGGGTTCGGTAAGCGAACTAATCCTGTTACTTAACAACAGACGCGTGAATTTGTCCATTGTTAATTGGGTTATTTCGTTAGCGTGTGAGCCCTGAAGCTGTATGTCGGTTGTGTGATTTTGTTTGTTTAAAGAGTTTGTTTAAATGAAAAGAGAGAAAATTCCGATAATAGACAACGATTAGGACGTTAAAAAAAAGGATGGCGCAAAAAGGAAGTGTGAAACGCCAGACACTTTCCACCAGCCATCTTGGCTTCGTAGAGGAAGGGGCGGGGCCACTGACGTAAAGAGTTTCAGAGTCTGTTGCTGTGTTTCTGTCACATCCCGTCAAGACTGTTAAGTTCCCTGTGTTCGTTCATGTTTCAGCTTTGTCCCGTTTCCTGTTTTATTTTGATAAACTCACCTCTCCTCTCGTTTCTGACACCTTCACTTCCTGTCCCTGGTGTTTCCCGCTTCTGGGACCGTTAGCCCCGCCGTGGTTGGATTTCCATTGTGATTCCTTTGTTGTCACTTTGCTGATTTTGTTCGTAAAGATCATTAATCTGAACTGCCTGTCTGAGATTCGTGCATTTGATGCGTCCTCTGTACACGTGACAGTTTTAAATGGTGCACTTTCGTACTAACACTCACTATTTTGAGTGTGTTCACACTGAAGTATGGAGTACGAAGACTTCTCTGTTTGCTGCTGCCTTTCACTGAACCAGAATTAAGGATGTTGATTGATTTCTTGCATTTCTGTATTTTACTACAGTATTTTATTTCTGAAACTGCGTGGTAACTTTTATCCTATTTTTCTTTTGCCTTATGTTTTGATGCTTTTAATGGTTTCACATGAAGCACTTTGAATTGCCTTGCTGTTGAAATGTGCTATACAAATAAACTTGCCTTGCCTTGCCTACCCTGTGGAAATTTAAGTACAACACAAGTAAGTGTCCTAACGTGAAAGATTATTATATGTGAGTGTACTAAGGGAAGTACTTCATTTGAAACACAGCCTGTGTCTCAGTCCTGGAGTGAACGTACACTTTTCCTCGTTCAGTTTTAATCCGAGCTGCACACCACAGTGTTGCTTCGAGTCATGATATTAAGTAGACTATTTTTGATGGATTAGATTCATTCCATGCATGATCGATTAAAGCGAGTATTTAACCTGCCACAGAATCATCAAACAAGGCGAGCTCTCTGTAGCTCTTAAGGCGTTTCCAGTTGCAGCTTAAATTGGGCTGTTTTATCCAGAAGCTTGGATGTTTTACCTTTTTTTTTTTTTTTTTTTCGCTCTCTTGGAGCTGCTGTTGCTGCTGATGGCAACATCTTCTGCTTGTAGGCAGTTTGATGCTTGTTTGGTTATTTAGCAGCTATCCAGCTGGTAAGCAGCTATAGCATCTGGGTGCATGGGCACATTTTCTCTCCAGCATGCAATTTAATATGCTCACTGACACTGCTAATAGTCATCATGTTATTATCTGTGTAATGTATTGGCCAAATAGGCGATTGCTGCCCTGCTTTAACATCAACATGGTATTAAAACTGGGTGCGCGATTAATTTGACTTTCTACAAGTCTGTTTCAGATATGTATGTGTGTTTCTGTGTGTTTGCTTTTATTTGATGGAGTTTAATGTTCAACAGAGCAAACAGGTAAAAGACAATAGGCTATAATTACAATGTATTTTTATGTTATGCTTGCAGAACCTTGCAGAACCTGACGCATACATGTGCATCAAAGATATGGAAAAGTCTGGATCTAAAAGTAGGCGCGTGGACGCTTTAATACAATATGCACCACATTTATAATGTCTGAATTATTCTTTTTTTGCATATAATTTGTTCGCCAGTGTCTTGTTTGTGTCATTACCAAAGACAGCATGACTCTCCGAGATATCATTTTAGGAGGAATGTATTTCTCTGCAGTCTGTAGGCGTGAAGAAAATAAGACTTGAAATTGCATCTGTGCTTCTTGCAACTCAGACAAAAAAAAAAAAGGATCATTTAGGTTTTTCTAAACAGATGTTTGCTATCGCGTGAAAATAATTCTGAGCAAGCATTTGTAGACTACTTAAATATCCTGTCCCACTAAATATCCGGTGCACTTGAGGCCTTTAAATGTGGGCTGAGGTAGCATAAAATCCCACCAAGGTCTTGCCTAATTGACACACAGCACTTTTTAGTGGCTCATCCTGTTTTAAAGTGTGTATGGAGTCATGGAGGTAAGACTGGTTTGCAAAATACAAAAGATAATAAGACATCTGAGGCCTGTTTCACAAAGATCGTTAGACTGATTTATAAGTGGACTGCTGATGCTGAACTCAGACTTACTGTATATTTCAAAGGTAACCATCAGCTAATTGCATTATCATTACACCTAACCACATTAGATTACTGTGACAGCTGCCACAAAGCAAAACTTTTTAACGTGAATTTAAAAGTTAATGTAATGATACTGTAATGCCAGTTGGCACGTCATTTTTCACACCACAAACTCCGCTTTAATAGACAAGTTAAACAATTATGATTATATGTAATACTATTATTATAATTAAGTAGGTTAGTAATGACTGCAACATGTTGGGAAGTGTAGTGTATGATGGGTGCAAACACTGAGGAGAAAACCCCAATCAAACCTGCAGCCTAGCAGGAGGAAGAGGTGGGAGAGTACTGAGTCAGAGATGAGGTTATTTTAACAAGCTGGGGCCCAATTTTACTCAGGAGGATGCCGTTAATGGATATTTTACACTATACTTTGTGCATACCACCAAGACAGACGGACGTCACACCATCCTAGTGTCTTTAGCTGTTTTTTGTGGTCTTTGACTGTATATAAAGATAGATGTAGTTTCCAGGTCTGAAAAGCAAAGCTAATGTGGAAGTGCCTTAAAGTGCAATACCATTGAGGGCCACCAGGAGATGGCTCCAAAAAAAACACTGGCTCCTGTAGACTCCTATCCAACTTCTCTCATGAATTACAAAGTCAACACATATTTTTCACAAGTCATCATGGTGTCATTCACATAATCCTCTCCCAATGATCAGTGTTCTGTTGGTCCTTTTGAGAATTATTTCAGAAATTAGGCCTAGAAAAGCGGCATATTGGGCTTGTGTCCGGTTGGATTGGACAGGCCTGGGGTGCAGTCAGGTTTCCGGTATAGGAGAGTAGAAATAGTCTTCTCTGGTTGTCAGTCAGACCATACCTCTCTCTCCTCTCCAGCTTGTCCAAAAATACCAAGATGGTGATGGCCGAAATGCCAAGCTCGAAGTTTTAAATTTGTAGTTCACAAACCAATAGGTGATGTGACGGTAGGTTGCTGCTTGAGTCCTCCACAGGTTTTATTGTTTTCATTCTATTTCTCTTGTATTACACAATACACTTTTGTATCATGACACTCTTCGCTGAATTTGGAAGTGTTCATTTTATACAATGTTTGGGGACCAGAAAGAAGTCGCAGGGCGCCAAATCTGGTTAGTTGGGGTTGGGGAGGTCAGTGATTGTCAATTGAATGTGAGAAAATATTTGCGTTATCAACATGTGGTGAGCAGGTGTGTTATCATGTTAAACAAACAATATGCTATCTTGCAACAGTTCAGGTTATTTGCACTAACTGTCTTCCCTCAGATGCTTCACTAAGTCACAGTGTGTTGAAAGTCTGACCCTGGGGGAGGATGAATTCAGGATGCACAACCCCGCGAATTTCAGAGAACGACTGACCTGATGAGACATTTCCGGTCATTTACAGTAATGATTTCTGATGAGTAAATGAGTAATGAGTCCCGATTTCTCGAGTTTGAGCTCAACCCTGTGGTCAAATCGCAAACGCACATGAGATACTGCTCACAGAAACGTGTGTAACTTAGCTGCTGATTTTAATCAATTGATGTAACTTGAAATACTTACTCACAAAGCTTATCGCTTCCACCTGCTCCATCCACATTACAGTGCTGTGCTCTGTTTGTGCACAACAGTAGCAGTCTAAGAACTTTTGGATTGCCCCTTGTACATTACAAAAGGAAAATATGTTGCGCTACTTAAGATACGTATGTTACTTAAATTAAATCTACGTTGACCTTTGCTTTCTCACAAACCCGAATACTGATCTCCCAGCTGAAAGCCATGTGTTTGTTCCAATCAATTTTTCTACTTCATTCGACCTTCTTCGACCCCGCTCATCATGGTGCCTATGCCAAAGGGCTGTGTGCGCATCTTTTCTTTCTTTTTTGGGGGGGCCAAATGGCAGTATTTGACCCTGAGAACAGACTGTGGTGTCACGTTTTGTAGAGTGTAAAAGACACGACTGCACAGAATTTGTAAACAACAGAATAAGGAAAGCAAATGAATAAAATCCTACATTATAGGGTTTGTTTCCTTTCTATCTGCAAGAAAAATTTGCAATCATATACATTTTAATGTTATTTTGAAGACAAAATATATCACTGTCACTTCCAGTCTCTGAAGTCTCTAACCAATACATGAAAAGTTGGATTCAAACAGTTCTGAGGAAACCCTGAACCCTCTGATTCAGATGATGTTCAAAAGAGCAGCTTGTTGGTGCAACGAAACATTAATTAATGCAGATTTAAGTTGTGATGGAGAAGATGCGCTGCAAGTGAACAAATCAACAGCATCGCCTCCACTCAGTGCTCAATGTGGGAGCGTCAGGATTCACAATATCGCACATAGCTTGCTCATTAGGACACATTGTGCAATAAGCAGCCTGCACTTTCTCCAGCAGCTTATGTGATGCTGTGCCAAGTGGCAGTGGAGGCCAAGGAATAGGAAAGAGGGGCCTCAGAAAGTGTGATAGTGGACAGATGTGCAGGTAAAAATGAACTTTCCTGATGCACCACTCTGTATTTTGGTCGTCAGTTTTTCCGCAAAAACTTACTTTAACTTCCAGGTGAATTAAGACATTTTCAAAAAGATAAAACATTTAAAAGCCCTTCAGTTCTTCCATGTTTTGGCATTGCTGGTCAGTCCCATTCCACCAGGAATCCCACAATGCCTTGCGAAGCATTGCACTTGTGCCACATAGAAAATGAACAGTGGGCGTTACATTGCTTTCAGTGAGTCTTTACCCCGAGGCTGAGAAATGCTTTATTGAATCGTTTGTGCTATCACTGTCACTAGTTGAATTGACAAATGTTGGTGGTAAGAGATTATGTGAGCTCTACTTCATACAGTTTTATATTTTTGTGAATAAATACAGAAGATTTTCTGATGAATTTGTCAGTGTTCGGCTTTATGCAGAAAAATATTGCTGCCAAATGGACTCAGCAACCCTACAATATACAATGTGACCAGCTGGACAGCTAAAACCCATGATATCAGACTCACTGTAATAGTACTCTGTAAATACTATCCAATGGGCCTGTGTGAAGAGCCAGATTTGATGTCACAGAACAGCGACCCCTCCTCCTCCCGTCCCTTTTTTCCTCAATCCATATCTTTCTTTCACTGATCGTCAACAGCTATTCAAAGGCTGAAATCATTTGCGAAAGGAATCTTGGCAAGTTGGCTGAGCGACAGAAGAAAAGGAGAGAGATAGAAAAGCTAAATAACAGTGCATTCATATATGGTCATTAGCATTCAAACAATCGCTCAAGCACCTTCTCTGGCACAAAGCCCTTGTTATATTCATACCTGGACTCACGCCACAAACAGACTCACAAATATACAATCCGCCTGGCGCTGTCTGTCCGTGGTATTATTTTGAGTGCAGCAGCGCTTAAATAGCAAATGCCACATGAAAATAGAAAAAGGAAAAAAGAGAGAAAAAGGAGAGGAGATGAGGCAAGGAGGCACGAGCGAGGAGGGGAGGAAAAGAAAAGATGACAGTGCCTTAGGGAACAAACATCACCTCCTGTCTGGCTCTCTGACAGCAAGGAGCAGACAGGTGGAGAAGGGAAGAAGAGGACGAGCAGAGCACCGTGTGTGTGTGTGTTTTATGCGTGTGTGTGTGTGTGTGTGTGTGTGTGTGTGTGTGTGTGTGTGTGTGTGTGTGTGTGTGTGTGTGTGTGTGTGTGTGTGCAGAGGTGCAGCATCTTTCCAGCTGAAAGAAGGGCATCTGTCTGTCTCTGCTCGACTCGGACTGTAGCATGTGGCAGCTGTCCGTGTCTCTGAGTGGTGTGCTCTGGACTCTCTACCTGGCCGCAGCCTCGCCCCAGATCTGGAAGCCCATCATGCATCTGTCCGGCCGTCTGGTATCCTCATGCTATCTGCCACTCTGCCTGTCTGTCCCCGTGTCCGTCTATCTACGAAGCAAAGCTGCATGTTCCCGTTGCAGTGAGCACACTCGTGCGTCGATCTGCCCACCTGCTTGTCTATCTGACGCATCCGTCGCCATTCTGCCTTCCTGTCACTCTACATACCATCACTGGCTCTCTGTACGCTCACCACATATGTCAGCACGCTCTACCTCTGCTCTCCCTAAGGACCTTATAGATGACTGGAAGATATACTGGGATCAAAGCTCTGTCTTTGCTGCAGGGAGCACCCCTTCCTCCCCACTTCAGAGCACATGACGGGGGGAGGGAGTGGGGGGCCTTCAAAACACACACACACATGCTGTCAGCTCGCGTACACATACACACTCACTGGCATGCACAAAAATAAAGTGTCTGGAAGCAGCCATGAGATTTATAGGGCAGCAGATAAATCAAGCGTGCATGTGTGTTTGAACGTGAACACATCTGTGAAGGTTTGTTTGATCTCGGTAGTTGTTTTAGATCTCCGGTGGGGTTAAAGAGTAGCTTAGCATTAATAAACTGTGGGCCGACTGGCACAGAAAACACAGAATTGACAACAGTCATTTTAACATCACAGCAGCTTCATCTGTGAATTAAAACAGCTCACAAAAGAATAAGCTCTGACGCTCTGATGCTAATAAACAGCAGTTTTGTTACTCTAATACTGACTGACATGCCACAAAAACGATTCATCCCACTCCAAGTTCTTCACAGCTTTCACAGTGGCTCGTAGGTCTTTCCCATGGTAAATCACTTTGAGTGTGTATTTTTAAAAAGACCGAAAAGTAGCTTATTATGCATGATCAGCGATCAGAGCCTCCGTAAAGAGAAAGAAAACCCTGACAGACTCACGGAAACTTTCACAATTTAAAGTTGAAACATAAACTTTTAACCAACAAAATGGTGAATAATCTGGGCTTGAAGTTGAATAGATCAAATTGAGGAAGCTCACCAATGACAGCAGGTTTCCAGAACATGAGGAAATGATGAGAACTTCTGTGAAGAAATCTTTTCCTAACCAAGTAGTTTTTGTGTCTGACCCTAATCATGTGAAACCTAACCGTCTAGTTTATCAAGCCTCAACAGGGCAAAATGTGCCACTGACACGGTGTACTGTCGTGGACTGACGGGTGTATCACATGCTTTGGTGTTGATCCTGAGGTGAGACAGTGAACCGTGTCCTGTTAAGCATCATGCCTCACTGGTGTGAGTTTTTGTAGGACGTGTTTCTTCAGGATGAAGTAGATTCAGCCAGAATACGAATGTACAGCTGCACTCAGGACTTTATGAGGCTGTGCTCAGGTGCTAAGAGACTCTTGACAGACCACTGAGGGGGTTTGCCAAGCTACCATGTTGTTTACTGTTACCGGCAGACCGCTGGTGGCTGTGTGGTAGTACAGTATCCAGCGGACAACGCTGACTGTTTTTTTTAAATGACTCTTGTTGACAAGGTTTTACAATACGTTTCAGTTGGAGTGTATAATTACAAAAGTTGAATGGCTGTGTCCTCTTTACTGTCAGATTCTGAACAAAGCTGCCAGAAGTCTTCCACCAAGGACAATCATACACATCAGTGGATTTTTGGGGGAAAATTCATTAAAAACCCACAACTTGCGCTGCCTCCGCCTCTCTATCGCTCACAGCTTCAGGTTTTGCTGTTATTATAGTTTTGAAACCCTGTTTGTATTAAGCCACTATTCAACCACTGTTCAGGGCAGACCAATCAGCAAACAGTGGGGCCGGCGAGGTGCGAAGATGTTGACGTTAAGCACTTGGTTTGAAGTGTATTTCCAACAATGGCAGCGGTGATTGTAACAGTTGTAACAATGCAAGCAAATATTGAGGAATTTAAATCATGCAAAGTCATGGTGTCGCTCTCTGCTGACATTTTGGGGAGGGTCTTTGTTGTTTACGGCTTGGTGAGTTCTGACATGCAAAATTTGTCATACAGTAGTCAATGCTGATTGGTTAAAAGGTGCTCCAATAGTGTCGAAATTAACTTCAGGTCTGTGCTCAGTGGGATACAACGACTGGAAACAATCCTAAGGAAGCATAGTTATATATTCACAAAGTGAATTTAGGTCGGGTAAAACCGAGCTGACCGGGTTCTAATCGGTAATCAAGAGAGCATGCTAACGTGCTTATTTTCAGCTTGTATAATGTTTACCATCTTGGTTTAGCCTGTTTGCATGCTAAGGTTAGTCAAGGAGCTCTCACCTGCAACTGAGGCTAAGGGGAACATCATTGTAGTGGTGCAGGAACCCTACTTGGTCATAAACCAAAGAATTACACAAATGACAGCTTTGACTGGATGATAAGTGATGGCATCACGAAATTAATGGGAATGAATCCTCCAGGATGAGATGTTCCATCTGGACCAAAGTGGTTGATGGGACAAGACTGACCTTCAGTGAGGTCTGAGGCTTATCCAGGGCTTATAAACAGTAGGGCATTTTTTTCAAGGCTTTGAGCACCGCAAACTAGCTTTCTTCAGGTCCATTGTATTAAGATGGAGGCAGAAATAAAACCAAAGTTTTCTCAGGGCTGAGTGTAAAAACTATATTTTTGTAATTTGGACAAACTGAAACTTTAACTTGAAAAACCTCTTCTTTCTTTCTTGATGGTAAACGGTGCAGCGGAGAAAAGCACTGACTACGCACACAAGTTGCATCTGTGATGTCTGACTTTGTGATGCTGCGAGCACACAGTAAACCCTCTGGCTTTTTTGTGGTGCAAGTTGTTTCTTTACACACTGTCTGAAAGCCAAAAAGCGTATTTTCTGGTTCTGGGCACGATATATCTTGCCTGGTTTTGTTGCCTGGCCAGCTGAGTTCGTCTGCCAAACATATGTATGGCAAAACTGCCGCTCCAGGCTGCAGTGAATTGTTGCGCATGCGGGCAGACGTGCACCTTGGCCTGAAGAGGGGAAGAAGAAGAAGAAGAAGAAGAAGAAGCAGCGTTCAAGCCAACTCAAACTTCCACAAATTTGGAATGTTTAATTTAATAATGTGCTCACCCTCTCTATCATTGAATAAAAAGAGAGCAAAACAGGCAAGTACATCTTGCTGCTTCCCTTTCTTTCTCTCTCGGTGGATAAAACACTCCTTTCATGATGTGTAGTATGGCCGGTCTGGTTATACTGGGTTTCTAATAGAGGAAGACCGGCCCCTCTCTTTTACTCTTCTAATGGTCACACATACTCTTCCCTCTGTCTCTCCCTTCTTCAAAGGCTTTCTGCTGGAGTCAATCTACAAGTGCACTGTCGACACTGCAGATACGGGACTTACAGCGTGCGTAATGACTGGGGGGGGTATATCGGCCTAATGAAACGTGCGTGCGCACACGCGTGGCTATATGTGCGAAAGATGACGAGGTATAATTTCCTCTTAAGTGATAAGGATGGAGGTAATAGCTTTTTGAAATAGGACCACGATGATGATAAAGATGGTCTGATTAATGTGAATATAGTAATGTTATCACTGGATTGTAATCAGGTGATGACTCGCTGCTGATAATGATGCTGTTAATGATGATGATGGTGCCCCTGTTGAAAAAGCGATGCAATGATAGCAAAAAGGGGACCATTTTAAAATAATTAATTACAGCATAACTGTAATTTTTTTCCATATGTAAGAGACACCGTGGGGGGGGGCTTTTAAACACAAACGATTACATTGTGTTTCTTAGCAATAAATATGTGCATTTTTACAACATGTTAGCACCTGTCAATCAGTGGAAGAGAGTGAGAGCCAGTTCTGTGTGGAGCGCTGCCCTTGTTTTCCACCAGTACAAACAAAAAGGTGATCCACAGACAAACGAATTGCCCCATAGTCCTCTCAGTGGTCAAAAGACTACTGAAATAAAAGGAAAGAAATATCTTTTAAAAACAAAACAACGACAACAACAAGCCTGGCAACCCAAATACATGGATCATATTTGTGGATTAAAATAAATCCATTATCGAATATTAGTAAATGATTTATTAACAAATAATTAAAACAGGAATTATACTTATATATAACCTGGACCAAAGTAGTAAGAAAACACCAATTTAAAATTCTCTAGTGTTCCTCTGTAGCACCGAGCAGTGAGCTAAAGGCTATGGCTGCCATAGTAATCATAAAGACCTCCCTTCAACACCATTATTAATACTTTCCATCCATACATTATCTATACCCGCTTTATCCTGAACAGGGTCACTGGAGCCTATCCCAGCTCACCCTGGACAGATCGGCAGTCCATCACAGAGCCAACACGTAGAGACAGACAGAAGCAAAGACCATTCACACCTCAGGGCAATTTGTAGAACCACCAATTAACCTGAGACTAATGTTTTTGGATGGTGGGAGGAAGCCGGAGTACCCGGAGAGAACCCACGCAGGCACGGGGAGAACATGCAGACTCCGCACAGAAAGGCCCAGGACAGGATTCAAACCCGGAACCTTTTTGCTGTGAGGCGACAATGCTAACCAACTGCACCACTTTGCCGCCCAGTATTAATGCTTTGATTTTCTAAATAGGCACTCCAAAAATGCATAACGGCTTTCTTATTTTATGAATACACTCAGCAACAATATAAACAACACTATTGTTTACGCTCATATTTTTTTACGAGTTGAAGTAAGTCAAATACAGTTTTTTTCTTAAAATGTTTGTTCACAGATTTGTTAAAAGCCGTGTTAATGAGCACTTCACCTTTATCATGATAATCCATCCACCTGCCAGATGTGGCCCATTAAGATTATTCCACAGGTGTGTGTTGGACTGGTCACAATAGTTTTATCTTGAATACATTTTTTCAGTATTAAGCACGATTTTACATGTGACACATCTTCATACTGAGTTGATGAAGCTGTTGATTTTGGCCTGTGAAGTGCAGGTCCACTCCTCTTCAATGGCTGTGTGAAGTTGCTGGATATTAGCAGGAACTGGAACAAACAAGCCGATCCAGAGAATCCCAAAACATGCTCAATGGCTGACATGTCTGGTGAGTATGCAGACCTCGCAAGAACTGGAATGTTTTCAGCTCCCAGCAATTCTGTACACATCACTGTGACGTGGAGCCGTGACGTGGATCTCGTCACAATATCTCAATATCAATACAATGCATCCCTTCGTTGTCCGTTGCTTTTACCTGCCCGTACCGTAACCCCACCTCCACCACCTGATCATAACACTCACATCAGCGAATAGCTCGCCCACACGACGCCATTCACGCTGGCTGTCATCTGGCTGTTACAGTGGAAAGAAAACACTTCTCCAAAGTGCCAGACACCATTGAAAGTGAGTATTTGTCCACTCAAGTCTGAACTGCAGTCAGGTCAAGACCCGTGAGGAAAACAGGCACTCAGCTGAGCGTACTTGATACAGTTTCTGACAGAAATTCTTTACTTGTGCAAGCCAGCTGTTGCATCAGCTGCCTGCGTGATTGGTCTCAGACGATCCTGCAGGTGACGGCCCGGGGTGGTGTGTGGTTCTGAGACCCGTTGGATGTACTGCCAAAGTCTTTGACTTGAAGTTGGAGACGGCTTATGGCAGTGAAAATGAAGAGTCAATTTCTGGGTAGCAGCTCTGGTGGACATACGGTCAGTATGTCAATTGCACACCTTCTCAAAACCTGTGACATCTGTTGCCTTTCGTTGCATAATAACAAACTACACATTTAAGGTGGCCTTTAAAAAAAGAAAGATATTGTGGCCATACCTGTGCAGTAATCAGGCTGTGAAATCAGCATCTTGATGTGCCACACTGGATACAAAATTTGAGCAAAATACACCTTTTGTTTGCATAAAACAAGTCTTAGATCTTTTACTTTGAAAAAGGGAGTGAAAACTAAAGTGTTGCTATTTATATTATTGTTAAGTTTATATTATAACTGCCATGGAGCATTACTATATTTTCTGAGGCATTAATGAAGGCATTAGTTACAACCGATTCCTTTTCACAATGTAGTGCTGAACTTCTGTTTATGATAAAGACCCTGCATTTACATTTTGTAATATTACAGGAACAATATAAACTATGCGCAGGAAATGATTCCACGTGAATATAATGCAAATTAGAATGCTGTATTGGTATTTGATAAATGATGATCGTGATGTTGATCATGATTGTGGTGGTGGAGGAGGTGGTGGTGGTTGTGATTATGACTGATGATGGATATAACCCAATATTAATCACTTCCGAGAGAGAGGTGTGATGAAGAACTGAAGGCAGGACAAAGAGACAAAACCGTGGAAACTAGAGGTGGGAAAAACGTGCCGAGATTTTTCAAGAGTCACGTTATTACTGAAAAGGGAGAGAGAGCGCGCACGAGATAGGGAGAGAGAGGGAGCGCGGGAGGGAGACAGAGAGAGAAAAAACGGCGCGATAGCACCGTTTGTCCTTCTTGGACTCAGTTTTGTGACCGGCTGACGGGCAGCACGATCGACGGACGAAGAAACTTGAGACAATCACACCGAGATCCGACATTGAAAGGTAAATTCAGCACGAATTTGTCTAAACCCAGAAAATCTGACATTGTAAGCATCTTTTTTTATTATTATTATTATTATTATTATTATTTTTTTTTTACCTCGGTCAGGCTGACTGAAGATCAGACCTAGTTTTCCCCCTCGCTTGGTATTTTGGAATCGCGTTTCTCTCATCCTGCTCGTTGGCATCACTGCTTGGCATTCACCAGACATCACATTTCTAATTGAAAATTACGGTACGTGGCACTTCAAACACTTCTGTATCAGTGTATGGTTCCATTTTAAGTCTTTCAGCCCGACAAAGGCATGTGTTAATTCTCACGGCGGACCGACTCCGTGCGTATTTGCGAGACTCCGATGCGTTTTCGTAGCTGTAAAAGTGCATCTCTGAAATTTTTGTGTGAAATTGCTTGTGAAAATGTAGTTTTAAGAAATATTATAGTGGAGTCAGTTTCGTAATGGCTGACACTGAACATAGATTCCTAATTGGGAGCCTTTGGTCAAAGAGATTGAGGACCTGTCCGCTGGCGCACACAAATATGCGCTTTTATGTGGTGGAATCACACCCCCATAATAACTGATGTATGTACTAATGGATCCTGTTATTGAGCCACTTATTGATCCAAACACATTTGTAGTCCGTGTATTCCTCCGACCGCAAGGTGAACAGGATGTCACTTTTTGTGCGCAAATTGGACAGGCGCAATATTTTACGCGTGCGAGTCGATTCCCAGCAGACTGGGGCAGCCACTGACAGACTGTCACATACGGAGCACCGACACCCCGGGGCGAGTGTTTTACCTGCGCGCCGTCCGTATGGGGAATTTCGTCTGTGGTTCAGCGCGTCTCTAATGAGGTTGATCTGCGGCGAGTCGCTTCAAAAACCCGGCTTAATTGCGTCCATTTATTACGCGACCCTATAAGTCGGTGATAATAAGTATTTGGCTTCATATCCGAAGGAGGGGAGGGGGGGGGGGGTGTAGTTGATGCGCGTGTGTGTCTGTGCAAAAAGCTCTGTGCTTCCACATCTGGGCACAAATGTAACCGAATAATGTTTGTGTTTGTGTGAGACCTTAAGCATCTATTGCTCTTCTGGGAAATACATTTGCTTGGATTTATGACCTGCCTTCCCAGGTTAAATCGATTATTGCAGCCTGCTGTGTACTATATATTTTTTTGTAAGAGCATGAAAAGTGGGTCTGCCGTATCTATATATAATGTTTTTCATGTTATAGAGAGCACAGCTCGCCTTTGATACAGTCATCTCCGCAGCTGGGTCAATTCTCAAGTGGCAAATCTCTGCTCTTATGGCCTCTTGTTGAACGTATACATAAACGCGAATGCTACATGAATGGCTCCTTCACACACACACACACACACACACACACACACACACACACACACACACACACACACACACACACACACACACGATGAGCCTTTAACGGCCATAATGGCTCTGATCGCTGCGAGAATGTTTATGTATGTGGATAGCTCATGTATTATACATCACTGTTGCACCAGGGTACATGGGTACAATCAGCCTAAATGTGTGTGATATGTGTTTATGTGTCTGCTTGTGAGTATGTTTATCTGTGTGTATCTCGCAGTGTGTGTCCGTGTCTTCGGTTTGCTTGAGCACTTTTCTGCAATTTTCCCCCCGACCAGCTGTGACATCGCGAGGTTCTTCTTTTGGAAGAAATTAGAAAGGAGGGAGACTAGTGATTGGACACGCACTCTCTCCTCTTGCGGCAATCTGTGTGTTAGCATTCAGTTCGGAACTGTTTACACCAAATTGCAAATGGGAAGATGGAGAATGAAGCGAGAGGGAAAGGGGAAGAGGTAAAGGAGGGCAGAGAAAGAGGGGAGGTGTGGAGACATCAAGGGATGAAGGAGGGGTGGTGAGATGAAGAAAGAGGGAGCAGATGAAAGGTGGACAGAGGTTGGGGTGAGACAGAAAATGAGGAGAGATGAGAAGAAAGAGAAAGACGGCGGAGGAGAAGAAGGGGGCGGTGGTGGTGGTGGAAACAGACAGGTTGCACTGAGTCAGTGACTTATGCTGGCAATAAAACTGCCTGAAGAATAGAAGCTGGAGAAAGAGGGGCCGTTGTTGTCACTGGAGAGGGACACGGCAAATCCCATTAGCGGACATTACTGTGCGTTATGGCCGACAGTAAGGAAGGGGCTCGGGGTAGATGGTGGGTTACTGAGAGACACGAGAGGATGGAGCAACACCAACCAGAAAAAGACAGACTTAAAAGATGGGAAACAGAATTAGGATTTAAGTCCAGAGAGGAGATTTTCTTTGACTATTTCCATCTGCCAGTGTTTCATAACCTTATTGCCTCTCCTGCCTGAAGTTTTGCCCGGATTAGTTACTAATACTGTTCCAGACACTCTGCTGGATGTCTGTCTTTAAAGACTCAATCAATGACATGCCCTCGAAGATGTTACAGACGCATCCAAATGTGCTGATCACCGTGCAACGGGGACAAAATAATGCCTTCATGTGCAAGCTCCCCCCCCATGGGAAACACACACAGGGGGACATGGTAAATGATCATTGAGCTCTATTTCCTTTTGATTCCCTTCTAATGAGAATGGGAGAACCCCCCCAAGATGAGCACCCACAGGGGCTTTTTCTCTGAGTGTGGCAGTCGACGGACGTGCACCATTCATTAGCTGACAATTCAGTGAAATGAATCAGACAACATGGCCTCCCAGGGATCCTCGTGGAGAACAAGGAAATGAATGCTTAGCGCTCAAGACATGAACATTCCCCAGGGCCCCCGCGTGCGTCGAGATAATGCAGTGGCAGAATTCCCTTTTTGACTGTTTTTCAAACGGGAAAGGAAACAAGGAGCTTCCAGGATCTAACGTCGCTTCAGATCCCGCTCGTGCTCCTTTCTTTCTTGCTTTCCAGGCACGGGGAGAAAACAAAAATGCAATGAGCTGAATAAAACCTTGGGCAGAGTACTTTTCCTCTGGTGTCAGTCTTTTGAAGGGAGGAGTGAGAAGCCTGTGACTCTGCAGTGACTTTGCGCAGAACTGAATCTCAACTATATAATCTCCAATTACCGACTCAAGGCGAGTGACTGACGAGCCATTTTTCATCCATACGTGATGCTCCCTTTAAACTCCGGATAGCTGTGCGGGATGATGTACTATACCTTCCCTCGGTGCCCTTTGATGGTGATCGTGCATCAAAGGAAGGGAAGACACATGATTGCTGATGCAGACTTTTGGAGGAGGGAAAACTCGCCGACTGTTTCACAGCGAGCTTCTCCCAGGAAAAGTGTGAGATTCAGCTTGAGCATCCTTCACGCTCCCCCCTCCCCTTCCCCCTCCCCCGTCGTCGTCCCCCAATACCGCACTGTGTCCCCTGGCGTCCCCAGTTTGAGGTTAGAGCGGGACACACTGACCCCCAGCCTGAGCAGTGCTGTGTGGAGACACTGAGCCACACTCTCCTTGGTGGTGATGGGAGGAGAGGGAGGGAGGGGGAGGGGAAGGGGGGAAGGGGAGGGGAGGGGCGGCGGTCATTTAGAGGAAATGGCTATGTCTAGCGGTGCAGTGTTTTTCCTCTGTGGAGGCCTGTGGGATGGTGCTGCAGAGCCTGTCACGGTCTGATTGCTCTCAGACCAACATCGCTGTTTACTCGCGTGCACGTGGCAGTGGAGGCAGGTGGGGACACATGCACGCACGCGCATCTTCAAGTGAGGGCACACACACACAGAAAAAAGTCATGCATAAACATTGGCTTCAAGCGAACAAAATGTTGGAGCATGTACGCACACATACACACCATTGTGATTTGCCAAATGTTTCCCTCCTTGGACAAGACTTGAACGCACGGAGGCCCATTCTCTATCTTCTGACAGCAGGGGTTCTGTGTTACTGCCCGAGTGGACTGAATTTGTGAGCCGGACTTTAGATAGGTGGAGGCAGCTCCCAGCGTGGTGGTGGAGGGCTGTTTGGATGGGTGGGATGAAGGAGGACTCCACTGAATTGCTCGCTCCACTGGGGACATTATTACACTGAAAGACAGGAGGCCGCTCCAGGCGGACTGTGTGTGTGTGTGTGTGTGTGTGTGTGAGCGTGTGTGAGTTCTGTGTATTTACATTTATTCCCGAGCCCACTGTGTAGAAATGAGAAAGAGGAGAAGGCAAAGGAGTCAGACATTGACAGGACGTTGGTTCTTGACATGCTGCCACTGGGTGAATTATTGGAGTAGTGAGCTGAAGAGAATCTTTCCTGCTGTTGTTTCTGATGGAAAGTTGAATTTGAGCCAGGAATCAAGTGTAGAATGAGGATGTGGAGCATTTCCTTAAATTTTTTATCGAATCCTAGTGAAAAGATTTCAAAGTTTTCCCACCGGTTCAAAGATGTTAAATAAGTATACGAGGATGAAGGACATTTTTCCAGATTCCTCAGTGTTAAATGAAATCAACAGAAAGAATGAACCTAAATCCAGAAATACAATTGGAATTCAGCAATCACATTATAACTACTAATCCCGGTCACACTCCATTAGTGCATTAGTTTGGGGGAGTTGACTTTTATGCCGTCTCACTGAGGGTTGATATCAGTTTCTTCTCTGCAAATTCAGAGGACAGGCTGGGTTAACTTGCACTGGTGCAGCAAGTGTTGGGAGACCCTGTAAACTGGATTAGAAAATAGACATAGCAGAAGTGCCTTAAAGTGTATTAGCTCCTTCTGATCAGTGTTCTGGTGGTTCTTCTGATCATAATTTCATAATGAATTAGATATTAGGCCTCAAAGAGAGGTATGTTTGATTTTCCAAATACAATCACTTCTGGGTCCAAAACACCAAAATGCCAGACTCCGGGCTGTTCACAATCTAGTAGGTGACGTGACGTTGCAGCGGTCTGGCGGTAGTGAGGTGTTCAGGGTACATTGGTAAATGGGAGTGTCTTTCAGGGGACTTCTGTTGCAGCAACAATTACCGTCATTGGTTACTTTCTCCACCTCTAAACTGCATGAGACCTCAAGGGTTTTCTTGTAATATGTAATGCTTTTTCTTGAAATGGATTTTTATAAAATTTTACAACCATATTAGAACAATACCCAGCCCTCGTCTCAACTGCCAGTTTATAACCCCAATAGCTTTGCTTAGATTTGTTTGAAGTTAAGCTTTCAGTTAGATTTCTTTCTCTTAGCCTCACTTACATGTGTGCAGCTGTTGGTGCTAAGCTAACGTTAGTCAGTACATTTCTCAAAATTGTTGCCTGGCTGCTTATTAAACCACAAATGTCTTGTTTTCTATTTCCGGCTGTGTAAATTGTGTGAGAATGAATTTGATTTTCTTACTTTTGTCCTTATTTTTATGAATTAAGAATATGTGTTAAATAAAATGTATATTCAAAATCCAGAGATACAGTGCATCCAGAAAGTATTCACAGCGCTTCACTTTTTCCACATTGTTATGTTGTAGTTTTATTCCAAAATGGATTAAATTAATTTTTTCCCTCAAAATTCTACACACAATACTCCATAATGATAACGTGAAAAAAGTTTTTTTCTGACATTTTTGCAAATCTATTAAAAATCAAAACTGAAAAAATCACATGTACATAAGTATTCACAGCCTTTGCCATGACACTCAAAATTGAGCTCAGGTGCATCCTGTTTCCACTGATCATCCTTAAGATGTTTCTACAACTTGATTGGAGTCCACCTGGTAAATTCAGTTGATTGGACATGATTTGGAAAGACACACACCGTCTTTATAAGGTCCCACAGTTGATGCATGTCAGAGCACAAACCAAGCCATGAAGTCCAAAGAATTGTCTGTAGACCTCCGAGACAGGATTGTATCGAGGCACAGATCTGGGGAAGGGTACAGAAAATGTCTGCAGCATTGAAGGTCCCAATGAGCACAGTGGCCTCCATCATCCGTAAATGGAAGAAGTTTGGAACCACCAGGACTCTTCCTAGAGTCGGCCGCCAGGCCAAACTGGGCGATCGGGGGAGAAGGGCCTTAGTCAGGGAGGTGACCAAGAACCAGATGGTCACTCTGACAGAGCTCCAACGTTGCTCTGTGAAGAGAGGAGAACCTTCCAGAAGGACAACCATCTCTGCAGCACTCCACCAAGCAGGCCTGTATGGTAGAGTGACCAGACGGAAGACACTCCTCAGTAAAAGGCACATGACAGCCCACCTGGAGTTTACCAAAAGGCACCTGAAGGACTCTCAGACCATGAGAAACTAAATTCTCTGGTCTGATGAAACAAAGATTGAACTCTTTGGCCTGAATGCCAAGCGTCATGTCTGGAGGAAACCAGGCAGCACTCATCACCTGGCCAATACCATCTCTACGGTGAAGCATGGTGGTGGCAGCATCATGCTGTGGGGATGTTTTTCAGCGGCAGGAACTGGGAGACGAGTCAGGATGGAGGGAAAGATGAATGCAGCAATGTACAAAGACATCCTTGATGAAAACCTGCTCCAGAGCGCTCTGGACCTCAGACTGGGGCGAAGGTTCATCTTCCAACAGGACAACGACCCGAAGCACACAGCCAAGATAACAAAGGAATGGCTTCGGGACAACTCTGTGAATGTCTTTGAGAGGCCCAGGCAGAGCCCAGACTTGAACCCGATTGAACATCTTTGGAGAGATCTGAAGATGTCTGTGCACCGACGCTCCCCATCCAACCTGATGGAGCTTGAGAGGTCCTGCAAAGAAGAATGGGAGAAACTGCCCAAGAATAGGAGCTAAGCTTATAGCATCATACTCAAAAAGACCTGAGGCTGTAATTTCTGCCAAAGGTGCTTCAACAAGTATTGAGCAAAGGTTGAGAATACTTATGTACGTGTTATATTTTCGTTATTTATTTTTAATAGATTTGCAAAAATTTTAAACAAACTATTTTCACTTTGTCATTATGGGATATTGTGTGTAGAATTTTGAGGAAAAAAATGAATTTAATCCATTTTGGAATAAAGCTGTAACATAACAAAATGTGGAAAAAGTGAAGCGCTGTGAATACTTTCCGGATGCACTATACCTTGGTGACTGATGATGACACATTGAATGGTTGCGCTTTATTATTTATAAATTTGCTATCTTTGTTGCTAAAGCTTGGAAAAAACGTCAGGATGGTTTATTTTTTTAGAATCACTTAAAACTGGTTGTTATTCAGGCCCTGGTTTTTCTTATTAATGGTGTCTTGTGAGCCTGTTTGGGCTCGGCATATTGTTTATACATGACACAATAATAAAAAAAAGAATCGTCATCTGTTTCTAAAAAAAACAGAAAAAAAAAAAAAAAATCCCCTCGGGGATTAATAAAGTATATACCTACCTACCTACCTACCTACCTTCTACCACAGTTTTCTATCACTAAAGTTAGTGTTTCTACTTTTTCACTGAGTTAAATGTGGTGAATAATTGCTTATGTTTTCCTTGTACAATACTGTTTAAATCCCACTTATGTCAAGAAAATTTCAAAACGGCTTGTGATGCACTCATTTCACTTCAACTTCTCAGTAGAGGACAGATAGCACTCAAGTCTTTGACTTATGGATTCATTTTCCTCACATAAGGACAGCAGATACATCTGACCAATATAACTCAGTCAATGTCAAACTTTTTGTTTCGTTTAAGTTGGATTTTGACTTGGATTATTTTTTTTTTGTGTGGAGATCTGCCTCTGAAAAAAGTTTGCTCATAACGTTCGTTAAAATGCTGAGTCATGGTGGTGGGAGGACTGAGGTGTACGAGTGAAGAACAGATCAGAGAACAGATGTATCAGTCACGCAGCTCAGCTAGCGTTACCTCCATGTACGAGATAATGAGGGGCCGACTCCATGACGAGGGTCAAACCTCACTGAGCTGCACTGAAGTATAGCCGGCTACAATTAGCACTCTGAAATCCTCGCAGTGAATGTGAAATGAGATTTTTCTCTGTTTGGACCTCACCTTGCAGTAAGGGTTAAAACATGTGATGGAATAGCGGTTTTCAATTTAACAACCTTCGCTGGATTCCCATTTACTTGTCCTTATTTGTCAAGTCAAGCACATATGAAATTGAAGGCACTAAACTGTAGCTACTTAAATAATTTCATTATGGTTTAAAGCAATTTAGAGAGACTTTAATAAGCACCAAAAGGTGCCAATGAGTGTAACCAGCGCTTTTGGAATTAAATTTATCATTCTCAATAAATTAACAATTTTTCCGAACAATTGCTTTTGAACAAAAAGAAAAACGTGTTCGTGCTGTTTACCACGTCTGCTTTGGCTCGTCTCTGTCAAGGCTGCTCGTGATTCTGGCAAAAGTGCTGTGCGTGCCTGAGGTAGGAGTGACTGTGGAGGTGTTTGCTTGGGCTGCTGGTAATGTGCATTTGCACGGCTGCGTGTATCACATCAGCTGCAGACGTGTGTGTGTGTGTGTGGGTGTGTGTGGGTGGGGGGGGTATGACAGACTGAAACCTACATAGTAAGCTGCCACCCCTGACATAGGAGTCCTGTAGGAATAGAGTAAATCCTATTGTAAATTTGCCTACTCCATGAAGATAATTGGCTTATTCCTGTGTTAAATAGCCGGTCCTACAGGACACCGGCTGGGCTTAGCATGCTCCGTGTAGACAGCGCGCCTGTGCCTCTGCTTCTTAGGGACTTAGAGGCACATTACATACCGAATTACTGTATGACAGTGATGAACTGATAGCAGCGGTGCCCAGCCCACAGCTCCTGTGCAGGGAACTGACATGCACCGGCGTCTGCAAGGGCACAAGCCCGATTTCCCACAAGGTGCACCTCGTTGCTTCTTGCTGCTTGATGTATGAAAAGCAGCGGCACAGACAGGCTACTTCAGGGACAATCTGCACTCCAGGACTTCAGAGCTACATTTCCCATGAAACTCTTAATTTCCTTGTGCTCAAGTCGACACAACAGTCTTCCGTTGAGCTTGGATGTGGAGAAAGTGTTGCGTAGCCTTACCTAAATCATTACCCACACATCAAACACCATCTGGGTTTCACTCCGTTACTTTGAAGATTCCTTCCTCATCAGTCCTCCGCCTAAAGGAGACACAACAGATAAATGTGTGTGTGCGTGCATCGACGCAGACGAGCTCACATGTGGCTCTTTTTGTGCGTGTTTTAACCCCGTCGTCGCTCAGTAACCACACTGACAGCAGTTTGCCTCTCTGTTTCTTGGCCTCTGGGCAACTGCTTAGCGATGAACCCCGGCTCCAGCTGATCCAGCAGCTCACGAGAGGAGAAAAACACCAAAATGCTCAAACCAGAAAATGAGAGATTCAGAGACGGATGAATTGTCAGCGAATGTGCAGCTGTTCCTGCGTGTGTGTGTTGGGGAAGCTGGAGAATGAGCACGCATAATTCTGGGACATGACCGAAAACTGTCTAGTTAGAGTGCATCAGGAAATGGATGAAAGGGAGAATTCCCTGCACGGGGTGAGAGGAGAGAGCTCAGAGTTCTTCATTTGTGTGCGTCGCGATGGCTGTTAAAGTCGAGCAAAGACGGCGACGACGTTTTCAAACCTGACTCGGCGGAAAGACGCCGGACACGCTGTGAAGTGAAGGGGCTGAAAGCGTCTTTTTAAAAGTTGACTGATGAGATTGAGCATGTGAAATGGCAGCACCTCGGGGAGGGTGTTTAGAAGCTAAAAATATAAGAAGCAGAGGAAATATTTGTTCAAGCTCATCTTGGAGTGAAATTACATCGATAAATACGATGATTTTTGATCAGCTGGGATATTTTCTCTCCTCTTCCAGACAGACGCCTTTTTCTCTTCGAGTGCACTCTGCTGCATGCATCCAGGTGTGTGTGTGTGTGTGTGTGTGTGTGTGTGTGTGTGTGTGTGTGCATCTGTGTTTTTCCAGTCTCTCTAGAAGCGCAACGGGGTGAGCCACCGAGCGTGAGGTTCATCACGAGTGTAATTAATGTAGTGCAGTTCGGTTGTCATGCGTGATATTTCAGGGCCGCGATCTACCAGGGAAGGCTTTTTGATGAATGGCCAATTAGAAGCAGACTCCTCATGCCTGGTGGCTGACTGATCTCTTTTTAATGGCACTCCTGTATCTTTGATAAAACACAAAATGAATCATCGATACCGCGGCCCCGAGGAGCACCGAGCTTACAATTTAATCGTAATCGGGTGTGTAGCATCAATTTGGGGGTCGCGACCGTGCCCATGTGTGTGTGTTTGTGTGTGTGAGTGTGTGTTTGTGTGTGTGAGTGTGTGTGAGAGCAGTGTTGTGTTAATCGCGGTCAGCACCAGTCATACTCTGATGCACATGGCTGATTTGTGCATAAGTCTCTGGTTATGTGTGTTTCTTTTCACTCCTGTATTTACATTATCTTCATTGATTTTATACAAGTACGTTTCAGCCACATTGTGCAAACACCCGCTGAGTGTGCTCACGAAGTCGATGGCGCCTCATTGTCACTGATTACCTTGTGTTTGATTGCTATTAAAGCACACTCCAATCGAGCCCGGCAAGTTTTCTTTCTGAAAAATCCATGCTTAAATCGCATTGTTGTGTTTTTTTTTTATGCTTTAATCAAAATGGTCCCTTTTTATATGCATAATTAATGCAACAGAAATAAAAACAACGAGAGGGGGAAAACAGCTTTAAACGTTCAAAGAAAAAACAAAGTCTCTTTTCTTCTTTATCTGCCAGTTCCTCAGGAGATGGCCGAGATGTGTTTGCTGTGTCTCATGAGGGGGTTGTTTGAACTGAAGCTGCGAATACACACCGTGTAACAATTTGAGCAAGCAGTTAGCATCTCGAACCAAAGCACCCACCGGGCGCTGTTGGACGACCCAACGGGTGCCGAGGATTTCTGCTACGCATTTTATTTTCTGCTGCAGTGTTTTCGGCGTGTCTCCGCGCTTCCCCGAGCAAAACAGAAGAGGTTCAAAATGAGGTGATTAGGGCTGTCAAAATGTCACTGCATCCCCTGCTGATGTCACAGGGTCTGGACAATAATCTCATAACCCGCCGCATGAAATTGCGGGAGTGTTTTCTCTTGTACCTACCTGCCTGCAAGTGGCACATGCATTATGAGTCGGTGGTTTCTCGGGGTTTATGCGTGCCTTCCTCAGCCTCCTTCCTCAGCTTCCACCGCTCAATGTGACGCCGCTTCCAGACGAAATTGGCGAAGCGGACCTTTCACACTCGGTCACAATGGAAGCTTGCTCGGCAGGTAAGCACTTGGGGAGATACAGAGGGAATCTTATTTTGTGGATTTAGACTTCATAAACATCATTATCATCTCCCCGACCTTGAGTTGCTCTGCTGTTCAGCGGCGACCCCAATTTTGTCGGGAACCTTGAATGCGTGTACTCTCTCAGGCACATGGGCAATCGAGTCAACAAAAAGGAATCTTTTTTTTTTTTTTTTGGAGGGGAGTGTGTGGCATGTGCATTGTGTGTGTGTGTCTGAGCGAGGAGGAGCATCTTATGTACGTGCGCTGACTCAGTAATCTTTGGAGCCCGCTGCCTGGAACCGTCAGCATCTTTCCTCCAAACAAAGTTTTCTGACTGTGCCTCTGCCAGATTTAAACTGTGTAGAACATTAGTGTAACAGCCAACGCTCTTAGAATACAGATTTGTTCTTGAGTGCACGCCAAATGGCCTCTATATTTTATGAGCCTTCTCTCGACTAACATACCGTCTTGAGACTAATTATCATGGTCGCACACAAACACAAAGCTCGTTTATTATTGCATTGACATCACATTTGTTTTGGCTTGGCCTACATGGCGGGGACTTCACAGCACTACAATGCTGGAATCATGTTTTGAGCTTGACAGAGCAGGCCTTGGATGGAGAATCTGTTCCGCCGTGCGTCGGACACGGTGTAAGGCAGATAGGTTGTTTGTTCTCCGCAGTTTCGTCATTCGTCTTTCTTCTAAGTGGACTTTTTCTTTTCCTTTTTGTGAGCTGCTCGCTGGGGAGTCATGTTCCGTTCTTGGGAAGCACTTTTCCTCTCTCTCGGTCCTGCCCTAGAAATGCCTGGATACTTTTTTACTATTATAATATGTTTCCCTCCAGCATATTGTATCTGTACACTGATTCCAGCTATTTTTACTCATACTGCAAGACTATTAATAAAAGCTTGAGTAATTTTGGCTTGAAAAATGGAAATGGTACATGAAAGAGGAGAAGAAAAAGGAACTTCTAGGAATTGTTGTATCATACATTTATTTCAAAGCGTGTAATACAGTCGTTACTCCACCAGAGGATACAGTGTCAGCGTCACATTTTGCCTCACCCAGGCGTGAAAAGTACACACACGTATGACCAGTTTGTTTCATTTTCAGAGATGTAAAGAGTGATGAAGGTCACTTAGAGAAATAAAAGTGGACGTAGCTTCCGAGGCTGAAAAATGAGGCCAATGCAGAAGTATCTTAAACTGTAATACCACCGAGGGCCTCTAGGGGTTGGCTCCAAAAAGCCTCTGGCTCCACAGACCTCCATTCAACTTCTCTCATTAAATACAAAGTCAATAATTTTTTTCTATGAGTTAATTTGGTGTCATTCGCAAAAGTGACTCCTTCTTATATATTTTCTGGTGGTCCATCTGAAAATAATCCCATCATTAATTAAATATTAGGCCTCCAAAAGTGCCATTTTTTTGGGGGTGTGTCTATTGATTGACAGGTCTCAGGTGCAGTCAGGTAAAATATGACACTGACATGTTATCCCCTAGTGGATTGATGGGTATATTGCTTGCATCAGCATGATAGCGGGTTGAGATTTATAATATATATTTTAGTTTTTTTCTAACTTGGCTGTTTGGAAAGAAGAACAAAAAACAATTTCAGATACAACCTTTTGTTTATAACAAAGCACACATCAACAAATATTACATTGTTTTGGAATACATAACTGATCCCAATATACAATATCTCTAGGTATTTTACTAAACTACCTTATTCATTTAACATGCCATCTTATTCCTATACAGAATCCAAAAGGCGCCAGAGTCTATCCCAGCACGCACTGGGCAGAAGGAAGGAAATATCCCGCGCATGCTGTCAGTGTATTACAGGTTGAGAACACAGACAGAGACAGACAAGCACAGACAGACATACAAAAACACACAAATCCACTTTTTCACAGAATAAAACATGACACTGTCGTGAACACAAAAACTAAACTGACGAAATGAAGCAAACAAAAACAAGCCAGTCACTGCACACCCGCATCACGGACCCTTCTCATCAGCGGGAAACCCACACAGGTGTTTTCACTTCATTGTCTGATTAGATCTGAGTCCTGTCTGCTTCCAGACAGAGTGAATACAGTCATCTCCTCGCTGCAGACCTCCGAATGACCTCCGACACCATAGACTTTCTCAGTGTTTCTAAAAGGTCTGCTGTTGTCCCTGTTGTTGGTTGGCGGTTAGAAAAGCAGTCGCCCGGTCACTGAGGTAAGAACAGGAACAGAGGGAAAATACACCTGAACACCTGTTAAACTAGCAATATCCCACAAGGAAAGTGGGATAATTTGATCTCTGGCGTCACTTGACATGACTGTGATTAAAAAAGCAGTATATCAAAACATGCTGAAATGTAGTTTATAAACGATATGACCTCCTGTGTTGGTTTATATGGATGATGACGAGTTTTTTTTTTCACTCTTGTGTATTCTGACAACAGAAATAGAGCACACTTTCTTGGGGCTGCCACGTTGTCTGCTTGTGAACGCTCTCAACCAATATAATAAGTAAGTAATAAGCAATAAGTATAAAAGGTCTTTGTGCAGAACAGCTGAATATCATTGCTATTAGTCAACGCCACATCGGATTAATGAATACTTAATGGACACTGACAGATCTATTTCTGTGAGCAGAGGGGTTGACTATGTATCAACACACACTAGAAGGCAATAATATATCTAATTACGTTGCAAAGGTCATGCAATGCAAATTACATATAAGAATAATTAAGAAACCTTGAATTTATCAATTACCATTTCGAGAGCTGCGCACCTGTATTATGTCTTTTCCCTGAAACCCCTGCACAATGCCGGTATTTTATCAATAGAGCTCTTCTTTACTCGGCTCCCCTCTTTTCAAAACATGACACATCGTTTAAAAGCCGGCAGCAAACATAATTTCAAGTACCGCCAGAACAGATTGTTCTTATAGCTGCTCTCCTTATCCCAGAGTAAATAAATTGTAGTGTATTCAAACATAATGATTACATGTTATTGCACGCTCGGTGACTGAGGTGTTTGCTCACCTGTTACCAGCCGTTGAGCGCGCGCGTGTGTGTGTGTGTGTGTGTGTGTGTGTGTGTGTGTGTGTGTGTGTGTGTGCGTGCGCGTGTGCGTGTGTGTGTGGGTTCCATGCGCTCTTTCAGTGTGGCAGCATCCACCCCGCCTTCTGTCCAAGCGTTTGTCATCTGTGATCACAGGCTGATGACGACGACCATGTTCAGCCGACTCCCACAAACTGACTCATACATTTGTATGGCTATTTATGTCTTAACTCTTTTTCAGATTTGAATGTTTTTGTTCTCGATGTGGCACTTGAAATGCCTCTGAACACCTAATAATACTCGTCGAATATCGTTGGCACCCAACAGCACACCGGATTCAATACGTGACATCAGCTCTGCTCTTCCTCACGGTGCTTGATGCGTTTCGAGTGTCGGGCCGGTGCGTTTGCTGTTGTCTACTTTTGTCGCCGTCTCTCCGTGTGTACGTCTGCACAGATACGCCGTGAAACACGCAACATGGCAAATGTCAGCAACGACGACAAAAGAAAAAAAAGAGGAGATCAGATTCTCCTCCGATCTGTAGGTACACACACACACACACACACACACACGTATACACACAGCCACGTACCTGTAGTGCACCCCTCCCCCCACTTCTGTACCTGCAGGGGTTAACAGCTGGAGATGAAGCGATGAAGGGAGCGTGTGGGTTTTCTGGTGTGACACATCTGGGTAAAGCGACACGAGGGGGTCCTGACAGACCCGAGCTGACTGGAGAGCCTGTTCCTGTTGTGCTGTGTCACGCTGAGGCCCCCCCCCCCCCCTTCCCCCGCCCCTCCCGTCGGCTGCCGGGTAACCCGACGCGGTGCAGCGTGGCCCTCGGAAATGTGCGTCCCGTGAAAGACGGAGGGAGTGTGAGATTAAAAGGACACAACGGAAGGGCGTGAGGAAAGCAGCGGTCTGAGCTGCTCTGCGTGTGAAAACAGACAGAAAAGCTGTTGATGAATGAGAGCGTCAGCGACGTCGGCGCAGCGTGACCGCCGAGATGACAGCGAAGGCATCAGTGAGCACAAACAATTTCCATTTGGTCTTGAGTTCCATTTCTCTGTTTCTGTTGCCACCATGTGCTTCAAGGTTAGCTCATAAGGTGTGTGTTGACGTTTTTGTGCGCTTGTGGAGGCGCGTGTGTGTGTGTTCCCTGTGGGGATTGTATTTCGGTCGGTCAAGCCTGACAGATAACAGCCCACCGTGCTGGTCACATCTATTATTGAGGGGACGGGAAATTGATCGGCTCTAACGGTGAGTGTTACCCTTCCTTCCTCAGCGCTTCACTTCCTCTTCCTGCTCTCGCCGTCGATGTGCCCACTGCGTCTTTCCGTCCTCCATGCATCCCTTCTTGCTGTCGGACTCCCCGCCGGCCTTGTTTTCAGTCATCCTGTTTTCATTGTCTTTCATTCCTTTAACCTCTGCGCCCGTCCCGCTTCCTCCACAGGCTTTTTTATTTTTTTTTGGTCCCCCTTTTCTCAACATCCTCATTTTACAGAGCCAAACCTTCGGATGCAGACAACCACGCCGTCTCGGTTTTTCAATTGCCGGCATAATTTAACTTGTAGTTTTCTGGCAAGCTTGTCTCTGTTGAAGTTGTTGTTCTGCAGTGTGTCAACACACCCAACTCCTCTTCTCCCTCACACCGCACCCTCCTCCCCGTGCTCTTCTCTTCTCGTCATCTCAACTCGCTCCTCATCAGTTGGAAATCACGACTCCGGCTCACCTTTGATCACTCTCCCTGGGAACTCTTCATCGCAGAAAGTCAAGTGTTTTATCTTTGTTGTGTGACAATTCAGCTCTGGATGTTCCGCCAGCCAACACGGCTGTTTTGCGCCCCGAATGTGTGACGCGGAGAAGAAGAAAGCCTAATTTGAGCTCAATTCATCATGGCAAGATTGCGCCGCATTTATTGATAATTGCTTTTTTCCGTTTGAAGGGACGGCGTTTAAACCGTCAGTCGTGTAAACACGAGAGATGCAGCTGTTGCCGCAATTAACTTCTCACTTTCCCTAATGAAAGGATTAATCCGCCAGCAAATCTCTCAGCTTCCTTTCAAATGCCAAGCCACCATTCAGCCCGCTGCCAGTGGAAGAAAGGCAGCCCGTGTCGAATGAAATGGGACTATCTATAACCAGAGCCAAAAGTCACATTCATCGGCTCAGCCTGGTGCCACGTCGGCAGGGCCTCCTTCACCGCTGTGGAACAAGAGAGACCCTTAACCCACTGCTGTTTGATAATTTCCTGAGCATTTTGCAAACGTCTGTTTTCACAGCCAGGCCTCTCAACAGCGCTGCTACCCCCCCTCCCACCCCCACTCCCTCCTACCCCCTCCCTCCCTCCTCTCCCCTCCTCCCCTCCTCCCCTCCTCCACCCTCCACCCGCCGCTTCTTTCCTGTCGATCGAGAGCGCCGATCCCCTTCGAAAACCCACCGACACCAGAACGGACGGCGCAGAGAGATTTACAGTTGAAAGTCAGAAAGTGAATAACTATCTCTCATTGGAATAAGATGTGTCTGGGCAGCCGGCGGTGAATGACAGCTCAGAGACAACAGAGCAGAGCTGAGGCTAAATCTTTGAAGCAATCGATCGGATGTATCGATCAGGTGTTTTTTTCCCCCTTCTTTTCAACACAGGTGTGGAGATGAGCAGATAGATCAAATCCATGACAAATGCCGATCATCCTTCGAGTTCTGGCTGAGCATTGATTAGAAAGAGGAAGTGTCGACGTTTACTGAGGCTCAGTGTTCAGATCCTCGTTAAGATAGTCTCTCTATCTCATTCTGGTTGAAGTCCGTTTCGTGTTCGAGCTTTTTAAAATTGAACTAGCAGCGATGTGGAGTTCTTTAATGAAGCATTCAGGCAGATCATTGGTTCATTTGCAGCCGTGTGACGAGCAACATCCAACCATATTCGTGCAGGTACAGCTGTACTCTGTTTCAACACATCAGCTATAGGCTTGCTTCCTTGACAGTTTGCGATCAACAGATGGATTCACTGGGTTCTTTACCTTTTGAAGTTTTGGTTAAAACTGTGTATCCAACAGCGCAAAAGGCCCGTGGCTGCCTTTATTGACTTCTCAGTAATCTGCTTGACTCGTCCTTTCTGGTGGGCTTTTTTTTCTTTTCTTCTGCTGGTTTAGTTTGCAGCAGAGTGTGACTGACCTTGATTTTTAACACCTAATCTGTCAGTTTTTCGTCAGGCAAACACAGGTGCCCACTTAGTGCGCTTCATTTAGGCGGGTGTGAAGGTCGTCCATCAAACTGCGTCGCGGACTCTGAACACTTCTAAGTGAACTTGTTTGCAGCATGAAAACTGGAATGAAGCACAACAAACACAGGACTTTGATAGGGATGATTTTAGCAACATTTATTCAATCCATCTGTTGGCCTTCGACTCGTATTAAATCAATCTCCTGCTGTAGGGATGTGTAGCCTTCTTACTGACATATCAGACTTTTTTTTCATTTTATCAGAAAATAATGCAGAAAAAGATGCTTTGAGGAAATTAGTAGAAGGTAGAAATTGGTTTATTTTTTATTATGTATTTACAATGATTAAATTCTCAATGAAGTTTAATGTCAAATGTGTTTGATAACCACATTTGAGGGAACATTGTAAAAATACATTTTCATATACTGCACATACAGAGTGTCAGCTGTAATTTTATTCTCTGATGTCAGTATTTGCATCAGCCCAAAAAAACAGTATCAGTCAGGCTCCGGTGTTTATAATTATTTAGTAACAATTGTAAATTGAGTTTTATCTGACTGTTTTTTAGCAGCTCACCAAGAAAAAGTGACAGAAACATAACGACACCACAATAATTCCCCTTCCATCGTTTTATGGAGCAGAATGCATCTGTTTTGTCTCCTCCGTCGCAGTCTTGGCTCATAACACTCGTAATTTATGTGTTTCCCTGTGAGCTCTTTGTTGCCATCAGAGTAGAAAAACACATCATGTGTTGTAAAGTGCAGCGCGACCTGCAGTCAGTCACCGCAGCTTAATTTCACAACATGCGTCTGTGCATCTCACTGCGACTGTCGCTTCATTCATGCACTTCTACTGTCCTGAACTTGTTTGTAATAACTAAGTGGGAACTCAAAGTCCACGATGTCGCCGTATTTCCTCGTCACACACCAAATGAGCTGAGCTGCAGGTGTCACGGTGGCCTCGGTGTGTTTATGTGGCCGGCAGCGTGTGAGCGACAGCCGTCCTAAATGAACCAGGTGAACCCAGCGGAGCCAGTTTGAGCTGTATCGGTCAGGTTAGTCGTGAAAAGATTCCACAACATCACATTTAAAAGCCAGTTTTAAAAGGCGTCTCTCTTCTATTCTGCTAATATCAACCGAATGAACTGGGTCATGTGGCTTCGCCCCAACTCCACATACTCCGTTATTAGTCGATTGATTGTTTGTGAGAGCCAACCATTATTGGTCAGACCTCAAAGGCTCGCTGTTAAGTGGTCACTGCCTTGTTTAAATAATCATCTCCATGGCGATGGCCCCAGCACAATTTAAATTAATTATTCGGTCTTGTTTGTTTGGCTGTTCGGGGATCTGTAGACTATTTTCTTAATTTCTGTTCAATTTGCATACATCAGCGAAGCAGTGTGTGTTAGTGTGTGTCACCTACTGAGGCGAGTATCACAACTCTGAGGCAGTTTGTACAAAGGCAGCTTCAGAGAGAGGGGGCCTTTTTATTTATGCATTTCCGTGAGTCTTGTGCACGGTTGGTTGCGCTTGAGCTAAATGAAGTGATATTTGAAGGGGGATTAAGCATCAGCTGGCGTACCGATTCATAAAACAGCTATTGTCTTGATCCGCGGCTCGTGGACCCCGTTTATCTTTGTCATTGTTAGCGTCTCCGTATCGCCAGCGATTTCTCTCACAATCCCTGCGTCCATTATAATCTCAATTTGGAGCTCCTCCTCTGACCACAGCAGTGGCCGACTCAGTCTAAAGCCCGAGATTACACAACTGCCCTTCCCCATATCTCAACCTCTTCATCTCTCACTCCCCAGCTCTCTCTTCGCTAATCCGAGTATCTTATCTCACAGCTTTGACTGTCTCCCTACTGTCTAATTCTTCCGCTCACTATCTGTCTGTCTCTCCTCCTCCTCCTCCTCCTCCTCCTCGCTCCCCGCCGTCTCCTTGACTTTGCCTTTGTGCTCTCTACATCACCCCGTCTCTAACCCTCTTTTCACTTTTAGGGTTTCAGATTGAGTTTATTGCTATGACAGGCGATCATCAGCAGAAGCTACAAAGCTTAATGGGTGCAAGCGTGCGGCCACACACCAGCAGCCGCGGTTCAGCATAATGCAGCGCGCACACACACACACACACACACACACACACACACACACACACACACACACACACACACACACACACACACACACACACACACACACACACACTCACTCTTTCACAGCTGAATGAGCATTCACCCCCAGTGCGCTCCGTTTTCTCTGTGTATAGGAAGAGAGAGCGAGGAAAAGTGGCCGGCTCGGACCGCAGTAGATACAAACTAATGACTGTCTGATTAATTCATTAGCCTGACACTTTATTGCCCGGCTGCTGGAGTCATAGCTGTTTACTTTTTTATCCTTCCACCGGCCTCTTGTACACTCTTCAAACCCGCCACACTCCGGCTTTCTCTCCCTCGCTTTTCTTTTCCCACTTCATCTCCACAGCTGAAAAAATAATAACAAAAATGATGATATTTTGAGCGCGCCAAAGCAAGATGATACTGTCCTCGAGAACTCTTTGGCCGGCTCTCTCGTAGTTTTTTTTCCCCATCTTCATCAAATCCTTTGTCTTACTGACAATCTCTGGTCTCAGCTGGCCAACTGCTGCGCAGACAAAGACATTTTCAAAGTTTTACTTGGCTGCATAGCGACTCCGAGAACGAAGACCCACTCCCCTCGCAGCCCTCTGTGAATTCAGATTGATCCACTGGCTGATTGGCGATTAGCCGGCCACTTAATTCTAACTTTAGTCAAAGCTGGAAAACAAAGTACTTTCCAGAGCTCTGCAGTTAGCCAAGGAGTTTGAAGAGCGGGATGAAAGAGCAAAACTCGGCGTCGCACAGGCTTTTCACCACGAGGTTAGCCTGGGAAAATGAGCCGAGCAAATGGATTTGAAGAGTCCCAAAAAAAAAAGAAGAGTGGAGCAGAGGAAGATGGAGTGGAGGGGAAGATGAGAAAAAAAGTGTCAGAGAGAGAAAAAGAGAGCCGTCCTAAATGAGAACAGTAACCTGTGGGGAGTGATAAGAGCTGGCAGATGGATTGAGCGATAAATAGACAGATGGGTAGTTAGATAGATGGAGGAGGCTGAGATGGAGAGGTTGGGTGAAATGATGGGCAGATGGGGTAAAGCGATACGGTGGAAGTCGGGCGAAACTTTCTCCCTGTACAAGCACTTTAAAGCTCACTGTTGTTGTTGTTTTTTTTTTCAGGTTTGCCTCGCCAGTCAGTCAGCCTTCTTTCTACTCTTTCTCGTTTGGCCTCTGTTGCCCCCCCCCCCCCGCCCCCACCTCCCCCTCATCCCCGCCCCCACCCCCCCCCTCATCCCCACCCCCCCCTCCCCCTCATCCCCACCCCCTCGCTGTCTTCGTCTCAGCCACCACTGCACTCACGGGATATTTTTAATAGAATTAGGCTGCTCTTGTTATCAGTGGAGCGGGTAGCCACGGAGTGAGGCGAGATTGAAACAGCGATTTCCAATTTGAGATTGTGTCACACACATCTCCCTGTGCCCAGATAGCATCAACGAATCACCGCCACCATCTCTCTCACTCACTTTTGTCCCTCTTTTGCCCCCCCCCCCCTCCCCCCACATCCCTCTCCAGATATTTCAGACGCGCTCGGGCCCTCCGCACATGCACGACTAACATCTAAATGCATACATGCTCCCTCTCTGTCGCTCCGGATTCACTGGCTTCTCTTGACAGTTTATCTCCTTGTCTCTTTCGCTCTCATCCGGTCCGCATACACAACACATCTCCCTTTCTTCTCCACAGCCCCGTCCTTGGACTCACTTAGTACCTCCAAACGCAGCGCCGCTTTCTCTGCTTCCTTTTCTTTTTCTTATACTCGGTGTTCGTGTCTTTCCCACTCCTCCCACACTCGCTCGTTCCTCCTGCCTCCACCTCTCCGTGTGCTTTCTCTCCTTTCCCGTTACTTCGCATCTCTCCTCCCACACCGCCTCCACTTCCTCCGCCCGCCCGCCCTCCCCAATATCCGCCTCCCCCCTATCTCTTTCCATCTCGTCCGGTGTCACTCTCTCTCTCCCCCGTGAATATTTCTCCTCTCCTCCCTTCATCCTTCACTCTCCGGCTCCCTCGCCTCATCTTTTTCTTCTCTGCTGCCTCAAGGCGTTGGATCCCTTTGACTTGTCTTGTCAGGTCTTTGGATTTCTGTCTTACCTCCAGAGATATATAGTGTGTGTTCATGCAGTACAGTCCGCGCGAAGGTTTGTGTATGAGAGGTTAGATTGATGTTACCGCTGCGTGTGTGTGTTTGTCAGGTCATTTACTGGTTCTCATGGCCAGGGGGTCTTATTTTTTTCCCTCACCACAATGCCACATCTCCACCTTTTGAAATAGCTCGACAGAAGAGCTGCCTAACACGCAGCTCCTCTCATAATACTCTCTGCCATTAGCCAACCCGGCCCAGCAACCTTGATTCTCCCTCTTCATTTATATAACTTTCCTCTCCTCTGTGCCAACATTTCTCACGTTACATTAAAGGTCCGATTCCCGAGGTGTAAATGTTTCCAATTATGCTCCTTCTCAAATTCTTTAAAGAGACAAAACAGAAATATGACTGGTGTGTGCTAAAATGTGAAGAAGAAGATGAAGAATGTCTCTTCTTTGTCCTCCACCTCCTACATTAACTTCTTTATAAACTGAAAAAAAACCTGCAAGTCTTAGCTAAGGTCTACATTTGGAAATTAAAATGGAACAGAAGGACAGATCCAAGGTCAGCGCTGTCAAATGTACACAAGCAAATAAATTAAGTCTCATATAGGCAGATAGTCCGCTCACACTTTTTAAAATTATTATTCAAGTTTTCAACATATGGGTTAACAGTTCAAAGAAGCACAGTATAAGTTGGCAAACTGACTTCCATAATGTAAGCACAGGCACACGATATAACCCACACACATGCACAGATGTACATGGAAATTGATCTCTTCTATATTTTAAACAGCGTTGTTAAATACACTTTTGTGTTATTAAACGTCCCTTAAAGCTGGATGATGAGAGGTGGAAAGATTTTTGGTAACATGTTTCTCTGCACGTTTAGATGTCAGTGCTGAGCTGATCATGTGTTACGGTGAAGAGACGCTTTAATTTAAGCCTTCTTTAAAACTATTTGACTGTTTCTGACCATGTGTGTGTGCATGTGTACGCTTGTGTTAAAAGTATTGTATTACAATATTCTAAACCTATTGAACTGTAAAACATTTTTTGGTGCATATTCACACATTCAGCTTGTCTTGTGATGTTAAAGCTCCTGGGAGAACTATTAAGAAAAACTTTAGGAAAGTTGTTTTCCAGAAATGATATCGTCAAGGTCATACTTCACTTTGAAAGTTTTTTTTTTCATTTGTTGAGGCACTTTTTGTAAGGTACCCTGTACAATATAAAAATAGTCTAGAATCTGGAATGTTTGTGTTTTCAGAAAAAACTGCTTGTATTTCCACCTTTATGGATTTTTGCACTCAGTGCTAACTTCACACTATTGAGAAAAACTTAAATTAGCTTCTTTTTTTTTTGTGTTACACAATCGGAGCAGTTCCTTTGCTGAACTATAGTATTGATGTTTATTTACAATATAACTGCCAGCAATAGATTTTTTGCAGCCATTTCTTTTCAGAAGGTTAGTAAATCTGTAGCTCTTTCCACTAAGTGGGAAATATTATCTCCAGCAGAAATTATTGAGACCTTTTGCCTCAGAAGGTGACACAAAAGTTTTTTTTTTTTACAATTTAACAGCTTATGGCTGCAGTCTGATCGATCTGATGCACATATAATAAAGATCAGCGCTGTAGCTTCCAGCATGTAACTGCCCCTAAACTGTGTTGTAACTTGTTTCAAATCTTTGCTTTTACATTTATATTTACTTGTGGCTGAAACAAACAAAACAGAATGTTTTAATTAGCCACCTCCATTGGGGGTGTTGGTTGCTGTTTCCCTTATGCCACCAATCAGAAGTCAGCATCATGCCAATGCCTGTAATACACCTGTCAGTCCACTAGAGGATACCGTGTCAGTGACCTGTTTTTCCTCTCCCAGGTGTGAAAAGTACACGCCCGTAAGACCAGGGCTGAAAAGGAGGACATTTAATCACTGCACTGGGTCACATGACGTCCATCTCATGACCTCTGTTTTCGACTCTGGTCATGTATGCGTGCACTTTTCACACGTAGCTGAGACAAACATGACACTGAAAATAGAGTAATAGACCATCAGTCCACTAGAGGAAACCATGTCAATGATACTGGGCTGCCAATCATTATGCAAGCTGGTTTAAATATGCCCTAACTCCAGCTCTACATGATTGGCATCAATTATAAATTCAAAGTTTTCCATTGTATTTAATGAAGTTCTGATTTGTCTTCTGACTTCAGTTTAGGAGCAAAAGCAAATAAAAGTATTTTTCACAACGTCGAACTATTCTTTTGAATATAAATGTTGTAATCTGATGCACCAGCGTCCGAATAAAGTTAATTTGTATCTGCGGTTGCTCTGTAGGTCACAATTAAAAGTACACTGCACTAAGAAGGACAGGACACTTGTGTATGTGCACATCTTTACCACATACACACTAATAATACAATGAAGAGAGCTATTTAGTCATGAGTGATGAGCTTCCGGTGGGAGTGATTTGATTACGCCAGTCGTTTGTCCTCAGATGTTTTACCCTCCACCTCTGTCTGTCTCTCTCCTCTTTCCCCCTCCCACCACGGCAATCCATTTCCCTTTGAAAGTGACACTTTAAAAGGTGATAGCTCTTTGGCCAAGTCTTAGAGCCTCAGATCGATGGCTGGCGGAGAGCGGCGTCGAGGTACTGCGTGTCTCGTGTCTCCGGACACGGGAGTTCAAGTTAACACACCAGGTGAAGATGCTTTTTCGATTTGTTGCCACCAAATGATCCCCGTGTCCCCGTAGATGGGAAATGGACGGTCCGGTGTCATGACTTGGCTCTTTCCGCCGGTGCTCTGAAACTCGTGTTGTTCTGTGGCAGAGAGGTCGGTTTGACTGGAGTTCACGCAATAAAAGAGAAAAGTACAAAAACATCTGCCGAGAGGAAACAAGTTCTGCGCCCTGCAGCTCTGAGACTCGTCTGACGTGACACACCGAGACATTAGAGGAAAAAAAACAAACTACCAGCTCTTGCATCAAGAATCTCCTCTATTACAGTTGTGTGTTTTTTTGTTTTGTTTTTTTTTCTTTCCCGTTTTGGTGCCATTCATTGTCATTTAATTGTGCAGCCACCACTGAAGACGTCTGTCATGAATTTGCTGTAGTGGTCCCCTTATTCTTTTTATTTTTTATTTTAAGAGACAGATTCATGGAAATTCATGAGTTTCGAAACGTGCTCACTTCTGTTGATTACCTACAACAACATTTATGGTTAAAGAATTGACTAAATCTCTAAATGTGCCTTTTTTTTTTTGCCAGCTAAGTTTCCTCAGCGCTTTTCTCTCTCCTGCTGTTGCTTATTGACGTGAATCTTTTCCCGGAAACATTACTTTGCAATCAGAGAGCACATTCTGGCTCCTGTAATTACTCTACCTCTCTGTTCAGCTCACTGCTCCTCAACAAAGTTGAGAACAAAGCGGTGAAAATTGAAGCCATTTTTATTTTGATCATGACTGCTGAGGTGTGCAGCTGATTGCACGGAGACAGGGATGAGGAGGACATGCAGGGAAGTCTGGCTGTGCTCTGCCTGAAGCTGAACCAACCCTGTGGTTACCAGTGATCTATCCACACCACCTGGCTCTAGTTCAGCTCCAGCTGAGCCTCCAAGGGGAGGAACCTCCAGCTCGGCTCTGCTGATTTCCTCCCCAAAACATCGCGGGCTGCTTCCTCCTCCCTAGAGCAGCCCGGGTTTGGCCCTTGTACGCAGCCAGCCTGGCTTTGGGGAAGCCGGGAGCTGTGGAGCATGGACGGATAAGTTATCCAGGGATAAAGCCCACCTTGAGGTGCAATAAGTGGCATGGGAGAGGGGGAGCAAAGGCCCCCCTGGAGGTATGGAAAAGGGAGCGGAGCCAGAGCAGGGAGCCAAGCCTGTTTCCACAGCAGCTCTGTCCACCGCAGGGCCTGTCATACGATCAAACCATGGAATCAAGGACAAGTAGCAAGGAGAGTACAAAACACATATACATCTCCCCATTAGTGACACAGTGTCCTCAACTCTGCAACTTTATTCTCACATTCACATGTGGAGCAGCAGTGTAGTGGCACAGTTGAGATGAGGCAGTGTTAAAGTGTGAACGGTATAAATATTCATCAAGTCGGGGAGCAGCAGTGTGGAGAGGCAGAGAAAGATCTCTCTGAGGGAACCTGAGATTTCCTTTTTCATATCCTCACTTCTGTGAAGTGGGTATTATTGTGTCAGAACATTTGCTCCTCTGCAGTTGGAAATGTCAGTCCTGTAACTTTAGGTTAAATCTATAATCACCTATTGCCACGAGGGCTCTTAGATCCTGCACTGGTGGCTTTGTGAAGCTCAACGCAGGCTTTTAGTCCACTCCGATGACGCTCCGCCTCTCGCCGGTGACCCCACACAGGCGCTGGATTGCGACCCAGCACGCCAGGCCTCCGGGCCTCTCCTCTCTGCTTCTTTCTCTGAGCGTGCTCCCTCCTCATATCTCTCCATCTCTCTGAGTCTTTATCGCAAAAACACAGCACACCACATTTTAATCATGCCCCCCAAATAGAAGACACTTTTCCAATTAATGGAACTGCCGTCGTGATGCACTGGGACTCTGTGCAGCCGCAGTGCGCAACCGGCCCAATAAGACCCCGCCGCTGCTTGATGTATGACCGCCTCACGAGTTTTGAATGTGAACAAGATGGTTTTTGAAATAGAGAAATCCGTAGTGAATGAAAGCCCATCGGTGAGGCAGCACAGAGGGGGGAGAGTGAATGAGTAATGCTCCGCTGAAGCTGCTGAGTGGCCAACAGCGGATGTCGACGGTCGCGCCGGGCCGCTCTCAGGCGTGAATGTATGGAAGCGAATGAATGTGAAGCAGGGTATTACTAAAAAAAGAGCATGCACGCTCAGCAAAAAATGCTATCCCCGCATAAATAAGAAGGGGTCAGACGCTGTTGTCATCACTCCAGATTGTGTTGTATAAAATCTATCGATGGGTCATTCAGTCACACTGCAGACAGCCTGTTATCCTTTTCCAACAAGTGAATGACTTTAAAGAGGGCTTTGAGTTCTTGCGCCCGGCAACATAAACAGTGAAAGGAGGTCTTGCAATAAACGGAAGCATCGCAGAGTTTCACTGGCCTCTGTTATTGGTGTTTTATTCCCGGGATATATTCCCTGTGTGTATTTATAACTCTGGGCTCATTCCAGCTGAGACGGGGACCTATCATTTTTCGCAGAGACACAGCCCGCAAAAACACACAGCGGTGGGGGAGGGGGAGACATCGTGTTTTGTGTGTATGTGTGATTATATTTGCGTGAGAAGACAGGATACGCAAGTCATTTGTAACTCCGGTGCGAATGTATGTGTGTGGTGTTGTAAAGAGGGGCGTGCTCGCACCCACAAACAGCGCAACATTCAGACACCCTCACGCCGCAGCTCTTTATGCAACTTGTGCCGCCTGCCTCGGTTTGGCTTCCATATATTAACTCGCCCTCTCACTCTATCAATCAGCTTGACACCAATCAGCGTGAATCCGCTGTGCGTAACGTGTTTATGAAACAAAATCATTTTCTATTGGCTCACTAGTCTGAGAAATATGTTGAGCATTTTATACTTGGCTCTCCTCGAAAGACACACTCCTTTGAACAGAATTAAGAGGGAAATGGCTTCTTTCCTGCACTGACAGCGAAGGTTGAGCGGGCGTATTAACCAGAGGTAATTGAATGTAGAGGCGACAGTGCACAGTTTAGCGGGGGGGGGGGGGGATTAACCCTTGCACTGCTGCTCTCTGAACCGAGCTCCTGGTTTGGAGGGTTAGCCTTACAGTATACGAGGTGAGAGGAAGTTGTTGTGCCGGTCTGGAAATATTTAGAGTTTGGGGCTTGTGAGACCGCCGCAGTTCAAGTCGGTTCATTGCTATTTATCACGAGTGACAGGTGGGGAGTGAAACAACTCAACACCTTTCTGCGTGAGCAATGGACCTGTCTTATTACCCACAGTTTGGAAACCAACTGGGTGCTTACCTAGAGTTCTTTTCTGGAAACGACAGAAAACAAGCACCGAAAATTCATCTGCATTCCTCTTTTTTTTTTCTTTCTGCATATTTAACTCTTGTAGGGAGATTTTTATTGTTTTTTGAAGGAACCAGACAGCAGCGAGGAGATGTGAAAATAAGAAAAAAGTGCAGATGTTGGATTTAATCTCAACTTGTCTGTGATGATCCAGCACTCTGACATTTGGTGCTGCAAACCCATTTTACAACCCTTTTTTTTTTTATTATTATATTGAATCTGACAGGGGAAAAGCAGATATAACCTTATCATTAAGGTCAGGATATTTTCAGTATCCTACAAGCATTTCAGCTCCTGATTCTTTTTTGTTTGTCCTCCAAAACTTTGTTAACCTTATGGCAGCATGGCCCTCAGAGGGTCCTTTTGTCTTTGTTTACAGAGCATCATAAATAATGGGGTCATGTTCATATGACCTGAGGTTAAGTTATGGAAGGGAAGGAGCATTTATAAGTGGGCCCAGGTCAAGGGGAGTGTACGGGAATTCACATCTACCTATTGCGAGGTTGCAGTATGCAAATATTCAAGACGACAAAAGACTAAAATAGAAAAGAGAGGAAGGGAAAAAAAAGGAAAGGAGGCGGAGCTGTGAATGAGAACACAAGTGAAAAGTACTGTAATTGCTCCAAAGGGAATTTGTCTTACACACGAGTAGGTTCGGCAGTACATAAAAGTAAAATCAACAAGAGGGGGAGAGAGTAGAAAGAGTCAGAGAGTGGATGGAGGCGGGGCAGGACGGGCGAGAGATGAAGAGAGCCAAAGTGAGAGAGACAGAGACTAAGAGGACTACTATGTCTCCATTTCCACAGAGCCAGCAAACCGAGCTAGTTTCCACCAATTACATTCATGTCAGTGTGCGTCCTGATTCAAAATGCAACAACAGCCTCGAGGGGCCTTCACTCTCCTGGTACACGCTCAGCATTCCTGCCTTCCTGCCACTCACACGACCACACACACACACACACACACACACACACACACAGCACACACACACACACACACACACACACACACACACAAACAGACACACACACACAGATCCTCCCACACAAACGCAGACTACCGTGTATGCACATATCACTCTCACGCGCATTATAATCTCATCACTCCCTCTAGCTTTGTCTCTTTTTGTCACCTACACACACTCACTCACACACCCACCTACCAACCAGGCAGCCCAACACGCGCAAAACACACACACGCGCAAACACACACACATACACACACACACACACACACACACACTCACACACACACACACACACACACACACACACACACACACACACATCTCTGTCACTCCTTACCACTGTCTTCCAATTCCATTTCTCTAGCTCTCTTCTCCTCAGGCTCTCCATCCATCCTTCCACCCCCTACTTGTCTGGTACTGTCTGCACACACACACACACACACACACACACACACACACATCGCTGCCCGGGTGTGTGTATTTGTGTGCGTGTGGCCTCCTCTCCTTTTAGATGACGGTAATAAGGCCGGTGATTGCCAGAGATGGAGATGAGAGATGGCGCCTATTGATGATCGAGCCTGTGACAGCCTGGCAGCAAGCTAGACGCAGAGCCTTCGTTATTAGTGGTAACAATAACAGCAACACTTGGGCCTTAATTGAATGAAAAAGGCCTGTGGCAGCCAGGCTTATGATGTGAAGGTGGGTGGCAGAGTTGAAAGACTAAAAAAAAAAGAGAAGAAGATGGACAGGAGGATAAGAGTGATGATGAGGTAGATGAGTAGAAACATGATGGAAAAAGAAGAGAGGGAAAAAGAAGCAGGAAGGATGCTTATAATAAGGCAGGAAGTGTAACCGAGAAAGAGAGACGGTAAAAGAAGAAGAAAAGATAATAGGGAGGAATGAGGTGATGTGGAAAGTGTGAAAGGCAGTGACCCAGAGAGTCCTCCGCAAAGAGCTCGGCGAGGCACGCGAAAAGCGTGGACGATTAGGACACTTTTATAGAGTCGAGAGGGGAATAAATAATTGACAACGTTCTGTTTGAGTGAAGAAGGTTAAAATGAGGGTGATGAAGCAGAGAGGGGACCAACAAAGAGGTAAAGGAAGCACACAGTGGGCCATTTAGGAAAAAGGGAGAATAAATAAGTAGGATTTTAAGGGTTAATTTATTAAAATTACAACAACAACAACAACAACAAAAAAAAAATCCTCATTTAGTCACTTTGTCATGGATATCAATTTTATTTTATTGAAATAATTACACCCACAATACAACGGAGGTGAATAAACTTAAATATTTTTGTGCCCACAGCCTTGAAAAATCTGATATCAGTCTGTTTTTTTAATTTGTTTTTTATGCTATTTATTTATATTTAATATATTCATTTTGGGGATTTTGATGGTTATATAAGGGTATTCTAACTGGCGGATTTGGGTATATATAAATATATACATATTCTACATTTTGTCTGAACATGAGAGAGACGCGGTCCTTTAAGAGGGAAAGTTGAAATTGTAAATAGAAAAAATATATTGCCCAAAAAAGGTCACAATTAAAAAAAATGTAGCCGCATAATCTCTTTCTGAAATCAGTGACCTAGTTGAGGTCGTCTCACAGCAGAAACCATCCAAATTCAGTCATGCTTGCAATATTTGTGCTGCTGGCAGCGACTCACCAACATGCTAAGAACACGCTAAAAGCTAATCAGTCCTCTGTCTTCTTTTTCTTGTTAACTAAGTTTATATAGTTTATCCTGAAACCACAGACGAGCTGTTTTATATTCCATCAGAGGAGGGTTGAATAGAAGTGGACGCTACATCAAAGCTGATAGGTTTGCTCCACTTTGCACTCTCTGGCTCCCCATACCAAGGTCAGCAGTGCAAATTCACATGTCAAAGTTCACTATAGAGTTCAACAACACACTTGTTTACTTTGCCCACCCAGGAAAATCCAATGACTGTACCAGACACAGTAAACTGCTTCTGGTGCAAAATTTGGCCCTTTTAGATGTCAGAGTTGTTTTACGCTGAATAATCCACAGACCTCATTGGCAACCATTTTCATCAAAACTACTTCTCCTGTGGTTGTAGTTCAAATACAAATGGCACCGTTCCTGGAGGAAACGTTGCTGCAAGCACCACAAACACAACTCAATTAACTTCCATTGTTTAGTGGAGGCAGAAATCTCCAAACCTTGGCACAAAGCAAAGCCAAGAGAGAATTTTGTGTTATTTTGGTGAAGTGTAAAGGAAAATAGGTAAATCTGTCAAGACTGAGCAGATACATTTTTATTATGAAGCTGAAATATGATAAAGGGATTTTTTTTTTACAAGCAGAAACAATAACAAAAGACAAGTTTAAACTGCTGTCAGGACACGTTGTGTGTGTATATTCATTAAGTGTCTGTGCAGGTACGGATGTGCGTCTGAGTTTTCATGACTATGAATTTGTGAGACAACATGAGATGGCAGTCAGTCTGTGCCTCTTTGACAGACGTGATTTAGCAGCGCGGCCCACGGCCGCAAATCAAATTGTCACATCGCGCCACAAACATGCTAACAACGCGGCGAGACAGGTCCAGGGGATCACGCTAATGACATCATCACTCACATTAATAACTCAACATGCCCTTTCTCTTTCTGCTGGCATTAAAAAGATGGAGGGGGGGGGGGGGAGGAGGAAAAAAAAAAATCTATTTCTGCATCTGCACCTTGTTTCCGCTCCATCGTGGGAGAGTGAATACATGAATACATTAATCAGGGTCAACTCACGCACTGCCTGACCAAAAAAAAAAAAAACAGGAAGGAGAGAAAGGAGGAAGGAAATGGAAATGAGGTTGAAAGGGAGTGAAGAGAGCAGAGCTCTGAATCTGGAAAGCAGAGAGCTGGCCAGAGGTAGGGGGCTGAATATTGATTCAGTGAGGCTGGTGATAATATCTGGAAATGAAGACAAAAAGAGTGAGCAGCAGAGAGACAGACAGGTGCATCAGGCTGCACCTGAGGTGGCTTAATGACAGAGCCGAGCTCTCTGGTGGCAACAGCAGCAGCTGCCCTGAATTTTTCATAGTTGGCTTCACAGCGAGATGGCTGAGAGACGCCATGATATGTCTCACCCGTGTTCCTCTGAGAGCAGCCTTTCATTAGCCGCCTCCCGACCCGAGGTGAGAGCGGCGGGGAGACAAAGTCAGGAGGAAATAAAAGTCGAAATTGTTTTGAGAGAGGGGGCCTGAAAGAAAGTTAATACCGAGGAAGTTGTGAGTGTATTTATGGTCCTCTGAAAAATAAAAGCATTCAGTCTTTGCTGTTGGGAGCTGTTATGATGGATTTTGCGTAATGGAGTTTTGATGGATGAGCGGTGTCTGGCCGGTGCCGTAGTCTGAGTGGAGGGAGGGTTACCACTGATAACTGACCACCAGAAATTACAGCATCCTGCTTCTGCTGCTCCATAACACACCGTGTTTATTTTGATAGCTAAATTGTTTAGGTATGCAATATTGAATATCCTATAACCTTTTATAAGTGCTAGAAAACGACTGCAAACCTTCAGAGACAAAACCATAGCGGAGCCTCGGAAATCCACATTCCCTGTGATCTCAAACAGCCGAATTCCCTTTTGGCCCCCCCTCCTTTAAAGACTGCAATTAGGCGAGGTAAAATGATAATGTTTTTCCTCTTTAGCATCCCTTTGGTAAACATTGCCGTTAGGATCAATTAACCGCCGGCTAATGAGCAAAGTGGGGGTCTGCCTCAATATTGCACCATTGTTCATTGGCGATTTTTAATTAATGGATTCTGAAGTAAAAATTGCAAAAGTTTTTAATTGTTTTTCTTTTTTTGAATGGGGGGAGGGGGGGGGACAAGATCAGAGTGTTAATTATAAAGTGGGGGCTTTAAAGTGAGGAGGATTTAGACTTTTAATTAAAGAGGAATTTGATGCGACCAACAGACTGAGTTCAATTGCCACACAATCTCCTGTTATTCCTCCCTGCTCGTCGTCGTCTATCCGCCTGCCATCCTCCTCTGTTCTGCAGCCTTCCATCTTCTGCCACTCACTTCGCTCTCTCTCCCCACCCCTGTACGGTGTTGATGTCTCCCTCTTTGCAGAGTGTTGCTATCACAAGCCGGATTAGGGACTGAGAGCGCTGCTCTCAAATGGTGAGGATGAGGCCTGGGTGAGGAGGAGGAGGAGGAGGAGGAGGAGGAGAAGGGAAGAGGGCAAAGGGGGATGGCTCAGTCACTCCATTGGATTTCCAAGATTGAATTAGTGAGCTTCAGACAAATCAGAGCCGTTTTTGGACATGTTCACAATGTTGCTTTCCCCATTTTTTACCCTCAATCTTTCCTCTCTGCCGTGCAGCCATCTCCTCCCTCCGTCTCTCCGCCTCCCTTCTGCCTCATCTGCTCTCCTTTAATAACGCGTAAGATTGTTTTCATAGCAGTGATAAATTAGGCTGAAGTGATTAGCGTGGTGTGAAATGTGATTACAAACTGTAGCTTTGCTGATTTGTCGAACAGATGCCCTCTACCAGCTAGACTTGGGTAGGTTACAGTGTTAAACTCAGCCCCCCCCCCACCCCCACCCCCCACCCCACGCGCACACACACACACACACACACACACACACACACACACACACACACACACACACACACACACTACACAGCTGTAGATCCCAACAGACGTATGCAGGTTAATTGCCTTGATTGTGGACGTAGCCTCACCATACCGTCGGGAAATGCATCCTGCAGTTCATTTGTTATTGCCGTTGCTGTTAACAATCGCACACGCTTTTCATTCGTACTCACACACATAGAAAAGCCTGTTTGCAGTGACATCCTTAGATATATGAGGGGGAACTGAAAAGTCATAGCAGCTAAGACATGAGGCCGTCAGTTGACTCCCAAAATCGATGAAGTTGTAGTACATAAGGACACAATATTTGACAATCACGGAAATGAATGGGTCGGCGTGACTTCCATCAGTGAGACAAAGTGATGCTATTTCTCAAGGAGCCTCATCAACACGGGTGGAATAACATGAAAGAATAATAAGTGGAGAAATGGCTAACCTCCTGTTGTCTCACCCCTTCCGCCCATGTTGCTGTGATTACGCCAATCACTGTCATTAGCATTCCCCGCGATTAATATGATTTCTCATGCTTTGTTGCATGCATGCTAATGACTAACACCCAGCTCCCCTCTCGTTTCAGCAGCACAAACTCACCACACTCTTTCACAAAAACACTCATCTAGCACTGAATTAACCGACTCCTCGAGCTCCACTGTGTTAATACACGCCGTGCAGCCGGAAAATCCACTCCTGATTAAAACAACAACCTTACCCAGTATTCATCTACACGGGAACCAGCCCTTATCAATTTTAGCTCAGTGTGATTCTCATCTTTCATCCATCTTTCTCTCTTCATCACATTTCCTGTCATTTCTATTTTTTTTTCCACCAAAAAAGGGCAACAAAAGAGGACGAGGAGGATGAGGACCTGGGATTGCCAGACGTCAGTCGCTCTACCTTTTTAACTTTGCTGCTTCTCATCACGTGGTTGCTCTCCTTATCTGTTTATCCCACTCTCGCTAATCTTCATATATATATAGATATATATATATATATATCTATATATATATATATATTTACCCGGTATCATCCCTGATCCTCTGCATTAATGCCTTTTGTTGCCTTTATCTGACTATGAACGTCCCCAGCTCTCGTGTTCCTTGGCCTTGCTCAAAGTTTCACTTCATTTGTCCATGAAGCATGTTCTTCTTTACACAACAGATTGAGCGCAGAGGAACTAAGAGATACGAGTTGGCTGGTAGCTCGTTGTGGCGTCAAGGATTTGGACTGTCCATCTGAAGTAGAGGGACATGTGCTGTTGTTGTGAGGAGATTGTTACTGTATAGATTTGTTCAACAAACAGCCCGAGTGTCCAGTTTTACTGTAACTGTAACCTTGAGCAGCACTCTGTGTGGTTTTTTTTGGGAATTATCCCAAAAGATTTTGGTTGGATTGCAATGAAATGTGGACAGCATGAAATGTAATAACTTTCCCTGATTTTTTTCATCTTGCACCATCATCGGGTCAAAATTGCCAGTATTTGGGTTTCAGACCAAATAACCGAAAAACAAACATTGCCATCAACCTCAGCTGCACTTTATATTTTGTACTAAATAGCATGTTAACATGCAAAAATATGAGGGTGAACCAACATGTTGTCATCCCACAGCGTCAACTACGACAGTTTAGTCACAGCCTGCTGCGTCTTGGAGACAAAGCTGTGACTTTCTGCCACTTTTTTTCCCCAAATTCTCCTGTTCCAATTGAAGTTCATTTACATGTTTTCAGTTGTTTGAAGATTTAATCATCTCTAAAGCACATGTCATGCAACAGATACAATATAAACAAATGGAGTGATCAAAGTTGTCATAATCAAAGTTCAAAATGTATTAATTGAGTAACAACATCAACTTGAAGCGGTGTTACGATCAGCTACCATTTGTGCTGCCGAAGCATTACTTACTAATGCGAACGCAAAACTTCCTGTATAATTTCAAATTAAAAGCATTTCATTAAACAGAAACCCTTATTCTTTTAAAAAGGCTTTAACTATGAAACATTTGCAGGAAGATGTTGTGACTGAAGTAATCCAGTACAACTGTTGAAAATATCTGAATTCTCTTGTTGACTCATTGAATTAAAATGCTACATATATCACATGAATATACATATATGTATACATAAATATACATTATTGACTATTCTATGTAAACTTAGGAACAATAGTTACACCTTAGAAACGAGTTATGTGGACCCACAAGTGTGTGCTCATGCGCGCGTGTCACAGGTGTACTCCAGTACTTCAACCAACAGCACTCGACTCCTGCTCAAAGATGTGCAGAAGGTGCTTTAGGTTTGGGCACCAAAAACCTTGTGGTTATGGTTTGGAAGAAGTCCTGGTTAAATGTCACATGGTCACAATTTGGTTAAAGTACCAAAACTACCAAAGTGTGTAATACAGTATATCCATCAATCCACTAGAGGACACTGTGTCAGTGTCATTGAGATAACTCATGGAGAAATTAGAATGACTTCGAATTTTACGAGACTATGGGACTCTATGGAGCCGGAGGCTTTTTGGAGCCAACCTCTAGCGGCACCAGGTGGTATCGCAGCTTAAGGCCTCTTTTGTTTGGACCTGGAAGGCACGTCCACTTTTAAATACAGTCAATGGGCATGACAAGGAAGGGGTCTTAAGTTTGGATCCCACAAATCACATGGTTAGAGTTCGGATAGACCAGGGTTTGAGTTAATAAATAAGTCATTTATGTAAGTAACATGTCATTTAAGTAATTTTTTTCCCATTAAGAAACCAGTATTGACTTTTGCTCTCTCACGGACTACAACAGTGGTCTCCCAGGTCCATGTCCTGTGTTTGCATCATTCAACCACCCTAACCTCTGCTCCACTCTTTTACTCTGTCACATGATCTCTTTCTTTGAACCGGGTGGACGTTGTGTTGACGCCAAAGGCCAAAGGACACCTCTCTCCGACACTAACGGCTTTGATAAAATGTTCGTATTTAATACCCTGGAATGAGATCAGACTGGGGGAACTTGGCTTTATACCTGCTAAACATTAGTATCTTAACTTTGCCACTGCGAGCATTAGCATGTACCTCAAAGCACTGCTGTGTTGAAGCATCCCCTCACTGAGCTGCTTACATGGGTGTAGCCTCTCAGTCTTGTTTAAAATGTAAAAAGCTCACAGTTCAACAATGAATGCTATTTCAATGGCACTCTTCGAGTTAAGAACGGAGATGAAAAGCGATTTCTCTTTAGCCTCGCCTGCTTTTGTCCGCTCGTACTCGTTTCGTGATTTATTCCGACTTGAACTCCTGCTTTTTGCTTTTCCGATTCCTGAAGGCTCACTCGATGCAGGATAGCATTCATCATGATTATGGCCCCCTGATAATGACACATGGTGGAATTAATATTCATTTGTCGCTCGCCATCCACGGGGACTCTAAAATGTAAATGGATCTACTCTACTTTGTCGCTTTTGTATGTGAGTCCAATCAAAGTGGGATTCAAAGAGGAAGAGTGCGCAACTATACTTTGAAACTTACTGAGCTAGTCAACTATGGCGCTGGGTGAATATTTATTGCTGTTGAATGTAGCAGTGTAGTTATTAGTGAGATCTAGCAATTGTGCAGCGCTTGTAGAGACAATCCAACATGAGGAGTGTTTAGTGCAGAGGGATGTTGTTTTTCTCTCCGTAGCACTCGTCACCAAAGTGCTTCTCTAATTAAGAGGTTTTTTTTTAGAGTCACAAATGACTTTTATTGGCACAACTTGGAGAGAAAAAGGCAACATGTTTGGATTTTTAAAACGTCGCCTAATTATACTAGTGGTTTCTCATGCGTTGCGTTTGTTGCTGTGCCTCTCCTGAGCTCAGTCGCTGCTTTCAAATCAAATATTTCACTGGGGGTTTAAAGTTGGAAAGAACATCAGGTGCACATTGGACAAAATTAGTTTTTCCCCCTCGCAGCTTTGACACAGAACACAAAATAATGTATTTCTAATTTGGATTTGTCACGTTCAGCTCAAAGGAAGTTGTGTTGAAAATAAATATCTATTTGTGGGTTTTGGAGCTGATGTGCTGAAGGGGACAGTTTCCACACCGGCCTTTAACTCTGCAGTTTATTAATTCCTCTCTGTGGTGCTGTAGCCTGCCAACAGTCCACACTGTTGCATCTGTTGATGGTTGCGATAAGTGCTTTCTGTGCACTGAAGGGTAGAGGGAAACTGTGAGTGCTATCCAGTACACTCGGCACAACTCACCAAATCACAAAACCCTGAAAAGGTTAAAAATGAAAAGCTGCTTTTGAAAAATGGGATTCACTGTCGAAACGTGAAATAAATGTGCGCTCTTTAGTTTGTAATTTTATCCTAAAATGAAAGGAGATTTTCATGAATGTGACTTTTTTTTTTTCTTTTTGGTGCGCACCGACTCCCTCGTAGTGTTGCGATGTGTTGGACAGCGAGCGTTAGTTTGTGCCCATGAAGGACGGCGAGCAGGTAAAAGACTCTGCTCAGAGTTAACAGGCCCAGTTGAATGCAAAAGTCCAGAGAGCCTTTTGAGGAGAGCGGCAGAAAATTAAAAAAAAGAAGGAATTTAAGTGTGAGTGGATGGAAATGGAAAGAGAAGGCGGTGGAGGGAAGAGCCACGAGGGCCAAGCAGAAATGACCTCTGTCGATGACACAAAGCAGAATAAGAGGAGGGATGAGGGAGAAGAGGGGAGACAAACTGAGCAAGGAGGATTAAGAAAGCAGCTGGTGAGGATGATCCAGAGCAGAGTCGGGGTGGGAGGAGGAGGAGAGAGGGAGAGATGAGGAGAAAGGAGGTGGAAGTACAGGCAAGCAGAGGAAGGGAAGGTGCAATAGATTGATGAGGGAGACTGAGAAACTAATTCTCACTTCACTTTGGGCTGGAAGATTAAGGAAGATTAGAGAGATAGAATGAGGGAGGGAGGGAGAGAGATGGGGTGATAACTTCTACCACACGCCATAGAAAGATCTTTGAATGCCTAATACCCAGAGAGAGAGAGACAGAGAAAGAGTGACGGAGAGAAGGGAGATTATGAAATAGAATGAGAGGTAAAAAAACAACATACAGAGTGGCTGAGCAAAGGAAGAGGAGGCGACAGACAAAGAGCTGGAGTGACAAGAGAATGGATGGATAAGGACAGGAGCAAATCAGGCTCAGAGGGGTCCTAATAGTAGTGATCCTCGAGCATATAAATGTCCTTTATACTTGAGGCCATTTCTAGCAGTGTGCAGTAATCCATGCCATGGGAGCGTCGATGCAAAATCCAGGTCATCCATATACCTCTCCAGCACTCGCTTTCCCTGAGACTTCCCATCGGGATTCATTCTCTTATACTGTGCAAGTCTGTGTGACGGTATCTTTTTTACATTCTCTATCTTTTTACTTGCAAAACAAAAAGAAAAAAAGGGGAAACCTATTTTCCATTCCCTGCCACTGACATCTATTTATTCTCTCTCTTAACTGTTGGTGCAAAATTTCAACAGACACCGCTATAGGCTGCCATACTTTTTTTTTTTTTTGGGAGGAGGAAGAAGGGGTGTTGGAATGAATGCACAAAGTGCACACAGACACACTCGGGCGCCTTTATGTGGACGCATTCGCGCCCGGCACACACGTATTACGTCATGTTTGACGAATGTATGTATCCGTGTGCCTGAGCGCACGCCTGCCGCTACAGAAGTTTCTGTAGGAAAACGAGGAGGGAAAGAAAAGAGAGAGGGGGAAAAAAGAGATGGAGAGTGCTGCAGTGGCAGACTCAATCCGTCATGCAGGATTACAGTGTAAGCTTCTCCACGGCCATAGATGTGGTTTTTATGGGAGAAACACAGGGCTTTTCTAAACGCAGCGGCCCCTGCTATCCCCGCTCCATATTAGAGACAAAAGCGGAGGGCGGAGGAGGGTGGAGGAGGGTGGAGGGGATTCTCACCCTGCGATCTTCACAGTTCAATGCCTGCTATCGCCATCCGCGATGCAGGGCAAGAAAGACACGGGTTTCCAGGGGGCAGGTTGGAGGGTGACCTCGGCTCCCACCTCTGTGGCCTCGCACGCTGGAGGTGCGATCATTACTGCACCTACGCTGAGGCGGAGGTGACCTTGGAAGGCGACAGGAGGCTCGCAGCTCTGCTTCTTTTTGATGCTGAGATTGGTGTGAGGCGATCCTGTGTGTAAGAGAAGCCGTTTCTGTTTGTGTGTGTGGATGTTCTCCTCACGTCTTAACCAGAATTTATAGTCCCTCTGCTGGAGTGGTGCCAAAACATCCCAAACATTACACAGCATGAATGCGCCCCGCAGAAAAAAAATCGCCCTGAAAATATAACACTGCCAACTTTGATCTTCTACATTGCCCAGCTACACACCGCTGAGACGGGCAAACGCAGCTTGGAAATCTTCCTTCAACATACACCCACAGCCGTGGTGTACTTCTTTGAACTAGCATGGAAGAAGGTCCCAGTATAAACAATGCTGCCACAAATACTATTGAAAAGTGCAAATAGAGAGAAGGATAGCGGAGTGCTTGCCCACGTAGCAGAGGCTGTCGTTTCAGCTGACGGCTGCCCCGCTCAAAAGGAAACAACTGCTGCACTGCTGACGCTTCACTGCATGTTGTGCAACATCTTGCTGCACAAAGCACTCAGTTTTAATTTCCACATCCATTATCTGATCCTCACCCAAGGTGGCCCCGCGTTATAACCTGCCAGGGAGAGCGACTTAAACATGTCACAATCTGCTCGGTCTCCCTGAGCCGCTAGAAAACAAACAAAACAACAGACTGACCCAAATAGGGAGAGACAAAAGCGAAATGAATTTGTGATTGGGGCGACCTCATTACAATTCCGAAAAAAATATACTGTCAGTTATGGTGCAGAAGCAAGAGAAGACCCAGGGTGCATGAAAGTCATACAAAGAGGGGAAGGAGGGTGTATGCTAATAAGGCTGGGACTTAGTGACTTCAACGAGGGGGATTAAAAAGTGTGACAGTACAAGCTTCCAGGCCCGTTCAACCAGCAGAGCAGAGGCGTGAATGCAGCCGGCTCTGATAAGAGAGCAGGACACAACAACATCCTTGGGACTGATGGTTCTGACAAAGATATAAGTCAGAGCTGAATAGATATGAGCAAGATGAGAGCTGTGCTCTGTTGTTCACTCGGTAAAACTGTGACTCCGGCAAGAGTGGGCGAGATGCTTCCAGGAGTTCGAAGGTGAAAGTCATCATTAAATGCATGAATTATTGGTCTTTGTGTATCACAAGCTGTGGCTCCGATGGTAATTCCTGGTTCCTCCTGCATCCACATGCCAGAGTCCTCGGGTTAGATGTTGCTCGAGATGGCACAGAAGCTTCTTACATGGCAGCTCTGCCACCACTGGTGTGTGAGTGTGTGTGATTGTGTGTGTGTGTGTGTGTGTGTGTGTGTGTGTGTGTGTGTGTGTGTGTGTGTGTGAATGGAAAACATTATAAACCACAACAGTATTTAAGTGCAGACAATTTACTGTGTCCCAACTATTTGGGACTCCAATATTTTGTCATCGAGAGATTTTCTCTTTTCGACAACTGCATCGAAATACATTTTAGATTCAACCCGGTCCCAGTCCAGCGCGCCACTGTGCTGTATATTATGAAGCAGAAGGCTTGACTCTGGTGTTTTGGTTCAAAGTGAGAAGTCCGTCCAAACAGAATCTATTTGCTCCTGCTGGTTTTTAGCCGTGCTAGCAAAACACCTGTCGGGACGGCAGTTTCTGTTGCTCAGCCGCAGGTCGGAGGTGTCGTCAATTCTGCTGTTTGACGGTCAGTCAGTCAGAAAGTCTGCCAGCTACTCTATTCCAAATTAAAATATTTGGGCTATTAACAGATGGACAACCATTCAATTTTACACACTCATTGACTGAGGTGATCCCATGACTTTTCATCTTGCACAAGCAGCCGGTTAATCTCCATCGGCACCAAAAATATTTATGGTTTCAAGAAAGTTTATCCTTTAAACTGGTGATCCCGTCCTTTTATACCAGCCGTATTCTTTGTCCAGAGTACACTTTCTATTGGATGAATTGTCATCCAAAACAGTGCTACTCAACTTCAATAGCCAGTGGGCGAAAAAGGAAAATCACTCGGGTCACAGGCCATGCAGAATACTTTGTCACTTAATTTCTACCTTTAATTCTGACAGTAAATGTTAATTTGAAATTATTACATGGAATAAACTAGCCACAAGCATCCCTTTTCTTTTAATAAATAGTATCTATACAGTCAATTCTGGAAAGCAGCCAGTACACGGGTTTATTACTTGTTAGCAAAGTGAATAAATACCTGTCAGTCCATTCGCTGTAGAATTGATTATATTGGATCGAGCTATTCAGTCAACAACAAGCTTGTTGTTGGTTTAGCTAACGTGAGTGTCCAGAGTGCAACTTGAGGCAAATGCAGGATGTAATCCTGTTGCAGTCAATCACAGCACACGCTGCTGCTAAAACACACATGGGGTTTCCCTGATCCTCCCCATCCCCGCACTATCCTGTCGCCACGGTTACCCACATATGATTCGAGATGCATGCTCTTACTTTCTTTCCTTCTTCATATGTCTATGCTTCAACGTGATTTGCAGGCAGCCTCCTGTAGGCCATAGAAACCTTTTAAAGGACCGTATCTGGCTGGTGGACTGATAGTTGAATAGGCCTGCCATAACATTTGGTTCTGACATGAACTTTAAGATGACACCCTCGTCCAGTGAAAGTTACAATGTATTTATGGCTAAATACCTGGAAAACAGATATTCCCGTCAGGTGTACTTTGTATTCAGTAGCAAACGTTTGCTGCCTGAAGAGGATATTTCTATCACACTGTTGGTTTCTGAAAATGACAAAAAATATCAGTTGCAACTTCCAATGTTAGAAAGCGTGGGTGGTTTCAGACATTATTTGACAAGCTGATAAGAACTAATGCCTTAAGTACGGTTTCACTGTAGCTGCAGACATTTTTACACTGCCTGGTAAGCAAATGTGTGTTAAATATGTTTTGCAGCTGTACAGGATTATATGTTTGCAGTCATTCAAATCATAATCCACATAAATATACAAAAAAAAACCAACCACGCATTGAGGTTTTAACATGAAACCTAACCCAGACAAGTTTTTGGATTGAGAATTATCCCTCAGGTGTTTCTATGAACTAAACAAACACCCTTTCATCATCCAAATATTACACATCTGTTTTTGCAGCAAGCCTCACCAGGGAGTAATCGTGGAAACCAAAACCCTGAACACCTGTGGAGAGAACATTCAGAAAAAAGTTCTCATAGCACAGAGGAGGCTTATTGATCAAATCAGAAGGCCATTAAAAAGAAGTCTGCTTGATCTGTCCTCTTTTCACCATGTTCCTGCCTTGGTGGGAGATAAACACAATCTTTAAATGTAAACTGAAGAGGGAATCGGGCCGATTAAGGTGGAATATCGAGCGTCATTATTCACGCTCCTTATTGGCAGGTAGCCTCGTTGCTTTTCTGAAATGCATCACATATTATCACTGACAACCTTGGACGTGTTGTGTTTATTAATCTCTGAAACAACCCTCCCTCACCTCCCGTGTCCTTTCCACCATCTTCTCGTCCAGCCTTGGCGCCTCTCGAGAGGAATGCCCTTGGAAGGTAAATAGCTGAGGTGGAGGAAAAAAGGATGTCGTGAATTAAACCTCAGACAAAAGGTCTTTAAGTACTGTGCAATGAAGCACCTCTCTTTCTAATAAAGATGCCTTTATGAACGTATTCTATGATGCTTTGTGTCTCCCAGGGATAATGGGTGCACTATGGGGCAATGCAAATAGGCTCTTTGTGTGGGTAATGTTCTTACAAACTTTCTCTAAAAGCTTGCATGAAAAAAACCTGGATTTCTTTTATTCTTGCACGCACTTCTTAATACACACTTACTTATTCTATAGACACACGTACACACACACACACACACACACACACACACACACACACACACACACACACACACACACACACACACACACACACACACACACGCACACACAACTTTAGGGAGACAAAGTCCATCTGCAATTCCTGAGGATTTGTGCTGAAATGTCAGCCCATGTGTTGAAAGGATCAGATAGCTTTTTGATGTTGCACATGCAGCCAGGCGGAAGAGGAAGAGAGACAAGCTTGATAGGCATCAGGTGTAATTTCGGTAACTGCCTTGGCAGCTGATGACTCGCCATTGAGGAAACGCGGGGCTGAGCACCTACCTAGAGACATGTTGGCTCCAACCAGATGAGCTTGCCTGACACAAAAACATCTCCTGACCTTTGTGCATGAAGATCATTGAAGGTGATCAGCTACTTCAACAACAGAAACAGCATGGGGGCCTAAAGGGGGAAGAGATGTTAGATGTAGTTATAGTTCAGTGACAAGATAATAATTTTTGATGTAGACCAAACCACCCTGAAACATTGTGTTATCTTTATATTTAAAGATTTTTACCTCAATGCTGTTTTATGTCAGAAAAATAACTGAATTTATTACTTAAAAATTAGACTACATTTGAGATTATACCAGCACAATCTGCACTGGGAGAGACCATAGACTATGCATCAAAGTGGACGTAGTTTTCGGGTCTGAAAAATGAGGCCAATGCGGAAGTGCCATAAACTGTAATACCACCGAGTGCCGATAGAGGCTGGCTCCAAAAAAAATCTCCGTCTCCATAGACTCTCATTCAACTTCTCTCATGAAATAAAAAGTCACACATTTTTTTCCCAAAAGAAAGCATGTTGTTGTTAGCGAGTCACTCCTTATTAGTTTTCTGGCCTTCCATCTGAAAATGTATTTTCATTAAATAAAAGATAAACCTCAAAAAACGGTGTTTTTGAGGGCATGTCTGTTTGATTGACAGGCCTGTGGTGCAGTCAAGTTTTTGCTGTAGGTGGGTGCAGCGTAATGTCCTCAGGATGCCAATCAGATCAAGTCAGATCCATCATCCGTTGCTCCTCAGTTCATCCAAATACGGTCACTTCTGGCTCCAAACCCCTCTGAACTAGCTAGATGGCGAAACTTGAGGCCTTATAATGGCAGCTCACAAACGAATGGGTGATGTCACTGTTGGTTGCTGCTTGAGAGAGATGGGAATGAAATTTGACATTTGACATTGTATGAATTTCTGATGTTTTACCAATAAAGCATACACTCTGCAGTTAATGCACAATTTCTAGTTTTAAAAGGCGTAAATGGTGAGTAGATTTTAAAAGCCTTCAGTGGGTCAGCACTGTCACTCTTGGTACATCCACTTACTCTCAGCCAGCACTTTACCTTATGGCCAGACAAAGCACACTGAGGACTATTGAATCTTTGCCAAGGCAGTAAAATATGGGCCACAAATGTTGTCCCTGTCGTGACCTACTGGTATGTCTCTTGGCACTGTGATTCTCTCGACTGTCTCCTGTCAAGATTTATTTGATCTTTATGGCACCTCTCAGTTTATATACTGTAGCCGTAGATAAAACAGCATTTGGAGCCTGCATTTGCTGTGGCCAGTGGAGCTGGAGCTTGTTGTACCAGTTTAAACGACCATAGTTACAATGTAACGATTTACATTTCTAAATTAAAACTGACTTGGTTTTGTGTAGTGAATATTAAATATTTACACCCGGTACCTGTCAGGTTTAAGTGATGTATTAGTTGTGCCTAGCCAGACTTGCGTCCACACAGCTGTGCCGGCGCTGGGGAATGGTCGGCTTGCACTCATCTATCATTTTGCTATAGGGGAAAATAAACACTTTGGCTTATTTGTATTTCTTTTAACCAATCACAATGGTCTTGGGTGTCGCAAAGCCCAGGATGAAGCAATGGTGCTAGATAGAGTCGGGGGTGAACTTGTTTTAGTGGGACATTTGCACGTTTGGGATGCATTAAAATGGTAAAATACAAGCAAAAGACTGAAAAAAACTAGCAGGCCTGCCTTATTTCAAAATCTGAATGAAACTTGTCATTTTCAGCGTGTCGATTGCTCCTGGGAAGTTGGTGTTGGTGTTGGTGTTGTCTCTCGTTGCGATAAGGATTTTGCAAACAGTGATGCACAGATAGAAGAAAAAGGGGAGATGTGTTCCTGAAATTGTCGACCGATGGCAGATTCATACCAAAATGCTGCATTCGGTGAGCCAGGCTACTGTTGTACAGTTACTGACATGTATATGACCACTAAAAACCCCCTGGTTATCAAAATTCCCCTCATCTCCTCTCACTTCCATACTATTGGTTTCATATATCATTTTACAGCTCAATTCCTGTGAGCTTGAAAAGAAACGATAGAACTTATGTTACTTTGAAACTGCATTACTAGTTTGAATTTAAGTTGGATAGGACCTCAATGCTCTGTATATTTCTCTGTGACTCACTACCATTGGTTTCTTAGCGTTAAACTGAAATAATGTATTTTTTATAACCTATTATCTGGCATCAAATTTGACCAAACCATATATATGTATTGTTGTGATCTCACAGAAGTATTTTTACAGAATATGGACAGCATTTTTAGCCTGGCTCCGCATACATACTGCTCACAACTTTAGTCTTTGATGCTATTATATTCTGGAAACCTAGTTTGCATAAAGGTTTGCTCAGCCTCTCGGTAGGGTGGACCAAGCAGCAACCAATGGGGGTGGCTAAGTGCAATGGTGAAATAATTTGTTTTGAAATGTAGTTCCAATTTACAGCACTGGTGGTAACGCGAGATGAAAATGATAAATTGCAGCAATGCTAGCAAATATTGGGGAATTGACACCAGAGCAAGAATAATGTCTAAAATTGGAGTTTTCTGGAATGGTCATTTACTGACATGGCACTGTACTCTGATCACATTAAGGCTCTCTGCTGTGTATAGTTTAGCATTTGAGAATCAGCACGACAAACATGACCCCACTATTTTTGGAAATACTGTATTTAAATGTTTATTTAATCAAAGCTCATGAAAAATACCTCTGTTATCTGTTGCACGATAACAAGTACAAAATATTTCTTTTATTTCCCTGCCCAAGGGAAGAAGTCCTGCAAACCAGGAAAGTAACGCACAGTGGTCAGAAGTAGTTTTACTGTAGTCACTAAGAACTTAGGCGGGACAAATAATTCAAGATGGACTTACAAGTTGATGTACCACAATCCGGTCTCTTATTATAAAGATAATTTAACAAGACTGAACTCTCCCATCTCTCATGTTTGCAGATTTCACTGCATATTCTGTGGTTTTAACAACAGCGTCCTTGCTTTATGTTCCACAAGCTCTGACTCTTGCCATTTATTGTAACCCCATTGATCTCGCTGAAAGCCAAGCAAATCCAAAGCCCCCTGTCGCTGCAGAGTATTTTTAGTCCTAATCTCACCAACAGGCAAACAGCCACCCTTAAGTGGACTGAATTTCACAGCCCCTACATCATGCAAAACTCTAAACTCATATCACTGTTTATTTTTACTGTGCCGTCACAGTTTACCAGCACTCGTTGTCCTCCGCAAACTTCCAGCATCTGCGGAGTTATCTTTTGTCCATAGGCTGGCGCTGGATACCCTCCCCAGAGAGGTTAGCACCTGCTGTCAGTATATCAGTGAGGCTGAGATAAAGACAAGGTAGGGGACACAGGCGGAAAAAGTATTCATACATTAACACACGTTGCTTCTCACCTCCTCACTAACTTGACAGGTCTGCTTTTATCTGCCGAGGTTCAAGGCGAGGACAGAACCGCTTTACGGGGCTTTGCACTTAGAAACTACCCGGTCGGTCTTCCAAGGATCCTCCAACCTCCCCCCTCTGGTGTTGCTTCTGCCTTTGTACACACCTCCCATCTTCTTCTCTGACACACGCTTACACATCCCCACCCGTCCCACCGAACATCGTCGCTTTTTCTCCTTCTCTGTCTCTTTTCTGGAGCTCGCCTTTGTTACTCCATGCATAATTCTTTTGGGGTGCTGTTTTCTCTCTCCCCTCCTGGTATGTGAGAGCACTCCCTTTCTTCTCTTTGACTTCACAGTGTCCAGAGAGGCGGTCCCTAGAGCTTCCTTTATTTTTCTTGCTGGCGCAGATATAAGTGGCATTTCTGTGCGTGTTCAGCCGTCAGGTTTTTTTTGGTTGGAGTTCATGAATGGGACTTTGAGCGGGTGGATGAATGGGACTTTGTGAGTGCAGGCATTTTGTATGCACATAAGTAAATAATTGTTTTTCGATGGAGAATGCTTTGTCAACAGGACTTGAAGTCACACGGAAGGCGTGCGTTTGTTTGTCGTTGTGGAGACGGCGCGCATGCATGGGCGCCCTTGTTGCCGTGGCGATGTGTCTGAGACAGCGTTTGCCTGTTGGACAGGAGGGCTACCGAGAGAAAACGAGGACAGACAGCGAGCGAGAAGGTGAATCGTAATTAAAATTTTCAGTCTCGTTAAATTGGTGACAGCTCTCGATCGATGGCGAGGAGCTGCCTCCAATACTAACGAACCAAAAGATCATTTGAGTTTTAGGTGGAATTCAGCTGGTAAGGGGAAAATAATAAAGATATTTATGGCCCCAATTAATCAGTTCACTGAGAAACTTGCTGCAGGTGTGTAGGACTCAGAAAGAAATACAGCACATGGGTTTAAACTCTGAGAATATTCCTCACCTATACATCTAAAACTAATTAGGAAGAGAGAGCTCCTGGGAACAGCAGCATGCTATCGTCCTTATGCACTTAAAATCACGATACTCTGTGTAAAGGACTACAGGTGAAATCCCCCTCCTGGTCCTCGCTGGTACCACAAGGGTGAAGACAACTGCTTGGCTATGTAACATATAAAACTCTAATGAAAAAATATGAGCTCCCTTCTGCTTCAAATCGGAGCACCCAATTATCCCCACTTACTGCTGATCCTCGCAAGGTAATGGCATAACAATAGCTCCCCCCAAATGTGCCCGGCACAATGTGAGAGGCTGTGACACAGATCAATACGGTTACAGAGGTGCCTCGACTCAGTGAAATTTCTTGGTGTAAAAGATAAAAGAATCAACGAATAAAAGTAGTTTCATTCCAACTTCAAAGAAAACCTCACATTGACAGAACCTCCCACATGAAAGTTTTTCTAAATTTGAGCTCAGTTGGCGACAGGTCCGTGTTGATATTCTGCCCTGCATCCCACCACCTGCCCCAGGCTTGTTAACAAGGTGCCCGTGGCAATGATTGCCTGGCCATCAAACTCCCAGCTGATAAGTTCCTCTGGGAGAGAGAGGAGCTCTGTCATTGAATTCACCCTGATCGCCTCCTCGTGCTGTACATTTGAGATAAGACTCAGCCAAACCCTCTGAAACGGTCTTTTCTGACGTTTATATTTAACTTATTCTGTAAAATCTCTTCAGAATTCCGCAGCTAGCCTAAAGTAACCGCTGGATATACCCCGTTCCCTGCATTTTATTATTTGACGACTAGATTTATATGCGCAATTATGGTGTTGCAGCCTGTCGTCAAGATGGTAGCCAGCGAGACACCTGTCACTTTCAATGTTGCAAGGCTAAGGAAGGAGATTGGCTGATTGATTGAAGCCTGAGTGCACAGAGGGTGAGGGATGCGGTGACAGGCCTGTGATTGACACAGATGAGAAAGAGGAAAAGAGGATGGAAACGAGCAGCGGGAGGACAGGATACTAAAACAATAGCAAGTTAAAGAGAGGGGGATAGAGGGAGATTTACCGAGATAGGCAGGCCAGAGAAGAGACAGGTGGTCAGTGGGAGAGGCGGGAAAAAAAGTGTGTGGAGGAGGAGAGGGAGGGGTGGATTATTCTTTTTGTTTTTTGTTTTGTTTTTACTTTACTGTTCATCAAAAGGTTTTGCTTGGAGAAAGAAAGGGCGAAAGGGAGGAAGTTGAGGACGTTGAGGAGAAGATGAGAGAGGAAAAGAGTGAAAAGTATTCCAGGAGGAACATCCCCAACTTCAGTCATGCCCCAGTGAATGTGCTGACAGGGTCTGTCTGAGCCACAGCAGAGCAAGTGTCGTACACCCAGTCAAACCACACCACGCTGCACAGGACACCATCAAACTGTCACTGCGTAATCCCGAACACACAAGTTCCACCAACTAAAGAAACATTACATAAAGTTTCACAAAGTTTGCTGGTTTGATCTACAAGAAATTTGAATTTGAAGGGACATTTCACTGCACTACGTTACCTGTTAAAGGACAAGAGACGTGGAGTTTGAAAGATGTTGGCATTTATCAGTGATGTCGAATGAAAGATGCTGCATCATGGGAAATATAGGATGTTAGTACCTAAAAGTGGGATTCCACTGGAAACGGTTGCGTCGCGTTCTAAACAATTCTTGTGATTCTGCGTGTCAGCAGCATCCCAGAAGCCGCTCAGAATATGCTTCTCTATTTTTGACGGAAGCCAAGTCAAGCGGCAGAGAGCAGATCAACAGGGCAGGAAGTGAGAGAGAAGAACGACATAGGGAATCCGGGAAAGTTTCACAATAAAACATCCTGTACAGACTCCTAATCATATATCACGTCACTGCGTTTAACCCCCCCAGCCTTTCAAATAGGACAAGAAATGCGTTCTCCTTCTACTCCAGGCTCTATATGTGAAACAGTTACACAATAATTACGAGGGTGACTGTTTTTGTAAAAACTAAAACAGCTATCTGTATTAACCTTGTCTGTAGGCTGCAGCACAAAGTAGGTTATAACGATTAAACACAAAACAAACAAAAAGCAAACAATAATGACAGCCTACTTCCCCACACAAGCACAAGAATCAAGGATAAAATGTCAAAATCACGAAACCCCTTACTTCTGAAACACCCCAGCAGAGTGTTTAGCCGTGCAGAGGAACACCGTCACACACACAGCGTGACAGCCTCTTGCACAGTGAAATCCCCGTGTAAAAGCCAGGATATATCAGACTCTGCTGCTTTGTTGTTGACAATTGTTTTGTCCTTCAACATTATGGAAGTGTGTTTTCCAAATTCGAATTTTCTGAATTACTGTACAAGCCTGTCTGTCTCTGCACACATAGCAATCACATGCAATCTGGCAAATAGTCACATTATTGACTTGTGAGATGCGTAGGCTTGACGTTACGATACAACTCCTGGAGGGTGCTTGCCTGCTCTTATCTTAAAACAGGCACACTGATTGATATGTGACATTTTGATTGGGTGGTGGATTTCCAATTGAGGCTCGTGCGCTCCAGAGATGTGCTGAGAGTCTGAGACGGAGGATCTAGGAAACTTTTAGATCGCTGAAGGCCCCTGCATTCAACAAAGTGCGTCTGCATTTGCGGCTTGCATCTGCATTGACATCCCACCAGGCTGATCAAAGGACAATATCAATCTGATTTGATGCATAATTAATCATACATCAAAGTGATATGAAGCTAGTTTCATGTTGTAGCTGGTCTGTTTTTGCACTGCAGTTAGAAATCATCATCGTTCTGCTTAAGAAACAGTGTTTTCTAATAAGTTTTGTCCTATCTCTATCTCTGTCCATGTACAATTGTATGACGATAACTTTGTCCCTGTCTATCTTATAGATGTGAGGAAAAACACTTGGGTCATTATGAGGTATAAATGGAAGTGTGTTCTGGGCCTAAAGAGCCCTTTGTGCTTGTGAAATGTGATTGCTGCTCTGTTAAAAGGCCCGTCCTGCTTGCCTATGCATTCTACTACCTGTCTATGCCACCCCACTTTTAATTAACGCAGCGCAATGATTAAAGTTTTAACTTAATTATCTTTATCTTTTCTCTCAGGGTGTTCAACCCTCCGTGGGAAACTGAATGAGACGCTTCGCAAGACAAGTGGGAAAAAGCCAGCAGAGAGACGCTTGGTGAGATAGAGGCAGATAAAAAAAAAAAAGAGAGAGACAGAGGAGTGACTGACACCTACCCTCCAGCTCTGTGTGAAGGGCACTGAATGGGAGCGTGAGAGGAGGGGCATGAAGAGAGGGAAAACAGAAGAGAGAATGAAGACAACCGGAAAACAAGACCCGCCTCAAAGCAAACCTCGCTCAAATTAGGACATCTCGCCACAAGACAAGATGATTACAAGAAATCTGCTCCTATTGGTTTCCTTCTGCCTGTGGGAGGGGCTTATGAGAAGTGCCTCGGCCAGTAAGATCGTTCGGAGGAGAGGAGCGGTCGGATCGCACATGGTGAAACTCGGGGAGAGCAGATCCGCGGACCAATGGGATGCAAGCGTGGATTTGAATGCGATGCCTGTGGTGACTCTTAGAAACCTGATTAGTCACGAACAGGCGAGTGAGCCTGGGTCCTTTTCTTACTCCAAAATATTGCAGAATCATCCTGCTTCATCAGCAGCAAACAAGGAGAGGCAAGCTTTCAAACCCAAACGGGAGGTCGACTCTGTTGGTAAGAAAGAAGCGACTCTGCACTTATTAGCCGGTAACAAGGAGTTAAACCAGGATGTGAGGAAGGTTAAAAACAACACTAAGAGTGCTGAGACTTCCAAAACAGGGAGGCCAGAGAAAACATTCACAATCCGTCACAAGCCAGATCTGCACTCCAATAAAACTAGGTTTAAGTCCGGTTCTAGATCCAGGAGCAGACCTGAGTTGGGTGTGCACACAACAGGCGTGCCGGGAAAAGGTTTCGGCATAGATTCAAGCCGAAAGCTGAACCTCACCGGCAGTTATGGAGTGCTGAAGCTGCTGTCGAAAGAGAATCTCGTTAGGATTGTGAATTCCCAAATGCAAAGCGTTCCTGGCTTGAGCTTTCCAAGCAAGGGCAGCCGGAGCAGGAAGAGGGATTTGATTGACGTTAATCACGGACAGTTAGAGGCTCAGAAAGTGCCGAGACAAGATATGGCTGTCACTCAGTCTCACACTGGATTTGATAATCAGACAGTGTTTCCTCATGCAAGCCCAGTAACTACTCCAGATCTTAATCGAGACCAGGGCCCTGACACTCGCATTAATCCGCAAAGTGAAGTCAAGCCTGCTTTAAGTAAAGGGCAGGACAATTTGAGAATACAGGCTTCAGAAAGCGGCGAGAGCAAGAGCAAACACCTCGTCCGACTGCTGTCAACACCTCGCAGCGAGGTCAGTCTCAGCCCCGAGAAAGAAGCAATGATCAGCCAAACACAACCACCATTTACATCGACAAAACATCTCCCGCTGCATGTTCCCTCTGAAACAAATGATTCTCCCCCGTCTGTGCTGACAATGCAACCCATGGGAGTGAGACCGGTGAACAGAGCAGCAGATTCCCATAGAGACCCATTAACAGAGTCAGCTCACACTGCTCAAACAGAACTCAGCACAGCTCAGTATTCGGCAGATGAAGACAACAAACTTGTCAACAGCAGTCATGTCCTGAGGCTCCACCCGGCTCCCGATTGGAGCCGTGGTACTAAAGACTCTGAGATGCAAGCCGTCGATCCAGAAAACGGGAAGGGCCTGGTGTTTGAAGAAGCCGAGTCAGAGGTGGAGGAGGAGGTGCCTGAGCGTATGGAGGTGAAGGGGTCGCGCTCCCGCAGCAGGAGGAGCTGGATCTGGAACCAGTTTTTCGTGATTGAAGAGTACGCCGGGCCTGAACCGGTGCTCATCGGACGGGTAAGGAAAAAGAAAAACTTTATTCATCATTTATGAGGGCTGTGAACTATTTTATGAATGTTTTATGAATATTTAAGACACCACTACAAGTCTCCTACACGGCTTGTTTAACCTCTGGCCCTCGACTCAGGTACACATCTTATACAAGAAATGATTAGCATAATCTAACCCCACAGTCTGCCTCTGAGATTTTCGTGCATTGTTATAAAGCCGCAATTGGAATTGATTTACATCCTTCCAGTGCGAGATGGTGCCTTCCAGGTAGCCGTAAAAACCTCAATGAATCAATGGCGTACTGAGGCGCAGCAAAAAGCTCCAGATCCTGTTTGCCCAAGGGGCTAGTCATGATCACTACCAATCTACACCCGCCAATGGGAATTGACACATCCAGGAGAATTAATAGCTTTACTTTTTCCTTCCTCCATTGATCCTCCCCCCAGGGCAGAAAGCAAGAGTAGTCCGAGTGTACCCTCATTTCCCTGTAGGTCAGAGCTGTCAGCTCACCTCCCTCTTGGTCAGAAGTCTGCAAGGTCCCGCTAATGCGATTTCATTCTGACTGATTTACACTTGCTTTGACAGGATTTATCACTGCGTTCTCCTCTCAGTACAACACAGACAAGGCAGCAGTCCTATTGCTCTGCTCTGTAATTTATTAGAATCATCGACTGGGCCTGTTCTCGCCCTCCCACTCCCCGACACACTCACACGCTCCCTCCTCTTTTTGAAGGAGTGAAGCAGATGAGCGTGGAGGAGGTCACGTTGACTGGACAGAAGGTGTCTCGGAGCCCTGCACTGTAATGGCTGTGCTTTCAGTCCTCAGCATGCGCCAACTGTCTCAGTACCCAGCTGCAGTAGATGAGCTAATTTATAAGCCTGTGTGGCCAGTTTGCTGAGCAAATGAATAGTAATGATCCCTATGTGACTGCTGCAGGCTGTTGTAAGCCACAAAGTAAGGAGTCGGTGTGTGTGTGTGTGTGTGTGTGCACGAGTGCTCAAAGTTGGGCTGGACTTTAAAAGCTTTCTCTCAGTGGGAGGTGTCGAGCACTCGATAGACAAAAAGCCCCAAACTGCTGTGTGTATTTTAGATTACATTATCCAGGTGCACACAGATGGGCACGGCCTTGCAGGCTTTATGCGCAGCCTCCTTGATGTTTAGCCAACATTTAATTTGGCTGTTTTTGCCTTTTGCACTATGACTGATGAAGGTCTGAGCCGAATGCTAGGAAGCACCGTTAGCAGGCACGGAGACGATGCGAAAGCCAATGGTCCAGCTTACAGATGGCACTGCGTGTAAAGCCATTAGTGCCAATCTGCTGTGTCAAGCAGGTATTTATGCCAGCGCATTGTATGGCACTCAAGGAGGGAACAACGCCAGGCCACACACACATGCCCATATGATAGTGCTGACACTTGGAGTACACCCAGAGCGCTGTTGTGACTGTGTGTGTGTGTGTGTGTGTGTGTGTGTGTGTGTGTGTGTGTGTGTATGTGTATGTGTGTGTGTGTGTTTGCTGGGTTAGAGATGCCTATGATTAGTACCCTACTGTATTAGACAGTGGAGGCACACACATGAATAATGCTCTTATAGATCTTAATACGCTTATGAATTTTTAAATCCCCTGCTCTGCACCAGTGTACGCCGGCCCTATAGGTAGGGAGATCAATGCGGACATGCTGCCTTCTTTTATCTCTGTCGGGGACCTGATTGTGCTTTAATGGACGGAGCTACAATGGAGAGATTGAAGAAATTGACTGTACAGGCCAGAAGCAGCTCCACCTGCCAGATCCAGACTCAATCAGCTGCAAACGCTGTTGCCTGTGACTCACAACACGTGTCTCGCCTTAAGTCGGTCTATACGGTCTGTGTGCACACTCAAACGTGCAGACCGTGTTAAAGTGAAAGTGCGGTTCTGCATTTATAAGTAGACCACCTTTAAAAAAAAAAATCCTCCTGTATTTTCTGTGATCTTGGACAGTTGGGTTGGAATAAATCTCTTCTAAAGCTGGAAACAAGAGCCAAGCGTCTAATCTGTGATGTCAATGGGAGACAAAGGCTCTGCTGTTAAAGTGAAAACGAATTAGGGGTCAAGTTTGTGGACACAGCACCCACTGTAATTTTCCATGGATATATATATATATAAGTGCTCTCTCTGATTTCAAACTGCTCTATCAAAACACACATCATCTGTTATTAAATCTAAAAAGAAGCTGCCAATAAGCCATCCACTGCCCATCCTGGCCCCTTGAAATGTCTTTGTACTGTCAAAGATCCAAGTTTTTTGTTTACTCTGGCGTCTTGTTTTTGAAGAGTTGTTCAGGTTCACAAGAGTTGCCAAAAAGGGCAAGACACATTTTCAGCAGTGAATTGGCTGACTCAGTTTTCTGCTGTCTATCAACGCTCTCATTCTCTCTTTATCTCTCACTCGCACGCACATGCACAGACCTGCACACACACAAACACGCATATATTCTCACACACACACACACACACACACACACACACACACACACACACACACACACACACACACACACACACACACACACACACACACACACGCGCGCAGACGATGCCGTGTTGCTATATTTTCTCACGCTGGAGTGTCTCTGCCCCATGATAATTGTGAATTTAATTGATGCTGTCACATGGTCTGTAATGGGGTTTCAAGTGATTGCAGAGGCAGTGTAAAAGAAACACAGATTTTTCTTGAGGAGAAAAGGCGCCTCAGCAGAGCAGGGATTAAAAAAAACCCACCCCTTTCTGATTAGCTTTTCTTCTTCCCTTACTCTCCTCTTGAAATGCAAACTGCCTAACACCTCGTGTGGGGAGGAAACGTGACATATATAGCAGCTTCTTCCTCTCTGCTGGGATCCATCCTGCCCTGTCTCACCTTTTAGAACAAGTCAAGCGTACGAGCTACCTGGTATATTGGCAAATGTGTATATCTAATGCAGCAGTGCAACAGGAAAATGAACCTAGGCTATCATCTTCATTAGCATATCATTAACATCATCATGAGCATACATAATTCATAGTCAGTGAAATATGCCAGGATTACACATTAACATCATTCTCTGTGCAACTCATGACATGTTACAGCTCCATGTGAATATATAACATGTAGTCATCAATGTGAAACAGCAATTAAATACATTTAGCTTCTGACACGGCGAACAATACCGATCAATTCTCACAGTAGTACACTTAGCTTTTGTCATTATGCTGAATCATTCATTAACATTCACTGCCGAAAATTGCCCTGCAAAATGCAGTTAAAAGAGTTCTCCTGCCAGAGGGCATGTAAAGATATATGAATAACGCAGTTACTGACCGTGTTATTGATAACTACAGCGCCTCTGTGCAGCGCCTCTGGGTGCAACGTGTGCACATGCGATATTGCAGAAGCACTCGTAGGAAAAGCATCAGAGTGATGCAAAGACGAGAAGGAGGTTGTCACAGGATGTTAATTGCTGGTGTGTTTCTGTTTTCTTGAATGCTCGCTCTACCAAAGCCCTTTCCTCATTAACTACAAGTCCTTTTTAGCTACAAGTCTTATTCAACTGCACTTTACCTAAGTAGTATTTCTCTATTGTGTTGTATTTCACTGCTATGGATAGTAAGTACAGATTCTTCATACAAGACAACAATCCATCCATTATCTAAACCCGCTTTGTCGTGAACGGGGTCACTCTGGACAGTCCATCACAGGGCCAACACGGTCAATCATTCACATTCACACCTACGGTCAATTTATATTCACCAATTAATCTAACATGCATGTCTATCAAATGTGAGAGGATCTACCTGGAGATAACTCAAGCAGGAACATGTGGAAGCTCCACACAGAAAAGCCCTAACCGAGCAGCAGGTTCAAACACAGAAACTTTTTGCTGTGAGGCGTCAGTGCTAACTACTGAACCAATGAGCTGTCTGATACAAAACATTTCATGAACAAATGAAATATGACTTCTATTTATGGCCGGCATTTATTCTGCTATAGCCATTAAATGTATTTATTAGGCACCTCTCTGCTGCAGCGGACCATAACTATGATTGTCCCCAGTGCAAATATTTTCTCGGGCCCCTCCTCTCACCCCAAACACAAGCACGCACGCACACACACACACACACACACACGCACGCACGCACGCACGCACGCACGCACGCACGCACACGCACACGCACACACACACACACACACACCGTCCATTTGCTGAAGAGCTTTTTGGTAAAAGGTTGAATTGTTATGAAAAAATTGTCACAATGTCAACCCTAGTTATCACAAATGAGAGGGAGGTAATTGGACCAACAATTTAGCATTTCCCAGCATGCCTCCTTCTCAACATTTGAGAATTTGGTACACAAATAAAAGCGATGGGTAGAAATAATAACCTTTTTAGTTGTGATAAACATTTCAATAAAGTTAACCCTCGTGTTGTCCTCGGGTCAAAATGACCTGCAGCTGTGTTCAACCAAGTTCTATTTTATTTCTATATTTTTATATTTTTTGGGATCATTGGTCATCATTCTTTAAAGAAACCCTCACAGCCTCCTTGTCACCAATGATCCCCAAAAAATATGAAAATAAAATAGAACTTGGTTGAACACAGCTGCGGGTCATTTTGACCCGAGGACAACAGGAGGGTTAAACAAAGATAGGCCAACATGAAATAGGCTAAGGCTCAAAATATGGAATGTTTTTCACAATGGGGTATACATAGCTATTAAAATTAGTGATGCTCCAAGGTACTTTTACAAATTATTACTTTAATGACTGTGCAAAATAGTTAGTGTGCGCGAGAGCCTCCCTCAAAATCTGATTGTTAGGTCAGTGCCTCTGTGGTTTTCATTGCCAGAGTTCCCCATCCTGGATTCTAATGGCGTGCACAAGGATTCACAGGAAACACTGCAGTGGAACAAATTCTGCCTCAAACTTTAACTTAACATACATCCTGCAAACAATATTTTAGGTGCCTCTACCAAATATTTGAAATGCTAATTTTAGTTGCGATGCTGTATTTTGACATGGCACTGCTCCTACTTTTACCTACTAGTAAAAGCTGTGAATACCTCTTTCACTGCTGCTGTAAAAACGTGCTTAATTTCCTCCATTGACATGCATGCAAAGTTGTGGGAAACACTAGCACATTCTAAATACATATTTGTGTTAAAATTGTATGGGTAAAATCCACAGTGTTGGAACAGAAAACCATCACAAAAAACCCTGAACCCTTGTAATTCTACAAGGTTTTAAATAACACTCAGATAAAATGGCTCCTTATGAAACTGAAGAAAGGAGAGAGGAGAGTGTGTGATTGTGTCAATAGGAGAGCGAACAGGAGCAGTAAAAACACACCAGTTGACAAGAAATTCGTCAATAGTAACATATATATATATATATATATATATATATATATATAAAAGACGACTCTTTTTGTAAACAGCTCCATGTTTTGGTGAGTTTCCGCTCTTACACTCCTTGTAGAAATCATTTAGCCTCCGGGTCCGAGCACAGCAGGGGTGAGACGGCAATTAGATAGTGACTACAGTGTAAGAAGGAGGGAGGAGATAATAAGGCAGGGGAGGGAGAGACTACTACGCAGGACAAAGACGGGATGACGTGGAAGAGAAAAGAAAGGAGAGATGGGGTTAAATCAGAGAGGGGACGTATGGCTCAGTGGGGCAGCTGTTAATGGCATGTGGACATACAAAGCAGAGGCGATAAAAAAAAATGAGTGATGGAAAGTGAGGAAAGGTTAATGGCTTACAACTGGCAGAAGGGAAGAATGTGTGAGACAGTTAAAGGAAAAAGAGGAGGGGAAGGACTGAGAGATCACACACGTTTCTAAAGCTGACCTCACAGCCCGCCGAGGGCCCGGAGCGAGTCGTCGAAAGACAGACCGGACAGACGAGGAGAGGGTTATGAAAAGAGACAGCCCGGGAATACAGGGCATCAGTGCAAGGTTTCTGCAGAGGAAGAAAAAAAATACAAGAAAGAAGGGGGCGACAGAAAGAGAGAAAGCAGTTAAATACCATTTCATTGTAAGACCCCGTGGAGGCCGTATTTAAATGTGTCTCTGTGCCGAGTGGGTGCAGGATCACATAGAGAAAATAATAGACGGGATGACTGAAGGAACAAGGCTACGAGGGGGGGAAAGAAGAGGAAAAAATGAGGAGTCTATTAAAGATGGAATTCAAAGGGAACCCAGCCTGCCTTTTCTCTCCTTTACTTCCAATCTCCCTTCTCTCTTTACAGCCCCAGTTTCATCTCGGGATAATGTCGAACAAATCAGCAAAGCCAGTATCTGAATTTAAAGCATCTTTCTCCCAGATGTCAGTATTTTATCTCTGAGAGTATATGAACCTCTTAGAATACATCTACACCATTTTCGACTTAATCTAAAAATGCATTTGTAGATAACCCTGGAAATTTTCTACAGAAATGTAAAACCTTAATACAAAATAAAACGCCAATTGGTTCATTGCTGTAGGTTATTAACCCCTTAAGGTTAGCCGAGTCAGCGGTACAAAACGCATCAAGTGTTAAAGTGTCGAGCCAGTGTGCGGTAATGTGACATGTAGGGCACGTGTGAAGTGAGGAGGCTGCGCAGGGGTTGAATTCATGGTTATGCATAGCCCAGCGTGAGCTCTGTGACCGTGACCTTGAGCTAATATTTAATGCTTTGGCCCAGACTGTACGCTCCGCTTCTCCTTGTGGCCCTGTAGGAGCCCGTGAGTCAGGGAGCTGAGGGCAAGAGAGGAGGGCAGAGCAGGCAGAGGGGGAGGAGGAGATGTCACATGATGGAGAGAGAGAGAGAGAGGGAGAGAGAAGGAGGAAAGAAAAGGAGGCAGGGAACATAGAGAGACAGGTCACCTATTATGGACCTCCTGCTGTTGCTGAATTAAATCATAATATTACCACATTATTAATATACAAGCATTCCCCATTAAAAACCCTCTGAAATCTGCTGTGGAGCTCAGTGTGGAGCACTCCCATGTTAACATGAATGCTGTTGTAAATTAGGTTGTTGGGTCATCAGTTTACCTCAGGCAGTTTATTTTTAAATAAAATATATTTTTAAATGAAATTAAATAAATCCCTATCATCGTGTGCCAAAGCAGTCGACAGTTGGTCAAGCAGCGCTGTGAGCCTTGTATTAAAATGTTTATTGTAAGACAGAAAAAAAATGGATCTTTTGCAGTTGTGGTAAAGTACACTTGAAAACTGTAAAGCAGCTGTAAACAAAGTAAACGAAGACTGTAGTTTTTGTGTTGGTCGCCATGGTAACGTGTGTTTCAAATTGTGTACTTACGTACTAACAATCACTATTGTGAGTGCATAAGTGTGTTCACACCGTCAAGTAGTGAGTCATGCAGTGCACTATAAGTGCCCAGATGATGCACTTAACACAGTCTGAAGATTGAGTGTGAAACGATGAACACTTTCCACACTCAACGGTGGTCGTCTTGGCTACGTAGCAGAAAGGGAGTGAAACTGTGGCAACAGAGGAAGCTGCAGCTGTTGCTGAATGCTACACAAAAGAGTTTAAGTACCACCATACTGCTCTTGGATCAAAGCCATCAGTATGTTTATTGTGTGTGTTAAACAGAGGCCACACAAACACATTCATTTCAAGGTAAAATAATAAAAGCTGGCATGAAGTTCAAGTAGCCTCCTACACGAGTTGGTGCAATAACATGTAAGAGGATTATATATGAGTGTACTAAGGGAAGTATGTCTTGTGGAAAACATCCATGGTTTTTGTCTTTTTGCCTCCCATTTGTTACCTGTGTCCCTCCCTCCAGTCAGTCCCCAATCTCTCTCTCTCTCTCTCTCTCTCTCTCTCTCTCTCTCCATGCCTGGTCTCCCTCTTGCCCCGCCCACCTCACCTGCTGCCGCTTTCCTAATCAGTCTCACCTGCAGCCACCCTGCAATCAGCTACTCATTAGCTTTACTGTCTGTCACTTGTAGTCTGCCAGTTCATCAGTCTTTGTCGCTCGGAGCTTTCAGTGTAGTTTTCCTGGAGTTCTGTTTCCTCATCAATATATTGTTGTCGTTGTACCCTAATTGGACTTTTGCCTTTATATTGTGTTCACCTGCCAGGACTCTATTTTAAACTGATCACTGTAAGTTAAGTTTTCAGTTTGCTTAAACCCACCTAAATGTCGTGTTTGACTCCGTCCTCGTATTAACCTGTGACAGTATTATGCTACCATATTGATGTTTAGCATGAGTCTTTTTCTTACATAAACGCAGGATGATATCCGGAGTTGTTGTTTCACACATGTAGCACACAACAGGAGAGTGTTGGTGTCAGACGCGTTCTCGCCTCCTTGAAGTGTTGTGGAGGCATGATAGAAATATCATCAACATTCCCACTTGCTTGATGTGAATTGTGCAGACAATGACCTGCTCTGTTTACACTCTGTTATATAGACTTTGTATTGGGGAGTTCAAATGGTAAAGCTCGCCTGATGTTTGAGCCAACTGATTCGGACATTTGTATTTTCCAGCTCATCCAGCTAATGTCAAGATAATTTCAGGATTGCAGTGCATATGTGAAAGCAGCTTTAGCTGTAGCTGTAGTGTGTTTTGTTTTAAGCATACAAACATCTCTTATATAGGCTTCCACTCCTCCATATTTAACAACAAAATACATAACTCGTCCATGGCTGAAAAAACTGACACTTTGGCAGGACAATATCATTTGTCTGTTCAAAACTGTTGCAAATTATTGTTGAATATGTTTTGTCAGTTTTGTCTACATTTGTGTAAATGTGTGTACAGTTTTAGGGATGTACAAAAACAACTTGGTTCTAATGGGAGATGTTTTGAGTTAGAATAAAAACTCAAACCATGTTGTTTCCATAATCGTAACTACTTTTGTGAAGTTTTGAGAGCTGTTGTCTTCTACAACCGTAACCACATACAGCAGTTAAAGGCTGAAAATGGGAAGCCGAATTTGCTCTCTCTGGTGTTGCAATCTCTTTTGTTGGACCAACGTTACCCATCCCATGCATGTATGTAGCGTAATAATGGACCCGGACTTCTCATCAAAACGTCCAAGGTCACTGTGATCAGTTTAATGTAAACACCTGATGGTTTTGTTCTTCCTGAAAGCATAATCTCTTTACACTAAGTACTTAATAGAGTTGCGGCTGGTACATATAACATAAAAACAAAAATTGAGGATAGGAGGAAGATGAGAGAAGTGCAGCAGAGGAGGGACTCTTCTGGTATGGAGGTTAATTTATTTTTAATGCATTCTGAGAGGCGTCTCAGTGAAAACACACATGCTGAGATAATTCAACCACAGCGACACAGTATTAATAAAGCATACGATATATTCTGTGCACTCCATACTTCATGTAATATTATATAGAGCAAGTCTGTGGGATAACGTGTAAAGACACCACATATATTCTGCTACCCTACATCCCTGTATGCTGTATAGTATAAATAAATGTATTGTATGTCGTACATTGGCTATTTACATATTAGTATCTGTTTACAATCACAAAAACTCAACGCCACGATCAAAGTAAAGGAAAAGATAATAGACAAAGCTTAGATTTCCCTTTCCACCCTTTAAACATATACACGCACAAACAAACAGACAATTGGCTCCCAATGGCAAACGCCATTCCTCTTGGCAGCGGCACGCGGTGGCATATATGTGGGCGATTTGCCCTTTAAATGTACAGCGTTGAGTTAAGCCTCCAGTGGCCTTTTGCAAGCTCGTCTCCCTCGGCTAAAAATATGATGCGAAGTATACACCACCAGAGTGGGGCACTGAAGCAATAAAACACAAACAGTCATCTGGACCAGCCGCCACACACACACACACACTGCCTCTCATACATCAGCTGATTATGATAATCAAAAGTGGGATTTGCATACTCCGGGGCTAAAAGCACAGTTTTGTCCTGAATAATGTATTGCGGAGGAAGAGAACAGTGCCGAGATGCACTGAACAGCTTATGGTGCTAAAGGAAAAGTCTAATAATGATGAATAATGAATGTTCTATTAGGAACTGCGAGTGGGAGGAAGTGTGTGTGATTGAGAGTGTTTGAATTCTGCCTGTGTGTGTTGTGTGTGTTGTGTGTGTGTGTGTGTGTGTGTGTGTGTGTGTGTGTGTGTGGCGCTAGAGGCCACACAGCAAGCCCGCCAGAGACAGACTGAATTAGATCAAACGAGGACAGGGCAACATGTCCACACCACAACTGAATTAAAGAGGCAATCGACGCTAACCAAACTTCAATGCCAAATCGATGGTGGATCAATGCTAAACAATTAACTGCCGCCCCTCATGATGCATTTAAGCCACATCTTGCTGTAAGAGAAACAGACGGGGAGCGAGAGAAGACAACATAACGTCTGACATTTCACTGCGAGCGCAGAACAAACAGGAGTTTCCTCTCCCTGCATGCGCCAGGAGAACGGGATTGACTGAAAGTTCAGACAGAATTTGAAACTTGTCACAGTATGAAGGTCTGTCTTGTAAAGTCACAAGTGCTCCTCGGAGGCTGGCTGTTTGCTGCTTCTGTTCCTGTGGGGGGTTTATGTTCGAGTGCCTCCGCATAATTGGAAGGCGTGTTTGTAATGTGCGCCTGCATTGATTAGAGCGGTGCAGCTGAATGAGAGCGCACACATTTGCATGCACTTGTGTGTCACACATGGATGAAACGCTATTTGCATACGTGTTATGGCTGTGGTTGTTTTATGGGGATATACTGGTGTGTTTGAACTCAGCAAGGGGTGTTTTCACATCATGACAGTTGTTGGCTTTATTGGAATTGTGGCTTCCAGTTAAGGATAATTATAACAGGTCTTGTTTTCATTGTTCGGTTATGATAACATTATACTCACAAAATAATCGCTGAGAGTCTGATGAGGGGGAACAAACAAACAGCCAGATGATGTAACCGGATGTAAACAAGTCAACATTTTAGCCAAATGATCTAATCCACTTTATTTGGAGGTGAAATTGTATTTGCGTGCGCATGTTGGCAATGACCTCTCATTCCACTGAACTGTAGGTACAGGCTGTTAAAGTTGAATCATGCAGTCGATCTGTAAACTGTGATGGATGTTTACAGTAAACAATTTTGGTCATTTTTACTGTTTGCCTTTGTTTTCTTTTTACAATAGTTTGACTATCATGTGTAGCACCACTTGTGTTACTTTATGACTTATCTTTAGCATTAGTAATGCCTGGTTATACAACAATACATCAAGCATTTGTTTGGCGAATTATGACAGACTGTAACATGTTTGATCTGATCTGTTGTCGTCCGATCATAATACATCATTCATCATTGTTAATGATTTAGGTAATGGTGATCTACAAATTTTAATGGGTTATGTCATAAAGAAGGCTTTGATCATTAAAAAAAAGTTAAATACAGGCTTCAGCTTCTTTACCAATGCTGTGTTTTTTTTCATATAGTTGCTTACATGTTACACATACTCGTGAAAAAATGCGCCCCATAGAAATTCTTGACTTTTTTTATTTGAACAAACTTTAAAACTTCTCTTTTAAAAAAGTGGATATTAATGAAGATGATATATACTTAAACAAATGATATATAAAATTGACATTTTGTAGTCATTTTCAAAAATGAAATAAATAAAAAGTCAGAATTGCACCTCAGACTCTTTGATTTCAATTTCATCACAGGATCTGCAGCTGCTCCAGGCGTCTACCATCAAAAACAGATCACTCAAATTCGACCCGCATGGGAGGCATGCCAGGAAAAAGCCTTTACTTAGCAAAAAGATGATTAAAGCAAAACTACAATTTGCCAGTGAACATGCAGTCAAACACCAGTGCTTTGTTCCAAATGGCGTACTTGTACACTATTTTGAGTGAGTAAGTGCATTCACACTGTCAAGTACAGAAACATGCAGTGCACAACAAGTACCAGGATGACTCACTCAAACCCCGTTTGGGGTGGAAAGTGCCCAGCGTTTTAGACTTCTTTTTTGAGAAGTCTGCAACGCTGGGCACTTTCCACCCCAAACGGTTGCTATCTTGGCTCTGTAGAGGAAGGGGCGGGGCCACCGGCGTGAAGAATTTTCAAATTAAGGCTCTGACGAAGCTGCAGCTGTTCCTGAACACAACACAAAAGTTTTTTTTTTTTTCACTCCTGCTGCTCGAAAAAAGTATCAGTGTGTTAAAGAGAGGAAACAAAAACACGTTAATTTCTGAGTAAAATAATTGAAGCTGCAGATATTTTGGAAGGTGATGTGTTCACATGTTGGTGTGCTCTGGACAGATGAATTAAAGATAGAGTTGTTCGGATGCAGTAACAGTAGACATGTTTGGTGCAGACCAAAGACCTGGTTGTGGAAGTATTGTGGTTTGAAGTCACTTCACTGCCCTGTTTGAACGCTGTCACTTCCTATTTTATTTTGGAATCCTCCACCTTTAGTGTCCATGGCTATGTCTATATTTGCTGCTATGGTTACTGTCCTGCTAGTTTTTGTACCGCGGTTTTTTTTTTCCCCTTTAGGAAGTTTCATCCGTTCACCTCTCAGGTGCCTGATTGTTATGCTGGATAGTGTTCACATCACCTATATTTGGATTCTGCCTTTTTTTGTGAATAAATCTCGCTTTACTTTGACTTACTGCCTCAGCGATGTGCATGAAGGTCCTCCACCTTTAAGTAAAATGCATAGAATTTGGTCAAATTCTAAGATGAAATGAATGAATTAATAGAAGAGTGCAAGATAATGTGAGACCATCTCTGACAGTTGATGTTATACACTGGAAGTCGATTTTTCAACAGGATAATGAGCACACAGTTTATCCAACAACCCTACATTTGTTCCAACAAATCCAGAAATGTAGGTTTGCAGTCGGGTCTAGGATTTTTGTTGAATAAATGATTGAATTTTTTATTTTTTTTTATTTTTTTATTTTTTTATTTTTTTTACTGTGTTGAGGTGTGTCACCTTTACCTATTGGCAGTGTTGTAAACAGGATGAAATGTTTACTTGTCCAAATATGTCTAAAAAGACAACAGTTTCCATGTGGTGTACTTACTTCTCACATTGCTGTACCTGTTAAATAGAAATTGTATATACATCCAGCTGGCCTACTAAACCTGTGTCCACAAACGTGTTTGTTTTCTATAAATGCATGCTGGCGTTTTATATCTCGCTCTCCTGAGGCCCAGATGGGGATCCATTGCTCCCCAGATGGGAGCGAGAGCAAAGACATCTGATGATGGCAGAGCTGATCGCAGCCAACCCAGAGATTTGTTGACTTTAATTATTAGTCGCTGGGTAGATGTTGGTCTTAGCTTTGAGCTGTGCTCTATTAACCACACCACACTTCCTGGCCCGCTCTCAGCTGTTTCTTCTTTCTCCCGGTCAGTCACTGCCAGCTCACACGTGCACATTCTTAGTCACGCTTTGGCTCCTTGTCCACTTTGTGCTATAACTGTGCCAAGTGGAGGTTCAGCCAGGGCACAGGGAGACTCAGAGTCATTACACCACTTTCTTTAAAGTTACTGTGGCCAACACACACACACACACACACACACACACACACACACACACACACACACACACACACCTGGAGAGCCTGTTGTTAAAACTGTCACGTATAGTAACACACACACGCATACCCTCAAGGAAAACCAATGATATCTCAGTTCGGCTCTCCAGGCACGGTTTCATTTCAAACGGGCTCTGTGAACTCATATGGGCCCTGTCCCAAATTAATTTTCCTGCCGTTTTTTCCTTGATCGGCCCGTTTCTTCAGACATCTCTCTGAATCGGTGAGCCTGCTCCAAATCGATTGGCTGACCCTCTCCCCTCTGCCCTGCTTGACACTCCCTGGTTGATATGACAAGAGCTGGATCAGTCCCAGCCCAAAGCTTTACCTCCACCCATCCCTGCTGCACAATCTGACTGGCTGCTGGAGCTCGTGCTTGTCCTACAGGCCTCTGGCTCTTTTGAAATCACCAAACAGAAGATGAATAGCTTCCCCTCATCCACGTACTTGCAGAGGAGATCGGGGGATATTTTCACACCTGCCTTGCATACTTTCCCTGATGTGTTCTGGGAATTGGATCCCGCTGCCAATCACAGGGCTCAGTGGTGCCCTGCATCGCCGCCGAATGCCTATTGGCATTTCATGTGTGCTCCCAGATGATTTCCCACACTGTGTCATTTTTCCTGCGAGTGTAACCTCACCTCCGTTTTGGAGTCACACAGGCACAGCATACACACACACACACACACACACACACACACACACACTCACACACACACACACACACACACACACACACACACACACACACACACACACACACACACACTGATCTTGTGGAGGACAACATCCACATTCATTAGACTAATGCACAGCTGTGGAAAAAAAACAAATTTTCCTGGTGTTTTTATGATTTATTGTGTGGTAGAAATGTGAAATTGTGTGTATTGGATATTAGTTATTTAAGTGATTTAGAGGTTGGCAGAGAGTACTTTTCCTCCTCGCTTTGTGATTTATGGTTATTGCGAAAATGTGAAATTGAGTATATGAGTATAAGCATATTACCTTATGATAATATAAGTAATTGAAGAGATTTAGGAGTCTGGGGAGGCTGGGTGTTGCATACACAACAGGCACCAAAGAAAATGAAAATGGCAGCTTTATCAAGCTGAAATCATTCTCCAAGCAGAGATGACACATCAGTAAATTTGGCTTTTGTGGCCAGTGGCTTCATATTGTTTGGCTCTTGATATATTTGATGGTATATCAAGGGGATATGAAATGCTGCCGTTATGAGATGTCATATTATTCGCTTTAAACGGATGTGAAAAATGGTGATAGGCAGTTGTGTTGTATATGACATTGTTTAGTTATTTTTGCACACAGAAAGGTGGCTGAAAGACTCCGGAGCGGTAACACTTTCTGAAACCATAAAATATCCATAGCCATTACATCTGGTTAAGTGTGTTTCCTTATTATCCTTTCCTATTAATCTTGGAGGAACAGATAAGGGTGAGAGGTCACCCTTAAATGGATTTGGTTTCCTTAGGCGGGGCTCTCCTGCTTCAGAATGACTCTGAGCAACGCTTTCAATCAGCGCTGACACCACTCACTGTGGTAATGATGGCCGGGGCTTCATTAAGAAGCTCGTTAAGTCCCCTCGTTAAGCTGCAGGGCCGTTAAGGCTTTGATTGTAAATGGCTCTTCGTTAAAGAGAGCGAGGACCCGGGCTACCATGGTGGTCCTGACCAGCCGGGTGTTTTGGCCAATTGGCCCCAGCTGGCCTCTGCAGAAGATGAGGAAACCTGAAACTCTTTTCAATTAACTTTTGTCAAACAGGCTGCAACAATACACTATCTGTTACAATACCAAAACCTGTAAACCTGCACAGGTACAATGGTGATGGAGCAAAGCAAACGATTGTCATGGTTTTGGTCTTTCTACCTTTTCTGTTATCCAGTTTGTTGTCCACTCATCAGAGGTCCCTAGTCTCTCTCCTTCTGTCCCAGTCTCCTCCCTGCCACGCCAACCCCACCTGAACCCAGTCCTCCAATCTACCCCACCCGCAGCCACTCTGCCAATCTGCCCACACGGTCTTTCCAGTCTGTCACTACTAGTTGCAGAATCATGAAGGTTTCATTGCTTAGAGTTCATACTTTAGTTTTCCTGGACTGCTGTCTCTCTGTCAGTATTTTTTTGCTACGTTCAAATGGGGTCGTATTTACAGTGTAAGAGTCCGTATGAACGGCTCCCTCGTTATTCACAACGTCAGAACTCAACATTTTCTATAAGCTTCGAGTTCATGAGTCGTGACATGTTTGTGGAAATGGCAGAGGATGTGAAGCTAATATATTGTCATTTTAGTCATGTAGTGTTTGTCTTCATAACTCTGAGAATAGCCTACGTCTGAGGAAAATGTTGATCTTCCCAACAACCTAATCTTTTCCCTCTGTGCTTTTGCCTTCCCTGCATTACGTTATCCCCCTTAGCTTGCAAAATTGTTAGCTGCTGTGGCTTCTGGACGCCATTGCCGTTGCCTAGAAGCAATCTTTTTACAACTTAACTCCATGAAGGCCAAGCATAAGGTGCAAACGATTTCCCATGTTGTAACCATGAGCTCACGAGTTCAATTTGAACACAGCATTTCTCTTCCTTGGACCCTTCCCGGACGTTGGACTCTGATCTTTCTCTGATTGTTTTCTGTAGTTGCACCATTCTCTGTAAGTAAAGCTGTTGCTTCACATCGACTGCAGTGTCGTGAGCTTTGGTCCGTCCCCCTGCTGAACTGTGATGGTGGGAAAAAAAAGCAACAATCTGTAACAGAAGTGAAATTTTGTTTAGACATAAGCTGGCACCAGAGCCATGATTTTGCCCATTGTTAGCAGAGTATAGATTTTTTTAATGGATGTTTTTTTACACTTGTACTTTTTGTACATTTCCTTGTGTCATTTTTTTTAAATACAGTGAAGGTGAGGCTCCTGCCAATTGACCTGAACACTGCCTCTAATAGGGTTGGTATATTGTACCATGGCTGCCCATAAGAAGCTTGGAGAGACCATTTATCTGCTTTATTACTGTAGCTGTTGACGGGGCACTAACACACATGTGAGCTTGGCAGTGAAATCTGATCTTAAGTGGTCACTGGAGATTCTGGGATCCATGCGGATGCTGTGCATCAATGAAGTTCACCTCTGAAATAATCTAGACATATCGCATAATTGAATTTACATGGGCGGGTTTTAATTGGGCTGTAAATATCAGGCCTGGTTACAGTTGTTATAGGTGTTGTGTGGTTTCAAAAGCAGATGGACAGTCAGCAAGCAGATCCTAAAGGGGAGGTAAAGTCAGGAACAATTTTCTAGAGTGCAGTCGCAGACACTACATAGACAGTCGGGCAGAAGAGTGGTGTTTACTGGCAGATGTATACGAGACTCGATCAAAAAAGTCTGACTGGTTCTGTTGCGTGTGAACACCATGTAGCACCACGATGTGCACTGAGCAGAGGGAAGCTATAACATTCATGAGGAACTAGTCCAGGTTTTGTCGCTTGATCATCAGCACCAGAGTTACACACTTTTTTGTCGGCGCTGGTCTAGGGGCACGGCAATTTCTCCATGCACCTGAAACTTGACCAGAGTGCACATCAAAGTTGTTGTGGGCAAGAGACTGTTTTTTTCAAAGCGCTGTCAGCAGGTATATCAGAGAACCCAAGTGCCATCAGACCACAGTTAAGGTCGTTCGCGCTAAATGTTTTCCCTGTTTTGCGATGCGCAATCCTGCAGATGTCAAAGAAAACCCACCTGGTTGCGTTCCGTACCTGACGCTTGAAATAGTGACGCATATGTCACTCAAAACACATCGTCCAGCTCATTGCTTCATTACCACAGGCTTCCTGAAACATTTTAAGGGTCTCCATTTTTGATTTTCTGAGTTTGACACAAAATTTGACGTGTGCACTCGCCACTGAGGAACCACAGATACGCCGGCCGGGCACGAACCAACATGTGTAACTCATGCTGATGATGATCAAGCAACGAAACTTGGAATAGTTACTCAAGAAGGTCATAGCTTTCAGCTTGCTTCATGCACGTCACGTTGCTACTTACCGTTCATGGTGCGGTCTCTGAATTTTTTGATTGACCCTCACTTATGAAGTGCTGATATGACTGAGGAACAGTTGGAAGAGCAAGGGACAACTGCTGGACAGGACGGATACGAAAGGGTTTGAATAGGCCTTTTTCACTGAACACTTTTTGGCAGGTCACAGCAGGATAGCCCAGGTGTAAATAATAGCATTAATGATGCCTTGATACTTTTCAGTGCCTTCATTTTCAGGGTTCTGGTATTTTGCATGCTGGCTCACTGTTGCCCCGGCATCTCTGAGACGGTCGAATAGAACAGAGACATCTTTAATGTGTTTAGTAACTCCTGCACTTTCCCTGCTGTGACTACTCCAAATGTCTGCTGTGAAAGAGGGCCGTTAACTGAGTGTCGGTGATGTGCTTTTAAAATGGATACAAATGAAAAAAATGTATATTAAAGCCCTGTGATGACACATTATTGAGCCAATTAGTTCAGAATATGAAACACTTAACCCATTTTCCCTATAAAATCAAATCTAAATGTCAGAACGTTTTCAAAGCACGCTTGCATCCTAATCAGCTTGTCTGCTGGTATAGGTGGGCAGGCATCTGGTTCCTAAGTTCTTGGTCAGATTCATACCCCAGCTCAACCAAATATGGTCATTTCTGGCTCCAAAAGAAACCTAAATAGCGACAGTGCCAGAGTCAAGGCTTCAAAATAGCAATTTAAACAAATGGGGGCTTGCCACAAAAGTAGTGTATTAAGCTATATTTTGATTGACATATAAATGGTCTAAGCCTCACGTGAAGTATTTGGATGGGTGGTAGACACTTGGTTGGCTTTAGGAGTTGCTTCAAAAGTTTAAATGTATGTTTTCATTCTGTTCTTTTCTGCCTTAAAGATTTGTCACTATGTGCTACTGCTGCAAGTGCAAGAAGTCCAAACTTAGCAGAGCCTCACAGTCCATGAGGGAGCGAGATACAGAGATTTTATAAAGCTTTGCTTAAAAAAACAAAAACAAAAAAAATACTTGGATCGTATGGTTGATAATTAGAAGACTTCAAGTAGGGTGTCACTTTGACACATAGCCACATTTTGCAGTTGGCAGAAAACAAGCTGGTGTGAAGATGTTTAGGCTAGTCTGTGTTACATCTGATCAGAGATAATCCCTCCAGTTTACATTACAGGTTGCATGGATGAAGAGAAAAGCCTACAGGATAGCGATGAGTCCATGTCTAGTTTGCGCAAACTGCTCACACAATACCTGCTAATGTCGGTGAGAGTGCTTTTAGATTTTCTAATTTGCATTGTCATTAAAATAAAGGGATCCTCTGAAGGTGAAGTGCTGTTTAACTTTTGACTTTGTGCCATAGTGTTCAAATAGTTTTCATTTTCACCCGACAGTCTGGACTTATGAGTTATTTTTTTAGCCATAAACAAGCTCGTCAACATCCGTGCTTATCATTTAACCCCCAGGAAGCTGGCGTATCCATGCCATTTTCCCCCCCCTTGAAAAATGGTGATGCTCAAAGTAAATGAACATTTCGATTCACAGTATCCATTCTCATTTCATTTAGCAAATGTGCTTAGCTGTTGCCATGCAACAATGCTCTCCTGAGCTAAACCCCCGTCCCCTCCCCAGCTGACTCCCTGCTCCCTCCACTCCATCTAAAGTCACAATGTCACACTTTCTTGCCAGTGCGGCCTAATTTAGCGCTCCTTTTTTGGTCACAGTTGCTATTCGATCCACGTAGGTGCAGGGGTAATGAGATTGAATCTTGATGTGCTCGCCCGCATCCCGCTGGCACGTCTCTCTCACGGGGGACGGAGGACAGTGTGGAGCCTTCCCTGATATTACCTCTCCCTGCATGAGAGGACGCCAGTCGCCCTGCTGCTCTGCTATCCCACCAGGCGCTGATCCAATAAAACTTAACACGGGGCTGTGATCAATACTGCATGTCCCACTGCCACGCACCCCTCCACTCTCACTCATACACACCTATTAGTTAGGGAATAATTGATTGGCCTACTGTTCATTATTCCTTTGATTTTGTGCTTTCATTAAATAGCCGGGGCGCTGCATGTGCACAGACTAGTAAACTCTCGCTGTCCACAGCTGCTCGGACCTGAATGGGGGCTTTAAGTGGGAGCAGGAGAGCATGTGTTATGGATATCTTTGAGATTAAGGCGATCCAGGTTCATAACTGCTCATACTGCAGGAATAGAAAGATGGAACAATACAATAGCAGAAAAGAGTGTGTGTGTGTGTGTGTGTGTGTGTGTGAGAGAGGAAGGTATTGTGCGTACTTCTTTTCTTTGCTTCTGTTTAAATGTATTATATCCGCGAGCCATGCAGAGGATAATCTGCTTGTTTTGTTTTCACTGCCTGTCTCGAGAAAACAAACTTAATTTTTAACGGCTGTTTACTCTTGTCTTTCTTCCCCACCTTTTACATTCCTGTCTTACTTCTCACAACCCTCCGCTTCCTATTTCTACCCATTTCCCTCCTCCATTTTGCCTTCCTTCCCTTCCCTTCCCTTCCCTTCCCTTCCCTTCCCTTCCCTTTTTTTTTTTTTTTTTTTTTTTTGCTCCTCTATCTGTCCTCTCTCACCTATAGCTCCACACTGATATGGACAGGAATGATGGACGCACAAAATATGTCCTGCGAGGTGAGGGGGCCGGCTCGGTCTTTGTGATAGACGAGAAAACGGGTAACATCCACGTCACGAAGCCACTGGACCGTGAGGAGAAGGACGAGTACCGTCTCATCGCCACGGCCACCGACAGGCAGACTGACCGTGCCCTGGAACCCTCGTCACAGTTCATAATTCGGGTGCAGGACATCAACGACAACCCGCCCATCTTTGACGAAGGCCCCTACAGCGCCACCGTGCCTGAGATGGCAAATATTGGTACGGGAGGAGGGTGAGGGGGGTCATTTTGGAAATAATTTGGGGTCGAGGAGAACGAGTGTGTAGAGCCTCAAAGTGAATAAGACATCATGAATAAAGTATGTGAACCAACAAATAGAGGAAAACAAATAATTAAACGAACTTATGAACATTGATAAATAAATATCAAACTTCACACTTCATAACAGTTGTCACAAGCTGTGACACAGGCCTGTTCTTCAATTATTCAGCAAATTACAGAATTTTACCAAATGAAGCCTGCTAGCTTCTGGCAACTAGAGCCACAACCATAGACTGTCCCAGCGTTCCAATATCCATACTACCTTACTATCTAATGTGCCAAAAAAAGGCTTAGTATGTCCCAATCCTTAGTATGTTAAACACAGGATGCCAAAAGTACCAGGATGTCCTACTACATCCGGCCGTATTCCGGTCTGTTCTGACCCACAATCCTTTGTTCAGCGGAAGTTACGTCACATCGACTGAGCCGCCGAGACAGTTGGTGGCGCTCATGCTCTGCCCACAAAAGGAAGAAGAAGAAAAGGTATTAAAAGGAAGCGTACTCGTTCCAAACCGCATCCTTTTTCTTTTTACAACAAATGTCGTGCTATGGATTGCTATGAAGTACTATTTTCCAAATTGTATACATGCTACATGCAACAGTATATACTTTTTAACGGTAGCTGCAGTACATACTAAAAGTAAAAATAAATAGAATGCGATTCGGAACGCAGGTTGTCAGTAAAAGTGGATGTAACTTTTACAAATGTAAACAAATGAAGAAGTACCTTAAACTGCAATATGGCCACAGGGTTTGGCTCCAAAAAGTCTTTGGCTCCATAGTCTCCCATTCAACTTCATTCATAAAATGGTCAATACATTTTTTTCACGAGTCCTAATTGTGTCATTCGCCAAAGTCCCTCTTTCTTATTAGTTTCATATCATTTAATCTGAAAAGGATTCCCTCATTAATTGGATATTTGGCACCAAAAAGAGATATGTTTGGGGGTGTGTCTGTTTGATTGACAGGCCTATGGCGCAGTCAGATTTTCACTATAGGTGGGTGGAAATACTCAAGTAAAGTACAAATACCTTAAATTTGAATTTAAGTACAGTACTTGCGGCAGCATATCTGTTGCACAATGGTGTTTTTCACATCAATAATATGAGACCCATTATATTTAATGCTGATTAACAGAAAGTAGTGTAAATACTGTGAATAAATACTATGACATTTTTAAATAAACTTAAAGTTCTCTGTCCTTGTACCCAGTAAAATATGACTTCTGTACATTTACCATTATCCGCTCCAAGCTGTCTCTTATTATGAGCGTCTCAACTTTCTACTGTGATCTGACTTGCTCAATAGTCCGCAGCTACCCAATTTGTTGAATCGTTCCCACAGACATGAATAAATTGCTATCACAACACCATCTGCCGTCCAAACAAGAGCGTAGTTACATTTTTCATGATAGACAGATGTTTAAGCTTCAGACCAGAAGACAACATTAACACACCATTATCATAGCTGGACCAACTTAGATTTGGGCAAAGCTTGACACACAGGTAACATAATTACAGTTGTGGATTTGCTGAGTTCCTCCTTTTGCTTTTTGCTTTTGCTTATCTTTCATGTCCTCTCCACTGCGATTGAGTAATGAGAGCAAACCATAACAAAATGATAAATCATCTCACGAGCAGATGCATGGGCTCTTCAAGTTACATTCTGTACACAAACTGAGGTCGTAGCATTTTATTGGTTTACTGTTAAATCAGAATAAAATGACTGCTGGAAACCTCAAATGATGAATGTCCCTCTTGACCACAACCAGACAGTATGTTTTATTGTCTCAGATGGCTAAATTGTCTAAGGGTATTTTATGAAACGGCTTTGAATTTGTACTCCGTGTACTGGTGTACTCCGTTACACTAAGTGAAGTATTAAAAAAAAAAAAATCAATTATTGGCAGTAAATTAGGATAGCTGTAATGCAAACATCTACTATGAAAATCACTTTAAGTGGGAACAAGAACTAATGTTTGAAATACAGTGAGCATAATAATGTAGACGTTGATGTCTTCAGGAGGGGATTTCGACAGCTGCAGCTATACAGCCATTATACAACACAGCAGCGCAGAACCATTATTGCCTGCTAAGATGCCATTCACCCTGAATAACCATTTTGCACACAGACTCTTTAGCCTTTATCACAATGAAGTGTAAAATGGGTATTGTATGGAGGGAAACCCTGCTGCAGTCTAGGTGCAATACAATAGTGTTCAGGAACTGTAGGTTCAATATAGTATTCAGAAAGTAAAGTTGTGTGAGGGGGATCCTTTTTAACAACTAAAGACAAAGTCTGAATCCTTCATCTACACATTTTGCAGAGCTCACTGCAGCTGATAAAAAAAAAAAATTAAAAAAAAAAAATCTAGATTTTTTTTTTTTTTTGCAAAGCTGTGTGCCGCACATCACCACACTGTGGTCGCAGCAAAGGCAGCAATCTGCATGATGATGTCACCCTGCTGCATTTTCTTATCAGAGAGCTTTTATCTATCACAAAATAAACTCTTTTCTCCAGTCTACAATTATTTAACTGTTTATTAATAAATATACAAACAACTATTTACAGTTTCAAATTCCAAGCTTAAAAGGCTCCGAAAATATTTGTCTGAGTGATGGGGTCTCTCTGTGCTCTCCTCGAATAGTTCGAGGAGAGTAAAGTTCACTTACTTACAAGCACCACATGAGATCTAGCAATATCTGATTCAAGAATTGGCAACAGTTTGTGAGTTGTTGGCAGCTGTCAATCAAACCTGACTGAAGCAGATTTTAAGTCCAACTCCTCTTGAAGCCGATTAACTGATGTTTTGAGAGTAAAACTTCATGAATATTAAAGGTTAAAGATCCAGATGAACTGAAGCTGTTCCCAGGTGCTGCCACGCAGTAAATAGTAATAATACCTACCTAATGACTGATAGTATTAGAAATAATAGTATTTTTTCACATTACTATACTCTATCTTAAATTAGCACAAAGCATGCAAGGATTGCTAACAATACAGCCTTAGGTACATTTTCATCAGCAGCACTGTGGCTTGCAGTCAAGGTTAAGTGCCACAAAGTGAGATTTCATCTGTACAATTAAACCGATTGACATTCAGACTGGTTTGCATTCGGGAGTCTTGACAGTTTTATTTCATGGAGTCAAACTGATTTTATATTCAACACCGACAACATCTTTAGCCTCAAGTGATCGCCAAATTATAGCACTTAATTTACTGAACTATAACGAAGTAAAAACAGAGATCAACCTGCTCCGAGTCTAATAGATGAACGAACAACTCAGCCATGCATGTTCACATGATGTGTTGTTAGAGAGCCCATTTGATATTGTGTCAAAGGCACTCTGAAAACAACTCTGCCAACATTAATGTTAGAAATCTGGCAACCTGATTGATGGGCAGAAGAAATGTTCGAACACAGCTTAATGTCTGAGTAGCACAAGTCAGAGTACGTGTATGAAGTCCAGGGTGCCCTTCTCAGATTGTAACACCAGATACAGTTTTTAAAGGGCCCTCAGAATGGCTACAAGCTCAAAGCAGCACGTGATGGAGAGCATCTGTCCTGCTATAATGTCCATACATGCAGGACATATGCTTTACCTCCCTTTAATAGTCTCATGAAAATGTTTTGTATAGGAGTTTTAATACTGGTATATGGCCATAAACCAGAATGTATAAAATATAAAGTGTGCGTTAAGGTTGAAAATACATTATATAATATTTGTAAAAGTTTTATACAAGTGCCCAAACTGCTCCCCCACATTCATATTTTTATTTTTGTCATGGGTGAGCAGATCAGGTGGCACTGTGCAATTTCATCACCCTTTTTGGCATGAAATTACATCTCTGTTTCCACCTGTTCACAGCAGACATAAGGAATTTCATGGCTGGAGTTGATGGACACACACACACACACGCACACACAGACCTCTCCAACCCCCCCTCCCCCCCCCCCCAAAAAAAATCCCATGCAAATAGAGAATACACTTTGAATGTAACGCAAGCAGAATCTGTAATAAATTGGATTAATGGCTGACTTTTAATGACACTGTCACCAAAGCTGCTTGCAGGATGTATGAGGTCTCTCCCGTTGGTTGATTAAATACCTGGAGCAGCCGTAATACAGTACATATGTTCCATTTGGAGTCCCCCGTTTAAAAGAAGTGTGGCTTGTAATTATGCACAGGTCGAACAATGTGGGTTATTATAATGCTAATATGGCTATTATTATAATGGGGAGCTCCCAAATTATGTAATCATGTAAATGCATGGAACAGACTATTATTTTTATGTTTACATTTGCAGTTGTGGCTTGATTGTGTGCATGTACTGTTGATATATACTGTATAAATATAACTGAATACAATCTATTTAATCACTTGAGCATGTGAATTGCATGCAAAGAACAGTACAAATAGAAACGCATTGTAATGTCTGCCATACAAATTTGACATAATCTGCATATCAGAGCTGCTGTCTCCTATTGGATTTATGTTGCTGCTTATGGATGCAGTTTTCTTGCAGGCAGGACTTTCCTGCGACCTCACTGGCATCCACTTTAAAATGGGATGAGCTGATGTGACCGGCCATAACTGAAACCTGTGTCGACCCCCAACTGTGAATAATCTATTCCGCCTCCTAATTACCTGCCGCAGCCTCTTCTCCACATCGCCCTTTGAACCAGTCGGTCACACCCACTTCTATTTGCACCCTATGTTTGCGCTCACGCACAGTCTCAGGAAGATAGAGCTCTCTGTTTGTGAGGCAAGGCTTTGTTAAATGCTTTTACTGTGGCAAAAATGGGGGAGTCTTCAAAATCAATCATTTCAGCTAATCTTAGGAGGTAAAGAAACACCTTTAAATCCATCAGAAGTCAATCCTGGATACCTCAAAATCTACAGTAAATCTGAGGGTACAGTTTTGAGATTTCTGTTTCGTGTGAAGCACAATGTTCACCTCTTAAAAAAACAAACATATTTTTTACGTATATTCACATTAGACATTAGACCTCGAAAAGCGGTATGTTTGGGGGCGTGTCTGTTTGATTAGTGCAGTCAGGTCTCCTCTACAGGTAGTGTCCTCAGGTTTCCAATCAGATCCACCGCTCGCTCCTCCCCAGCTCCAAATATGGTCACCTTTTGTTTCAAAATGGCAAGATGGCAATGGACAAATTGCAGAATTTGTGCTTCAGAATGGCAGTTCACAAACAACTGGGTGAGTTTATTGCTGCATGGAAGCAACGTCACCACAGTGACTGCAAGGAGTACTGCAATGTTCAACTTCATCATGTGATGCACATTGACCCAATAAAACATTTTGACCACACGCAAGCATGAGAAAAGTAGCAAACCAATAGGTGATGACACTGTTGGTTACTGGGAGAAATGAGGAATGAAAGAAATGATAGAGGATTATAAAATGATCTGCCTCTTTCAATAGCATCCTTTTTTTTTTTTTTTTTTCCCTTGAAAAGAGTTTGTGTCAGAGCCACAGTGACCTGACAATATTTCTGTGAGTGCAGAGATAATATACAATGTGATCAGAGTGCTTGGAAGAGGAGTGAAATGAGAGATAAGGGCAGAGGTGGGGCTCATTGCAGTGAGATCTAGGAGTGACAATAACTGTCGGAGATTGTAATTCGAAGCGTGAGTGCAGAGTGCCTTTAGGAAACAGTTTGTATGTACAAAAAGTCCTCTAATCTCCATTTAAACTGCGCTCAGCCCCTTGAAAATGGGTTCTACTTTGAAGAGCCCTCTCTCCTTTTAAAGCAAGTGGAATATCTTTCAGGAAAACTTTTGAATTTGCCAGAGAAGTGGCTATTATTCTGAATAATTCACCCCTAAACTGGTTAGTTTAGAAAAGTTCAGGGAATTTGGCCCAAGGTCCTCCGCATCTGCCTCTTAAAGTTTTTTTTTTTTTCCCCAAACAACAAGGCCCTCTCGTGCTGAATTGTTTAATTCAGATTAGAATAATGACCCTGCCAGCAGCCTGCCGGGGCAGAGCCCAAGGAGAGGAGAGAGCACTATTTAGTAATCCTATCAACCGCCTTATGAGCATCTGCGCCTCACAGCAGCTCAATCTTCAGATTGAGTTGTTCAGTCAATCATGGATTCAATATTTACTTTGACGATTCAATATTTACCAAGGCGCTTTGCAGCACGCGTGACAGAGGAGATAGTGCCGCTGTGAGGATCCGATCAAAGACTCGCTACATGAGACATTTAAGGGTGGTGTCGGGAGAGAGGATGGGGTGTGGGGGGATTCATTTCTTGATACACTGACACAAGGTGCGCTGGAACCGTGCCAGTTCCTCGGCTCGATACGCGTCTTCAAAGTGTTTGGGGTTGGTTTCACTTGGCTGGGCCCGAACATCTTGCCAGATGTGTATCTGAATTCTGGGAAAATGACTCGCACTTAAAGTTTAACCTTGAATATAATTGATATTTATTTATTGATATTTTTGATATTTATATATATAAATATATATAAATAAATGAGTAAATAAAGTCAGGAGGGGTTCCATTCCTTCTCCCCAGAGGACAGATGTCTTGCAGTGAGAACATGCGTTCCAGCCGGATGTGTGGCAGTGTGAATATTTGATCCTCGTGGAGTGTGACTGGCTGGATAGCGCGGTCGGCCGGGTGAATACCAATTGGTTTTGCCTCCGCCTTGCACTTGTTGCATCAACCTCAGATCAACACTGTTTGATCCCTACGTCTGATTAGTTTTCTACTGCTGTCAAAAGAAACATTTCTTTCTACTTATCTACTTATGCCCCCCCTGCACTTATCTCCAATATCTATAGTGAGGAGAAAAAAGACCTAAAACAGAGCGAGATTCCGCAGCAGACACTTCATAGCCTGTGAGCAAGACTGGTTTGTTGGGCCAGTATTTAGAAATAAAAACATAAAGTGCAGATAGTTTTGTAATGATGTTTTTTTTTGTAGCTGGATAGAAAATGGGAGAATCACAGAAAGAAGTCAAAACTGAGTATGGATTAAAAATAATAGCCAAACATCTGAGAACACAGATAAAACAAATATACAACTAGGTGCTGTGTACTAATAGTGATTGTAAATAATTTTTTTGCAGTTATTAAACAAGAAATCAATGATGTTTGACATGCAGTTATGCACGCGTGCAGACAGACATCACTAACAATCCTCTGACTCTGCAATGCCACAGCTAATGAAACTTTACACAACCCCCCCCCCCAAAAAAAAAAAATTAATGATCATTCTTGTTGTCTTGTTTTCCAAGATCTTACTCAAACTGTCTCAAAGCCATCCACAGTATGTTTGAATGTTGTGCAGCTCTAAGCAGCCTCCTCATTTCCTTCGGGCATTTGCTTTATAGGACAGTGGAGCACATAAACAACTCAGAAATCAAGCATTTGTTCGAATGCAGGCCAAATGTTATGAGTCCATCTTCAGTTTGTTTCAACTCTGATCTTATTTCTGTTGGTTTGGCTGTCATTTCTGTTTATTATAACGTTTTACTCACCGTGTTAAACGTTCCCATCCGATGAGGAAAAAAAAAATTAGCCGTCAGGCGATCAAAGAGAGCAGATTTTTCTCCTGTAAACGTGCACCACAGTTTGGACCCAACTTTGATCCAAAGGTGTAACCGGTCTTGTGTCTGAGCCCACAGTGTCTCTGCACAATGAAGATTTATTACCAGCATCAAAGGAGTGTTCACATTCAGTTTTACATGCAAATAATGTGGCTTAGATGACATGTCTGATAGTTTGAGGGCTCCATGTATCAAAATAGATACTTATTGGGCAGAAAAATGGTAACGTTAGGTGATATTATTGTATACTACTGCATTATTATTATTATTATTAGATCATTAGCTTAATTTAACAACTTTATGACAAACATGTATTTTAGTCCAGTGGTTCTCAATTTGTGAGTCAGTCCACTAGACCATACTATGTCAGGGTTGCAGAGTAAGAGGAGGTTGGGGGTGTCGGACAGAGCAAACAGGATTTTCTCCTGGACGACCAGAGTTAGAAACCAAACTAAACATTGATTTTTTTTTTCTTTTTGTAATGTCAGCAAGTTAATGACATAAGTAAGATATTTGACATGCGTAACGTACATTAAATAAGTTGGTAAGTACGAGGCTGACCTACATAACATTATTTCCATAGAACTCCTTATTTAAAAAAAACCCAACTAAACTGATCTGTTCCTCACCAAAACCAAGCAGTTTTCATCTCTAAACCTAACCAAATGTGTCACATTCAACCCAAACCATGTTCCTTTTCTAAAACTGTGTGGTTTTTGGTGCCAAAACCCCCCTAAAACCTGACTGTTTAGGCCTCAGCTATTGTCTAGTGGACTGCTGATATTATTTCAGGCTTTGGTGTGATATTGGGTTGATTTACAGGATAAATGATAAATAAGTGGGAGAGGAATGAAGAAAGATCCTGCAAAGAAATAGAAATGAATCAAGTTGTAAAAAAACTGGCTTATTTTACTTCTTTTAGGTCTACTTGGGTGAAGCTATAAAAATAAGACCCAACTAGAATAATCCTTAAAAAAATGTTCCCCAGTGTGACAACACAACTGACTGAAAACCCATTTAGTCTTACACACACACACACACACACACACACACACACACACACACACACACACACACACACACACACACACACACACACACACACACACACACACACACAGCCTCCTCTGTTTTCAGCTCTCTGTGCCGATTTTACATCTGTCATCTTTCAATAACCCCTCTGATTCTTCACTACCTGTCATGGATCAGTAATCAGCTGATCCCACACCCACACCCTCTCCACCTCCCCCTCCATACAGGTGCACGCACTCCACCTATTTTTCTTTTTCTTTCAACAGTAATTCTGTCAGGGCTTTCATCAGAATTGGAGTACTCGCTGCTCCCACAAATCCCCTTTTCTCCCACCTATCTTATCTGACTCCGGTCCCCTTGGGAACCGTCATACCACCTGCACTTAGGCATAAATATAGACATTTATGAATGCATGCCATATGAAATGTGTCTACTGTTCATATATTCGTATTTTTGCCAAAAATTTTGAGAAAAGAAAAAAAAAAAAATCCTGCTAAATTGACTCTCGGTGAGCCATAGAAAGCAGATTTAGGGGAACGAGAGGTCGGCCTGTTGAAGAGACAGACGGGCCTGATTTGAGAGAGGGAGCGAAAGGGAATTGGAGATGGAGATGAAGAGAAATGAAGTGAGACAGAGAGTCAGGGAGGGAAGAGGGAGAGGGGAGGGTGGAGGAAGGTGAGCAGCAGGAGAGAAAAGGAAGAGGGTGACTGTGTGTGTGTATGTGTGTGTGTGTGTGTGTGTGTGGAGGGGGGATAAAGTATTTGTCACAGTGCTGTCAGAAAGAGATTGAAAGAGAGAGTAGAGGTTGTCTTGATATAGAGCTTTCTTATGCTCTTAAAGAGCTGCTGTAGTCTGTCCACTTAGCTCCGGATCTGCCTTGTTTTGTCTTTCACCTTTTACTTATTGTCCTTTCACTGCTCCTCTCCTTTCCTCTTCTTTCTCTTCACCCTCCTGTTTATTTTCCTCCCACCCTCCTCGTCTGTCCTCCCTGCAGGCACGTCTATAATCCAGGTGACAGCGACAGATGCTGATGACCCCACGTACGGGAACAGCGCCAAGCTAGTGTACACACTGGTGCAGGGCCAGCAGTACTTCTCTGTAGATCCTCAGACAGGTGAGCCTGCTTGTCTATCTCTGTCTGTCTGTCTGTCTGTGTCTGTCTGTCTGTCTGGGTGTCTGTCTGTCTGTCTGTCTGTGTCTGTGTCTGTCTGTCTGGGTGTCTGTCTGTCTGTGTCTGTGTCTGTCTGTCTGGGTGAGAGAGAAAAGATGCACAGATGTCGGAAAGCAAATACACACACTGCAGAAAGGCAAATATACTCAAGATGTTGAAGAGCAAACAAGTGAATTCAGTCTTGACTTGTGAACAAAACACAGGGCCAGTGTGTGTGTGTGTGTGTGTGTGTGTGTGTGTGTGTGTGTGTGTGTGTGTGTGTGTGTGTGTGTGTGGATAGACAAGGGCCAAAAGGGGACCCCCCCCCTGTGCATCCCTCATTCTGGAAACACACTTAGTCATCCATCTTTCCCACTTTCCTTTTCCCTCTTGTGCCCCCTCAAACACTCTCTGCTCAAACACACACACACACACACACACACACACACACACACACACACACACACACACACACACACACTTTCCTTCTTAAACACACACCTCTCTCTGCCCTCCTTCTCCAGTATGAGCTGGCAGAAATGTGTTGAAGCTGCCAGACAGCCCCAGTCTAATGTTATTATTTCTGGATGAAGCAGAAGCATGGAGACATGTTTAAAGACAGATGTCAGCAAAGGTTTGAGCTATAATGCAGGACAGATTACAAAGGCCTCAAAGGTCTGCTGTGTGCGTTTGTCTGTCTGTGTCCCGCGTGTCACCTCGGGGCAGGAGTTTCATTGTTGAGTGGGAGGTGAGGTTAGAAGGGTAACTGTCTGATGCGTTAGATGCTTCTCTGATAGACAGTTTGCTTTTATTTCCCTGAGAGGCTTTTGAAGTACCATGTTTTTTTGTTTTTTTGGTCAGCATCTACAAGTATGAGTATGAGATTGTTGATTTTCCCCATGTGGGTCACAGGTGGCCAACACTTGTGTTTTGCTCATTGAATGTCAATGCTTGGTAATTGATTGCCTTGACATGTGAGAACCTCTGCAATAACCAAAGAGAGCAGCAGCGCTTTTTGAAATGCTAATTGAGGAATATAAGCCTAATTCCACGCGGTGTGTATTAGCCGTGACACCGCCCTATTAGACCGGTTTTAGTATTCCGAACATGTCGGCTCTCTTCTCTCCGCTCTATCTCCCTTTTTCAATCACCCCATTTCTTGTTAACTCCATCAGCAAAGGTCTTCTTCAAAATGTGCACTCGGAGGCGAACACATGCATTCGGTTTGTTTATGAATTCGGCTCCGAAACCTCAACATATTTCTTCTGGTTCGTTAGCATTCAAAACAGCCCGTGCTGAATGTGCTTCACCTTGAGCTGCCAAGTCATCCTGGCTGGTGTTTTGGCTGATGTTGGGCGAGAGCAGCCGGCACTAGGTGTGCAACATCCAATCACATGTAGCAGAATGAGGTCATTTCCACCGAGGAGGTGATCGATGTTGAATGTGTGTAAGTGACACTGAAGGCCTGGTGTGCCGTTAAACAGTGTGAGACACAGAGGGAGGTTTTACGCTCCGTCAGCATGTTGCCGCATGGTGATTTATCTTTTCCATATGAGCCTCTTCACATATCTGTGTTTATGTTTTTGTGTGTCTGTCTGTGACTGTGTGCTTATGTGTTTCTGTGCACCTTCAACGGGACATTAAGTTATACATTGTCGCTGTCAAATGGAAACGGAGTGTCTCCAAAATGTCAGAAAAGCTGTCAAGTTGTCAGAAAAGCAGCCATGTCTGCAACCTGATGACAGTGCAGTTCGATATCGCCCGATAAGTTTTGAAAGGGCTTCAGAAAAATCTCGGAATAATTTTAGCCGTCAATCAGAGTAAAAACACTTTAATTATTTAAACTCATTGTTCACACAGGAACAATTTTATGACTATAGGCCTGAAGATCGTTTCAAAAAGCTGATATGTTGAATTCGGTTCCGTTACTAATTTCATAAAATCCATTTTAAGAACAAGAAAATTACATCGCACATTATGATACAAATCTTTAGTTTTCATGCATTTTAGAGGGGGAGAGCGATATCCTGTAAACACCTCACAAGTTATCAGTAGGTCCTAGCTTGATACAGACAAGCCTACACTTACTGCAACACATGCAAATTAGATGTGTACATGGCCTTAAATTAGTTTGAAAGGAGTGAAATAAGGTGCTCTAATGTAAGATTTAAGATACTTTAGTTGAAACTGAGTGACTTTATCTATGTGGGCGGGCTGCCCGAGTAGAGGCTATGTCAACTGCTGTGGCACTGACACTGAGATTTATGTATGTGCAAATGGAGCAACATTCATACATTTTAAGATGAAAATGTGTTGATGTGGATGCAGTTTAGGTATCAATTGGCATTTTTCGCACTATATACTACTGAACCAATTTGATTGGAGGATAAAAGTATTGTCATTTGCTGCTCAGCCCTATTGATGACTTTACTACCTTTGATCAAATAATTAATAACAACACGGACAAGTTTATGGCACAGCTACAGTAAACTGTTTTTTTTTAAAACTAATTAAATTATCAATTGGCTTGAAAGTTATTATTTTTTTTAAAGAATTGTCACCAAGATATGTATTAAGCATGACATTTTACAACGTAAAAAAAAAATCAACTGAACAGTTGATTTTAAGGGTCGTTGGGTGGCAGAATTTACACAAACAGGCAAAATATACAGATAAATCTGAAATAAGGCAGTACTGGTTAATCAATTGGACCAACTGATGTACTGGTCTATTGTTGTGTCTAATACGTTTTTACGTGTCTCCAATGGACAGACCAGTTAGTAAAGTTTGTAACAAAGAGCTGAAAAGCATCAGAACCAAACTTCATCAAATAACAACTTATTAACATTTATAGCTGCAGGCCTAAAGGCTGACTGGAAATCAAGGTACCCACAACCTTTTATTAATGATTTACTAATAAGTGTGACGGCCGTCTTGATGGAGTCTTTAATAGAGGGTCATGACTTTCTCACTTTATAATAGGCAGTCAGGGCTGCTGATAAAAATGTTAATAAGTCATTAATAAAAGGTCATGGTGTCCATTAGGATTCTCACTTCACCACTTCATTGGGTATTTAATTCAAATTGGCTGTATGTGCTGTTTTACTATTGGAAAGCACTTCACCCAGTTGTCCCTAACTTTGCAAGTCCTTAATAAAGACCTATTATATTGCAATTATCCATTTACTCTGCCCATAACATGTGTTAATATTTTCAGAAATAGCTTGTTTCTGATCCTCAAAGCTAAATAAATGATTGTTAAACATTATTATGTTCCGAAAAACAGCTTGTAAACACTTAAATTCAATATTATAAAGTGGTACCTCCAAAGGGCCTAGAGATGAACTATCATGGTACAATTATGTAATAATACTCTTGTATCTTTAAAAGATATTCTGTTTTTAAAACTGTGAATAGAGCTGGATGAGATCCAGAATTTGCAGTGAGAGTGCACAGGCCAGAAAGTGCATTTTGGAACCCAGGAGGTTCAGTGTCGGGTAATCATAGACTCATAAATATTGATCACAAAACCCTTTTAGTCTCCCACAGATATATTATGGTCATTCGGTGCTGTTTTGCCACAGTCAAAATCTGGTTTAAATGTTTAATGGCCACCCTGATGCTATTGTGTGTGTTTTTTGCAGGTATTCTGCGCACAGCTGTACCCGACATGGACAGGGAGACCCAGGACCAGTACCTGGTGATGCTGCAGGCCAAAGACATGGGCGGCCACCTGGGCGGATTATCTGGGACTACCACCGTCACTGTCAGGCTCACTGATGTCAATGACAACCCTCCACGCTTCACCCAGAGTGAGTCACTCAGCAGCTCATACAGCCACCCACAGGGAGAGAATGGCAGCCAGAAAAAAAGAGAGACAGCACAACATAATCAAAGAAAATGACTGTTATGGGCGTGCAGCGCTCTCTGCATGCACACATATGTACAGGAATTCTATGTATTGCTTCCCACCTACAAGCAAACGCGTCATTCCGGTTCACAGTACAAGATTGGTGGGGAATATCCTCATTAGAGCAGTGCAGTATCAAGTGAGCTGTCAGTCAATGTAAAGTAGCAGAAACTACTCTAAACTACTTTATGCTTCTCTTAACTTTCTCGTACTCATTATTTGAGAGAAAACAGACACTGGGCTGCACAACAGCAGCATAAACACTGTGTTTGTTTTGCACCAGAAGGCAAAAGAGCTCTCGGACATTTTTGACCTGCAGGTCCTGTCAGGATTTTCACAGCAGCAGTCAGGCAGAGGAGACTCCTGCAGGGCTGCAAAGTACCTCATCAAACATTCAGTCATGGATCTGACTCGCTTCTGCAAGATCAGCTGCTATTTCCAACTGCAGCTACCTCGATGTAGGCCAACCTAATTGGCTTCCTAATAACGCTTTGATTACAGTGAACTTAATTTCTCTGTTTGCAATCATGAAGTTATTTTAGTGTGAATGATAGATGAACAAGGTTTTCCTCCTCTGCACATTTGTACATTTTGACTTATCTTATCGATAAACTGTTTTAAATTGGGCCTCTTGTGGCCTGGTCTTCGATCACTTACAATAGCAATAATTAAATGCAAATTCAGGCACTCTGCAATGTTTACATCACCTTGCAATTTTGCCAAATTCCTGCAGATTTTTCCGCAAAAAAAAAATCCTCAGTAGAAGCTTAGCTGAAGGTATTACGGCACAAAAATAACTCCTCATTTATAGTCAGTACGGCTCTTCAGCTGCTCCTCTCATTCAAAGCTCTGCTCTCATCATCACAAACAAGCACATGCTGCCTGACCAGAGGTACTGGAAGTGATGGGGCTTTTGGAAAATGTAATCTTATCATGGGAACAAGGAATACCGCATGTGAAACCAGTTTGAAACCCACTCACTAGTCGTGATAGACTGCAAGCTCTTTGTTTTTGTACATAGTGTGTGTTGAGTTTATATGATTTCTAAAGCATTTAAAGCCCATATTTCGACAGATGATTGAGCTCGTCTTAATTTTGAATTTAGATTTTTTTTTGCAATTTTGAGATCCATAGTTATCAAAATTAAAAAAAAAAAAAAAGATTAGAGCTAAATTATATCTGTGATTTGCAGTATGCTTATTATCATAGGAAGTCATAACATGAGTCTTTATTAAGTAGGAGTTAAAAATATATTTTTTCTCGGCTTGCAATTTTTACTAATTTCTCTTAAATCACTTAAAATTCTACAAATCACTGCAATTTTTTGGAAAAGTTGTGGCAAAATCAAACATTTTTGATCGTAACAATCTAAAAAAATACTCCTGGAGAGACTGCATAATACCTGCTGGTCACCATTTAAATGTGATGAATTATGAGACATTGTTGGACATTATATTGTAAATCTTTATTTTAGTTAAAAAGGCAGATGTGCTGGCTGAACTATGCAGCACTGCTCACCTCACTGTTTGTCTGCCTCTGTTGCTGGATGGAGTACTGTGTGTGTGCACGTCTGTGTCTGTGTGTGTGTGTGTGTGTGTGTGTGTGTGTGTGTGTGTGTGTGTGTGTGTGTGTGTGTGTGTGCGTGTGTGTGTGTGTGTGTGTGTGCGCGTGCGCGTGTGTGAAGCCAGTATCAGTAATTCATTCTGTTTTGCTATAATGCTTAAAAACTGGAACGTGTGTCCTTTATTATACCTTCGAAGGGACGAGTTGGTTCGCCGTCCTCTGAACGATCAAGGACACCCAGTAGCTTTGATGGCCATAGCTCTTGTCATCCTATCTGCTGTTTCTCATTTAGCCAAGCTCCATCTCCTCCAGTTTAATTGCTGACGTTCTTTCAATTAATGGGAAGAGAGCAGAAGTTTGGATGTAGATTTTGAACAATTACCACTTGATTTGGGTTTTTAGGAGGGCTGATAGGAAAGATGACTTAAGTCCAAATCGTATTGAAATTGAAACGAATAAAGTTATATCACTTCTTTCATATATAAGTGACAAATGTTGTAAGGATGGGTGATTTGAAGAAAACATTTGAGCAGATTTGTAATTTAATGTATTTCCTCTAAATTGAATGTAAAGTAGTAATCTCAAAGTTCTCCGTTTTGTTTTCTTTAGTCACTCCTATGGCGATAAGTAGTAATTGCGGCTTTTGGACTTCATTGCCCAGAGGGCCATACAGTGTTGCCAGTGTGACATCAGATGGTTTACATGTCTCTACCTTTGCATTGTGATTTTTTTTTTTATAATTTTTTTTTGCAGGGAGGAATGTGGGCACAGTGCTTCAGCTGGTAGACTCGTAGATTGTTGCTGTGTTCCAAATGGTGTGTTTACATACTAACACTCACTATTTTGAGTGCACAAGTGAGTTCACACGGTCAAGTACAGAAGCAGGTAGTGTGCTACGAGTACCCGGATGATGCACTGAAAACGGTCCAAAAACTAAGTGTGAAACGCTGGACACTTTCCAAACTCAACGGGTTACATTTCACTAAGTACCGCCATACTGCTGCTGGACAGAAGACATCAGCATTTTTATTGAGTGCTTTAAACAGAGGGCACAAAAACACATTCCTTTCTGGGTAAATGGGTAACGGGTGATGCATTCAAATGCTACAGTTATTTCTGATAAATGCAAGAACGGAAGTGGGCGATTTGAAGCAACACTACTCTGTTGAAATGTAAGTACTACACAAGAACGAATACTAACACGCAAGAACACTATTTGTTGGTGTTCTAAGGGAAGTGCGTCATTTGGAACATATAAAATAGACATAGTCTCCGGGTCTCAAAAAGCCTTAACTTCTCTTAATGAAAGTCAATATATTTTTTCCACAAGTCATTATGGTGTCATCAGCTGAATTCCTTCCTTCTGATCAGTGTTCTGGCGGTCCTTCTATGGTGGTAATTATATTCCTCGCAGAGAGGTATCTTTTTTGCGGCGTGACTAGTTTGATTGACATGCTTGGGGTGGAGTCAGGTTTCTGGTATTGTTGGGTGGGGCATAGTGTTCTCAGTCAGATCCATCCCTTGCTCTTCCCCATATCGTCCAGATATGGTCACTTCTGGTTTCAAAAAACCAAGACGACAACAAACGAGATGCCAGAGTGGAGGCTTCAAAAAGGCAGTTCACAAACCAATGGGTGGGTTGTCATTAAGCCACTCAGGCTCATTCAATGTTGTGTTACCTCAATAGGATAGTGATTTAACAGACATTTATTTATAGGAAAATCTGAGATTATTACTTTAAGGCTAGAAGAGAAATGTCTATGAAGCAGAGTCCAGGATAATATTATTTTTTCTTGTGAATGGATTTTGATTTTGTAGTTGCCTGTTGTTGAAGTCCTCTCGGGGTTCACACTCGTCACTTAGTCAGAAATTTTAACTTGAATTAAATTTATTTAAATTTCAACAGAAAAAAATTACAATTCAACCTACATGTTAATGGGATTCTAATATTACTTGATAATATTTAAATATAATCACCAAATTCAAAAGTGACATTTTATCCACTGATCACAGCTACATTTCGTATGTATTGTATCGTACAGTATCACATCAGTGTGTTCGGATGTGCGTTACGACCCGAGAAAGAAGAGTGATGAATTTTCACACAAATTGCAGTAAAGGTTTAGAGTACCTTCATAGCCTGTAGTTACAGCGACACTTTGTGATTGTGTTAAAAAAGGAGGACAAATCAGCCAACTTACTTGCTGATTTTAAGAACACCTTCATGCACCTGTTTCTTTTACAGCACGTCCTTACTTTACTTCTCTCCCCCTGCAACTCTTTCGTGCCCCCTGGGGAGCATGCTTTACAGTTTGAAAACCTCTAACCTAGATCATTTTTCTAGTGCAAGACCCAGACTGTTGGTGCTTTTGAACAGCAAAAAGTAAAAGTTACACACCCAGAGAGTGTTGTGTTTTCTTTGATCAAAACCAGCTTTAGCCCTCGAAACAAAGAACCAAGGATCTTTTTTTCTTCTCTCAAAGAATTGTGTCTTCACGCATTTTCAAATCTCTATGTATTGGAAACTCTTTAATTTACTCAGTAGTGAGCTTTAAATTAAGATTTTTGATGTTCACCAATAAAATGAGAGGGATGTAGTGCTCTATGTAGTATTCTATACAGGTCAGGACTTGCACTAGTTTTTTTGACCAACACTGAATTAAGTTTGAGATTTCAGTCTTGCCGGCCAAATTGCAACAGTGTCCCTTATGAATTACATTCCCACACAACTACATTACTTTTCAAATTTTTGTCTTCATACGCAGTAATCTCTGGCTGGATCGGAATAAATGAATGAAGCGCTGGATGGATGGTGGGAGCACAACTAGCACAGCTCCCACAGAGAATCCAGGGTTTGCATCCAGTTGTTTTTTCTGTGGTTAGATTTCAGCAACAAAAGCACATTGGTTAAAGTCAGGAAAAGTTTAGATTTTAATGTAATGTAAATAAAGGCGTTATGTCTCAAGTCATGGGAAATTTATGTACCCCGATCTTTCCCTTCCCTGCTGCAGGTGCCTGAACTAGTATTGTACGTCACAAACGGATAACCTGGCAGAAACATATACATTGCCAGTTAACACATTGATACATTCAGTATTACAACTTGCCAAATACTTTCCTACATATTTGATTTCACTGTCAGGTGGGTGAGGATTTTTTCTGTCCAAAATTCTTAACTGCAGTTCCTGAGGGGAAAACCAAAGGTACCACCAAAAGCCCTGTTGTATTAAATGAATTGTATATAGAGGAATCTCTTATTGCTACCACATATAGGCTACAGGATAATTGAAAGGTAAATAACATGGCAGTCCAGCTAGCCTACATATAGAGTACAGCTTTTTGTATGTCAAACCAACAAAATATAAGAATGGCCAGTAATTGGCAATGGTACACCATTTTTGGACGTAGTTTTCACAATACCAATAAGTATGGTGTGATTTCATTATACAGAATCTTCATTAAGAACCATCTTGAAGATGTAATTATATTTTTCGCTGGACCACAACAGCAAGTCCAGCCCTATAAACACCAATGTCTGTCACAGACTGAGCGAGTAAGTGTAAAAGTTACACCATTGAGCGACTGAATGCCGCAACTTCCTGTATCCGTTTAAAATGTAAAGCCTGCATTTCAAATGAAAAGTTCTCTTATGTTTCACACATGGTCCAGCCTTGTACTAGGTTTTGACCTGGGTTTAGTCTGATCTCTTAATGTAGTTATTAAATATGTGTGACTGTTCAACTCACCCGCTACAGTACAAAAACATAAATATATACTGTTCTAAAAGCAGACGAAATATTTACTTATTCAGTATATAACCTCACTAAATAGAAAAAATATATACATAAATAATAGAGTGGAATGGCTGACACACACGCACACGCACACATGCGTACATACACATCTTATAGTAGAAAAAGAGAAGCAACAGCCATTAACTAAAGCTAAATTATATCCCTAATTAGATGTAGTTTTCCCAAAGCAGATCTCTCATGTTTTGCTGCCAATCTGTAGTAGTCCAGAATGACATGAAGCCTGCCAGAAACATATTTAACATTTTAACATGGTAACACAGTAGGAAAATTAAATAGTTTGAAGCCAGTTATGTAGGATTATATATTACATTGTAGAAATGTTATTGTATTTTGGCATGAGTATTCTCTATCACAAAAATACTGGCAATTGACCCCCTGCCTCCATAGAATGTAATTTCTAAATGCCGAACAACCAAACTGAATCCAACTAAAATGTTCACATCCAAAAGCTTGTCAAGACTATTAATTGTCTCAGTTTAACTCTTTGAAAATCACTCAGGATTTTGATATAAAACTAGTGTCACAGAATAGTTTTTTTCACATCTTCATATATTTGAATGGTAAATATGAACATAGCAGAGCAGAGTGCATGTTGATGCAAGAAAAAATATGTCTGGAGTTGTATGTGATGAAGGTTTCTTGTCCAATAAAGCACTGGCTTTAAAGCCAAAATTGAACTAATGATGTCCTGGAGAGTGGGGGGGGGGGGGGGTTGTTGGTCGAGTTGAACCCCCATCAAAGACGGTGTTTTTGGACCGGGCTGCGCTCAGGACTGGAGAGCCTGTTTCAGTAAAACTGGGATCATTGTGGTCTGTCTGGGTGATGAGCAGCCTCATGGTGCCAGGAGCTGCTTTGAAACCGAAACCTCTCGGCTGCTCCCTTTTCTGGTACCGCTGATGACTCCCTGCATGTGTGTGCTCTACTGAATGTACTGATGCTAGCCTACACCCAGCGGTTTTGTGTGTGAACATGTTCCCACGTTTTTTTGTTTGTGTATGTCTCTGTGTATCTCTGATCCGCTGCTTGCCATTTTATTTCTGTGTTCCCTCACGCACTCGCGCTCCTTTGTGCTTGCACGAACACCATCAAAGCCAGCCATCCCGCCGCTCTACTCAATTACAAACCCAGGCTTTTAAAAAGACACCCTCAAATCCGACCCCCGCGTCTCCCAAGGTCAGCACTGCTTATTCCTCGTGGCATTTAGCAGAGGGAGAGGATTACATTGGAGCGTACAAACCAGGTATCAGCTGTACATTATAGCCTCTACAAGAGAGAAAAAACAGGTCCTGCTTTGTGGGCTTGTTTCTATCCGAAACACGATTCCAGAAACCAAGTGGGTTTGTTGTGTGTACGGTTTTGAACACTGTCAGGGGATTTGTTATGCCCGGAGGAGGCAGGAAAGAAAAAGCAAAGTAGGCTACCGTACAGATTGTTTTTTGGTTAAATGATAAGTGGAAAATATGGGATATTTTCAGATGCTTCATTGGCAAACATAATGCTCTAACCACACTTTCCTTTGGGTCTCATTATCAAATGGCAAACACGACGCTCCAAATGTATTTGGACAGCAACACGTTTTTTGATGTTTTAACTCCGTGTTCGTCGGTGCAAGAAAAAGCTTTAATTTTCGTTTCATCCATATCAAATGCACTTTTGAAAAGGTAGAGGTTCTTCTTGAACATTTTAAGGTCGCAATTGCTTAGACACAGTCAACAAAGTCATCATTTTTAGTACTTGGCTGAAAATAATTCATTATTTGAAGTCTTTATCCCAAAAATATCATTGCATGTGTGATAGTTTCCTCCTGTTTAAACATGAATACTCACAGGACTATATTTTTCTCATGGGGCCTGTTTTTCATCACAACTTGTCAGAATGTGAGCCAATAAACCTTTTATTTCAACACTCCTGCGCTAAATGTGTTGTTAACACGCAAGAAAGAAGTAAAAAGAAACTGTGTTAAAGAGATGTTTCTGTTGCCATCGCACATTAGCTCATTGCCTGATTAAGCTGTTAATTATGGTAGTGCAGTGTGGAATACATGGATGACTAATTGTCTGAGAGTAAACAAGGGTGTTGGGTATCAAATCACACCTCAAATTGTCAGCTTTACTCTTCCGAAGCTTCAGGAGAGGTACAGCGGATGAGTCTCTACTCCTCGTGGTAATCCATAGGGAAATTAAGATGATTGGACTGCCGCGGCTTCGTACTAGCTTTGTAGTCGGGCCATAGTGTTGTTGTTGTTGGGATGATTTGAAATTTCAGACCCTTGTTTCCATGTAGTCGTTTATTTAGATGTGTATTTTCATGTTTACAATGGCTTGATCATTTATGGCTGTGTATGCCATAGCTGAATTCTCTGGGATGAGTTGACGAGTTAATTTATTACAAAGACCAGCCTTTTTATTTTTATTTTTATTTTTTTTTGTTCTAACCACTCAGAAAAGTAGGTTATTTAAGAGAATAACATGCCTGGAGTACTAAGATGCTCAGAGAATACTGATATTATTATTAAAAAGTGAAATAGTATTCAGTCTTATTTTGAGTCTCTTAAGGTCTTTTTTTATTGGATTTTCTATTGTACAACAGAATAGGTTTCCATTAAATTTTATATCAACTACATCAAACATGGCATCCAATTTTACACAGCATTCCTCTTTTCTACCTTAATTTCACCTCTTCTATATGGTACAGGAAATATAAGACAAATATTGCCTTGAGGTTTTAGCATTTTTCACTGTAACACCTGAGGAAATGACACATACGACAGAGCAAACAAAAAAAAAGAAAAAAATGTGCCTTTGACATCGAAAACAATAAAAATAAACATGACCCAGTTCTTCCTGTTGCATGAGAAGATTCCCAATGCTGCAGTTTGTTAGAAAATAATGCCATATTATGAAGACAGGCATCAGTGTCAGGTTTATTCTCCCAGGACCTCAGTTAATTTGCTTCTAATAATCACAAGCTGATGAACACATATTAATAACTAGGGTAAGATCAGGGAGTTTTTTTTTTTCAGCCAATCATTTTAGCCCATTTGGGATAACAAGAAACATTATACTGTACATAAGACATAATTGGTCCGTGTTGTCTGGTAATGATCGGTGTAGCGTTGCCGCAGCTCACCCGTAATGATGCTCCTCCATTTTTTTTCTCCAAGTGGGAAAGTTCTCTTGAGGATCCACTCATGTCTAGCTTCAGAGATGAATGGTTCCAAATGTCATGCAAGAGAGACAAGAAAAACAAAGGATGTTGTCTTATTGAAATTTAAGGTGGATTGATTGATTCACGACATCAACTCAAAGCATCGTTATGATTTGCTATTGTTTGCCCTGTTAAAGTCACTGCATTACACTATTAAGACAATCGCAACAGTTCCTGTAATGTTTCAAATTAAAAGCCTTCAGGCGTTTCAAAAGATAGAAACTATTAATTTCTCAATAAGGCTTTTATTCTGAAACATTTGCAGGGAGGTGTTGTGATTAAAATCAAGCAAACACACTGTAGGTGAGTGATCCAGAACAACCAGTGAAAAAAGCAGGAAATATATTGTTGACTTAATTAAATTGGAGCAATGGAAATACACATTATTGACTACTGTGTATAAATTTGCCTCCACAGAGGTTACACAAAATTAGAAATATGTGCTCTGGTACAATACACACCTGTCAAACCTGAAAAATCAGTCACAGCATCATATACTTTGATCTCCTCTCACTGGTGTCTTTGAATAACTGGATATTTTAATGTTGATTAATGAACAGCTGAGTAAAAGTACAAGATATTCCAAGGGTCCCTGTGCTTTTTTTTTTTAACACAAATATTCTATAGTATATTCTAACTTTTTATGTTGGTTTGAATTTAATCAGAAAAGCCTTCCTTGACATTGCGAAAACCAGTCTGAGAAAACAATCCACAATCTGAACTTCTCCTGAGCTTTCAACCACTCATTACACCATCTTTATCTGGGGATAGAGTTAACTCAGTTGACCACGAGAACTGATGGAAACAATATCATATTGTTAAAAGCTACAATGAAAGCAAGTAAGTGGACCATGAGATGGAGAAGTTTTGACAAACTTCTGCGACTTGAATTTTACACTGGTATTAGTCCCCTCCTCTCCAAACTTTCTAATCTTACAACATCCTCAAATACAGTACGGACAGATTTCTTGAAGCTCATTGCAGTTTAGTTAATGAAATACAGTCCTCAAAGTCCTCAGGCTGCTCACAAAGCTTAAGTACTTTTTTCCACATTCCTTTAGTTTATTCTCTTTATACCTCCCAGTTTAGAAGTGTGAGATCATGATAAGAGAGTCTGTTGTAGTCCCTATTGATCCCAGCGGCTGTAATTATGTTCTAACATAAAGCGACACTCCATGCTCCATGCAGTGATCCAGCTGTTGAATGGGAACAGTAAATTCCTAAAGACATGATTACAGTTCTATAGATTAAAAGAATAATCTCGTCTTTTCACACCCAGGGATCCAAAAGCAGAAAGACAATAAACATGTACCACACTTTGGCTTCAATCTGAAGCTGCTGTATTAAAACCTTTTTAAAAGGCTGTCTTGAGCTGAAACTCTATTTTAGATTTAGGATGCTTTGCTGTCTGTGGTCAAAATAAGAGGATGACTGTAGTGAGAAGGTGTCAGATGGTGTCATCCATTCCAATGATCTCCATTTGAATCAGACACAGTTTGACCCAATTTAAAATATTTCACAGGCTGGCCAGGACATGGTTTACCCAAACTCTATCCAGAATTTGACCCAACCTGTAAACGGTGCAACAAAGACCCATCAAACCCCTTACTTTTTCATTTTAGACTCACCCAAACAAATTTTCTCACACGTGCAACAAGGCCGTAGATCCAGAGCCATGTCGGGCAGGATTCTGGTGTTTCTCAGAGATCTTAATTTGTCTCAAGCTCAGCCCTGAGCTGTTGTCTTGTCGTTGCTCTTAGCAAGCCGTCTCATTCTAGATAACTGGAAATCTGCGTAGCTGCTGCTGGGTTGATGAGGTAATGGGTCATTTGAAGTAGGGAAAGCTCATTTACACCACTCGGTGTGTCGGGGGGTGCACAAAAATAAATGCACAACTCTCATACTGAGCTGAAATGAGACGGGTGCACAGGAACTAAGAAATATTAGTTAATGGGCGTAACCGCAGTTCTATGAGTACGTCCGTATTTTGTTTTGTTTCTTTTCCCAAGACAATGGTAGGGGAAACACTGCTTCTACACTGCATGAAATACAACCTTTAACCATTGTTTGAATGACGGAGAGCCAAGGGAAGCCTACTTTGATACATTTAGGGGGAACTCTAAAACATTGTCCAGTTTTTTTAGTCATAGGGTACAGATTTAAATATTTGGTACAATAAAGTTCTTGAAATGATAATAACCTTTGTCACAGTTGTGTATGAATTCACTCATTAAATAGCAGTTTGTCTCCACTAATATCCACAACACTGTGTCTGTTCCTGCTGTGGCCATCTGTGCTGCACTGAAATCACTCAAATCAAATCCCAAGTTCACTTTGACACTTGAATTTCTCTTCTCTGAAACAGACAGAGAGACAGATGTCACTTAGTTCGACTGCCTGCTTACTTTTAGTAGTTGTAAATAAAACTTTTGGTTCCAATTTTCTACCCTTTGGAGGAAATAAAGACATCAGAGGGAAAGTGAAGAGACAAAAGAGAGAAAGTTTTTCACAGTAACCTTAAAAGTGACTAAACTGCCGCACACTTCCTAGTGCGCGTCAATGTGACATATTAGTAGTGGTGCACTAACAGGGGTCCTCCAAAAGCCTCTATAATTCAAATCCGGCCTGTAATTGATTACCTGTTGAATCGCTGTCATTTTATCAGGTCTGTCTGTTTAGTTTCTGCTTCATATATTCATTATTTGTATGACCTAGTCTTTTATTTCATTTATTGTTCCTGTTGGTTGTTGCCAGTCTCCCCTGAAAAACCCACAAAACCATTTGAATATACAGTATATTCAAACTTTTCAGAAAGGATACACAACCACATTCTTTTGTTGGAAATATCAGTATAGTGAAATGTCACTATGTATCGGTGAAATGCCAACATTTAATGAGTGATCTGGTCCAATCCTACAGATCTGGACACCAACTCTACCTCCTCAGATCAATCTGTCAAAAGGCGAAGCTTTGAGTCAGTGCCTTGTGACGGTTCGATGGTTCTCCCCACACACACACACACACACACACACACACACACACACACACACACACACACACACACACACACACACACACACACACAAATAAGTTTCCAGATGCGTCCAGAGACTCTGAAAACTTTTGGCTCCTCTGCTCTGCCTGTGAGAAGTGTTTGAAAAGCTACAACTCTGCTCGGGGACAAGTCCACAGACGGACACACAGGTGCCGCTTTCTGCTTTTTTATGTGGATTCCAAACAACCTTGGCTTGCCAATGGTGCCACATAAAAATATTGAGGGAGCCATCACTCTCCCAGCAGTTTGATGGATGGAAAGATAGATGGGCTGACAGATGACTACATAGGTAGCACCGATACGATCAGTGTCATTTTATGCACTGGGGAGATGAGAGAGAGAGAGAGAAGGGGCGCGATAGAGGGAGTAGTTCAGAGAGGGCTTCATCATAAATATTACTAATTCATTTCCCTGGAGAGCAAGGCTGTAACAGAGAGAGGCTGAATGGGAGGAGACAGAAGGAGAGAACCAGGAAGGAGGTGTGTGCCACATCTTTGTGTGCTCCAGTGAGTTCTTTTTCCCCTGAAAGAGCAAAAGAGAAAGATGGAGCAAAGCAAGGTGCGATAAAGTTGTCAGAGGGGGTGAGACAAAAGGAAGAGGCAAAGAGGGAGTGGGTGAGAGATGGCTCAGGGTTGAGTTGAGAGAACTAGGAAACAAGGAGATGAACGTACAAGAAAGGAAGCGGGGGAGGGAATGAAGTGGAGAGAATCGGAAGAGATGAAGAGGGTATTATGTCCCTTAGTGGGAATAGGACAAAAAAAAAAGAAAGAAAAGAGAGTGAGGAGGTGTACAGACAACAAAGAAGGATGAGTGGGTGGGCTTGAAGTATACTCACAGGTTGGCACAATGTCTTAACCTTGTGTGTGTTCTTTACCTGCAGCCCAAGCTTCCTCTACATCCATTGAGATCTACCTCAATATTTTTGGCCTCACACACATACACACACATTCGTGCACACCTGTGTGGTCAGTCAGAGGTGGCAGACTTTGTCATCTCCTGTCAGGCCCAGAGACACACATACAGAAACACGCGCACACACACACACACACACACACACACACACACACACACACACACACACACACACACACACACACACACACACACACAGAAACACACACAGAAACACACACACACACACATTCCTGACTCCCACTCACTCAGTGTGCATTCTTCACACACCCGGTACCCCCGTGTCCCTTATCACACGCTCTCCCATCTGTTCCTGCTTTAAAACACCCTTAGCGCACAATCAGTTTTAGTCAGTGTGGCAGAAAGTGTCTGTGCTGAGAAATCCCACTTGTCAAAGCGTTCACTTTCACAGACCTACCATAAACTACTGGAACTATTCATAATGAACATTTGTGCTCCCTGCCAAGCAGTAAATTCCTGCCTGGGGTCAATATTGGCCATCAAAGTTTCTGCAAATACTCTTCTTTAATTAGGCTTTATACAATATTAGTGCTGGAAATATTATAAGTAGAACAGAAGGGAGCGTAGGTTGCCGTTTTGTGCTTTCTATAACAGTGACAATAGAGAGCCACCACTGCTCGCATCAGCCGACATCATGTCCTCTTTAGCAGTCCAATCACATTCAGTACAATCTAATGCATATCGAAAATAGCTTGTGTCCCCTTCAATAGGGCATCGATAATTAATTTAGTTAAATGCCATGACTAATGTGCATTTGTGGACTAGTAATGGGCTCATCGCAGTTAAAGGGACACGCACACGGACCAATCTGGTCCAGCGCGGCCGCCCACGTCCCCGCCGTCCCGTCCAATGATCGCCACCCACACGCGCCTGACGTCTGCCATTGTTTGGAGCGGCGCGATAAAGACGTGAAGCCGGCACTCTTTTTAGAATGCATGAAAGCAAGTCCTGGGGGCAAGTTCAGCAAAGCGTGAAGGAGGGAGGAGGGAGAAGTCTGGATGGAGGTGTGGGGAGGGGGGGGGGGGGGAAGGAGGAAAGCTAATGGTTTTGAAGCGACAGTGATAATCAGGCTAACTAAAAATCACTTCATCTCACACAGAGCTGATGGGATGCTGGGAAATGGAAATCCAGCAGATTTTCACTGATGTGTTCAGCTGCACACAAATGTGTCTGTCTGTTTCTGCATCTGTACAGGGACCAGTTTGGGACTGGCGTGTGATGTATTATTGACAGCTTTGGCTGATTATATAAAGACACCCCTGGAGAATTCACATGCAGTACATATGTAAAAATGTGTACATGCAGCCGGCTCCAGGGCGGCGAGATCGCGCTGAGGCAAATACTTTCCTGAAATGGCTCCACCTTTTATCACAGCGTACAATTAGGCCTGCCATTGCGGGGCCCAGGAGATGACGCTGGCACAGTACAGAGCTCTGCTTGGATAGATTCCTTCAGGCTTTCATCCTGCGTGGGTATGAATGCTGCCGCAGCCCACTAGCTCCATTGTGTGTATGTGTCTCGTGACCAGCAGTGTTAAAGTAGCAGGGTCAGTCTGCCTGCTGGGTAGCTGCTTTTTGTTCTCTTCCATCTTCTTGCACTCTCTTGTTCTTCTTTACGTGCAGCACACACGCACAGCTGCTCTGACACGTCGAATTGGCAACTCCGAGTGAGGAATCCGCAGGCAGAGCTTCGACTGACGAGCTTTTCTGCCACAATCCTGTGCAGCCAAAAGATCCTGTGAGCGGAGATTCATCGGGCAGTAATCGCCCCATACAACACGAGGTTTCCACAAGACCTACATGCAGGCAATCCAGTCTTACAGAAGCCGGAAAGGGTCTTAAATTCTCCACACTCGGAGAATCTCCATACTCACAACTTTTCTTGCCATCACAGAGGAAAAAACTGTGAAATTTAAAACTTCATTAACCCCCCCAAACAGGGCCATATCTCTCCCCGTTTCTTCCCCCGTGTATCAGATTTGGCTTTTGTGGAAATTAGGTGAATCCATCACACTTTCTCCAGCGATGCCCAGACCCTCTGCTTGTAGTGAACACACAAGAAACGCAGTGAGACAGGGTGCGAAGAGGCTGTCCTGACAATTTTTTTTTATTTTTTTGCGTCACTTTTTCATCTGACCTGGCAGAGTGCCCCCTCACGCAGAATAATAGGAGCTAAAGCCATTCTCTTTTTGCCGAGCCATCAGTGAGCCATGGAGAGCCAGGAGAAGAGGAAGTCATTTCCATGTTAATGGGAGCCTTTCCAGCAGTGTCGAAACCTCTCCCTCTCTCCTCTCTTTCCTTCCATCGCTGCTTCCTGTCTGTATTCTGCTTACCTACCTTTACCTGCTGTTGTCCCCGAGCACTCAATCCCTCTCCTGTTGTCTTGCAACGTTACCTTTCACCTCTCAGCCTCTGTTTACTTCGTCTTTCTTCCTTTCCTCTCTGCCGCTCTCTTTCTATCTGTCGAGTTTGATGAATGGAGTCGCTGGACTGTGAGCGGCACATCCTCAACAGGGTGTGGCGAGCCATCGCGAGCTGTCTCCCATCAGTGTGTTTGGATGTGGTTTTTGGCTTTTTTTGGTTTCTTTTTTCTTTCAGTTAGGCTGCCTTTCGTGGTATACACAAGCAAATCCAAACCCCAACAAGATGGGCTCTTGAAAAAGACATGGATAGACAAGAGCACTGTTTGGGAGTCTCTTAAAGTCCCTTATCCCCGGCTACTGGGGAACTACAGCGATGTCCGCTCGGCTGTACATGCACAATCCCCATCTAACCCTCTGAAAATCCCCGAGCAGCCAACTGAACACGCTCCCCGAGGTCTTTGGCATCCCCTGCTGCCCCTCTCTGCACTCCTGACCCTGTTCTCCCAGGGCTCCTCAAAACACAGCTGGAGGTGGGCCAGCATGTCATCCCCCCCCCCCGAGATATGCTAAGTGGCTCTATCCACTATATGGTCTCTGTCAGGAAAACGGCGGTGGGTAAACTACTCTGCCGCAGGGGTGCAAAATGAACCGCCTCAGCCCTGCGCTCTCATCCCTTATACATAAAGGCAGCAAGGCCAAACTCAGTCCTCCACCGACACTTTACGGCATTCTTATAAATCATAAACACACCCTGGCACTTTGGGTAAACAGATGATCATTGTGCGAGCAGAGCAGGTACAAAGTTTCCTTTGGAGGATGCAGACGTGACGCCCAGACGGACCCTGCAGGGTCTTGTTGGAATCTGTAGCTTCCACTTGTTTAAATGAGCCCCAGACAGACAGGAACTGCTTGTGGTTTGATGTGCGTAAACCAAATTTTCATGGATTTGAAGGAGAAGTGCAAAAGGAAGGAAGGGCAGAGGTGGGAAAAACAAGAGTCGAGGTTGGAGGAAGACGGGAGGCATGTCCTGAACATAACCCCATGTAGTCGCTCGGAGGAGAACGCACATTTTCATCACGGCTCCCACATTATTCACCGTGGAAAGGTGCTCGCTTTGGGTTTCAAATTAAATTGTCCGACTATATTTTTCTCTGCGAGTAGTGTTTTTCACTCCCCATTTGAAAGCAGTGCACCTGCACAGTCATTGTTTCTGCAGAAGTGTACCAAGGCTCCCGCGTGGTTTAGCGCGTTGTAACTGCTGCACTTGCAATTATGGGTTCAATTCTCACCAGGCTCGTTTTTCTACGACGCGTGAATGCAGAGTGAACTGCTTTGCATAAAACACGCAAAAAAATCAGAGAGGAGAGTGCCAGCCTCCAAAAGCCATCTATTACACATAAATACTCAAATATCTCTATCTATATTAATGCAAATAAATGTATTCACCTCACAAACTGTACATTTATTGTCATAATGTGAACATCTGGCACCATTATCAGCAGTTATTCTAATGTGGGTTAAATGATAATAATTGCAATAAAAACACTGGTTTGACCTCATTTTTCTGAACATCAACCAAACTTCTCTTCCTCCACTGATATTGTGCACCTCGGCTCGTCACGTCTTGGTTATTTTTTTTTTTAAGGATGTTTTCCATCACCTCTTTTAACCTCTGCTGTCTGTGCTGATCTCATGAGCTGATGGTGTCTAGGCAGAAATACGCCCACACATTCGATGGGCGGAGAGATATTTGGTAATGACAATGAGATCATAAAGAAACCCCGCCGTGGAAAATACCAATTCATTTTTCAGAACTTGTGCAAGGTTGCAAAACAAAGAACATGCTCCCTTCGCAAAAACGTGCAGACCTCGCAACTCCATGGCAACTGCTAACATCATGCTAACATGATGCTGGGCATCACGGTGGGTCTGTCGCAGCCAAAAGTTTCATCGGAAAAAGTCCTCGATTGTCTGTACAGGTCCTCAGACGACAGTGCCTTGTTTTCCAGTTACTCAATCTGATGTTGTGGAAAAACGAGCTGCAAATCATGGCTTTGTTTATTCTATATTTTAAGAGATATGTCTATGTTGCTACGATAAAGTTCCCAACCCTGTGTTGCAGAACTAAGGGTAACACTTGATGCATGATTCATGCATAAATTCCTGCATTACTTTAGCATTACTTCATGCATTAATACCTCATGAAATCATCAGGAAGTAACACGAGTTCAAAGTCATTCATTCATGATCTCATGATTTATTGAGCATGATCAAGATGAATTCTTTGGAAAAAAAATGTTTTTAGCACTGAACCAAACTCTGCAGCACAGAGCACGGCCGGTTAGCTAGCGTCTAATAACAGAATGTGATGAGCATCGGCAACTTGAGGCGTCTAGCGCCGGGTTGTATATGAGGCACTTAGGGACTATGAGTTATAATGTAGCATCTAGCGATAGCATCCATTTGAGGCGTCAACAATGGTAAATTGAAGTGTCAAGCGATAGCTTCCATATATGGCGTTTGGATAACATTGGTAAATTTCAGGGTCTAGCCATGACTTGAATACAACTAAGTTATAACCCAGGTTAGACTCTAGCCCTATATGTTATGACACATACAATAAAAGGATCACTTAGTGCTCACATTAGAGACCAGATCTGGCTCTGCCTTGTAAAACTATAAAGATACTGTAGGTCATGCAGCTAGGTCAAACCACTACTTTAAATTTCATATGCTTTCATTTTACTGTTTAAGGTGCGAATATGAGCGAGTGAATGTTAGCCTGCCTGTGACAGACGAACGACCTGTCCTCGACCTGCCTCTCGTCCAGTAAAGGCTTTATAAAACATCAATAACCATACCTAAATTACCTGCCTCTACATGTAAAGCCTCCACATAATATTGTTGCTGTTTTCCACATTTTATATTTTTCTACTTCAGTGACGGTCAGGAAAAACCTCATAATCATAATTTTTACTTTGCAGGAGTGTCATAAAATGGAGTAGTCCTAGTTCTTGCCGAAAGTCAGTAAAAAAAAGGAAAAAAGGTTTTATAAATAACTCAACTGTGAGGCGTGAGGAATGTTTTCAGTATTTTTTTGTGTCATTTCAAGGCGTGATTCTCAGATACTTGATAAAAAAAAAAAACGAGCCCTGATTGTTTTTCCCAGACTCACTGGGATTACGTAAAGCATGTAATCACAATAAATCACTTTGCACAAACAAGCGTGCACAATATTAAATTTAGGGGTTGTTAAATTCTTCTTCTAGGTCTTCTTCAACTCACAAATTGATTCCTTTTGTCTCGAGAGGAGGCATTCTTCATCAAATCCATGTCCAGTCTTCCATCCTGCCTCCGGGCCGGTACAGCACCTTGTGTTAATTAAACCCGACCTGTGGATTTGACTGCTCTGCACCGGCGAAAAAAAAAACAACAAAAAAGATTTCTTTAAACCATTTGACTAATTTCATCGAGCTCTAATGCTCGGTTGTAGTTGCAGAGAGTAATAATGATCACAGCGATAACCTAAACAATTAGGTAATAGGCAATAATTTCCAATAATTGTTATTTCCTAATTAAGTTTTACATCTTCAGAGCTCAAATAAGAGATGGAGAAAATGAAATGAAAGGAGAAACTAATTAAAATGGAGGTGGTTAATACCAGAATGCTTTTTATCCTTTTATTTTCTTTATCCCTCTGTTTCTCTTGCTCTGTATTAATATTTCATCTAAAGTTCAGTGCTTTCTGCTTCAATAGACAGTAAAATCACTGCTGGAAACATTGCTCTCAGTCACATTTCCCTCCTTCTCTCTCTCTCTCCCTCTCCTTCTCACTCACAGCACCTCCTTCATTCGCTTTCAGTCCCGTGTCGTATTTCTCTGAATTTTTTTTTCTCTTTCCCTTCAGCTATCGCTGCACATTTTCCCGTCTCTCTCGTTTTTCACTATTTCTTGCAGGTGGAGGCGAACAGGCGGCAGCGGGTCCAACTGGTTTGAGGCAGCTGCAAACTCCACTTTCCCTTCTCTTAGTCATAGCAGTCAGTCATTCAGCCAGCCAGCCCGCCAGCCACTTGGTCAGGTTATCATTTTGTCAGAGTGGCTCCCGATTCGGCCAATGTAAAGCCTTTTAGCCCCTCGGTGTCCCGGGTATGCTGGTGCTGCCATCCTGGTTCCAACCTTGCAGCTAGAATGAAAGCGAGATGAACATACAGTACATGACTTCTGAGAATACTTTAAAGAAGTTGCAGCAGAAAACTCCATTACAGGATACAGAAGTTATTAATACATGTGTGCTTCATTTTATCCTTGTCTGAAAGAAACCGCCGTTGATTCAGGATCGACGCGAAGAGCTGCAGTCGATATTGTTGAGAACTGTTTGCACTTCGAGCACCTGGGCTCACCAACGCCAGCCTGCAAATACAGACATCCACATACTAATGGATTAATGGAGACGCACACACAGACACACACACACACACACACACTCAGGTACACCCAGCTTTTCCCTCCTACTCCACATGGCATTAGAACAGAGCTCGGTTGTGGCTAATGGCCTGCCTCTCTGCACAAGTTAAACAGCAACACGCGGCATTTTACGCCGCTTGCCCCAGAGCCCGCAAAGAAAGAGATCTACTTTATATCATTATTAACCCCATTAGCACCAAGAAAGGAGGCATCACTTTCACTTTCTCTCTCGCTGCGTTCAGTTTAATTTAACCCCATAGTGGCCGGGCAGGAATAAAAAATGCAGCAAACGCAGCTTTGTTTTCATCCCCCCCCCCCCCCTCCCCCGCTCCTTTCTCCTCTCGTGATGGTGCTTAAATCACACTCCACCCGCCTTGATTCTCCCCTCTGTCTCTCTCTGGCCTTTTCCCTTAAGCCCCTCTTGGGCATAAGTGCCTGTGGGATGGACTCCTTCTAAAAGGATGCAGATTTTATGCAGGCTATTTTCAAAACCAGCGTGTCTGCTTTAGCCTAGCTAGACATTTTTTTAATGACTCCCCTAACTCGACACCTTCCACCGCCACCATCACAAGAACCACGTCTCCTCTGCTTCAGATAAGATGTGTCGGAGTCACGGCCTCTTATTTTTTATTCCCACTCAATCCCCCCTCCGTCCTCCTCTCCTCTCCTCTCCTCTCCTCTCCTCTCCTCTCCTCTCCTCTCCTCTCCTCTCCTCTCCCCTCCCCTCCCCTCCCCTCCTCTCCTCTCCTCTCCTCTCCTCTCCTCTCCTCTCCTCTCCTCTCCTCTCCTCCCCTCCCCTCCTCTCCTCTCCTCCGAGGGCTTTTACAGCACAGGCCCCGGTCCACACTTGTCTTCAAAAAGTGGTTCCCCGCTGGTTTCTCACCCTCTCTGTCCCTCTCATGTTGCATCTTTCATTTCACATTTATCTATCCTTTTTACAGTGACCCCCCTCTTCTTTCAGCACATCCCCCCGTCTCCCCCGCCATCTACCCGTTTGTCAATTCAAGCTCTTTTTCTGCACTTTTAAACCTGTATTAAACCCTAGCCTCCCTAATTAACACTCACCACCTGTCATTTTGCCTCACTTCCAACTAATCCCCCTTTGCCAGCGTGGCCCCGATTCACCCAATCACCGACAATAAGCTGGCAGTCCCCTGTCAATTGTAGCATCTCTTAGTGAACTCCGGTTTGACAGCAGTGGTGGGGATTCAGAACAGCCTGATAGCGACTAGGTGAGAAAGAGACATAAAGAGAGTGTCTTCTTTTCTGCGAAGAAGTGCCCAGATACAGCTCAGGCGGGCTTTCGATCTTCTCTCCCTGGCACAATTATGGCCATCTCAGCGGGGAGCACCTATATTAGTGAGACATGATGCATTGAAGCGGCGTGCCCATGCTGTTCCCCCACAGCCCGCTCTAATGGCTTTACCTGCTCGAACAAAGGCAGAGGACAAGCCACAGCAGCTCTCTATTTTGATCCGATGTGTGATTTTTATCAGGGACCTGTGCTGATTTTTGAGGATCTTTATGTGCACAATGAGCTGGGATTCTCTGCCTGCCACTCACCTTTTCTCACCGTCTTCTCTCCGCCTCTCCCCTGCTGGATCTCCCTCCTTTTCTTTGCCTCCCAGTCCATCACACGTTGAAATGATGTATGACTTGTGTTGCCAGCTGCTCTCCTGTGTGAGCAGAAAGCTGATAATGACTAGGTCTAGCCTACTTTAGCAGCATCACACCCCCTTTGTCACTGTTCTCGTGGGCGCTCCTCGTGTGTGATAAGCAAGTGAGGCTGGAGGACTTCACCGTGCATGAGTATGAACGCCTGTGACAGGGAGCGTCGTGCCCCGCTTTACCGTACAATGGCCCAGATCAATAGAAAGCGCAGTCTCTGACTTGTAAATAACTTTCCTAATTTGCTGTCTCATTAGCAACAGGCCTCTTTATGTTCGGGTTGTCTCTGCTGCAGCCTTCTGGTGCTGTGTCAGTCCCAGATGGTAGGCATGGTAGTCACACCACATAAACTGGCATTTAGCGTTGATTCATTGGCACACATTCTCCCTTTTTAGTGGGCAGACCCCTGCAGCCATGTGGGCTTCGGCGTATGCTGTCAGCAGCAGAATATATTTACTGAAGAGGTGGTTCGATCACGACTTTCCGACGTTTTGTCATGTCACATGAACTAGTTTTATATGATAGCAAGCCAGGGCCCAGTAGTCTATTCTTGCAGTGCAGCAAATACATCGAAATGTGTCGACGCCCAAACATCATGCAGGGGAAGACTGAAACTATAATCCATCCCAGGCCACTTTGTTCAAGCAAACCACCAGATCACTGATGTTGGTTAAGTTGTTGATGTAACAGGTACCAGACTAATTCTAAATTTGGCCCAAAGCTTATCTTATTGGAGGGTTATTCAGATTACAAAATACATTCAAATTATTCTGTTTCAAATTGTCAGACAATTATTTTAGGAATCTGAGCCTGTCAGTGACAAAAACAAATTTTTTTTCGAGGATGTACATTGACTGGGCACAATTGCCTTAAAGTATTACACTACAGCCCGTTTTGGGTCTGCCAGCTGAAGTGCTCTCACTTCACAGTCACATATTGGACTGGTTTCACAAATTGTTGGGTTATTATAAATATTATTGTCACTTGGACCCAAAATAATAGGAAAAATACTAGAATACTCCAGTAACATGTTTTTTCTCCATCTGGGGCAACAAAACAAGTTGTAAACACAGCATTGACCTTTGAAGTTGTCATAATTTAAAACATCCTGTAAACGTCCATATCAAAAATGTTGAAATTAAGTTTCCGGTTACTTGTTCAATGTAAGTCAAATGTTGCTGTTATTACTACTCTTTGCCAGCTCCTGAGGGAAATATCTCTCTCTCAAGCTGCTACAGGCTACACTATGCTTGCCAGCTAGTTTCTAACTGTGTCTGTCTGCTGCTTGGTGCTGAGCAGGTAGTTTACAGTGTTGTTTTTTTTTTTTTTTTCACCTTTTCACTGCAAACAGCTGCCTGCTGCTGCTGAAAAATGACGCTTTGTGAGGAGTGAGAGGGAACCACAAGAATGAAGCTGTGGGTGGGACGACTAAACAATAAGCTAAAATCTCTAAAGCCGAGGGGAGCTTCAGGTTCGAGCGATGATTATTTGTACAATAGGTTCCCCACGATAAGCCACTTCTCTCACAATCTTTTCATATTTCAATTTGATATCATGTTATGAAAAATATTAATCATAACCACTACGGTTAGGCTCTGGGGGCCTAAATACAACTGTAAAACCATTATAAAGCATTACAAGAGTGAATGTAGGGATTATGCTGTTCGTGAACATGTTGTAGATACTCTTAGTTGCAACATTTTGAGAAAATGTGACCTCATTTTGTTAATAAATAAGGGCAGAATTATGTTGATCTCAAACATATTTGCTGTTGCACTCAGCATGTTTGTGCTTTGTCTTTTTGTATAACTAGTGCAGTGGAAGGAAAGTACTCAAAGACGGCAGCTATAGGAACCAAGTGTTGTAAATCACAATTTGGACATCTTTGCCAATTTTCAAACTTAAAATATTTGTTATGGTTAGCATTATTATAGTGATCAACATGCTCCAACTCTCAACGACTATATTTCACTCTGCACAAAGTATTCTAAAAAGTGGTTGTCTAACAGAAAATAACCGTTTTACCCCTTAAGTTTTACCTTCATGATTATCGCAGGTGTTTTAATTTTAAGTTACAATCTTGACGATCTCTGTTTCGGTCTCTTTGCCGGCACCTGTGGCAATAAGATGTGAAAAGCTGCATTTTTTTTTAAAGATTTTTTTTTAAATGCCAAGAAATTGACCCGACTAAGAAACGCGCCTGTAGTCGTTACTAAATAAGGCAACAGCTTTCGTTGAACGCTTAAACGTACCCATGTTTATATTTAACCTCATGTAGCAGTGAAGATGGTGATGTGGTCACAATGTGATTGCTCAGCACTCACGATTCAGTAATGAGACAAGAATAAAATACAAGTGACCTGGATGTAACTACACTTCTATAAGTACACTGTAGGCCCAGATATGCCAACCTGTTCTATTACAGAAAATCAGGTAGTCAGAGTCACTTTTACACCCTCCTCGTAACTCGTCTACTATCAATATCAGTTTATTTGAACCATGGTGACAACCTTCCTGTATTTATTTCTGTTAATTTAAGAATTTAACAACAGGAGGGTGTTTACATTCTAGATTTAATAATTCACAAACTGCGGGTATTTGCTTTGCTGATGCCACTATATTTAGACTCGATGTACTTGTATATAAAAAAGGATTTATTGTTTCTGAGTTTGTGTAAGAGAGCCTTGAAATTGCACTTTTTTAAGACATTTTTATTGGGAAATCAAATTGACAGAAAATATGATTCACTGAATAATTAAAACAAGAAAAACATAAATAGTTATATGCATTACAAGAACCTATTTCAGTGTTTAGTAGAGATGAGGGTAGTGCTGGGGGCATAAGTATTTGTAAAAACCCAACTGTGACTAAAAACTGTTTATGAAAATGGACAGTCTCCAGGTCTGAAAAATTAAGCTACTGCAGAGGTGCCTTAAAGTGCAATACCACTGAGGGGGTTCCAAGACTACCATTCAAAACACTTCCAACTTCTCCCATGAAAAATCAAGTCAATATTTTGTTTAAACTTTATACATGTCATTATGGTGTCATTAGCAAAAGTCACTCCTTCTGAACAGTATCCTGAAGCTCCTTCTGGAAATGATCCCATAATGAATTATATATAAGGCCTCAAAGACAGGTATGTTTGGGAGTGTGACTGGTTTGACTGACATGCCTGGTGTTCAGTCATTGTCATAGTGTACTTGGGTTCTTGGTCAGATCCACCCAAGCTTGAGGTCATTTCTGGCTCCAAAAAAACAAGATGACAACGGCCAAAGTGCCAGTTCACAAATCAATGGGTAAACTTATGGTGGGTTGCTACTTGGCCGTGGCCTTGTTCTAGTTGCTGAAGCAACCAAAACGTACAAATAGACGTGTCAGTTTAAAGAAAACAGGAAAAAACACTTTTTTCCATATGTGTCTTGGAAGGCACTGACAAAATGTTCATTGACAACCTGTTTTGTCTTTCAAGTTGGATGACTTGTTGAAGAGAGAGAAACCTGTGATTTTGAACAGCGATGTCAGTAATTACTTGAAGGGAAGCATACATTGCCGATTCATCATCAACAGACTTGAAAAGACAAGAATCAAACACCCTGACTGATAACTGCGGCTGCCAATGTCACTTTGATGTCTGAACTGTAACCCTGATCCACAAAGTGAAACCACCTCCCGTTGTGTCTCGCTGTGATGTTGTCAGATTTACAGAATTCATCTGACTGTGTGTTGGCCCAGATGCTGTCGTGTTCAAGTGTTGGCTATCTTATACTCTGTCTCCCCAATGTGTTTGTGTGATGTTGTTTTCTCTCACGTTTACCACTCTATCTGATTCCCTTAGCTTTAGCCGAGCAGATAACAGTTCTGTTTGAATGAGCCTGTCTGTTCTGTGTGTGCCAGCCAAATAGTGATATCTTACCTTTTTTTCCCCGCTCAATTTCTGATTGTGCTACCACACTTACACTTGTCAGTGCAGCCGGTGGCCGCTACATGTTTGGATGAAATAAAATGGCAATCGGGTTTTTTAATCTATGTGTGTGCTTTTTAGTAATGCAAGTTGTCTGGTATTTCTCCTATGTGATGATACTATGGGCTCATAGTATCATCACATAGGAGAAATGTGCTCTGTGTTCCCATAATACAAACTGCAAAGCCAGCAAAAAGGACTTATAATGTACTGCTTTATTGGGCCCTGCACTAAAAGTACTGCAGCATGTTTAAACATGATGGCAGCACACATGAAAGAGCCTGTTATCTTGATTAATACTCGTTAGCAGGAAGTAGGAATGGACAACTTGGCGACTAAAAAGCGCATGTTTGTGATGAGTAGTTGGCTCAGTTCATCAACTTCAAATGTTTTGCGAGAGACCGAGCAGATTCTCTTAACTGTAATCTTTCCTTCTCCTTTATGTCCTCGTTTTTTTTGTTTATTTTAATCCGAGCCTCTTTTAATTTAGTTATTTTTAAAGCCCGTATTTTACCTGACTTTTCATTATATCAGTGCTGGGTGCTTAAACGCATGTGCTGCCTTTCTCCTCCTTTATCTGCCTCATTCATCCTCACAGCTCTGTTAAATTAAATGCTGCCTTATCTCAATGAAATGTTGTAAATATTGGCTGAGCACAGGTGGGAAACGGCAATTTGAAAACAGTTCAAAAGACAAAATTAAATGTTTAACTGACAAATGATTAAAATTAAATTTCCCTAATATGTGCCGTCATGTATCCCCTCCTCAGGCATGTGGTCCTTCTCCGTTTCTGAGCTGGCCATCCCGGGCGCAGAGATAGGCCGCATCTCCGCGACCGACGCCGACCTGGGCGAGAACGCCAAGCTGGACTATACCATCCTGGAGGGGGAGACCGGTGACACGTTCAACATCACCGGAGTGAACCAGGAGGCGGTCATCACGCTCAACAAGGTGAAGGAAGGATGAAGGAGACAGAAGGGTGGACAGATGGAAGGAGGAGTAGAAAGAGACTTGGAGGAAGGGTTGTTTGAATGTTATGGGAGATGGTAGCAGAGGAGGAGGAGGAGGAGAACAAAGCTACAACGAGGGAGGTAAGCGAGCACATACAACAGGGAGTCAGTTTGTAGAGGTAAAAAGAAAAAGGGCAGCAAAGGAGACGGGGAACAGATGATGAGGGGGAGGAGGGGCGATGACACGGGTAACGTGGGCAGGTCTTTAGAGAAGAGTTTTGTCTGTAAGTCAAAGCACAGCTAACAACATGTTGTCTAAGCCCATTAACCTGGAATTACCTGGAAACACACAAAGATACCATCTAAGCCTGTTTTTCATGCTTCATAAAAGAGCAGCCTTTTCAGTGAGGTGCTAAAAAGCAGCTGCTCTGTATTCATCCTACATGTTCTTTTCATTTGACTCTCATCAGATGGGTTTCTGACAAATGAATTTCCTGCTTGATTCACTTATACTAGCCTCCTTTAAAAAAAAAAAATTTAAAAAAAAAAATCAAAATTCCCATACGTTTACAGCACACATAATGAAACATTTGTACAAAACTCAATCAAAGAATGACACATCCAAATGTAAATGTTTGCAGTGGGTGTGTTGAGTGGAATTTCCAGCAGAAAATGTTTTGACCATTGTTGAGGTGTTTTGACTGCTGCCTTTCAGCAAAGGTTGTCCATGAAGAAGGATCAATGAGGCCGACTTTCCATTCTGAAATCAGCCGGTTAATAGATCCACTTAGTGTAACAAGATATTATATCAGCTTCCACCAGCCAATCCCGAAGCTGCCTGCCATCGCCAATTATCACATCCTCATGACAATGTGTGTGCATAGTGGGGGTGATGAGTGCTGTCATTACCAGTATGGCTCATTAAAGTACATGCGCATCTGTGTGGCGACGGGGGCCCCTGTGCTCACATGTAATGTACACATAATGGGGAGGAGGGCCCCGTGTGGGAGGCCTGTCTGAGGTGTGATGCTTTAATTTTAAATGAGCTCTTCAGAGACGCGTCCGACACTTCAATAAAAATACACACTCGCCTCCTTTAATGTTGTCAGCCATTCCTCTGATCTATGGGATGTCAGCCACTGAGAGCGTGTGCTTTTTGTGTAGCCTGTGTAATATGCGGTGTCATATTCATGAAATGTGTGTGCGCTTGTGATGCAGTGCATTATGATAATAGACCACTTCCAACAGGGAACTGATCCCACTAACAAGTATTACTGCTGTAATCAAAGGCTGCTACTTCCTTCCTTCTCTGCTGTAGAGCTTTATTGTTGACCAAAATCTCGTTAAAGCTCGTGGTCGTATAAAGAATAATAATCTGGTGTCCCAGAGTGACGCCGTTCAGATGATGTCTGGATAATGTGAGTTTTTCCTTCTTGGGATGGGGCGAGTTGGGTGGATGGTGTGATACAACAGGGGACTTGGGTGTTTGGAGACCGCTGTTCGCTTCCTGTTTCCAGCCTTGAGTCAAGACTTCAAAAAAAGAAAAAAAGGTTGACTGTTGCCATGACGGTGAATGTTGCATACCGCCAGGCGCAGAAGCCCGCTGGTCGCTTCCCATTGCCACCAACGAGTTGGGACAGTTTTTTAAAACCAGGTTTACTGTTACCATGACAACGAAGGTTGCATAACACTGGATATAGGAGATAGCTGTTTGCTTCCCATTTCCAACCCCAATTAAGGGCAGTTTTTTTTGTTCTTTCTACATCGCATTTACTATCGCCATGATGACGAAGGTTGCATAACGTTAACTTTAATGCAGGTATGTCTGGCTATGGGAATGCATGTTTGTGGTCTGTGGTTAATATTCCCACCAACTTGCACAGTGTTTATTGTTTGTTGTCACTCTATGCCGTTGTTTTCTCTCTCTGCTCTCCCCTCACCCCAACCAGGGTATGGCATGCGGCCACCTCTGAGTCCGGCTCTGTTGGAGGTTTCTTCCTCGTAAAAGGGAGTTTTTTTTTCCTCACCACTGTCAAAGAATGCTTGCTAATGTTGAAATTGTTGAGTAAGGTCTCTTTGTTACTTTGTTAAGTAGCTTTAATTGACGTGATTTGGCACTATACACAGAAAACTAAATTGAATTTACACAACAGAGTTATAATTTTAACCCTAACCAAGTGGTTTTTAGGCCTAAACCTAAGCAGGGAAGCTCATTCAGGAACCATCCATGTGGGTCGTATTTGACAGCAGGAACAACTGACCTATATGTTTGTTTGAGTCAGAGGACTTGTCGTGGATGTACTGTTGCTAGCAATTACTGTTGATGGCTTGCTAAGCTGTTTCAGGATTTTAGTTTGCCAGGTTACAATATTAAACAGTTCTGTTTCTTGTTTTTAAAGATCTTTAGCCTTAAGGCTGAGTCCCACAGACAGGGTACAGAAGTGGACAAACATGATTTATTTTGGTCTTTTCATAGAATTTTCTGACAGAAAAATATAGATCAAGTCCAGCTTCATAAATTGAGTATTAAAAATACCTGATGTAGGCAGAGAATACCAGCAATGAGAGTTTCCTTTAACATTTTATTGAGGCTGAAGGAAATAATTAATTCAATAATTTATCTAATCCGTAGTTTCCTGAAGAATCAAACAATAATCTATAGCTTAAAATAAAATATGTACAAAAATACATTTTCCGAACTTCAAGATTACATCATGGCAACAAGTATAGTCAAGGTAATCAATTTCATAAGGTGTAAAAAAGAGAAATAAAGCAAATTCTTAAGTTAAAACACTACTTCTACTCTTCGGTTGGTTCATTCCAATACTAGATGTTATCCTTTCAATAACTATGGAAACAGTCATCCTATAAACCTGCCAGGTTACAGCCCAATAAATGTCAATGTCACTGTCACTTACTGAGTGACAAAGTTACACTACTGGTCGTCCAAATACTGCATGACTGATTGATGAAATCCCCACTGCTTGGCCAAATAGTTTGACTTACTCTATCTGTTTTAAATTAAAACCCTTTGTTTCGAATTATAAAGCCTTCTGGTATTTCACATACATGGTCCAGCCATTTACTAAGTTTTGGCCGATTCATCGTGGACATGGAAAAGCAATTTCAAAAGTGGAGGGTTGGTTCTAGATTGGATCAGCCGAAGGGAAGCACGCTCCAAAGTCTACAGTGCTGTGAATGGTTGTTTCACTGTCAGTCAATTGGTCCCTAACCATCCCTTTTCCCTGGCTGATCCACTCTGGCACAAGCTAAAGTGGAGCCCCTCTATGTTGGCAGACAAATGCTGGACACGAAAGTGGGATGTTCCTGAGACCTAATGTAGTCAAAAATTGTCTCCTGTTTTAGTTATTGAGACAGAAAGAAGTTACATTTTGTTGCCCAGGTACACTCAACTTTTCCTTGTTATCAAGGAATAGTGTCAAATAACAGCCACTTGGCAAACTGCCAAACAATATAGCTATTTTTATTCAAAGCTGTATTTTGTGTGTTGTTGCAGCTGAGCACCTGCATGCATATGTGTTTTGGTATGAGTTTGTAAGGCCATGTGGACATGCATACTAGTGTACAAACATGCAGGGAGTGAGCGTGAATTTATCGCCACGTCAGTTCTCAGCCTTGGTTTTGTCGGATTCGTTAGAAACAATCCGCACCTGGAGGTGGTGTGTAGAGGAGGATTTCCAAGCCCGGCATGATCTCTTTTTGAAAAGAAGCAGAGAGGCAGACAGACTGAGCTGAATTTGGTAAGAGATGCAAGAAGAAATAACTCGGAGGCGAGGACCCAGAAACGAGGGGGAAAGAGTGTGGATAAAGAAGGAGAGAAAAGATGGAAGCGCTGAGGGAGGAGTGTTAAAATCAGGTCCTGTGAGGCAGTGACAGCAGACAGTGCAATATAACAAGGGAGTAAGAGTAAGAAAGAACCAGAGAGAGATGTGCAACGAGACAGGGAGGGAGATGCAGAGAGAGGAAGAGCTGCGGAATCAGTGACAGCCTTAGAGAGAAATTAGCACAGCTAGAGACCAAGAAGCACAGAGGTGGAAATATGTACTCGTGCAGAAAGACAAGTAGGCAGAAATGGAAAATATAAATAATAATAAAAAAAATAAGAGAGGTAATATGAAATTTTGAAAAAACTTCGAGAGGGAGGGAGCTTGGCAGCAAGAAGACAGAATGAAGAGAAAGCTTGGAGAAAGGAGGGCGACCTGCTGTGTTTTAAAGGAGAATCGATCAGTTCAACATGTGCTAAACGGGCAGGAAAAATTACACGTAAACAAATAGTAAACATATCCCACCCGCAATTTTCCTCCCAGCAGATTCAGCCAGGACGCTCCGAGACGGCAAAACAAAACATACAATTAGTATTTCAACATGGCCTCCTTCATGTGGTGTTGTGCTGCTTTAATCCTTCTACAAAGGCGCCGGGAGAGGCAGAGAAAGAGAGAACAGGATTGTTGCTATGTATGAAATATCAAAAGAAACTGGAGAATCACAGGTTACATGTGGATTCATGTTGAAAGCTCGCAAGCACAGTGGAAAATACAGTGAATATTTACGGATGCTGGAAGTATTTACATGAGCTGGAGCCCGAGTGGTGCCGGGATTTGAGGGGGTGAAGGTGGGTGTGATACAGCACACTCTTCACATGAATTAAGGAAGATCTGACTGGAATAGGTTGAAAGGGATTTAGCCTTTGAGGGAATCCACGCACAACTAATGGGAAACATGTAAGATAGGCGACAACTCTAATAGAATTAAAACAATCAAAGCGTAAAATTAGCGTTAAGCTCCCCCTCAGTTTCTACTTCATCAAACAAACCAAAAAAATATATATATAACCCTTCTTTTTGTGTGTGTGTGTGTGTGTGTGTGTGTGTGTGTGTGTGTGTGTGTGTGTGTGTGTGTGTGTGTACACACATATGTTTAGGTCGCTTTAAAAATGACTCCCATGCCCATTTTTTTAGACTCCGATGGCTTTAACGCTGTAGAATTTCTAAAAAGGGGAATGAGATGATCTGTGCGTCTCCGCAGAAGGAAGGATTTCCGAGCGGAGCAATTTGTGTTGCCACGGAGTCGGCCTTGACCTTGCTGGTCATCTCGCTGCTGTGGGCTGAATCTCTTTAACCACTGATCTACGACACACATTCCCTCACACACACACACACACACACACACACACACACACACACACACACACACACACACACACACACAACACACACACACACACACACACACACACACACACACACACACACACACACACACGCGCACACAGAGAGAAGCAGGGATACACACACCTACACAAGCAGCAATAAACCACAGAGATATATACAGAGGCACGCATCGATACAGCACACTTGACCTCGCAGCTCCCTGTGTTTAAACTGTGGGGAATAAGGGAAAAGAGCTACGAGGAAGCCAGTTGCTCGTCTAAGGATGGAGAGGGATGCTCGTCTTTGCCTGAGAACGATGTGTCAGATGGGAGGTGGGTGTGAGCTGCGGGAGGGTTAACAGCAGATTAGGAAGAAACAGAGTGAAGAGAGCTAGAGAGAGCTGGAGGAAGGATTTGGGAGATAGTTAAAATAAAACTGAGAAAGAATATGTGATGACAAAATGCTGTAGAAGAGGGCAGAAAGAATCAGACAGACGAAGACGGCAGAAGACGTGCCTATGAGCAGAAGGGGGGAGGGGGAGGGGGAGCGAGCGTGGTCTCGGCGTGGAAGGGCGAGGGTGAGGCGGGGACACGCCGGGGAAGCTGGGTCATTAGCAGCCGGCAAGTCTGGGTGCCGACTGAAGCTGCCTGCTGCTTATCACTGCTTATTTACTGTCAGTCCCACAGAGACCCCCAGCAATAAAAAGATTCCTCTCCCTCCCCCTATTCTCCCCCGACTCTCCCCCTCCTCTGCCTCCACCCCACTCCCCCTTCTCATCATCAGCCGCTGTCTCTCTGCATTTCGTTCCCCTCTCCATCGCTCTCTCTCTTTCTCCGTCTGATCTCCACAAATAACCAAATAGGAAGTCGAGCAAAAATGCAAGTATACGCACACACACACACACACACACACACACACACACACACACACACACACACACACACACACACCTCCCCACCTCCGTATCTCCCTCACCTCGTCCTCCCTCTCTGTTTCGTGTCTGGAGGCCATATCAGACCGTGTGTGTTGTTTGTCTGTGGCTCTGACTCAGCCCAGGTCGGCCCCATTTCACATTCAAACGCATCCAAACACACACATATCTGGGAGAAAGAGACACTTGTACACGCACCAGCAATGTGTGTATTCATTAATTTGCAATTAACAATCTTCTTTTTTGTAAAGTCTCTCCTGTATTTTATTCTATAATCTACATTCTCGTCCTCTCTGCTCCTGGACTGGTCAGCCCTGCTCCACTCCACCTATTTACTTATTACATATCGCTCTTAATGAATGTACATATTGCTGCTAATAGGTTTTGATACAGCATGTGAACAAGGCCACAGTGTAAGTAGCAGGTAATTGAAGAATTAGCATATAACACTCACCCCAGTATGGCAGCTCCTTGATACTGCTCTGCAGCAGTGCCCCCTAATGGCCCAGAAGGGGAACATTCACAGTGGCCCCTGAACTGGTGGCTGCTGGTTAAGGTTTCCCCAAAATCAATCCACTAATCAAAATCTAATTAAGCGCTACAATGTGGAGCAATTAGACAAAAACGAAGGGAGACACAGATACTCCTGTCATCAGCTGATGGATGCAGGTGCTTTACATGCAAATCAGACAGGTGATGATGTAATATAGGGCCCCAAGTGTGTTTGGATTGAGGGAGGTTTACAGCAGCATTTATAACCACTGATGCAGCAAGGAAAGAACCTTGAAAAAGGAAACTAGGATAATGCCCTGGTTTCAAAACACCTCATTACACCTGTATACTGTATCTAACAGCATAGATGCACCACTAGGCCTGCCACAACATCATTAATACGAATCTGGCGGTATCCCGATTCAGGAGGTTCCCTTTTGAGGTATGTTTTCGGGGTGCTATGAGCTGTGTAAGCCGGCTATTCGTGCGCCTTTCATTCCTCTTACCTGGGGGACAAGCCGGCTCACGCATGTGTCAGTTTGCTGTTATTATTTCCATATGCTCTCACTTAAAAACGTCTGGCTAATCCTCGGTCACACGCCAACAGCGCGCCTGGGATTATCTGTGTTTGTTTTCTCACGCGGAGGAGAGATTGTGTTAATCTTCTCAGACAGGGGGGGGGTAGAAGAGACGAAGAGAGAGATGGAGAGAAAGAGAAAAGAAAGCGAGGAAGAGAGACCAACGTCTTGTTCGTAAATTGTAAGGAAAAATGAAGACCTCTGAGAGGGGAATAAGACAGAGGACAAGAGACGAGTGACAGAGGGAAGGGAAGACGGGAGAGGGAGAACAAAGTCAAACGGAAGATTTAGAAGAGTCTTTGTTCTTTCAACTCTGCAGTTGTGCTGTTTGGCAGGAATGTCCAAAGCTGCGTTTGTCAACAGACAAATGTGATGTATGATCTTGATTTAGAATGCACAAAATCAAAAAGAAGCTCAAGCTGCCAAGGACAGCGGGGCACTCAACACACACTCCAGCCCCACGCAGTCCACACACACACACACACACACACACACACACACACACACACACACACACACACACACACACACACACACACACACACACACACACACATCGAGCTGCAGCCACCCACTCATATAGGGGAGCATATATGCATCACCTGCGTTCAGAAACAAAATGTTCTTCGTTTCAGTCAGTTACAGCGCAGGCAGGGAGAATCCCCACCTCTGTGATTTGTAGTCTCACCCTGTAGTAATGTACTGTAGTGTGAGCACGCACATGCTTTCTCAGTCGAGCATGTATGCCTATGGGTCGGCCCCTTTGAGGGGAGATGTATTATGTATTGCCAGTCTAGCATGCAGGTTAGTTAATTAATTTGTGCTAAGTGTGAAGTGAATTTAAAAGGGAAATTGTATAGAAATTAGAATTTCAAAAAAGGCCTGATGGAGCTGTGTGTCACAGGACACAGGAAGGTTACACTTGTAGCCTGTACACTTGTTTGTTTGTGGCTGTGTGAGTGTGTATGCATGTACAAGGCTACAGCTAATAATTATATTCAATGTCAATTTGTTTAATATGTTTTGATAAATGGATGAATATCTGTTAAAGCTCAGAATATAGATATTTAAATTGCCTATTTTGTTCAAACATCAGCAGGGTTAAGCGATGTCCAGCAAACAGGCATATAATGATGTTTATGTAGGACCATTGCACTGGATGACAACATTAGCAGCATGGGGAGGAGGATGTGGGGCGGTTGGTGCCCTGACCTTTTTTACATTTTACAGAATCCTGTATGATTCGGCCGATCGCAACTGAACTGTTCAGAAAGTTGGAGACATTTACTTGGAAACAGAACTGGAGGCTTTAAAGAATCTGTTGACTTAATAAAAACTACAAAATAACAACATTTCTGACACATCAGTCAAGCTTCCGCCCCCTCACAGTTCATTCACTGCAGCGCAGAACCTAACCCTCTCAAATCCCATGAAATAATGAAATGATCTGAGCCTACACGGACATGATCAGGTCAAGCCAGACGGTTCAGGTTGTAAATTACAAACTGGAGTATTCACACATTTGCAAATGTGAAATATGTCATGAATTTGTAATTCATTAAAATGAGGCTGCCGTAAGCAAGGGTGTCTCATTTTGTTAAGTTACTTTGACGTTTCGCTTTTCTGGATGTGTTCACGTGTTTATTTTTAGTAGTTTATTTACACGTTGTAAGAGTTAATTTGCACATAAAGCGGGGATGTGGCACCTGATCACAAGTGGGCTGTAGAGACGCATGTATCTGCTTAACCACACTGATTTCCTCAGGGTGATTTTAGACTGATTTACGAGACAAAATATGCTCCAAGACTACAGATCACAATGCCAAGCTCCCATTGTGATGACTGTTAGCTGTGGGCAATGAGCCCAACCTTAAACAACAGTCTAAAATGAAAATTATTTAATTTATAAAGATTAAGGAAATTAACCAATCCAGAGGAAATGGCACCAGAGAATTTTGCTTGATAAATCAATTACATTTTTAAGTAATCAAAGTTCGTATTAATTAATTAATTAATTAATTAAAAATACTTGCTTTGAATCAGTCACTTGCAAAATTAGTGCAATCACTTTATTTCATTATCTTTTGATTATAGGTTCTAAAGTTCATTGCAGCAGAAGTTATTTTTTGTTTTCGATTGAAAGTCAAGAACTTCTGCCAACTAGACCTCAGGAAAAATTCTGAATCATGAGGCAATGTCATGTTCACCCACCACAGCCACTCCCAATATCGTAATGTGCAAAGGTTTTAGGGCTATTTATATTCTTATGCATCATATACCATCCATACCATCAGTGAGGTATCGGATTGCTCCATATAAACGCCTCTTTCAGAATACATATTTTTATAAATAATTTATAAGAAACTAACACTTTAGGGCACGACTTTTAAAATGCATCCTAACTTCACTTTTGTACAGGACCGTGTGTATACATTAATCAGCTCTCCGCAGTGTGAACAGTGAGGAGTGTAAAAGACTGAGAGCATGAAACGGACCAGAACAGTGTTGGAAATACAACACAAGATTGACTTCTTCAACCGGTTCAGTTCGCAGTGCACAATGCTAATCAGTGTTTGCAATGGTTTTTTTTTTCATGCTATTCATTTGTATTCCCTACTGTCTTACTCTCCACTACCTCTGCTCTGGCCTTGTTAAAGTAGAGCTAAGCTAGCAGTTCAAACAGCTCTAAATCACAGAGATCCAGAGGTAAATTAAGTCTGTGGTACTGCTGTCAGTTTCAGGTAAGAAAGGTGTTTGGGATTGTGCAAATTACTGCAAGCACTTAAATCTAGTTCAGACCAAAGATCTGCAGCGAGATGATTTGAAACTTGCACCTACTCAAAATTCTTCAGTGAAACCTGCCAGTTTACACCAAACAACAAGATGAGACGGTTTAACATCTCCACAGAAACACTCTCTGTACTTCCATTTTTCTGTCGGCATTTCAGCCTTTTTTGTTCTCTGGATGTAATTTGTAGCATCATAAAAAATAAACGAAGAGTTATTGTGATTTATTTGCAACTTGCAAACAGGAGGGTTGAGTATTTGGAGCTGCTCATGGGTGCTTCAACAGACTACCCCAAGGGGGCTTATGCAAATGTTCGCCGCGAACTGACAGGAGATCTCTGCTGTTTTGTCAGTTTCTCGTGTCTCTTTCCTCATCAGTTCTGTCGTTTAGATGAGTTGGTGTGTTCTCTGAAAAGCGGAATCACGACGAACTATCGAGACAGCATTTCACCTGCAGAACGGCTGATGAACAGCTGACTTTTCTACGAGCTGATTGGCTGTTAAAAGCGGTGACGTACTTTCAGTTCTAAAATTGCCCACTGCTGACTTGACAAGAGTTTTGACCCTTAACTCGGCTTTAGTATTGCTTGTATATTTTGTTGGTTGTTAAATGCAGCAAAAATACACTTTCAGTGAAACCATTTTAAATATGGTTCATTGGTTTAAAACTAGTAAATTTGGTCAACCAGGATTTGAACCTCTAACCTTTGTTGGGAGACATTTGTGACATCTGTAACGGCAGTCTCACATGTCCACTCTTTAATATGTGGGGCGCAAGTTCCACGAGTCAACAGAAGCACTTGTGTGTGAAAACATTGGGCGAGGAGATTTTTCACAAGACAGAAAAACCCAACTTAATAGATAAATAGAAGAATGGTCGGGCGCCTTGTGATAAGTGCTTCCTGTTAGGGGCGTGTGAGGGAGAAGACTGAGTGTGTGTGTGTGTGTTGTGGTCGCACACACACACTCGGGAGAGGAGGAGAGAGAGGGGGGGGGTAGGTGGGTGGGTCGGGCAGCAGGTGATGGAGTTGGTAGCGAAGGAGGGGGAGCGCGGTGATGGAGTGCTGGATGGTGGGAGGGCGGGGGGTGATGAGTGTGTGCTCACAGTGTAAGTGACACCTCTCCTCCTCAGACAGATTGTCTCTCTCTCTCGCTGTAATGGGGAGCCGGTTAGAGCACCTTTTCCCTCCATCTACCCCGCCTCCCCTTTCCTACACACACACACTCTGTCACCATCTCCACCTCGCTGTCCTCCGTGACAATTCTTCTTGTTTATTTTTTCTGCAGAGATATTCCACAAATTGCCTGCATTTCAATGTCTTTCAATTCGCCCTTTTCTCTGCATAATTTTTAATCAGTCTGCCACCTTTTTCTAAAACTGCTGATTTTCTGTAAAGCAGTTCATGCCAGTTTACACCTCAGAAAGAGAGAAGAAGCGAACGATGAATAGAAAAAGAGAGATCAGTGAGGAGGATATCAATATTCTCTCCTCTGGTGGGATCCTCAGAAAGATTTTTTTTCCTCTTTGAATCTGAAAGCGAAATATTCTGCATAGCCAGGGAGCCCATTTATCCTCGGTCCAATGTTTTTCTCTGTGCCAATCACACTGTGATGATTCATGAGCATACTTACCTTAAGGACACACATTCAGAAAATCTGAGGGCACACAGGTTCAAAACAACCACTTGTAGTTGCGCTCACAAGCCCACACACACAGCCATTAATACCTCAAACAGGTATTTTGAACCAGACCCAAAATATGTTGCTTTTTCTGAAATTGAATCAACAGCAGGTGTATGTGAGGGCTCGTGTGTGTGACACTGGATGTATGTGGTTGTTTGCGTGTGTCCGTGCCCTCGCTAACAATATGGCAAACCAGATCAGAGGCCATCTCTTCGCTTCAGAGGCGCTGCGCTGGCGGGAGACCGGCACGCAATCACACGGACACCTCAGACAAATAGGCTTCATAAGTTCTCTGTAACAAACAATCACTGGGGCCCGCGCCTCTATCCCAAATGAAATCTCTTGCACCTGTGTAGATGTAAGGATACAAAGGAATTTTTAATGCTTCTTGTAGCCAGGTACGGGTCTCCATGGTGATAGTAGAGTTGCCATGGCTATGGTGTTGTAAACAAGAGGAGTGTTTTTATGAAAAACAGTAGAATGGTTTTGTTTTCACTTTCATCATAGCACAATCTATTGTTTATGGAAATGATCTGTCAACATCACCGTTATACAGTGCAACAGAAACTTTGCACTGCTGGTGAAGGTGAACTCCGGCTCCATATTGTATGTTTACTAAAACTAGTTTCACGGCCACGTTCCATGCGTTATAAACCTACTCCTACCATCTTTGCAACATTACACAAAACACGCTGCCTGCCAGCTGCCCACAGACACAGTCCCCAGTGTTTTTGCCAAACAATGCTAGACCCTTCATGAAAAGTACCCGGTGTAGAACATGCTTACATCTGTGCTGCATGTAGATAGCAATGCTAATCTCATAACTCCCACGAATGCAGCAGCACCATTCATGTTCCTGGCAGTAAACTCTACAGCTATAGATCCTCTAGCCTTAGCATGTAAAGAATACCCAAGCATCAAGTCCAAGCAATGGCAAACCAACATCAGAACATCTAGCTACTTCAATGCCAGATATCTGAAGAGTCCTTTCAACTGTTTGAGCATCAGGAATCTCATTGGCAATGGTGTAACATCAACACCTCATGAATGTCTTTTCCCACTTCACACAAAACCCACCATCTAAGAATCAACCCACAAAAAGCCTCAAAGTGTCACTTCAAAACTCCAAACGTCACAAGATGCAAGTTAACCATGATGCTATTTACTCCAAATTATTCTCGAGCTGATTTTTGGATAGGATCATTCTCTAGCCTGAGCCTGTCTCTGTTGGAATAATTCATTATTTTCAATTTTTCAGCTTTTGATATGTAATTTAGCAGTCCTCTGTAGAAAATTTAGTGTGAATGAGACTAAATGAAAGCTCAAAAACAGACTATTGGATCTGATGTTTGTAACAGTGATATTTGCATAATCTCCAGCTGTTAAAGTATCACCATTGCTCATTTCACAGTGTGAAAAAACCTAAACCTTGCATGATTATATACTTCTGCCTTAAACCTTTTCCACCCTATCATAATTCTACCAACTCCCTCCTCTGTCCTCACCAGGCGGTAGACTACGAGAGTCGGAGCTCCTATTCCTTCTCTGTGGAGGTCCTTAACCCCATAGTGGACCCTCGCTTCCTACGTCGAGGCCCCTTTAAAGACCGGGCTTCAATCAGAGTAGCAGTCTTGGATGCCGATGAGCCGCCAAGGTTCTCCCGGGCCCGATACCACATGGACGTATCCGAGAACTGTCCGCCAGCCTGCACCGTGGGACGGGTCAGCGCCGTAGACCCTGATACTGGTCTGACCAATAATATCAGGTACAGTATACGGCTTCTGTCCTCATAGCATTTCAGCAATCTACGAGGGTCCATCGAAAAAGTTCGGAGACTCTTCCTGTTGCACGTGAATAGAGCACAGTGAGTAACTTTGCCAAGTTTTATTGCTTGAGCAACATCAGCACCTGTGCTACATAACTTTTTGTGTCCATCAGTACTTATGTGATTTCACCATGGACTTGAGCAGAAAATGCACATAAAATTTTGTGTCAAACTCTGGAAATCAACAACGGAGACCCTTGAAATGCTGCAGAAAGCCAGCAATGAAGCCATGAGCGTATGAAGGTTTTTGGAGTGGCGCGAAGAGGGCACAGTCAGGGAGTGAGGGGTCAGGGAGTGAAGGGTCAGGGAGTGAGGGGTCGGGGAGTGAGGGGTCGGGGAGTGAAGGGTCGGGGAGTGAGGGGTCAGGGAGTGAAGGGTCAGGGAGTGAGGGGTCAGGGCGTGAAGGGTCAGGGAGTGAGGGGTCAGGGAGTGAGGGGTCAGGCAGTGAAGGGTCAGGGAGTGAGGGGTCAGGGAGTGAGGGGTCGGGGAGTGAGGGGTCGGGGAGTGAAGGGTCAGGGAGTGAGGGGTCAGGGAGTGAGGGGTCAGGGAGTGAAGGGTCAGGGCGTGAGGGGTCAGGGAGTGAGGGGTTGGGGAGTGAAGGGTCAGGGGTCAGGGAGTGAGGGGTCAGGGAATGAAGGGTCAGGGAGTGAGGGGTCAGGGAGTGAGGGGTCAGGGAGTGAAGGGTCAGGGAGTGAGGGGTCAGGGAGTGAGGGGTCAGGGAGTGAAGGGTCAGGGAGTGAGGGGTCAGGGAGTGAGGGGTCAGGGAGTGAAGGGTCAGGGAGTGAGGGGTCAGGAAGTGAGGGGTCGGGGAGTGAAGGGTCGGGGAGTGAGGGGTCGGGGAGTGAAGGGTCAGGGAGTGAGGGGTCAGGGGTCAGGGAGTGAGGGGTCAGGGAGTGAGGGGTCGGGGAGTGAAGGGTCAGGGAGTGAGGGGTCGGGGAGTGAGGGGTCGGGGAGTGAAGGGTCAGGGAGTGCACCCAAGTGGGTTTTCTGTGACATTAGAGGGGTTGTGCACCGGGACTTCCTCCCCCAGGGTCAGACTGTCAACACCAAGTTCAACGTTCTGAGGCTTCTGAGGGAAAACATTCAGGCCAAACAACCTGAAGTGTGGCGAAATGGCACTTGGGTTCGTCAACATGACAATGCGTAAGTTTCACTGACAACAACACACTTGTCATTCCCCACCATCTCTACTCACCGGGTTTGGCCTCCTGAAACTTTTTTCTGTTCCCCAAAAATGTTAACACAAAATTTGATGTGGGCTCTCTGCTCAAGTTTCAGTTCCACGGTAAAATTGCAAATGTGTACGTACCAGTCCTCAAAAAACATGGGTGTATGTTGAAAACTTTGAATACTTACTCACGAAAGTTATTTCTTCCCCAACCTCTGTGCACATTATGGTGGAGCACTCCGTTTGTGCACAGCAGGGGCAGTCTTCTGACTTTTTGATTGCACCTCGTGTTTAGACCTCCCATAAGTCGAACTCATAAAATGTGGGTGGATCTGGTCTGCTATTCACTGTGTCGCTTATTGAGGATTGTAGAAATTCTAGGTTGGCTACCTTTGTACAGATTCAATGAACTCCCTAGCTAATTTCTGAAAGTCAGATTAGCTGTTTCCTTCTGTTTCCAGTCTTTATGTTAAGATAAATTAACTGGCTGGTAGCTGCAGTTTAACATTTAAAGTCTGATTTACTAAGATCAGAAATAGAGGGTACTAAATTGCGTGTTTATTCCAAAGGTTTGCACATTTATTTTTCACCCGTATTGCGGGAGATTTACTAAGAGGAATTGCGTCTTTGATATCAGGTGCAAATCGCTGTAGTTAAATGAGGTGTTTGTGTGTTAAAGTGATTCCAGCCATGAAAAACACAGAATGACCACAAAAAGAAATCTGATCCAATTGAAATTAATAAATACAAATATAACAAGAACAAAATGCTATATGGGAGATTATCAGAGATTAAGTCAATGCCGTGGGAAAAACAAAAAGATCTATAGATGAAATTATAAATACCCAGATGGCAAGATATTAGGCGGAAAAGAAACGGCTTATGATAAAACTTCAAGGAAGGACGGTGGATGAGATCCTCCAACGAACACTGATCAGCAGGTCCAGATCTTTCTGTGACGAGCAGATAAATTAGTTTCATTCAGTGCCTCGCGATTGCTCGTGAACCTTATGAAGCTACCTCTGAATTCTGCGGGACACATTCAGCACCTGTGACAACACACCTGAATAACGGGACTGGGTCGGATATCCAAGCAGAGATACGCTGGAATGACCAGCTTGGACATATTTTTGCAGGTGATGTGAAGTTTGCATGTGATTTTACACACGTAGACCTTTAGTAAATCAGGCCCACAGTGTACAGATGTGAGAGTGGCATCAATCTTCTCATCTAACTTGCAAATGAGCCTATTTTCCCAAATGATGCTTCAAGTATTTACTGTTTATGAAGTCATACCAATGCTGCTTCATCTCCTGGAATGTTAATGCTAAATGACAAGTTAAGCATTTAATGGTGCTAAGAGTCATATTTCTTCATTTATTTAACATTTTAGAGGATTTCATTTGGTTAGTTTTATTTTTTTGTCGGGCACAAACAGTTTTAATCAGGGGATATACAATCTTTTTTGGATTGAAATTCAAACTCTTCAGCTAATAGAAACAAGACACAACAGAAAGAGCTAACCAAATAAATATAAGCCAACCAAATGCCCACACAGTGTTCCCTTGAGCCAGACAGTAACCACAGACGCTTGTAGGTTTCCTGCCTTCTCTCTCAGTTTGCTGTAGGTTTTGTCTCAAATAGACTGAGGAGCGAGGCAAGTGATTTGCCTGTAACAACCACAGAAAGCCATGTCCCAATTAAAAGCAAAAGTGCTCAAAGTGAGCGTGTGGGGAGGGATGATGGTTGGTATTTTCATAGAGATATTTAGATAATCGGTAGCACTTCAAAAGAGTTCCTATCAGCTGCGATAATCTCGCTATATTAATTCTTTGGCCATTTGAATGCTGACTTCCTTATCGCTCCCTCACACACTTGCCCTATCTGCCTCTTTCACTCTGCACCCCGCTGCCATCCCTTCTTGCTTCTTCCCCCTTACTCTGTCTTACTTCTCTCCATTCCCTCCTCACCTTCCTCCTCTCCCCCTCCTTTCACTTCCTCAGGTTCTCCATTGATCCTCAGTCAGACCCAGAGGCTCTATTCCGTATCACCCCGGACACAGGCCTCATCACCACAGCTATGGAGCTGGACCGGGAGCGCGAGCACTGGCACAACATTACAATCATCGCCACCCAGAGAGGTCAGAGGTCCCTCTTTTCGCACCACATAACACCTCGACGTCATTAGGGCTTGCTTATTGGATTATTTCTTTCATAAAACCAACACTTTCCCACCTCTGACACATGCACCCACTGATGAGTAAGAGGTTTTAGGGAGTTGCAAGGTCTCTGCAAAACACGGTCACCAGTGTGTGATGCAGTTCTCTAAGCAGCTTACCTCTCTAGTCATCAAGCCATGACGGGAATGCTGTTGAATGCCAGCACCACAAACAGTTTGTTACAGCGTGCCTGAGAATCAATTGATCTATATTGTGTGAGTTATCTGATGCAGCAGCAGCAGATCCGTTCTCATAAGGATTCGACTGGAAACGTCCAAATAAAGCAACAAATCGATGACGAGCATTGCTTTACGGGAACATCGTGAGGAAAAGGAGAATGGTAAACACCTTTTATTTTCCAAGTAAGGATAACAAGTCACAACAAACACTGAGGCACTTCACAGGTTTCATTTCATTCAGGATAGACAGCTGAAGTAAACGTTACAGAAGACAGGAGCATCAAAAGGTTTATTTAGTAGCTGTTCTGGAGTTTTTATCATTGTTAATTTCAGGTGCTGTCTAAAGGTCAATAAACTGGAGGTCTATGTTGGTTTTGTTTTGTTTACTGAATTTGTTGGTTATTCGAAAATATTTTAAAAACACCACATTACCCACAAGTTATTTTGTAATTATTATGAACAAAAATGCCTGATTTAACAGGCATTTAAAAAAAGCATCCTATTATAATAATCTTACGGCACATCCCAGAAATAGATGGAAATATTTTGGCACTCTTCTAAACTTAAAGAACCAAGGGCTCAAAGTTACAAAAAAAGTCTACAGTGCAATCTGTAACTAGGGAATGTAAACACATACTGTACATTTAGACTTGCGCAGGGAAGTGATATGATTGGTCTCCTATTCCTGACAATAAAACCCCACTTACCATAAGCCCTGTCACTTTCTGTTTTTACATTTTACCTGTTACACTGTCATGAGGTTTGTTTTGATGGTGAAGGGAGAGGTTGACGAGTCTTTCTGACTGTAAATGAGGACTTATTTTTGTGAAAGTACATTTTGTTTTGGAAAGGCTTAGTTTGTGCTACAGTGCCTTCAGCAGAGCTTCTTTTCAGTACCTTTATGGTGGCAAAATCACGGGACTTAAACTCCAAAAGATATTGCAGATATTGGTATAAGTTGCATATATTATAGCAATCACAAGAATATGATTTCCAGGGAATGACCTACTTTTACAATGTCCTTCAGCTAAGATAACTACTGGTTGACAAGGAAATCCTTGGCTGTTCATTCAAATGCAAATAACTTATATATAAGCCTATGTGACCTCCTTTTAGCTTTGCAACTTGTGACTATGAAATATGACAGTGAGCAACATGGCTTTCAGATGAAAAGATGGAAACACTAAAGGTGTTTTAGCATTGGATCTCAAGGCAAAAGGCTGCTGTTTTCATTCCATTTGCTATTAAAAATTAAGTGTTAACCCAAATAGTGATGACCAGTTTGTTGTGCCTAACCGAAATAAAACCGTTCCAAGCTTGTTGCCAGATCAAAAAATAGTCATACGAGTCATCTTAATCGTCACTGCATTTTTGAAAGCGCTGGCAAATTATGTCTTCCAGCTGATGCTCGATCAGAAAAGACTCAAACATACTTGGGTTATTTTGGAAGGCAGTGACAAACCAACTGTGTTCTTGTTCAGTGTGGGCTATCTATTAAAATAAACAGCAGCCTCCTGTTAAAGCCGGGCTAAGCTCCAATAGCATTTGTTGGCAGGTGACAGGTCATTAAAGCCCTAAGAAAAACACAATCCCAGTGGTTTGTGTAAGAGTATTGTTGGATAATGTCATCCAGTGTCTGCTGTGCATGAGGAAGAGGAGTTGTTTCCTTGCCAAGTATGTCTCTGGACAAAGTTAATCTTTACTTAAAATCTGCTCAGGGCTGTTTGTGGCAGCAGTGTGTTGGTAGGACTGCAGCACAGTGAGTGGCTGTCTTGAATAATGAGCTCTATCTAATAAACAGACTGTTGGCGGCTGTGTTGACATAAAGCACAGTAGGAGCCCTGCCATGGCTACAGGCAGGCCAGCTCACCCGGTGGCATTACAGCAAGAGCTCATTTTCAGCTTTTCAGCGATGGGACCAGTAGCTGTCACCCATGACACGGTGATACTGCTGTAGGTTTGAAAACATGGTGTGTGTGTGTGTGTGTGTGTGTGTGTGTGTGTGTGTGTGTGTGTGTGTGTGTGTGTGTGTGTGTGTGTGTGGTGGGGGGGAGGGGGGGGTCCACTCCACTGTGTTGCAGGGTTGCCTGCCTGGATAGAGGATGAGTACTGCTGAGCCTGGGTTGTGTCAGAGCAGCCTTTAAAAATGTGAATATTCAGACTGCTCCGAGTATGACTTCATGCATTTCAAGTGTGCTGTGAGAACTTCATGTTCAAGTGTGTGTGTGTGTGTGTGTGTGTGTGTGTGTGTGTGTGTGTGTGTGTGTGTGTGTGTGTGTGTGTGTGTGTGTGTGTGTGTCCAAGTGAATGGGGTGTGGGAGAACCTATGCCAATCCATTTAAACTGCACCCTTGTGTGTAACTGCATGCAGATTGACTGCTTTCAACATCCCTCCTCTGCTTCTTCTCTCTCTTTCTTAAAAAAAGCACACACACACACTTGACACTGTGAGATGCTTCTGCTAAGAATGGAACAGTTTGATGTGGAGAAAATCTGACTGCTATGGAAGCATCAGTTGTACTCCAGCTGGGAGCTTGTGAACTGTAACACAAGCCAAATGAAACCAGATGTACTACTGTTTGTGTAGCCAATTGAGTGCTCGCTAATGTGATCGGAGAGTTGTTGGAGTTTTTGGACGAAGACTGAAATGCTTGATCGTGCCTGTGAGGACAATTGCATGAAATTAATGGAGTGCAAACGTGCACCCCTGTGGGTGTATTGTACACACTGGAGTTTTATTTCCATGTGTGTGTGCATCTTTGAAGAATATATTATAATAATCTTCTCTCGGGTTCTTTCAGACAATCCCAGCCAGGTTTCCAGAGTCGTGGTTGCGATAGAGACCTTAGACCTGAACGACAACGCACCCGAGCTGGACAGGCAGTACACAACGGCCTTGTGCGACTCCTCCTCCATCGGGCAGGTCAGTATCTATTTGTGGTAATAAAAAAATGGTATTCCAAAACTCCACTTTAAAGCCTCTATTTTTAAACATGGATACTTTCCTTAGTATCATTGCAATTATTTTGTAGGTATAAAACATTTGTATGAATAAAAAGAGACAACCCCAGTGCCAATGAGTGCATACTGCTTGCCCTTTTCTGCTCTGGGATCACTAAACATACTTTGACACGTAGCAGGTTCTGCTTTTATTTCCACGCCTAACCAAGTCCCTGGAACTACATCTTGGCACTGCTCAGTTCTCAGGTTGTCAGTAGCACTTAAGACTCTACTTAGTCATAGAAGATGTGAGGAGAACTCGAGTCTAAACAGGGGCATTCGTGGCACATTATTGAGTGTAGGTCACCTGGGTTTTGGAAGGACCCAGAAAAAGCAGGATTATAGACCTGCAGCTCGGGGTTATAGTGTGAGTAAAACACAAGCCAGTGAGCAGCTGGGTTGATTTAAAACAGGTGTGTTGGTTCTGTCAGAAGCACATGATGAAAATGACTGGAAACCACGACTGAAGTGCTTTCTGTGTTGACACACCATTATTACCAAAGCATCACAGGTTTCTTAAATTCAGGTTACAGGATACCAAGTTCCTCCACTGAAAAATTGTTGATGCTTTTGGACCGTTCATGTTGGTATCCCGAGGTTGGATCCGCTGTCACACACATTACACATTGTGGGTTCATTCTGGGTTTTTTTTTTGTTACATGAGTGGCGTTACTCTTGGGATGGTTAAAGACATAATCATCGGGTTTAAAATTTTAATTTGACTAATACTTTGGTTTATGACCAAATACCTGAAACCTCTTCAATGGAGGTTTATTAAAAATTAAAGTGTAAAAAAAGTATGCTAAACTAATGGCATACAAGGTAAACATTATATCTGCATAACACCAGCATGTTAGCATACTGACTTTAGCACTTGGGTATAAAGCTAATGTGTGCAATGCTCCCAATAGTCCACTAGAGGGCGCAGTGTTGGTGTCACATTTTGCCTCACCCAGGAGTAATAACACCAAACACCAAAACCAGGTGGTTAGGAAAAGATCATGATTTGTGTTCAAATAAATATTTTAACGCAAGTAACGTTAAGTAGGTTAAATAAGTAACTGTAACTGTAGACTGTAACTTTTGAATTCGAACGGGTCATTACAGTTCGAATGTTGATTACGTCCAAACAGATGTTCAAATTTTTAATAAAAAGTCACAGCCCCAACGCACACTTTATCACTCTGTCACTCGGGGAACGAGAACAGGCTGGTCATACACGCCGGCAGTTTGCACGCTCAGATGAGGCAAAATGTGACCCCGACCCGGGATCCTCTAGTGGACTGACAAGTGGTGTACAGTGCTTATACAATTTATCTAGTCTATTCATACGGTTCAACCTCGTATTCGTTATGCTCTGTACATACTTTTGATTGCCGTGTACAAACCATGTATTGTGTAAGTTCTATTATGGACAAAACAATAACTATTAATAATACATCTGGTTGAATGCAAACGTTATGTTTTATGTTCATGCACAAGAGTCATGCTGTGACATTCATTCATTTTCAAACAGCCCTGGCTCCCACAAAGTACTTGAAAACAGATTTCATTCAAATAAGAACGCTCATCATACAACACCAAGCTTATTTAAGTACAGGAGCATATAGAGTGCAGTAGAAGAAGTGGCTATGAATTCAGACATGGCAGCGTGCAGCAACAGTCCATTCACCATGAAGGCAGGTGAATCCTCCATGGCCTGTTATCATAATGTAGCAGCTATTCACATTGTAATTAAACTCGAGCCCCCTCTCAGGCTGCCTCCCTCCTCCCCGCCATCATTCATGCTTTATTTGTGTTCTTGTCTATTTTTCTGCATCATGCTTTTTCTTACTTGATCTTATCTGAATTATAGAAAACATCTCTTTGCTCCTCAATCTCTCCTTAGAAACCATCCTTTGCTCTCTCTCTCTCCTCCCTCTTGTCTTTGCCCCCTTCTCCTCCATCGTCAGTATTCCATGCCGGCTCCGTGACTATAATTTGGTGTCTTGGCCCATCTGTTGTTTTTTCATTGGTGTCGTCATTGCTCTGCTTGTGTCTTTGTTGTTTCACCACTAAATCTGTGATTCCATGGCAGCGACGTTGATTTGTTTCCACCTGTGCTGTTCGTGTTTGAGCCTGCGCTATTTGAGCGAGCGGGAGACAGTTAGAGAAGTGAAAGATTATGATGTTTCGCGTTGGGGTTTGTGTGTGCAGGTCTGTGTATGACAAGTCATTAGGCAAAACACTTTTGAATGCTCCCACAGTAACTGATAACATAATGCGACGTACACAGCAAATCTTATCAAGGCCCGGAGACACCGACTAACTCGGAGAGCGCCCTTCATCCCTGCACTTGGTCTTTGCAACGAGTGTTCGGAAGCATTCCTGAAAGAACGTCTTGCATAACAACGACCAAGAGTTTTTCATTAAAAAAAAAGAATTACTCATCAGCTACAGGAGATTTCTTTCAGATTAATTTGGTTACGACTGCCAAAGTAGAATCGTGTAGACGCTATAACTAAATTGCACCGCACTGTATTTTTTGGGGGGATAATTCTCATCAGCTGCGGTTATTTATTTGGGGTGAGTATCAGACACGGATCGCTTGTGTCTCTGTACTAATTGTTCGGCTTGTTTTGATTCCTGCCGACGTCGGCTAATGGTTTGTAGCTAAGAGCATCTCTGTGTAAGTGTTTTTCCCCATTCCCCTTTTTTTTTCCCTTCTTCTTTTTTACTCTCCTCACACACTCATTCACACCCTCTCTTCCTCTGCTCTGCTCTATCTCTGTGTTTCAGGTGGTGCAGGTGTTGCGGGCGATTGATAGAGATGAGGGAGGGAATGACAGCGCTGTGTATTTCAGCATCCCTCCAGAGTCCAGCGCTGCCCTCAACTTCAGCGTCAGGGACAGTGGTGGTAGGCACTCAATCTTTCCCTCGCTCTGTCTTTCTCTTAATTCTCTTTTTTCTGTCTTCCCTCGGCAGACACGACATTTTTTTCCCCCCACTTTTTTAAGGCTCTTAATCCCACGCATTTCTTTTCCCGCCTTTCTCTTTTCATTTTTGTCTTTTCTCCTATTCTCTGTTTCGCTCTGCCTTCCTCTCAAACCCTCGGCCTCTCTCTAACTCCCCCTTCTCGTTTTCTGTCTCTGCCTTTCTCTTCCACCATTCATCTCCCAACTCATGGCGGCCCCATTGTTTTGCTTTGTTATCCTCCTCTTTTGTTCGGCCCTCTTGTTTGCCTCCCCGTATCCTCTACATCCATCTTCTCCTCCCTACAACCACAAACACTTACTGTCTCCACTGAAAAGCTTTTGAAGAAATCAGGGCTGCTTCATTTAATTCACTTCAAGTGAATTGAATTTAGCTACTTAGTATTTGTTTCTAACTACATTCTCTATTTGTACCATTTTCTTTCTGTTCTTCCTTCGCGCGCACACACACACACACACACTTATTCTAGAAACAGTTTTAGTATGTATAACCATAGACATACGTAAATAAAACATACTGTACTTTTGTGCAAATGTTGACTGTGTAAGCGATGCACTTATTTGTAACTAAATTTAAATCCTACAGTAGAAGTTAGGGCTTATGTTTGCTTAGTAAAACTAAAGATCAGCTAATATTTCTCCATCCACCAAAAATATGTACTGGGCAGAAATTAGGGTCACATTAAGTTTCTTTGATCATATTCACAATTTTATACACAACAAAAGAACTAGTTCACAAATCATTTTTACAACTGTATGTTAAACAGTCTTTCACACTAAAACACATGATTGTATCCTTCAGGCCCAATAAATACGCTGACTAAAACATTGGCAAACCTGAAGTTTATGAATATTCTGAAACTTGCAGCCTTTACTGCACACCACAGCCCCGATTTCATCAGCCAGCATTCTTTTCTCATCATTTTTTTTACCACCAGCAACTGCCGACAGCGTGAGGAATAGTGTGATGTTTTGTATGTGCCACATATTGGCAGCCGAGGGCAGTAATGCAAATCGAAACATTACACCACCAGAGGTAAAAACTCTACGGAATATTTCTCTCGGTGTGAAAGTTGAATTCATGTTAAATGATGAGAGAAATGTCAGTTGGGGTGTCTGATAAAATACTGTGAAAAGTTAGCTGTGTTTTTAGATTTCATTTTGGTTACCACTAAGCCTGTATCCAACTCAGAATTTGTATGACGACTATTTGTTTGTTAGACTATCTGTCTGTCAGAAAACAACAGCATGCTCCTCTTTTATCTTTGGATTGTGGAGGGTCTCTCGCCTGCGGTGAAGGCTTTGCCCTCTGCCTTCCCGTGGCTTCTGTGCGGGTCTCTCAAGGCACACGAATCTGCCACTGACCGAACCTTTCTTTGCTTTTCAATGTTGCCCCAAAAACATTCTCTAGTCTGGGCCTCGCTTCCAACCTTAAGACCCCGTGTTCCCTCCCAACTCCACCTTAGAGATGCACTCGTGGCGGCCTGCCTGGAGGGCTGACAAACTTGACGTGGCCAGTGCTGGGTCCCTTTAATCTCAGCGCTGTGTGCCGGCTTCAGCCTGGTTGCTCTACATGCACCAAAATATATTTGTATTTTCAACAGCTAGTCACTAAACATATTATCCTGCCCAGCAGCTAATGTGCAGTGAGGTTTTCAGAGCTTTCCTGGCGACAACAGCAGCCTGGTGTGACTGAAAATGAGGTTGATGAGAAAGGCGAGTGTGAGCTAAAAGGTAAAGTCGTAGGTCATAAGATCAAAACAGTATGCTAAAAGAGGCTAAAGCACTCCATAGAGCTGACTGGAACTGCAGAGTAAGGTGACAAATCTCATCAGTACAAGGGTCACCTTTCATATCATACATAGTATTTTAAAGTATTGTTAATATAAAGGTTTATGGATGATATTTATAAATTACAATTACAGTCTTCTCATTGGCTGTGTACATATTCTTGGCTGTTTGGTAGCTGAACTGAAACAGCCTGCTGTTGATATTTGTGTCCAATCTGACATCTATTGTCTGATAGCATTATCACATTAGACAGCATGATATGTAAGTCACTGACATGTGAGACATGTGAAATCAAAGGCCTCTTTGATGTGTCATCCAACAGTAGAACAAAGAAACAATAAGATCATGTTCTTTTCCCATATGGACAGCTTGTCTGACAAAAGTATGCTATTTGCTTTGTTAAAAAAAAAGATAATGATTTGATCTGATTTGGATCACAGTAGATTTTCGGGATAATCATGTTTGTCACGTTTGTACAACTTTGCGGGACTGTTTGTGCCAAAGAAATATTTTCCAGACAATGTGTACGTGCCCTCTTATCAGTGGCCTTGTACATTTAATTTGGGAGAAATCGAAAAGAATTTCCCAAACAGATGTTCCGCAGTTTGTTTTTCCAAAAGTGAGAGGAGGCAGACCGAAAGAGGCCATTACCATGTTTGTTGTTGCTGCTCTCTGTCTTTCCAAATCATTGCATGTGAGCATTCATTATTGATAAACATCACGACTTAAAAGCTCAAAGGGTTGTGAGGCTTCTGATCTGTTCCATTCATGGACACGTACAAACGTATTGTAAAAGTCTCTGCTTTTGGATGCACAGTCTCTGTTCTGCACACACTGCCTGGTGATATTAACCGGGACAAATGTGAGCCGACAGGTGTGAGAGTCTCTCTATTGGACGGCTCTCCGGTACAGATGGATATAATGGTAGTACATTACTCAAGCAACATTTTGGATAATAGTTTTAAATGTGAAAGTAGATCAGACTTTGAGTATGTTTTGTAGGCCGGTGGGAGCCATAAATCATGAAGCGTGGCGGCACCAGAGGGGGAGGCGACTTTCTCCCTTATTTCAGACACTCTAGTAGATTCATCCTATTAGCTCAAATTAGTGTCATTGTTATTCTTGTGTGAAACACTGCAGCTTCGGTGGTTCTCGTATATTAAGAGGTGTTAAATAATACAGTCAAAATAACAGAGGAGGCTGGATTTAGAGAGGTTAGATATTTTTGCCTTCTTAGTTCCTTTGTGGTATAAATCGGTCTCGAGCTGACTGGAATCGCAAATGCAAACATGAGCACTGGGATTTGGGGCCACCATTTCCGAAATGTAACTTCCTGATAGTCTGGTGTTACCGTACCCAATTCACTTTCAGAGTAGATAAGGTCTGGCCATTGGGGATTTTTTTTCCACTTCATTTTGAAACTACAGGAGCATCCTTTAACCAATCAGCATGGACCACCATATGAAATTAAACTCACCAAGCTGTAAGCAACACATGCTGCACTCCAATGTGAGCAGAGTGCAACTGTATGTCAGTTAAAGACCACTACTGGCTTAATTGTAGGCAGTGTTCTTGCTCCGGGCTTCAATTCCTCAACATTTGCGAGCTTTGCTACAACTGTTCACGTAGCTTCATCTTGCTCTACCACTGCAGTGTTTCCCCGACCATTTTCTTGGAGGGCGGGGGTCCTGTTGGCCCTCTGAAAGAGACAAACTATGAACATACTCAGAACTGCAGTTAAGTCCAGTAACTACTATTTATTTACTGAGTTCCTGTGCAGCCGTTTCTTGACTGTAAAAAAAAAAAAAAGCACCTTAAAAGCTTAAAGTTAAACTGTCAATGGTTAAGCTTCCACTGAAAGTAGTAAGGATGCTAATGTTGAGGAGGGGGCTGTCTGCCAAAGGGAAACATTGCACTGCCACCATTGTTCGAACTAAATTTCATAACAGACTATCTGCCTGCCTGCACAACTCCTCCACCCCCACAAGTCACTGATTGGTCGGCCCTTCATGACAACAGGGTTTTCTTTTGGACGACATGTATCACAGCAGGTGGAGTCAAGCAAACGACTTGCTGCTTTTACAGCACAGAAAAAAAATGGAAACATTTCACAAAGCTGTTAACAGTGGATCAATTACAAGTGTCTTCCTCTCCGTCTGTCTTCCTCCAGGCCCTACAGCCAGCCTGGTGCTGCTGTCCCAGCTCCAGCCACCGTCCCGCTCCCCATCCTCCACCCTGACGCTCTACGTGCCGCTGGTCCTGAGGGACGGGACGTCGGGCCTCACCAGCACGGGGACGGTCACCGTGTCCGTTTGCCCCTGCCTGCGAGGAGGGGCACGGGCTGGGGAGAAAGAGAAGGACAAACAGATGGAGGGCGAGTGGGACTGGGAGAGAGAAGCGGTGTGTCTCCCTCAGCAGTCCACGCTGCCTTCCCCTGGGCTCAGTACCGCCGCCCTGCTGGCTATCCTGGCTTGTGTTGCTACACTATTGGGTAAATACTTAAATGCATAGGTTTTTTAGAGATAAAGTCTGGGCTCACCTTCAGATAGTGGCACAACAGTGTCAGTAAAAGCGCATAATATGAATTTTTTTTTTTGTTGCTTTAAAGACCCTACCTTATATAACTTACAACATGGCTTTACTACAGCACTTAGTATCATGTTTACAGTGAAGTTATATCATTAAGATGTATTGCCGAAAATGAGTTTAATACTAATCTACACATAAAAAGTTGAATAAATATTGTTTACGGCTGTTTACCTGCCACTACATCCGTGGATGCTTAATCTGCATATGAAAATAGTCAAAGCGGCAGCGTAAATATTTCTCTTCAGTCACAGCTGCTCAATAGCAGGGTTTACTTTTCCTGAATTTTAGTCCAGTTATTTCCTCTGTCAAGGTCAGCGCTAATCGCAGCTAAAATAACAATTCTGAGTGATTACCCAGGCCCTCCGGTTTTTGATAGCAGCATAATAAAATGTCACTGCCACCTTTAGAGAAACTCAAACGCTCAATTGGATAATGTCTAGGTGTTGAGAAAAGGCTTTGGCGCATGGCCAGCATCATTGTCATTTCTATTCAGTCTGTTGGATCGCTACTCATGCCTTGTTGATAGAGGCATTATCATTCTGGAAGGGACCAGCTCAATCAAGAAGGGAATGCAACATGCCGTGAAGGTGATCATGCGCTGTGGCTGTTGGCGGAGTTAAGAATTCAGTTTTCTAAGTGACAAGGGCATGAAAGGTAATACACACATATTTACAGCATTTGCCTCAAATTTGTGGCTTTTAAATAGAACTACAGTGTTGTTCCAGTATAATTGTGGGTTTTTCTTTTCTATAAAAGGTCCAAACTAATCCCGTAGAGTACAATGGAGCTTTCCATAAAAATGCCAAATGTTCTTACAGAATCTTTGACAATCACTCTATCAGGAGCCCATCTGCTTATTAAAATGGGGGCTTGGCATACGTACGGTTGATATCAAGCCACTTGGTAACCACTCATGCCTTGTGAATAAAGGCTCCCTTTAAGAGAGTAATACATGCACATCATGGCATGAAGGTGATCCCTCAAACTGTTATGAAAGGTTAGAGCTTTTCCACTCCTCTCAGGGATCATTGGATTACTTCCATGGAAATCAAATAATGCAACCTCAAACAATATTAATGCTGCAGATTTACTTACGGCAGCAGCTTAACCATCTATGATACAGCTAAATAGAGACACAGGCACAAATGCATATCCAATGGTATCGTAATTTACTATTCGTTACTTCCCTCCCCCAAAGCAGTGATTGCCAAATCAGAGTCTAGCAGCCGTAACTAAGAAGCACACCAGGTCTGCTGAGGTTTGGATTAGTTTGGATGAGCTAGATAGTTTCCTACAATGTTAACATGGGCTGAGTGTACAAATTGTGAGAGTCTTAATTTATCAAGTAGGCTGAAATAATACACTCAAATATTCTACAACAGAGAATAAAGTAGTGTCCATATCATGGGCACTGCTCACAATCCCACAGAGTTAGACTAGCCTGGACCTCCCTCCCAGCCTCCTGCACTCCTCCAGTTTAATATAAAACACAATTTTATACAATATACACTGCTCAAAAAAATAAAGGGAACGCTTAAACAACACATCCTAGATCTCGATGGATGAAATATTCCAGTTGAAAATCTTCATTCATTACATAGTGGAATGTGTTGAGAACAAAATAACATAAGAATGATCAATGGAAATCAAAATCATTATCCCATGGAGGTCTGGATTCAGAATCATACTCAAAATAAAAGTGGAAAAATCAGATCACAGGCTGATCCAACTTCTGTGGAAATTCCTCAAGACAAGTTAAAATGAGTCTCAGTAGTGTGTGTGTCCTCCACGTGTCTGTATCACTCCCTACAACGCCTGGGCATGCTCCTGATGAGACCACGGATGTTCTCCTGAGGGATCTCCTCCCAGACCTGGATCAAAGCATCAGTCAACTCCTGGACAGTCTGTGGTGGACGTGGCGTCGGTGGACGGAACGAGACACGATGTCCCAGATGTGCTGGATTGGATTCAGGTCTGGAGGACGGGCAGGCCGGTCCGTAGCATCGATGCCTTCATCATGCAGGAACTGATGACACAGTCCAGCCACATGAGGCCGAGCATTGTCCTGCATCAGAAGGAACCCAGGACCCACTGCACCAGCATATGGTCTTCAATGGGTCTGAGGATCTCATCCTGGTACCTAATGACAGTCAGGGTACCTCTGGCTAGCACATGGAGGGCTGTGCGGCCCTCCAAAGAAATGCCTCCCCAGACCGTCGCTGACCCACCGCCAAACCGGTCACGCTGGAGGATGTTGCAGGCAGCAGAACGTTCTCCACGGCGTCTCCAGACTCTGTCACGTCTGTCACATGTGCTCAGTGTGAGCCTGCTCTCATCCGTGAAGAGCACAGGGTCGTCCTGCACGGTGTTTTTTGAGCAGTGTATATAGTGTGGGGTCCCTGTTCCATCTCTATCAGTTTGGGGGTCCTTGGCCTGAAAAACGTTGAAGACCCCTGCCATACAGCATATTAACTATATCCAAAAATACCATTTCCTCACTAATTAAAATTTGTGTCAATTAGTGCACGGCTCGAGCAGACCACTTCCATGTTTCTATGTGGTTTAAATCACAGGTGTCCAGTTGTAAAACAGCTACCATAGCTTGGTTCCTTGCCTCTAGCTCTCCACTTTGGGAATGTGGAATAAGAGTCATGGAGTCATGGGAGACTAGGGCATCCATTTGGCTGGCTGCAGCTCAAAGTCCATTACAGAGCGGAGGCTTGCAGCCTGCTGATATGATATACCCAGCCCTCTAACCCAGGGCCTCTTTTGTATTCATTTTATCTCTGTGTTTCACCTCTTTGTCTGCTTGAAATTTCCTCCCTGCTCACACTCTCTTCTTCCTCCTTCCCTTTATTTCCCTTGAGATTTCTGCCCCCTTCCTCCCGTGTTCATAATTTTTCCAATTTCTCTGCCATGCCTCAATATCTTTTATTCCTGTTGCCATCCCCTCTGCAGCGGTGAGTGCCCTATCGTTGTCGCTGCGCCGGCAGAAGCGCGACTCCCTGTCGCCCCTGGAGGAGGACGACGTACGTGAGAACATCATCACGTATGACGACGAGGGCGGCGGCGAGGCCGACACGGCTGCCTTTGACATCGCCGCGCTCCAGAGCGCTCCGCACAGCTCCCGCTCACGTGGCTATCGCACGCTGGACAGCAGGAACGTGTGAGTAGAAGGAGGGGGGGGGGGGGGTGTGGAAGAGTTTGTTTACATGTGGCGATGCATGTGCAAAGGTTGTTGTTAAATTACATCAAACCTCACAAAACATGACCTCTTCATAAAATGAAGACAGGAAGGAAACACATTTACCCCTTTTCGAAGGAAAAGTTTTCATCGCCTTCCAGCACTTAACCGACCCACTTAAGTAGCTGATCGAGCGGTTACTCCTGGGTCATAAGCAGTCACCGATCAAAATGCTGAGATAGAAGGCTATCAAGCTTAGCAGTCCTGGGAGACCACTTTGTTGTGCTCATTTTGTTAAAGCTCATTTATGTTCTTGCTACATCAGTTGTTTGCACCCACTTTGATGTTTCTGTGAAACATTGTTATTGCCTTTGGACTAATAATTAGCTCCTGAATTCATGCAAGCCATATGGAGAGGCCATAAACAAGTACAAAGGCTGCCTTTAGTTTATCAAAAATTGCTTCTCGCAATTTATGGAGGTGGACACAACAGCATGAAAAACACTCAAAATCTAATGCAATCCATTGCAATATCCCCGCAATAATACTACCTTGGTGAAACTTTTAATGTCTCATTTTTGTTGACACTGCGTCATGGGGGAGTTTATAGTTCAATCTAATGTTCACTTTGAAGCTAAAACTTTTTGCTTCTTGGATTGAGCTTGGGAACTTTGAGCTGGCATTACAAAGGTTTATAACTTGGTCCTTTTTTTCTAGGAGTAAAGTAAGGATATCTTGATCCTCGCTCTTTTTCCCCTTTTAAAACTGTCTCCCAAATGAATGGAAGTCAGTCATGAAAACACAGGGGTACCCCTTTCATTTATGTCCCCCAGGTGGATACATTACTAGGATACCTGGATGTAATGCTAGATATTGCAATAATACCACAAATCATGGTCTCAAAACTACTCTCAAGTTGAGACGGTGCCCCAGTGGGTCACCAAAGTGAAACAAATACCGGTTGCTAAATGTCCAAATAGCCGCATGAATGATCTGACTTAGCAGAGTTTTACAGACATTTTGTATTGTCTTTCAGACGTTACTCCCATCGTGGCCAAGAAAAAGCTCGCACCTACAGCTGGGCTCAGAATCCAGGCGTGGACCACAACTACTCAGGACCGAGCGGACCCCTTTATGGTCGTCTGTGCTACAGCAGCCACACGTTACCGGTTCTCCGCCGCACACCAGGTGGAACATTTGAACCAGGCATGGCAGAGCTGGCATACCGCTTTCCTGGAGGCCAGCCAGATCACTCCCTGGTCATCCAGAACCAAGGGGCCATGGTGGGAGCGATGGAGTCCGGAGCGGTGTACGTAGCTCCCACAGACTACAGCACGGGAAGCCAAACGGGGAGTCGCACGGGAAGCCGTGACGGGACTGCACCCCAAAGTGGGATGAGCACATCGGATGGAGGAACGCCGAGAACTAGTGACAGCCAGGAGAGAGGAGGGGGCACGGGAACGACAAGCAACGGTACGGACGGGAGCAGCGAGGACAAAGTGAACCACAGTCAAGATGTTGACTGGGTAAGGATTAAAATGAACCTGCATTCACACCAAACACACAGTTTGGGGGCTGTAGTTCAGCTTATCTGATCCCAAATACATGGACCTCCTGGCAGAGGGTCCGATGTGGTATGGAGTTTATGGTAGCTGTAATTTAACTCGAGAGAAAAACGGATCATTTTGTGCATCTCTTAATTCAGATAATAAGGCAATTCTACTATTTGGTCTAGTCTACCAGCTTTTCAAAGAAATCATGGGGGGATACCAGGTTATGTAATTCATTTTGTTATCGTTTGCATTGCAATGTTGTCTGTAGCATCGAAGATAGCAGTTTTATTACCTTGCACAAGATCACAAGATCATGCCCGAATCCATCTTATCGGGCTTATGCGCTTGTGTCTGAACCAAAGTAGTTAGAACTTATCAATATCCTGAGGACCTTTGTGGCGTAGTTTAAATGTGATGACAAAGAGAAGCAACTGCGCATAAAACAAGGATCTGATTGGTTGAAGTTGGCCCATGATGGGTGGATTTAGACAGATGGTTCATCCAATCACCTGCCTTTTTCCAAACGATATGGTAGAGCAACTTTTCAGATGGTTCTGTATAAGAAATCATTTGGCGGGTCAGGTTAGCTGCTGTGTCAGATCTACTGTAATGCTTTAACTAATGACGTCATTCGCTCTACATTGTGTCAATCATGAATATCCCAGGAACTTGAATCAGCTCATCTAGACCCAAACTTTAGCAAGAGAACCGTGTCATCACTCATCTCAGTGACTTTGTCAGTCTCAGAAGTTCCCCAAACCTTGTGAAGATCACAGCTGCATAACAACCAAACCTGCATGGTTGAATAAGCAGCTTCACAGGCTAATAGCCATGGCCATTAATTACATTGGCTGTTTATACCATTAACAGAGGACTGGCTGCAATTAAAGCACCGTATGATAGTGACAAAAATGTACTCTGAGGCCTCATTATTGTTTAAGGATCATACTGATGGCCTCTTTGACATCCTGTTTAAACCAGCATTCCTCCCTATCAAGGGAGTGCACATCTTCATCCCTGAAAGAGTGACTACTGGCCTGTAGATGGCTGGTGACCACAGATTCCTGGCCTGATAAGATAGTTCTACTGTGATTTGCCATCCACTTCACTGGCGACTGTTTGCTTTCCCCCAACAATTCATGGGCGGATGGACGAATCTCGGGCACAGCCTTTTTTAGGGTTTGAAAGCCTCTGAGACTCGTAGTTTGGAAAATCTTCTTCTCAACTGTTCCAACAATCAGCTACTGTCCTTCTCCTTTATTCATTTAGCTGATGCACTGCTTGGGCATCTTCCCAGCTTTGACAAATGCCCAGTTTGAATAACCACATTTACACAGAAACTGCTTATTTGCATATGAAACCGCTTATTCAACCATGCGGGTTTCGGTCGTTATGCAACTGTGCTGTTTATCAGTTTACTGGCAGTCAGTTGGATGACAGATGAAACGTATCGCCAACTAAACATTGAGTCCAGATGAACCGAGTCATCTCTGCAGGATTTATTACCTGGGATGTTAAGCATCAAGACCAATCATAAATACCCTCGCATTTGGTGTGAAAGTGACTTATTTACACAGTATGTACAGCAACACAGTTTAATATATGAATGGATCAATGGCTACATTTTTCAGGAAGGGGAAAAAGAGGTAGATGTTGCTTTGAATCACAAATTAAACTTGAATAAATTACTTGATTAATGATAGATGGCTGCTTTGGGGACGTCATTAAAATTGAATGAATGACTTAATTATGTAATTCGATAAGCAAACAAATAAGTAAGAAAGTAATTAAGCAATTATAAAATAATTATTACGTTTGTGTTCAACCTACTAAAATATTGCAGTGACTGCAACACTATAATGTTGAATCGCTGCGGGGTAGCAGAAGTGTCCAGGATAATTCTGTGAGAAGATGATCATTCAGACAATGTCAGCACATTTATATCCTTCTGCTCATTGTCGTTTCTGTGTTGTTTTCTTTATTAGGCCATGGCAAGGCTCTTTGGCCCTTGTGTGTTTAATTTTCAAATATTCTATCTCTCTATCACTTCCCTCTCCATTTCCCTCTCACAGTGCAGTGTTAGCTCATTCTAATGTTCAATTAATATCTATGCCTTCTTCCAACTCTGCTTTTCTTCCACTCTCCTCTCTGCTCCATGTCTGTCTATCCTTCATCTAAATCCTTTTTTTTTTTTTTTTTTTTTATCATCACCCTCTCCTGCTTTCCCTTCATTTGGGCACTATGTCATCACACTCCCCCATCTTTCCGCTTTTACTGTGCCTGCTATTACATTTTCCCTCCTGCCCGGGCAAATTGTTTCATCCCATTTTGTGTCACTGTAACCACACCTAACACCCGGCCCCAAGCCCCGAACTGAAACCACACGTGCTCACCTACGTTCCCTCCAGGTGCAGTCGGACACATTACCCAGGGAGCACAACCTCGTCATGACCCGATCCGGCTCCCTGATTGGCCATGGTCATGGCGTGGGAGGCTGGGTGTGTGACTCGTCTACCCTTCCAATGGCGGGACGTAGGGCCTCCCGCACCGGTTTGTCCCCAAAACGCACAGGTTCCAGTCTGGCTGAGTCTGACTCCGGCGGCGGAGGAGGAGGAGGAGGAGGAGGAGGAGGCGGAAATGGAGGTGGAAATGGAAATGGGGGCACCTCTACAGATGGACAGCAGCAACATGCCAGTGGACGCAACTACGCCACTGTCCTGCAGGGGGAGGTGTCTGGACTGAGGGACTACCCGGGCAGCCTGGGGAGAGGAGGTCTGGAGATGGGGAGCAACTTTGTGGTAGCGAGGCCAGACAGGGAGAGCGGAGGAATATCCCTGACCGCTACTCCATCTGTCTACCAAGATGCAGCTGGCTTTATTGGGGACTGGCGTGATCGAGTTGGTCTGGGAGGGTATGTTTTGGGAAGGAGGGATATGACCCCTCAGCTTTTACCCTTCCCGGGGCATCCTCGGGGTGCGTACGGCGGAGTGATGGGCTTCGGGCCTGGCTGGGTTCCAGGAATGGATGCGAGAGGCGCACCGGGGCCAGGGGGTCCATCCTTGGCACTGAGGGTGGGTGAGTTCCTACGCCTGCGTCTGGCCCAGGTCACTTTTGACCCCTCGCAGCCACCGTACGACTCTGTGCAGGTGTACGGCCTGGAGGGGACAGGGTCCAGGGCTGGATCCCTCAGCTCTTTAGAGAGCGAAGGAGAGAAGGATGCAGAGAAGGAGGATTGGGGGGCAGGGCTGGAGGAGTGGGGTCCCCAGTTCCATAAATTAGCCCAACTTTTCAAAGATAGGGAGAAAGAGAGGGAAGATAAGGAAAATGTTGAAGATGGGGCCAAAAAGGAGACGGAAAAGAAGGGAGAGCTGGAGAAGAAGGAGAAAAAAGAGGGAGTTGAGCAGGCTGGAGAAGAGGGGAAAGACTGAGGGGGGGATAGAAATGAAACGGATAGGGGCAACGGGAGTAAAAGAGGAAGGGAGGAAATGGGAGGATGATGAAAAGGCAACCAGAGCTAGAATAATGTGAAGAGAAGTTAAAGGGGAGAAAGATGAAGAGGCAAAGTAATAAAAAGAGACAGAGAAAAATGAGCCGAGGGAGGATGGAGAATGCGAGGGCAGGGGAGGGAGTGATTGATGTAATTTAAAGCAATAAGTGTTGAAACGCTGATATGGTTGAGCACAGATACTGAGACAATGCAGAGGCTGCTTCTGCTCGGGGCAGCAACAATTTGTTAAACGCTTTGGACAAAGAAAAACAACCCAAACATCCAAGATTTAATTCAGCTCTCACGTTTGGAATGAGAAACGGCAGGAAACAGGGAGGAAGACGTTTCTCGGTTTGTGTGTCGGCCTGGTCTTCGTGTCTGTGTGTGTTTGTGTGTGTGTGTGTGTGTGTGTGCGTGTGCGTGTGCGTGTGTGTGTGTGTGTGTCAGTCAGTGTGTGAGAAAACTCTGTGAGGAATTATGGACGTGTGAGCCCGAGAGCAGATATGTTCCAGTACGCGTGAGTGTATGCGTGTGCATATTTAACAAATGCGGAGCGAGCATGGCAGAGAAATCATGTTACCCAGAGACAATGTAAAGATGAGACTAATGACTAATGCTTCGTAAGCAACACCATTAGTTTTTCGGGACAATGTGCAAGAGCAAACATTTAACAAGAAAGTGCAGAAAGTAGGATAACACACGGGGGAAAAAAAAAATTGATATTTGAATATAAAGGAAACGGGGCAGCAAGGATGTATAGCCAGAGAAACAGTCTTGGAAGTGAGACGATTGTACAGAAGCTGTTCCTTTTTATTCCATCGGCAGTGGCAGAAAAGTGAATTATTCAGCTCGCTATTCCATTCTAAATGAAAATGATGAATCATTCAAATGCTGCAAAAGATTCTCCCTTCTCTCAGCCCACAAGAAAAACAGACTACGTGAAAAATTTAAATGATTTAGAGTTGTGATCCCCCCAACCCCGAGACCCTATCACACACATCCTCCCAGCTTTTTGTAGTTGAGTGTTGGTATGTTTACAATGATTCACACACAAATACACACACAAACATGACACAAAAGAACTGAGTAACACCATAAGGCTTTGATTGTACTACAGTAAATTATAAAAGCCAAACCATCCACAAGTATTCCATCTACTAAACGGAGTAATGACGACCGTATTACTGATTGCTTAAATGTTTTTATGGAAGATGTCTGCTATTTTTTATTCAACCCCCCTCCCTCTTTCCCTCCCCGTCTCACTTGACAAACCTTGCGATCAAAGTATGCATGATTTGTGAGAACAAAAAAAAAAAAAAAACAGCAATCAGTTCCCACTTTGACGACTCAAACAGCCCAAATGAAAATTTTCCACACTCCCATAATGAAATTGAAGGGGAACAACACCAGAGACTCCCGCAAAAGGCTTTTTTTTTTGTTTCTTGTTAAAGGTCAGGATGCAAATGAGCTGGGGTTTTTAGCTGGAATGCACTTTTATACCGTGTTATGTTCAATAATAGATCATGTCAAAGATTACAGCTGTTTTATAAGATGTCAATTAAACAAAAAGATACGTTGTTTGACTGTATGTAAAAGCATTTCAAATGTAAATACCACTGAATATTATTGCTAAAAGAGAGTATATAAAAGAAGTTAAAAAAAAAAAGAAAGTCTTAAACAAAACTTAGATGTCCAAATGGAGCCCTGTTGGGACTCTGTATGTACTGTAGATTAGAAATTGATTAACTGAGCTGGACTTAACAGCTGGACTGAAAACAACACCATGTATTCACCATGTATGTTTGGGTTTGTTGTGCGCTAGCTCTGGTCTGAGATGGACAAGCCAAGGATTCAATTATACATGTGGCCTCTGGCAGAGGTTTGTTGTGCAAAATATTAGTTGCAGGACGCCTGCGAGCTCGCCCTGTCCCAGTGAAGAACAATTTGATGAAAACCCAGCGAAGTGAGGAGAAATTCCCCTAACAGGCATACAAAATAAAACAAAACAAAACGCCCTGAAAAATCTGTTTTCCCTAAAATCTTTATTATTGTTCTACAGAAGTAGAATAATTCACCAGAATGGAATTTGGAGTGAGTTTTGTACTGCCTGAGAGAAATGTAGGTTTTAAAGATAGTTACTTCTCTTTGGAAATGTAATACATCACATTAAGGGAACGTGGCTTCTTTCATCTTTCATGTATTTCAGGCAATGCAACTCAAATACCAAATTATAATTGGCTTCACCTAAACAAATTCAAAAATTATGTGGAATTAGAATTAGAAAATGTACTGAATATTCCTGAAAGGAGTTTGAGTACAGAGAGGAATTTTGCCACACACCTTAACTTGAATGTGGACGTCTTTGGTGCGCCATCGCAGAAATGTCACTGGTCTGTTATCACTGGTTCACTGTAATGTTACCCACAAATCAAGTCGAGCTGCCAGCTTTCGCTTTTGTCGACCAGTTTGGTCCACCATTATCTTGTTGTCAAGGTCAACACTTAGTTTAACCAATCAGGAAGTCATTCTGCTCACTGGCTGAAATAAACACCCATATACACCTCTCTACCCTTTACCTGAGCCACACACTTGTCCATACAGTGCCACTGTGCAGACTGGATGGTACCAGGACCAATGTACAAATACTGCACAGTAACTGGAGAAGAGATGGAGGGGGGCGCAGAACCTCAGGGAGTTATAATTACTTTTGGCTGATCAACGATTCCTCGACACCCTAAAGCTACCCAAACCTTTTGCCAGCAGTGTAACATTAAAATTCCGTTGGGTATTAGTCTTTTAAAAGACGAGTCGGGTTTATTACAATATGGGTATTTTATGCATACTTTTTGCCATGGTTCCTAGCAGTAATATTAACTTTGGAATCAGCAAGTTAGTTGCTGAGATCTGGAAGTGGGCAACATTGCTGAAAAGAAGTCCAATGGGGCAACAAATACAAAACCAAACTTATTTGTTAGAGATAGAGAAAATGAAAGGATTACCTAAACTGCAAGTTGACCCCATTTCATAAGACTTGGGAAAATCATGTACATTACCTAGCATCCGTCAAAAAAGATAAATGTCAGTGCATCCGAGAAGCATTTGAGACTCTGTGATTTGAGATTGCTATTCTACCTTGGGAGGGCCTCGCCAGATGTCAGAAAGGTGTCAATGCAGACGCAAGTCTTCATTTTTATCAACTGGTCTGTGGAAATAGCCTCAAAATGTGTGTTCAGTGACACTGAAATTAATCCTGTTAAATTAATATGACATGAAAAAGCAGTGATTTAAACAAAAAGGATCCATCAGATGACACACAAAGCTGTTGTACCGTCAATCTAAACCTTTATCAGTTCGAAGTTCGAACGGGTCTATGTTGGTGAGGGAACTTTGCCCTCTGTGGGTTTATTGAAGAAAAACACAGAGAAGGAAAGGATACAACTATAGTTTTGTTCGTAGTCCATAATTGTGATTAATGTAACCAAAGTGTTACTGAACAGCTTCAGGTGCATTTCCACCATCTCTAGGTTGAATTTGCATATAGCCTGATTGTAATAGAATTTGTCATGGAGGCAACTTAGATGCACAAAAGTGTAAACGAATCATAGAGGTGCAAATGGGCGCCTTAAGGTGTGTTCACTTCTGGTTTACCTCCTTGTAATCTCATTATAAAACTAGCTTTAGTATTTCTTGCTCCGTTAGACTTTTTTGCAGCAATGTTTCCATGTTGTCAATTCTCCCATGAACGGAGAGACTTGACGGTCAAAACTCCAAATATAAGACTCCGTTTTTAAACCAAACAGAATTATCCTTACAACCTAATTTTTTGGAGTCAAATGTCAAACAATTGAGAATGAATTAATGACTTGAAAGATAATTTGAATGGTGCACCGAAAAACGCCTGCCAAACGACCATTGGAGCCACTTTGGGGAGAGAATAAGTATTGCCGAGAGCTCAAATGTGTTTCTTTCCCTGGTGATTTATCTGTCCAGCGTTTTTTGCCGAGCTATTATATGTGATGTGCCAACTTTCTACATCTCTGTCTCTCAACACACACAAAAAAAAACTAACCTCATTTTCATAACGGTGTTGCTATTTCTTGGGCAGCTATCAGAAAAGCAATTAGTGTTATTCCAATAAGTGACCTTTTTCGCCATTCTAATTATATGGTTTATCCCACAGCCTTGATTGGCTCCAGGTGCTTTATCTCTGCTGATTCAAAGCTCGGCTCCGGCTGATTGGTCAAAATCAAAGCGATGATTCTCCTCGTTTTACTTATATCAGAATTCTGGAGTGCTATGCCGACTAAACCACTTGACGGAGCTGATTATCGCACCTCCTGAGTCCCGTAAATTGGTTCAATCAAAAGCGTGATTAGTTGAATCAGTTGTTTTAAATAGAATAAAAGCCGGCAGTCTCTGCAGCTCTCCATGGCTCTTTTACACTCTTTTAGCTAGCTTCGACACACCAACAGATGAAAGCGGTGCTGTCAGGCCATTTGTCAATTTCTGTATTGAAGAAGCCTGGACCCTGAGGATAGTGAAGTCCCACTCAAAGGACAAGAGCAGCTACCTTAGAATCTGAAAGTGTAGATATTGTGTGTAGCTTAAGGGTGCGAGGAGAAAGTCACGACCTCTGGCCTTAAGAGTCCCCTTGACCCTAAACAGGTAGACCCCATCGGTTCTGCGCCCCCCCAGCCACTTCATTGCTCCTGCACGATGTTGATACAACTCCACAATTGCGTGCTGAACAAAGTGTATTTATTTCTGTTGTACTTTTTCTTTTTGTAAATTTGAATAAAAAAGGAACTATTTCAAAGAGATGAGTCAGACCTGCTCTGTGCTCCTTTCTACTGTTTCACGAATTTCTGGGTAATCAGACTTCTGTTGCTTGGGTGTGCCTTCTGTTTGTGTGTGTGTGTGTGTGTGTGTGTGTGTGTGTGTGAGACAGAAAGAGACAGAAGGAGAAAGCTATTGAGAGATGTGCTGTGCGGTGCATACAAATGTGTGCGGACCTTGTGAGCATGTCTGGTTGTGAGTAGGTGAATGTGCCTTGTCAAATTGGCCCCTTGAAATTTCCAAACCACAGACAGTACATGTGTGTGCGTGCGTGCGTGCGAGCGTGTGTGTGTGTGCGTGTGCGTGTGTGTCTGACTGCGAGATGAAGGAACACCTTGTCTGGTCTGATCCACCGCGTTGGGGGGATGTGAGGTCAGTAATAGAGGACAGACAGAGTTCTGCAGAGCAATCATGCTTTCAGAAGGAGGGGGAGAGAAAAGAAAGGAGGGGGAAAAAAAAGACATTTTGAACTCCACAGCAGTAGCAAATAGAGCAGACCTGACAGCTGCGACCGAATAATGCGAGGCCCCTTAACCAAGCTTTGCGGCTCTTGTGAATTCTGCAGCGTTTGTCCTGCTGGATGATGGATCGGGGAGATGTGCTCCATTGCCGTGTGACTGAATAGCTGGTTAAAAAGATTTATTACAATAATCAAATATGAAGGAGGGGATTATTTCTACATGATGGTTTAGAGAATGATCGCGTTAGCTGGGTCTTCGCTGATTACAATGATAATACCCGCCTGGAGTCAGGGAAGAGAGAGGGAGAGGCGGGGTGGGGGGATGAGTTAGAGAGAACCATATTAGCAGTTAATGTGCAAGTCTGTTGCATCACATAAAATTGTATTTGTGATTGGGTAAGAGATGATTCTGCAGACTGCTTAAGAACTAGCCCTCTCAGTCAGTGTCTATGCGGTTCGGTAATGATGAGATTCACCAGGCTGACTTGCCCCCTACGGAGGCAACAGCCTGTATCTTAAGAGGATGTGAAGTCGGTTGGAGGCAAAGCAGAGTTTTGACTTGCTCTGACCTGCAACAAACTGATAAAACACATTGACTTGCAAGCAACACAACGGTTTTATGGACTCACAACTCCTGTATATACGTTTCATCAGTCTCCCGCAAGCATCAACACCGCAATGCAGTATGCCAGGTGAGATGTGCTGTCATGGCACTGTCAATAATTACAGCATGCATAATTGATCATAGAATAATGGCAATGCTGGAGATAAAATGGTCCCTGTTAAAGCGGCACACCTGGGAATCGCTAACTATACGCTGTACAGGAGAGTCTCTCGCTCACACACACACTCACACTCACACTCACAATCACATACTTAGTGTGCTGCAGGATTGCATCACAGGACACACGAGTTGGTGTGTGTGAGCTTGTGTGTGTGTGTGTGTGTGTGTGTGTGTGTGTGTGTGTGTCTCTCTCTCTCTGTGTGTGTGTGTTCTGCACTTGAGCTTGTGCATCTTTGCATTTCAACTACCTATGGGCTTTAAGGGCAGCTTTTAAACACAAGTAAAGTGTCAGGAAACGCTGTGAATTTCAAAAGTGGCGGGACACGGTGCGAGTCTTTTTTGGACAACTTGTTGCTCCCTCGTTAAACGTCTAACAACCGCCTAAGTAGCTTTTAACTCCACCTGTCCCTGTAGATCTCACACGTTCCTCTTCGCTCCTCTCTTTCTCCTTTCTTTCCTTTTCACGCTCTCTTGCTCATGCGTTTTTGCTCGGGACGCTCTCAGAGCTCACTGGCTCATTTGAAGTGGAAAATTAAATCTTCATTAACAATCTTAATTAGACTTCGATCTCCCCATAGCAAGCCGACAGGGAATCCATAGTGTAACAGGGGGAGACCTGGAGCAGGAGTTGGTTTCGGTAAGGTGGCAGCGGTGGGGGTTGGGGAGGATTAGAGGGGGTAATTAGTGAATGGGAACTTCAGGGTAAATTACACAAGAGGTATTTACACTTAAGAGGCAGGGGGAATGGATGGTAGAAGTGTATAATTAAAGTGGCCCGCTGCTTTGAAAACTGACAATGGAGTGATAGTCCCACATATTTAAGACGTGGTTGCAGTTCTCAGTTCTGCAATGTTGGCAAACTGGGGCTCGTGGATGGGGTGGTGGTGGGTGGAGGGGTTAGGGGCAGAAGGAGGGCAGCATTTGGCAGAAACATTCATTGAAATTTGCTTCTTGTCTTGTTTTTAGTGACATGGTGTTACTTGAGGCAACATAATCCCTTATCATAAGCATAGAGCATTTGCCTAATACCAGACAGTAATCATTCAAAGACACTGCTAAGCATGCAGCCCAGTGCTCCTCTCGCTCATCCACATTTACATACTACAGCATGCTATTTAGCTTCTGTGCACAGGGATCGGCTGGTAAATAAAACAATTATGTCCTAGGACAATTTAAATTTGCATAATGTTCCTCGAAAATGAAAGCAGGGAACTCGTTTTTTTTGCAGCAGTCCTTTTTCAATTTCTGCAGCGAATGATGTCTTTTCTAGCCATACTTCTATTATAGTTAGCCGTCCTATTTGAAACCATCCAAATCCCTCTGCAGTCCTCTTTGTCGAAGCAATGAGCTGAGGAGGAGAGAACCTTTGCCTGAGGGAGACCAGACGGGTTGAACTGACCCTGGTTCTAATCTTATGACAGGAAACCCACAAAGCAGCACAGCAACCTGGCCCAAGTGAGACTGTACGTGTTCCTATCCAATAGCTTATTTGTTTAGCTGTCCAGCTGCTTCTTTTTTTTGCAGAGGACACAGATACACGAGGCTGTGGAATATTTCTAAATGGTGAGGGCAGGAGATAGTGTCCGGACCTTCGTTTTATTTATCTACTCTGCGCAGTTTCCTGGGAGCTCAGCTGGTTGACTGCTCCGAGCTGGGTGATCATATCTGCAGTAATGGTGTTGTGGCGGCTGAGGACTCAGGAGAGAAAGTCTGCGGTTGTACGTGTGTGTTGGGAGGTGACAGACTCCATTTTCACGGCTGATCATTAGAGACCAAAAGAAACAGAGAACATGATAAGCAATTACAGACACACAAACACAGAGGCTGAGAGACAGAGTCAAAAACGTTCATTAGCCCTTTGTGTCAGATTGGTTAATTGTTCAATGAAGTGAGTAGAATAATAAGTTGCGGGGCATGTTATGCCTTTGGTGAAATGTTCATGGCGAGTTATTCTCATCAGCTCTGCCTCTTATTGTCCTACTTAGATCATGGAGAAATACTAACAGCTGAGGGCTGTAGAGAAGGCAGAGCCTGTGTTTGGTCAATTGCCTCCTCGCTAAATACCAACTGACACTCAAACAGTGTGTCTGAGAGAATGTTTTCTTGGCAGCATCAGATCTCAGCCAAATGAACATAATTTGTCCATACAAGTACTGGTTTAGCCAACCCAGTATCATGTCAAAGTGTGTAACACACCTCTCAGTCCACTAGAGGACTGAATTTTGCATCAAAAGTAAAGTACTGTAGGTACATCGTGATGTGGGAAATGACCAGAATATCTCCTGGTTGAGTTAACAGTGCCATTAGAAGATTGATTGGAGGCAGCCCACGAAAGGAAGATGGAAAAGTATGCAGGTTGGTCTCCGAGTGCGGGGAGGCTGGAGGGGGACGAGGACAAGAGAAGATTCGTAGAAAGCCAACTCACGGACCATGGACAAGATATTAGACAAAGCCACAAGGGAGTTCTTGGAAGATGCTGAGAAGGCAAGCTTTTGGCTAAGAAGGCAGGGCAAGACGTAGGGAGCCAGCAAATCCTGAGAAAGGTTCAGCTGAAGGGGATAGCAGGGACACGTCCCTGTTCACTGACCCGTCGCCAGGAGGTTTTCCAGGACAAGGGGTGAAACTTCATGAATGGTCTTTCCTGGCTGACACCCGGCAGCGACCAAAATGGCATCGGTGGAGGTGCCGACAGCCTAACAGGTTTAGCATCCACCTGTTTAAGAAAAGTGTAGGCATCAAAAACCTAGGTGTGGGTGTGGGCAAAGATAATGGTCATTTTACATAAGTAAAGTTATGTGCGTCATGTAAGTTGCAGAACTTATGCTATGCAAGGTAAATACATGAAGTTATTCAGGTAGCTCTTGGTTCGTTACAAACTTGAACGACAGTCTCCGGTGTGACAGTCCGTGTTTGTTCCATTCAACCAGCTTGAACCTCTTCCACATGAAAAACTTTATCACTTTTCATCTTTGTCACATGACCTCCATCACATGACTTTCTTCTTTGACACTGGTCAAACGTGTGTACTTTTCACACCTCTGCGAAGCAAAACGTGACACTGTCACGGTATCCTCTCGTGGACTGGTGTATGTATTACATGCCTTGGCATGATACCGAGTTGGCTAAAACAGTACTTGGATGGATAGATTTGTTCATTTGGCTGAGGTCCAGTGCTGCCTAGAAAATAATACCTCTCAGATGAGAAAGAAATTGGTTTTTTCCTTTTGTTTTACTTCTATATTACATTTGCTGTTTATTTTCTGTCATATTCTTCCCTTTATCTTGACTCATTTATGCTCTGAGGCTTTAATAATGTAGGCCAGGAAATAGGGCTGACTGCAGTCGTGCCCTCTCTGCTGGTAATGTAATATGGTGCCTATTACTTCACTTGTATTACTGTTAATTCTCTAGTACTGGGCGTCTTCCAGGATCTGCACTTATTTTTGTTTTGCTGACTTGTTGTTTTTCCTTTTCATTTAGTGGGCCTCTCAGTGCGTCTCTGTATGTGACTACCTTTTATATTATGTTGCATCAACATGGCCAGATCCTCATAATTCACCCTAAATATTTTCAATATTTACATCATACAAAGTTTGGGATCCAAGCATAACTTAACATATTTAATAGAGTGTGATCAAATAAATTCAGCTCTCCAAGAATCATAGAGCTAAAAACATTTTAGGCTTCAGCAGTCCTTTAGATCGTTTAATTTTCCCTTCAAGCAGCTTTAGAGTCATTAAAATAATTTTATTCCAGTCCAACTTGTAGTATCACGTATTGTAGCTCCTCCATCCTTTCACTGAAGCTGGATGATTGAATTATTTACTCCCCGGGCTTCATGATTGTTATGCCTACAGTGACTACCATATGGGAATACTTTAGATATGCTGGGAATTGTTTGATACCACTTTTCCCATAATTCAGCCTGACATACGAGTTATCTTTGGAAACTTTGGGATCCCTTCTAGATTGATTGTAACTAACTGAGTTTAACTGTCTGAGGTTAAACATGCATACACAAACAACACTGTATTTGTCAAGTAGATTAAATATATGAATGGATATGATTAAAACCAACACAACATTATAAATAATTGATTAAAAAGCCAAACAAAAATAAGGAGAGACACATTTCAGATATTATAAAAAGGTTGTATGTCAAAATCTCTATTTAGTCCAGTTCAGTCCAAACGTCTCACCTTCCTGCAGTGACGTAGAAGTCGACTGTTGGGTTTGGTTACAGGAGCTGCTTTTCAGCCTGGTACAACGGGTAGTTAGTCTTGAATGAAACTTACCCGCATACATGTGCATGTGCTTCTTTAGACCAGCAATGCTTGAATCCCACTCATTCTGCAATTCATGATAATTACACCGATGGACTAACTCCAATCTGCCATTTTCTGGTGAATGTAGGACACTTTGTTGGAGCAGCCACAGATCCACTGAAACTAAAACCACGGCATGTCCAACCATACTGACACAAACAGGCCCAGCTGGCTGGACATAGTACAAGTCCATTGGTTTGTGTCTGCTGCCACCTGCTGGAACAATTAGCACAGACAAATGCAGAGTTTCTCCCCCCCTGCTTATTTCCATTCTGGTGCTGTCTGGAGACTACAGCATCCCAGCATGCACAGAGGGAACACCCTTCACAGATCATCTACTCATTACAGGGCTAACTCACTTGTACAGACTATCATTCATATTCACACCCCTGGTCAATTAAAATTCTCCAGTCTGCCTGACCCGTAAGTCTTTGGGATCTCACAGAAACCTCACAGTGTGAAAGCCTTGAGGAGCAATCAAACCCTCTTGTTGGGAGATTAACCCAGCAGGAGTTCAGGCGCCAGAACGCCTTGTCCAACTGAATTTCATTTTGGGTGAACGGCTTGTTAGAATGATTTATTGCATTAATCAAATGTGAGGGAAGAGATTATAACCACAAGATCTTGTAGATCTTGTTGCTGTAGATCAGTATCAGTCGGCAGGCATAGTGGTCTCAGGTTCTTAGTCAGATCAACACCTTGCGTTTCCTCACTTTGTCCAAATATGGTCACTTCTGTCATCGCTGGCTGTTGATTTTCATTGTGACAGCAGTTTCACTCCTGCATTTGGATCCTGGCCTTTAAAGGAACAGTGTGTGGAAACTGTAGAAACATGGAAAAGCAACATTGCAGACCCCCTGGAAGAGGACCCGCTTCCTATGCAGATATGAAGGCGTCATTGTGAGGTAATGAAAACACATTGATTGTTAGTTTCAGGCGATTTTACACAAATGAAAACATAATTTAAAAAATGATATTCAATTTCTGCAATCCTACACATCTTTCTTTGCACCCTGACTATGTGTGACTTAAGCTGTTATAACCTTGAGATATTTCAAAGCCGATTTTATTAACACTGTGACTCAGTGATAAAAGCATTATGAAATGACTTATTGGTACATCACTTCCCCGGATCTTGTATCATTTCCATGATAGGTCACTGGCTGTGCTTAAAGAAATGGCTTGAGTACAGATTCATTCTTTGCTGTACTCTAGATATTCACACTGTTATTATTTTTTGTTGTTGTTCCTCTGACTTCTCGCCTCAAAAGCCTCCCAGTCAGTGACCATTCCCTTTCATCCCGTGTCCATCAAACTGCTCCTCTCTCAACCTCTGCCTGCCTCCCACGTTCTGCCCGCTGGCTTCAGCTATCATCGCACACAATCAGATTCAAGATTGGGTGCCAAGTAACGTAAACTGGGGAAAACTGAGAGAACACCAGGAGAGGTTTGCTCAAGAATTTTGTAACACGGTACAAAAAAAAGGTTCTTGCACTGTTGCCATGTTTCAGTTTGTATATTTTCTACTGGAAGATACAATCAAAACCTGAAAAATATCACAAATTAAATAAATTACTGACTTGAGTCTTTGAACATTTTGACTATTTGAGGCCCTTTTTTGCATTAATAATACAATAACAGTGTCTCTTCTGGAGGCAGATCAAAACATCTGTTCTCTAATTCAATTAGCTGCTAGTATTCTATTTGCTCTTCTGTAAGCCACAATAATTGTATCTTCTATTCTCGCTATTATTAGATTCAATTCCCCATCGACTGGCAGCTACAAGAGGTCAAGATAAACTCCTGTCAAAGACTTCAACACAAAAGGACTGAGAATAAGACTGAACGAAATACCTCCTTTGGTCTCCAGATAACAATTTAATATATTTTACAGACTTCTAGACTCAATAGGTTTTATAACCCAGCTGTCTCAAAACCTTTCCCTCTGATTGCTGTCTCCAGTCCCCTGCTGATGCAGTGCTGGAAAATATAGACCGCAGCTGCTTTTTTGATGGCTGCTGTGAAGGATGGGCAAACATAGCTGTCACTAAAATTAAGGGCAGGGAAGGAGGAAATCCTGAATGGGCACTCTGAGGGTTTAAAAAAAGAAATGGCACGGATGAATCAGATCGAACCTACTGGGTCCATAATTAGGGCCACAATAAATCTTTAGAAAGTGGATACTTTAAAGTGTTTCCTCTAAACCTGGCGAGAAGGGAACACTTGAGAATCCTTGGGTTAATTCCAGATGGTCCCTAATCATCACATTCATTTGTCAGATTTCATTCTGATGATTATCAAATCAATTATAAACTCTCTGGATTTCACAGTATATCGAATTTTTTGATGTGATATTTAGTGAGACATTCCCACAAAGCGCATGCATACCTGCAACTTCTGCCACGTGACAGCTCACTTCTGGGTTTTCCCTATCCTCACATGATTTGGAATAAAATAATAAAATAAAGCAGCTCCCCAGACTTTCCAGATGGATCAAATTCTGACAAGGTAGCAAGTCATTTCGTGGGGATTGTGAGGCAGAAAAACATTTTCTCAATGGTTTTACAATCGCAACAGTGGCGACAGAGTATAGGCTAGGTCTATAAAGTAAGCACTCCTCAACAGTGTTTTTGTAATTACTCAAACTGGCAGAAGGGGGAGACTAAAGTCAGTTCCTCCTGGGAAATCAAGATCTTACAATTGCAACACTTAACATAAATGCAATCAATCTCTGCAATATTTGCGGGAGCTAGAAATTTACTAAATGTCCATCATTTTTCTGCAATGAAATTTCTCAACAGAAGTTTTGCGGAAAGAATCACAGCTTTATTCACAAACTTAACTCCTCATTTACAATTAGAAAGGCTGTGCTCCCTCTCCTATCATCATCAAAACAAACTGCATGCTAGCCAATGCTTCTCTAAGTTCAAAACAATTCATAAAAAAATGACTATAACTAAAATAAAATATTTGTGATGTGCAGCTAATAAGCATATTAGCATAGAAGGTGATTATATACTACTCTTTGAGGTAGTTGGTTTTTTTTAACTTAAAATGTTGTTGAATTGTGACAATTTTACTGCAAAAATGCCATTAAAAACTCTACAAATTACATCATGATTTTTGTGAAAAGCTGCTGCAAAAATCTAAATTTTGGATCGCAACAATCAGACACCACTTTTGCAAAATCCTGGAAGGACTGGGAAGTTTCACTGGTTTTAGTCTTTAGTATGGTATTCGTTCCATCCAGCACCGTGACACCATGAAAGTTGAAGGTTGTCTCATTTGCTCTTTTTGAGGTTACAGGTTTAACTTATGCCGTCTCCAACAACTTACTGATTTTGCATACTTCCATCCACTAATACACCACTCTGTCTAATTATGACGAGAATTAAGTAGGGGATTAGACACTGTTAAATACACACCCAAACTAACACATACAGATACAAACAATACAATCAGAATGAATTAGTTTATTTTTATTCTTGCATATTAGTCCTAAGGATATAACTAATTATCTGGTATTATTTTTTTAAGACCAATTTCTTTGGAAATATGCTCAAAGAAGGTGCCAAATTGATACCACCGCAGGAGTTAATCGAGAAAAAAGAGGTTATTAAAAACGTTATTGCTTTCTTTGTCAATGTAAAGACACATCAGTACGTTTATTTCACATCTCCTCTCTTTCTCTCCTCCGTTTCTCGAGTCAAAGACTTCAAAAGGAAAGCACATTTGTCACTTGTACAAGGCCTAAGAGAACAATTCCTCCTCTGTTTGTATTGTTACCCTCTGGTTATTGAAAAGTAATTTGATTTGGGGCCTGGGATCGATTAGCGGCTCCGTGTTCAATCCGTGCCTCTACTGCAAGATATGAAAAGGTACAGCTGTTTTGAAACAAGCTCAGAAACCATGTGTAGTACTGTTTATTCTAGAAATCCTGAAACACTGGCGATGTACCGTCAACCAAACTACCAAACCTTCGTCTTAAGATTTTTACTTTGATGCTCGGATGAGTGGTAAAGGCTGTGCTGAATATAAATCTTTACCTTCATAAATAATTTATCCTGTTAAAAATCTAAACTACCCCTGAGAAATATGTTGAGAAAATTCCACTTTCAGTGTATGTGAGCTTGTTTCAAGACCTTTTATCAACTTTAGTGAAGTAATTTCAAAGCAGAAAGATGACTTGGGATTGTGTGATGAGTTCTATCTGAACTTTTATCACTGGAGTGGCAGACTTTTAAACTGTGAAAAGGTTTTTAGGTCTAATCTGATATAAAAGTGACATCCAATTCAGAAGAATAGCTATACTTAAAGAATGACAGCTCTGTTACACTTCGTAGCCTGTTGTCTTTCAGCTTGACCAGCCTGACTGCAAACCATGAAGAACCCACCATGTACCCAGCTCTTTGTCAGAAACCGGCCAGGCTGAAGGGCAAATCGTCGCAGGGGTCTGCGGCACAAAAATCCCCAGAAGAAAGAGAAACCAAGACAATCTTTGATCGTTATTGCAACAACAAAACTCCTGCAGCCTCTGTTCCGTTCCCACCTGGAGATTTCTATCTCACCCAATTCCTTCAGATCAAATCCTGCAGTACGGGAACAAATGATGAGCATGTGAAATGATACTGTACAGCTTGTGGCTGTGCTTATTTCACCTTCTAAATGAAAACAAGCAAAATAAGAAAATAAGTTTGTCTGTCCAATGGGCAACTGTGAAACGCAGTTTGAAAAAACACCGATAGAAGCAGAGAAGAAGCTTCTCTGCTTCTATCGGTGTTTTTTCAAACAACATAAAGGTTTCATTTTCTTCTAACGCTTGAAAAACTCTTTCCTTGAATTCTCTTTTCATATCCAAAGATAAACGTCTTTCTCTTGCCTGAGCAGTAAAAATGAAAAACTTTGGTTAGGCTTGTTTTAACAGCCCCAGCTCAGCTCTCACATCTGGCAACGATGGATTTATTGTTTTGTTTTTTATCATGTTTAAAGAAATCTGTTGTTTGTGGGTCAAAAGGAAAAAAAAGGCTCTGGTTCATCATTTCATCATCTCATTACAAGTCAAATTTACACCTTAATGGCTCCTGCTGGGATACAAATGTCTCCAAATGTAGTAACAGATAATATGACTTAACATTTTGTTCGTTTATTTCCACACAGTATTTTGTATCATAGCCTTATAGCGTCTGGGTATCGCCTACTCACAATATTTCTACACACTGCTCCTTTAAGACAATCAACCACTGTACCACAAAATCACAGAGCTGCAACACAAGCTCTGATTGGCCATTTATCATTTTGTCATCTTTAAAATGTATTATTTTTGATTGAATAATTTTCATTATTCATTGTTATATTAGTCATAGAAAACAGAAATATCAACCGTCACACCAAATTATAATCATACAATCATATTCTACAAACAATTTTTAGTTAATTTTTTTGGTTTAAATGTATATTTATGTAAACACTTTAAAAATGATCTACAAATGCAGTCATTGATTGACTGATTATTAACTGAGCACTGAAACAGAATTATTCAGCTGCTATGCGCCAGACTCTTAGATTGCTTTTTATGTGTGGACTTGCGATATGATCATCATTAAAAATCCAAGAAAAGAACGCTACACAACACGCATGTAGAAACACAAGGGCAGAAAAATGGGAAGTAATGAAGCTTTAGGCTCTTTACTTCAATACAATTCTGAGGTACTTGTACTTTACTTGAGTATTACCATTTAAAAGATCCCATTATTCATGAAACTCTTCTCACAGTAAATAATGAACAGTTGCATTTGAAAGCATTTCTGTGGGAGCTGCGGTCTACATCAAAAGCCTTGTGGTGTAAGGCAACACATTGGAGCTGCTCCGTTTAGTGAAATAGGGTAAATTGTTTTGGTTTGGCATTTACACACCAAATTAACTTTTCCTTTCTCTGCTTGTTCGTTTTCCCGCTCAGAAAGCACATCTCGGTCCGCAGAGAATCAAAGCACATTAACTATGCTTCATTCAACTTTTATGTTTTGCCTGACGCAACGAGGCTCGTGTTAGTTCGCCAAGAATGAGTTCAAACGCACCGAACTACTCTGACTATCATTTTCTCTCAGAGCCATGACTCATTTTTTCTCACCATGCTTTCCTCCCAGTGCATGCTGGGGGAGGCTCCGCACTCCCTCCTATCTCCCCTACACCCCTACAGAAGAGGAGCAGATGGGCAAAGAAAATTAATGACTTAGTGAATAAGGATCTGCAGGTATGCTGGACAGCTCATACGTTCCCGAGAACACATCAGGTTTTCTTCATTCATTATTAGAAATATGTCTGTTATTTACTTATATTTTTTCACTTATATGTATAGTTATTTATTTCAGCAAATACAAACATGTTTACAGTTTAGACAAATAACATCCATTTGTATACTATGTTTGTCAGAGTCAAACTGAATGTTAGAAAATAGTTAGTTGTATGTTGATTTCTACTCAAACGTAAAAATGCTCATATGATAATTCTGTAAAAGAAATTTGGCAAGTACTGAAATTAGATTTTGGTTAGAGTTATTGTTATGTGTAAATTCACATTGTGCAGTTATTTGAGATCATGTGGCTTTGACAAAGCAGAAGTCTAGATGTTTGGACAGTGATTTGGCTAAAACAAATAATGGACAAAAATGGGTATCAGACTCATAAGGGAAAATTAAACTTGGTTTGCAACATCCTTGAGTTGGCTTACCGATTTATAGTTTTGACTCGTTCTCCAAAAGTTAAAATTATTGTTATAACTTAAATTGCCAAAAGAAAATGTTTATTTATCCATACAATATCATCCATCCATCCATCCATCCATCCATCCATCCATCCATCCATCCATCCATCCATTATCTATACCCGCTTTATCCCGAACAGGGTCACAGGGGGGCTGGAGCCTATCCCAGCTCACATTGGACGAAGGCAGGGTACAACCTAGACAGATCGGCAGTCCATCACAGAGCCAACACGTAGAGACACACGGAAACAAAGACCATTCACGCTCTCATTCACACCTAAGGGCAATTTGTAGAACCACCAATTAACCTGAGACTAATGTTTTTGGATGGTGGGAGGAAGCCGGAGTACCCGGAGAGAACCCACGCAGGCACAGGGAGAACATGCAGACTCCGCACAGAAAGGCCCAGGCCCGGATTCAAACCCGGAACCTTTTTGCTTTGAGGCGACAATGCTAACCATACACTATCAGAAAATACAATTTCCATTCATTTTTCCACATCCTTCTGAGCTTGACCTAAGGATAACATTGAAAATATCGACCTAATCTTGTTGTCTTTCTTACAACAAGGTCATTCCTTTGTTTTTGTTTTTGTTATTCAATCATTTAAATGCAAGAATATTGAGTTATAACAACAAAAAAAAATCTGTTGGCCAAAGCTGGGTTTAGCAAACGAGTTGGAACATCATCATTCACTGCATGGCTATGTCCTCTGACTTATGCTATCCAGATATATACATTCATGATGAAAAGCAGCTACTGTGCAACCTGCCAGCCCGTGTATACCCCGGGGAAGAACTGTTATCCGAGAACAATGAAGTGCGTAAAGGCTTCTGAACACTGCAGAACTTGTAATAACCTACTGTAAGGTAGACGTGGTGATCATTTTAATGAGCAGATGGAGCTGCAATCGCCACTGTTCACACATTCCATGAATTTAAATGTGCAAACATTTGCCCACCCTTCTACTTCAGCTGTTCCAAATTCCTGCTACCGAATTAAATAGAGTGTGCTTTACTGTGTAACCCTTAAACTCTTAAACACCACTAATGCATGCATGCAAATGTTAGAGCTTCACCTCCCTTTCAAAAAGCTGATGCCTGGATATTACTATTGACTTTTTGAACCATTACAACCACTCCAGCTTTACTCTCATGTTATTTTAATTTTTTAATTTTTTGATTTTATACACTTTATTAATCGGAATTTGCTCTTCTATTGCCACACTGCAGGAAGTAATCATTATTTATCTAAAGCTTGCAGCTGCTAATCTAAAATATTTGTATATTACATTGACAGTATACGATAACATCCTTTTTGTTCAGCATATAATCTGTCTGTATTAATATCAGGCAGTTGACCATTGCTGTCCAAGATAGCAGAGGATAGATACCACTCAATAACACACTTCACAGAGTGCAGACCTCTACTAACACCTAACAGCTCTTACAATTAGCAGTTACATTCAATGCTCCAATTTAAGTGTACCCAAACTGCAGCCTGATGGTGACTCCAGGTGGGAGTGTGAATGTTCACAATAGATTTCAGGCCAGATTGGTCTTTAGCTTCCAAAATATGCTGATCACAGACAGAGACAACAAATACAGATGGACAAGAATGATAAAATAACCTTCATAGTTGTGTGAAACAGACAAAAACAAAGGAGAATTCATTTTTGTAAGTTTGTAAAAATGCATGTATTGCTGCTTTATTCTGTTCAAACTTCAAACTGTGCGCCTGGTTTAACACCAGAACTATCCAGTCAATAATGACACTGGCTGAAAAAGCAAGACGTGTGAGATTTTGCTGGAGCGTGACTCCACAGAACAGTAAATCTGCAGATATTCTCTCGTGCTGTGGACGTTCTGCTACACTTTCAGTCAGTCCGCTGTTTGGTCGAATGAAGACGCCTGCACACTGTCCTCCCATTGAAGGCCGCTGAGGATACAGCTCACAGATTCACTCAGCAGAATTATTGACTCTCTTCAAGGGAAAGCAGCTAATGTTTGCCCCAAAAATCAATAGATTTGTCATCAGGTTACCTTTTTTGAAATAAACCCTCAAAGGGCACCTTAAAACTCACTGCATCTCGTGACACATTGGCTCATTTGGACAACCATCAGTTTAATGTGAAATGATACCGGTCAGGCAGTCAGAAAAACAGCAGCAGATTTAAGCTAAGATGTTGCTGTGCAGATTCAGCTCACAACAAAACATGTAATGCACCCATCAGTCCACTAGAGGACACCGTGTCAGTGTCACGTTTTGCGTAGACTTTACACGTAAATGAACGTCGCCCGCCGGTCAAAAAAAGTGGAGGCAATGTGGATGTACTTTAAAGTGTAATACCACTGAGGGCCAACAGGGACTGGCTCCAAAATGCCTCTCGCTCCATTGACTCCCATTGAAATTCTCACATGAAATACAATAATTTCATTTTTTTATTTCATAAAGTCATTATCGTGTCATTAACGAACTTGACTCCTGATCGCTTTATGATGTTTATGTACATTCTCGTCAAAACATTGTTTGTTGTTTATTAGAAGTTAAGCGCCCCGAGATAAACAGTTGTTGGTGCTAATTCTCTCTTTACGTTTCTCTTGGTTTCAGTCAGGTGTTTTTATAGAAATGAATGCAAATGATTCTGAAGATATGCAGAATGGTGACAATTATGCTTAAATAATTGAAATATTCACAATTTGTACTTCACATATCACGTGACCTCATACTTGGAACCAGGTCAACACAGCAGGGGCTAGCCATATATGTATGTCCATGAGCTAAAACATCTAGTGGACTAACGGGTGTACTACACACTTTGCAGTGATACGGGGCTGTCAGATTTGCAGATGGAGTTTACGATGAGATAACCAGAGAATGAAACGTTGAGGATGCTCAGTGATAAAATGTATTTGAGGTGTTCGAAAGACAGAAAAGACACTTTAACTTTGCAAGGGTAAAAACAAAGGAAGAAATGCACACATTATGTATTGTCTATTTTTATAGGTTTTTATTTACATTGTAGAATTAATTGTTTATGTTTGTTTCTTCTATTTTCACATATTTGATATGACACTATACTAAGTTAATGTGAATATGTGGTGAAACATGAAAAAGATTAACTAACCATGTTGCCCCTTTTGTGTACAGATGTTTTAATGCAAGAGGTTATATACTGCCTATTCATATATGACCACAACCAACTGTATCTCCATAAACCGATTTTTCTGATTTCCTCTGCACACTCTAATATTCAGCACTGATCCTTGCAGCTGCACCGCTGCTTCATTCTCCCTCCACCTCTCCTCTCCCGCCTTGTCCTGCATTAGCATTTAGATTTGTGTGATTTCAGGATGTTTTCCCCTCTATGGCTTCATGTTTATCCGAATGTTTTGTATCCAAGGCTCAGCCAGCAGGGCTTTGAACTCAGGGACGACCTTTTTAAATTTGCTCTCGGAGAATTTCAGGAGATGAGCCACATCGCCAAACTCAAAAGAAAAAAGGACTGTTGCAGGAAATGGTTAAACCCCGACTGAAATTTATTCAAGTGGAGGTTTCACTCCCCTCCCATGCTGGCATGATGTCAAATCTTGGCTGTTACATTACATCTAAGACCTCAAAGATGTCTGGAAAAGGACAGTGAAGCCCTTTAGGCGTCGTGTCCAATCAATACTCTTTTCAGCCTTTTGGTGTGTGACATTAACAGATCAGTGGAGCAATGAAATAGAGAGCCAGAGACTTCAGCTCAAGCTGTTATCCACTCTCCGGTCTTAAAAGTGATCCATGTTACTTCTAATAACTCACTGACTTACTGTCTCAGCTGTTCCTTTCTTAAGGGGAAAATGCGAGAAAGAAGAGGAATCAGACACAATAAAGTGTTGTAACAGCAGGAACCCTGACAAAGTGGAGTGTGGAGCCTCGGGCGGAATGCAGCACATGCAGACGGGTGAGCTGTCTCCGCGTAGCCAGCTGTTTGACACTCCCTCTTTATCTGTATGAGGGCTCATTTAGCTACTGGCGGCTGTGGATTCAATTTTCTCAAGCAGAGTCATCGCTGTGAAGGTCAACTCAAATTTATGCCCCTGAGAAGCCTTGAAAATAGATGGGAGTCAAACCCGTGAGCGCATTTGTGAAAATGTGGGATAAAGCATTAGAGCTCGACTCATACAGGGTTTTTGGGGCCGATATCGAAAACGGTATTTGGAATTAAAGGAATTATGATATCAGTATATTAACAAATATTTGATTATGAAACATGTGTGACAAAGATGTGTGATGGAGGCAGGACATTTTACAGTTTAACCGTAAACTAGATTTTCCAAAATGACATCAGAGCACTGAAACAGTCAACTTTAGTGCAAGGGTAATAATTATAAAGAACTATAATTAAAAGAGAAAAAAAAACCAAATGGAGCAACTTCTAAAGTACTCCAAGCATCTTCTTCTGCCATCGCCTCTGTTCTGTAAAAAAGTGTTCATGTTGGACATCAGATACGCTAATACCAATATACTGTATCTGTGATTAGAGCAGGGCACAGAGCTTTGATACTTTTATGGCACCCCCAGAATACCTCAGTGCCATCTAGTATGTAAATAATTCATTTTTCATTTGTTCCCACGTTTAGATGCCTAGGCTACATCCACACTTAAATGTTTTCATTTTAAAATGCATAACTTTTGTTCAATTTACCCAGGAGTAAATTTCAGCAACGTCAGCAACGTTTCAGCATTTACCACCCAGTGCATAGCTTCTACTTGACATGACATTTTGGCACAGATTACATTTTGGCGCCGTGCTAATGGCAGCTTGTTGCAGCAGCTCCCGGTGCGCGTTTGAGTTTTTAAGACTTTTTCACAGTTTTTTTTCTCTTCTGAGTTGTTTTTTTCTTTAACGTTTTGTTTAAGTGACGGTCAGGCAATGGAGCGTCACTTTTTTCCCCTCTTTGTAATGGAGAGAGTGGACTGGGGGCATTGTTTACTCTCCGATCAGATGATTGCGCTGAGTAAACCTCTGCTGCTGCCCGGAGCGAGGCCTGAAATCCCGGAGGAACTTCGGAAAAGACGTCGCGGTTGCAGAGCTGTTGCCGAGTTGAACGTGACAAAGAGGAAACACAAACCATCGGTACCAGCGATTTTAGTGGGGAGCGTTTGGTCCTTGGCCAATAAGACTGATGAGCTCGGCGCCCTGATTAAGACCCAGAGGGAGTACCGGGAGTGCAGCATTGTGTGTTTCACTGAGACATGGCTGCACTCACATTTCCCGGACCGCAGTGCGGCCGTAGTGCAGAGCAGTAAGAAGAAAGGTGGAGGGATTGCAATGTATGTGAACAAGAGGTGGTGTAATCCCGGCTATGTGTGTGTGTGAAGGAGTGTTTCTGTAGCCCGGACATTGAACTTCTAGCCGTGGGGATGCGCCCGTATTATTTGCCGAGGGAGTCCTCGTCCGCCATCGTTGTCGCTGTGTACGTTCCTCCATCAGCTGATGCAGAGGCAGCAGTGGACACCATCCACTGGTGTCTAAATTGCAGACTCGGCATCCAGGTGCATTTTTGGCAGACTTTTGCATTTTACTGGAGACTTCAACCACACCAGTCTGGATAAAGTACTGCCAACTTTGCACCAGTATGTGAACTGCCCCACCCGGAACAATACAACTCTGGATCTACTGTATGCAAATGCCATGGATGCATACAGTGCTACTGTCCTTCCCCCCCCTCTTGGTAGGTCTGATCACAACCTGGTCCTGCTGACACCTACCTCAGTATGTTCCTCTGGTGCAGAGGCAGCCTGCAACCACCAGGACTGTGAGGAGGTGGACACAGGACTGCTTTGAGTCCACGGACTGGGATGTGCTGTGTGGACCACATGGGGAGGACATCAACAGCAGGACGGACTGTATCACAGAATACATCAAATTCTGTGAACACACCACCGTACCATCCCGGACTATACTCAACAATGACAATGACACCCTTGCACTGTTGTTTTGTTTGTTGTTTTGTTTTAATTTGTTGCACTGTTGTTTACTTTATTTAATATTATTCTATTTTATTTTATTGTATAGAATGTGCATTTTTTTTAAATTATTATAATATTCAATATTTTTGCCCTGTATACTGTATGCTGCTGGAACTTAAAAGTTTCCCTCTGAGGGATTAATAAAGTGTCTGTCTCTGTCTGTCTGTCTGTCTATCTATCTATCTATCTATCTATCTATCTATCTATCTATCTATCTATCTATCTATCTATCTATCTATCTATCTATCTATCTATCTATCTACTTGGGCACAAAGATAAAATCACTCCATTTCAACAGAGATGAGTTTCATTTTTCTCTTTTCAAACTAATTTCGTGCACAAACCTTTCTCAGTTAAGTGGGGAACATCAGTTAATTGTATTTCAGTGGGTATTGATAGCTTCCGTGTGAGACATTTAGCGAACATTGGTTAATTGTAGCGTGCAGCGGTGAATTGCATGAGGCGTTTAGTGGAAAGCTACAGAAATCAACTCGGGTTAAACTCTTCCCCTCTAAACTGCATGAAAACTCAAGATTTGTATCATTGAAGCTAAATGCAATTTAGTTTATATACATACATATATGTATATATATATATATGTATGTATATAAACATTTGCATTACAGATCTTTGTATTTCTTGTCTCCTCTTTGTTTTAATCTTCTACTAACCTCTCAGATTTACTCGTTTTATCCCAAATTTGTCAAACTATATCATTCTTGAGTGTTATCATATCAAAATGCCTCTATTTTATCTTTCAGTAACAAATACAGTAATTTTATGACTTACACTTTATCTGTAGGTCACATATAAATATCCAGTTTAATATGACTCATGTACCACAGAGAAATATTACAGGTCAGACTCTGTCAGCGTTTTACATTTCATTACATTTACATTTCAAAAGAGGGTGGCTGAGGTGTAATTTATGAATTCATCCCTCCTCCTTCTCAACCCAATCTGATAACATAGATATGGGAGGTGTGTGTGTGTGTGTGTGTGTGTGTGTGTGTGTGTGTGTGTGTGTGTGTGTGTGTGTGTGTGTGTGTGCTCGTGGTGCCCAATGAGTAATCCAATCACATTTAAAGGATTTGATTTAGATCGCTCTTCTATCTGACCCACATAGTTTCACTGAGAAATACTTGACATGGCAAAGAATAATGTGACTATCACTGTGTACCATATCTTACCATTCACAATAGTATCCTTATACTTAAATATGATTAAAAAAAAAGTAACATTTATTTCACGATAATCCCAATATTCCAACTTTCTGATGTAATGATGTCAAACTGTTACACTTGTACAACATACATTATGTGTGTAACTTAGATACAGCAGCAGCACACGTGCTGAAAGTGGCTCCACGCTGAAGGAGTGTGGAAGTGGTTTAGTTCCAAAGGATCAAATGTACAACAAACAGTAATGTTAATTTAACTGAATATTTAAAGGCAAACTGTCACGTTTATACCGACATAGAAAACTTATTTTATTGCAATTGTATGTTCTTAACATTAATAATAAAATATGTTTCAGCATTTTGTCATGTCATCAAGAATATTATTATCACTGAAATTTTCATTGGCCAATATTGGCCTATCACGGAAATATCAGTACTGGATTATATGTTGGCCCATGTCTGCTGATATGAAATCTTTTAAGAACAGAAGAATTCAGAAAAAGATCCTTGAGGTAAATTAGAAATTTTTCAATAAGTGCTTTTTTCTAAATTTGTATTCATAACTATTAAATTATTAGTGAAGTTTGTGCTAGTGTACTAATGTCAGTGTGGACAATAAAGCATCCCACCTCCATTACATACCACTTTGTCACAAGAGTAAAATATTTTTAATAACCCCATTTAAGGCAATATCGTGTTTATATATATATACAGAATATATACTGTATATGAAAAGTATATTGCCTGATGCATCCATATCAGAATTTTTCAGAATTTTTCAACTCCCTATGATATTGGTATCAGCCCACAACATCAAGCATCAGTCGGGCTCTACCTGAAATATTGTTATATAATTTTTGATCTATGTTGCCCACCCCTATCGAATTTATTTTTATAGACCAGCACCAAAAACAAGACTGAACTTTGTCACTATGCTGGAGGACACAGTGATGTCACTGCTGGGTGGAGTCAGAGGTCAAAGAGATTTGAAACTTCCAAGCAGAAAAGGTTTAGAAAAACACGATGTTCCAGTTTATTATTAACGTACCCTGTAAGTAAAGGATCGGTGTACTCCCTCCACCACTGTAAATATAATGATACTCATCTAAAATGTTATTATATATCAACAGTCATCCATGTGCTTACATGAGATATACAGTACAGAGTGAAGCTGATTCCTGTGTTGCACCAGATGAGGGCAGTGCACCACAGCTTTGCTACACAGCCTCAGATCTGTGTCAGCAGCACACTGTACACACCGAGACCAACCCAGCCTGAGGTGAATATTGGGAACGGGTCGAAAGCCTGCTTTGAAGCCTCATCTCGACTTACTACTCACATCAGGAAGAAACATGCAGCAAGATGAAGGGCGCTACACTTTATATCCACTGGCTCTTGGATGCTGTTTCCTGTGTTTTACAAAATCCCCCCCCCACCCCCCACCCTCCCTCCTCCTCCCCACATAACTGACTGGCTAAGTGTTCCTGTGATATTTGGATTGTCTCACCTTTCCTGTGCACAGATGATGTGCTGTCTTGTGCAGTTATAGTCTGCCTAATGACAACCAAATGTCTGCACAGGTAGGAGCACCAACACATTTTCAATGGATGGAGTGTTTTGTTTGCTTTTACACAAGCTTTGTCTGCTATAAACAGACCGCTGCCTGAGTAGCGCTGCCTTCTTAAAAGACCTTTTATTCCGGCATTGTCTTCATGCAAGCATATTCGTGCACACGCAGTTCCTCGACAGACAAGTAATTGAGAGCATATTGAGCATCTCTACTCCTATATATGAGATGCTGCATTGATGAATAAATAATGGGACGTCCTTTCAAGTGCATCTTTGAACGGCGCTGAAGTTTTTAACCCGATGAAACCTGGAGACAGCTACAGTCCTCCAGACTATAAACCTCTTATTCAAGTCCTACACACTCAGCCTTCCTCCTTCAATGCCCCCACCCCCCTCCATCTCTGGTATGATGCCCCCCGCTGGGTCTTCTTTCATCACAGTGAACTATCAGTGAGACTCAGACACAAAGGTCTCTCATACACAGATGGGAAATATACATAGATGCATGTAGCACCACTTTTGTTGTATGGCTCCAAGGTCCCTGGAGAGCCAATTTTCGTTGGAAATCAAGAGACAGCCACACCTTCCACTCATTTGTGTCCTCGTGAACACACTTTTCATATGAAGAAGTGGCATATGGGTCTAAAAGGGTTAAATATTCTGGTCTAATTTTGTCTGCATCTATGAAAAACAGCTGAACTGTGTTGCATAAGCGCTGACATAGACAAGTAGGAGTCATTCAGATGAGTGGGTGAATCATATATCATTGTTACTTACAAGCTTGAGCTTCAACCTGGCCTCCCGAAGCTCCGGTCCCCAAAATCCTATCACAGCCGTGAGCGGTGGGCTCGCAACTCGGAGGAGAAAGCAACTGAATGAAACCGCTTGATGTATGGCTCCTATTCCCCACAATGTCCTCACATCATTACAGAAATATTGCCATGAAAACACATTTATCAAAAGCATCAAATCAAATTTCTGCTCTGACATAATAGATAGAAAAGAACTAAGCATTCTTCAAATAAATAATTATTTATTTTCTGTAAAAGAGAAGAAAAAAAAAAGAGACAGAGGAATGGAAGAATCTACGTGAATGCTTTGACACATTTTTCTTTTTAGAAACTTGAATTCCTCTGACTCAGCTGGATTATGTTCATCTTTCTGCCCCTCCAGTTGAAGGATTCAGGGCCATCATGACCAGATCATCATCAGTATGAGACGAGTCCAGAAGGAAACAAGAAGAGGAGCCAGTTTGACCTCAGACTTATACAACCTCCGTTACAGACCTATTTAAAGGGATTTTATATACGCATCCTCTGTCTGGAACCATCACCATGGGAACATGTTTCATGTGTGTGTGTGTGTGGGTGTGTGTGTGTGTGTGTGTGTGTGTGTGTGTGTGTGTGTGTGCTGTGGGGATGACGCAATGTGTGTGTGTTCCAAGGGGAACCTCAACGTCCATGTGAAAAAGTTCAGTCTCAATGGTGCGTGCTGTAAAGTGTACTTTAATTGTGCATGTTTTCTAACCTACATGATTATGACGCTTAAAAAATAAGTTTCATCCTTTGATGAACACAACTATATTCATAGAGGAAAAATATTTAAAATATACACAATACATAGGCTGCACACACACACACACACACACACACACACACACACACACACACACAAACAAAGGGGGCTGGGCACTGGCTCACAGGAAAGCCAGATTTACACATTAAACACTGGTGATAAATAGAACAGCGACCACCGACCGTTATTTACTCACAAAGCCGGTCATGAAGTGATAGCAGGCATAAACAAAACATACACAAATATGATACTCCAGCAGCTATGCACTGGCTGCTGGAGAAGCCAGATTTACTGAATATTTTGATGATTAAAGCATCAACCTCTAACACTTGATATTCGGAGGCACAGCAAAGGTATCGGATCAACAAACCAACAGTTAGTTGATTCAAGTCGAAATTTATACATAATTTACTTTGTTATTCTTATATTTTACACCCAGAGACCTACAACAAACTAGTTTCTGTCTTTTTTCAGGAGGTGAACAGAGGATCTCTGGGGGTAGATGGCAGAAATTGCTGCCACCCAGGCGTGAGTTCAGATGGATTTATGACACTAAAATGACACAAAACTCAGGACTGCATAGTGATTTACTTCTGTCAAATAATGCTGCATTCAGGGAAGGCCAGAAAATATGTTACTAATAGTTGTTCAAAGGCAAATGTCTGCACATTCAGACCTGCTGAATTTAAGACGCACCGGTGTGACCAATGGAAATGTTTAGTCATTCTCGACAGACTTCTGGAGGCCTGGAACCTGAAGATTCATTTGAGATGCGGCTCAGCACTGTGAGTCAAGGTATTTAGCCCCATTTCCAAAAAGCTAGCAGGACCTGGTTGGTACCAATAAATACATAAACTTTCATATGATACAGTACCAGTATCTCTATAAGTAGAGTCACAGCACTGCAGAGGTAGCTGTACATTAACCAGGAAACATTAACAGCAGCTCCTAACTTTAATACAAGCTAACCCAGGTTGCTAAATGGCAAGATTAATAGATGGTAGCCAACATGTGGAGTTGGACTGTAACTTAGTGTGAACTGCATTTTTTTTTTAGTAGTACAGTATGACTTTAGCATTATTATTGCTATAGCAAAAGCTTGCTGGGTAAATATTGACAGCGGTTGATGAACCTGGCTTAAAGGTGAGGGGGCAGGAACAACAGATGACATCACAGACTCTTCACTAATAAAAACAACCATCACAAAAGAAAAAAAATACTTTCTGAAAACTTTTCAAAATTATTAGAAAGTTAAACTATTTTGAAACATTTCATATGGATTATTTCAGTGATAATTAGCTTTAACCAAGATAATTGGTTTGTTTGTATATTTTCATGTATTATTATTGTCTTTTATTTCTTTCATATTGATTTTATAATGATTTATATGCTATCCATTTTATATTGTACATTTTGTGCTCCATAAAAACACCACTTACAAACAAGAAAAGTATTACTTTGATCTTCCAAATTAGAAAATACATCCTAACATTTGGATAGGGTCACAATGTTGTCACTGGTCCTTTCATCATGTCCTGCAGGGATTACCAGTCATCTCCAGGTACTATCTCTTACAACTGACATTCTCTTGTTTTGATTGATAATCTATTAGTTGATTATTGTCATTATGATATTTCTTTGTGGAAATCTATGCATTTATTATCTGGCACTTTCTGGCAAGGCAGTGCATTCATAACCACGATTTGTAATGAATAAAATACAATGTGTTTTGAATTTTTTTCCCCCCATTGTTTATCAATCTCTTATGATCACTTTAAGATGCTAGTGCAGCTGTTCTCAATAATAAAAGGTACCATTGTTTTTCATAACCGATTCATCATCAATGCTGCCATTTTGAAAGCAAATATAACAAAACCTTTCAGATGACTGCTCCTCAAATGTGCTTTAAACAAGAGATTTTCTTTTGCCGGTGCTATTGCAGCTCTGACATTTAGGGTTTCCCATTTATGTGCTCATCATTGCGTGTTTCCATTGCAACACCATTGACACACAAACACACAAACTCCCAGTACCCGCTCTGCGACAGGTGCATTGTCATTTCGAGTTAAACACAAAGCGAGATGTTCAGCTCACGGGATGTAGATGTGAAGTTCACACGCCTGTCAACGTGAACACACCGCTGCATGTATACGGCCTGCAGACAGGCAGCAGCAACAGACACAGGTGTGTGTGTGTGTGTGTGTGTGTGTGTGTGTGTGTGTGTGTGTGTGTGTGTGTGTGCGCGCATATCGGCCTCCGAGATCACAAACTGTCAGTTACCAACACATGGACTCGTGAATCAGCAGCTCCACAGACCTCATGTTAAATGAATGAGAGAGAATAGAGTCACAATTTGCGTCACAACCACCAAATGCATGAAATTAAACCAGAACCAGAGGAGGAAAAAAAAATACTGCTCTCGCTGTTTCGTCGTTGTCCAGAGCCGGTGTTCTCTCAGTGTTTGCAGCCATCAGTGCAGGTTACTGGCTCCCCAAGTAGTCTAGCTTTTCCAAACGGTGTGTAATTGGACACGCTCTGTTGTCACCGAGCACATTGAGCCAACCAGCTTTTATTAATAGTTCCGCTGATTCCCACATTGCTGTTCTTTTTCCAGGGAACTGGCGTCGTGGGAATGACTGCTAGAATACGCGACAATGCTAGCATCCAATCCAGCAACCGCGGCAGGTCCCCTTCATCGTATCCGTCCTCCGGCTTTTCTTGGTTCTGGTCAGTAACAACTTAATTGAGAGCCCTATTAGATTCACGGTCCCCTTTTGTTTTCAGGAACAAACAACTTCCATATCATAAACACTTCACTGACCAATAAATTATGTTGCAGCTGACAGGGAGAGGGACTTTAGTCAAAAGTTCAAATCCTGCTGCTTATTGGTCAATCAGGTCACATGTGGTAGCTTTGCTTTTTTTTTTTTTTGTCTAAATAAATCTGGTGTCTTCTATTAATGTATTTATGATTTTTTTTTTTTTTTTTTTAAATGAATTTACTAGTTAGGAATTGATATAGCCTATTAAAAATGATAGATAAAAAAAAAAAAAAGATTTTTTTTTTTTTTGGGGTGCTATGGCTATATAAGGTAAGGCACCCCCGGCCCCTCCCTGGCACCGCCTACTTTAAACTAGTGTAGGCCCCATTGTGTCTGTTTTGATTTTGGCATATGCAAAGATTAGTTTTCAGGAAACTGTACTTGTCACTTTCTCACCATCATGATTCATCACAAAGTTATTAATCAGTAGACTGAAAAAAAAAATCAGCAGATAAAAGTGTTCACAAGTTACAGACAAGTGGATCATTAAGATTCCTGAATGGCCCCTCATATACATTTGCATTTAATTCTGTCCAGTGACCAGAGGGACCCCACTGGGATGAATCCCGCTGTCATGGAATTTGCCTCCGAAATTACCAAAACAAATGATTTGAACATGAAGAACTGATGCTCAAACCCCTTGCCACCTCCCACCACCCCACCCCACCCCACCCCTCCAGTCTCCCTCCCTCTCTCTCATTTCTTTGCTGAAGTCGGTGGCGCTCCACGCCAGTGCGCACTTCGGCATCGCTCCACGCCGCACTGTGCGGACTGTTGCTGCGCCCCGCGGAGCTCCTGCAGGCGAGAAGCTCGGAGAAAAAGGCTGTCGATAAAAGAAGTGGGGACATTTAAGAGACGAGGGGAAGGAGAAGGGGGCCGGACCGGCGGGAGGAGCGCACCATGGCCGCAAAGGAGACCACGGCGGCGGGCTTCGTCAACGTCAGCAGGGAAATCACAGGTGAGCTCCGTGACTTTTTTTTTTTTTTTTTTTTTTTTTTTCCAGAGAAGTGGGCTTTAACGTCCTTTTTTTTTTTTTTTTTTTTTTAAAGCTTTTGAAAAAAGAACGGACCGAGAGCTATCAGGCTGTAGGTCGTGTGAGGTTAGTTTTTCTTCTACTCAGCTGCTCTTTTAGCAACCGCTTTCCACTGCGTTTGATTTGAGAGGAGTTATCACCGCAGCCGAGCGCAGGAAATGTCTCCCGAGGCAAAACAAGAGTGAATGGCTGTTCGTGCTTTGCGGGGATTGTAATCCCATCGATCTCGGTGCAGGAGTGTTCACTTTCAGATTGATTTGTCATAAAGATACGCCGTGAAATGGATCGCTCGCATGGGTCCCGTATACTGCTGTCAGAGTTATTTTTTTTCAAGTGTTGAGCGCATCGTGGCTTTCATGTTCATTCATTAGGAGTTTGTATCCCTCTCTCTCTCTCTCTCTCTCTCTCTCTCTCTCTCTCCCCCCACTGTGTGTGTGTGTGTGTTCGCGTGTGTGCGCGCGCGCATGGGAGTTTACTGCGCGACTGGGGAGCGCTTTGCGTGCAGAAGGCAGCATGGGCTGAGCTGCACGCAAGCTCAGCTTTTCTCATTCTGGTGAAGGACCTGGACAACAGCAGGTGTTGGGGAAGGTGTGTCTCTCACTGCTAATTATCCTGATGCAGCCTGTTAACCAGCTCAACCTGGTCAAGCCCCTTCTGTCTGGCCTGGTGTTAAGAGACAAGTGGTATTAGGGCATTAACACCTGCCAATAGAGGATAAACATGGGAGGTGGGTTCAGATGGGGGTTCATGATGATGATGATGTGTGGGTGTGTGTGGGTGTGTGTGTGTGGGGGGGGGGTTCAGATCCATCACTGTCAAAAAGGCAAAGGGGATTTTTGAGAGGGAATTGAAAGGGATGGGACTCGTCCAGATCCTTGTTCCTCAGCCCCTCTTCACCACTTTTGGGAGCAGATACTGAGGTGACACCAGCCGGCCTCTGAAAAGGGAGGCGGGGGGCTACATGGTGTCTTAATAGGTTAAAGTGATTGGGTCTTACCCGGCTTAATGTCAATGACTCTGTTTGCCTTCAGCTGATCCGTCTCTCGATCTACCCGGCGTGCCTCACATCCCGTCCCATCTCCCTGTCTCATCCATTCCCGCATCTGCCGCTGCTCAGTCAGGCGTGAGAGCCAACTTCATGGTTGTTGCCGGATGGGGGGAAGTGAGAATTATGCGTGTGCGATATGCAGTGATAGAGAGAGAGAGAGAGAGTTGGGAGACTGTGACACAGCATGACTCGCTGTTATCTCCATCTGCTGGGCTCCACGAGTGCATATTTAGCCTGGGTGGCCCCCACGTTTGAAATATGGGCTGCGAGTATCACACAGCTTTGCAGGCATATGTGTGTGTTTGCAGTCTGAGGTTAACATTGCATTTGTGACTAGCAGGCTTGCGTTGTGTTTGCTGCTGTGGCGGACATGTAAATGGGAGAGGCCTCCGGTGTGGTTCAGTGAGTTTCACTGGGTCGCCTGGCGTGGCGGAGCAGAGGCCCCTGAAGACTGCAGCTCCGGATCGTGTGTTGGTTCCATTGAGATGAGCCGGGCTGCTTCTCTCTTTCTCTGAGGCTAAAAATAGCCCAGTTATGAGTCCTGCTCTGCTGGAATTTGTGTGTACGTGTCTGTCTGTGTACATGTTGGTGTCTTTGTAGCTGTCTACTTGTCTTGTTGACTGTTCATCCCCGTGTGGCTGTCTTTAAAGGAATAATCCACCGGTCTCCTCGTCAGATAGAAATCAAAGACAAGACATGGTGAACATTTTAGATTCCTCTGGGATATAAGCACCTTTTCTGATTGATATCCACATAGAACAGATTCTTGCAGAACATCTTGAAACAAAAGAAAGCTGTCACTGATTGGTTTCCATACGACCATTTCCAAAAGTGTCACCTGCTGGTGTCCTAAATTCAAGTTTTAAAGTTCTGATGTTCGGCTCACTTTACTGTGAAAACTTACTGTCATAGCACAACACACAGATGGGTTACAAATTAAAACATAAAATAAAGTGTCATTTGAAGTTGCTTTTTGTCTGATCAACTCAACTCTAAAGGTTTTTATCTCAAGTTTATTATCATCTAAGGCTAAGATAATCAGGAAATATTCAGGCAACATATTAATGATTTTTCAGCATTTCACCTTGTTGATGGACAAGTTGACTTGAAGTGTCTCATCTCCACTTGTAACTGTATCACATGATCTCCATCAGCCTCTCAGTTTTGTTTATTTGCCTTGAAATTTTGTGGTCAAATCTTTCCTATTTTATGTTGGGCTTGACAGTTCACATTGAACATAGAGCAAACTTTGTCTGCTAATGGAGACCATGAGATTCAGTTGAAAGTTCCTCAACAAGTGAGTTAGTAGACTTAAAGCTTGTTTTGACAAATGTTGCACCCCTAAGTCAAAAAATAAACTGCCAAGATCATCATTTCTTGTGAGATACAGATCTGATGTGCTGGAATTGCAGCAGTTGTTATGGAGCTGATTAATTCAGTGTAGTGTTGGCCATGACTGAACCACATTAAATACAATTTCTTTGTATTTGTCTGTATTTGTTATCCTTCATTGGTATGCACCAGTCTGACGTGCTGGTTTGGTATTAGCATGGTTTCCCGCTGGGTGTAGTCAATCAGCGCAATTCACTGATTCTGCTTTAACACCGTGATGTTGACAGCATTTTGAGGTGGACAGCATCCTCTTGTCTACAATATGGTTTTATTTCTCAATTTCTAGCAGCTACTATTAGTCCTGGACACTACAATACGTCTGTGGCACGGACCGAGTTCTTTTGATACCATCTAATACCAAAAAAATGTCTTTTCTTTTGTTTCATAGGCTACACCCACACAAATGACTTTTTGTTTTTAAACGCATAACTTGTGGCATGTTTACTCAGGAATAAATCTCATCAGCATCTGTGAACCAATACAGCATTTCTCCTACGTAGGCTCTACTTGGGCGGCCAGCACAGGTAGATAAAATCACTGGCTTACAAGTTAGGTAAATCTTAAATTTTTTAAAAATATTTTTGGCATCATACCTGTTTGAGTTGGTTGCACTGCAGTGGCTGGAGGATACTCTGTGTGCAGCTGGCAAGCCTGTGTCCAACAATAGAGTGTGAGGAGTTTAGTGAACATCGGTAAATTGAAACATTTAACTTGGGGGACATCTGTAAATTGAAGCTACAGAAAGTGACCTGAGTCACACTCTCCCCCTCTAAAGTGCATGGAAACTTCAGATTTGTTCTGTAATGTGTAATGCCTTTTTCATTTTGATAAAATGTTTTTTTTTATAAAATTGGTATACAAAATGTACCATTCAGGAACATGTTCTGGTGCTGGTATCAAAAACCTTTGAACGATGCCCACTAATAGTTACTTTTCATTCAAAAAATTAAAACGACATTATAACAGCAGAAGTGTCATTGTTTTTTGTTCTGCTCCGTTCTTTTGTTGTAGTGAGCAACAGCTTCTTGATATAGTTGAGAAGTGATATGTAATTGTATCATCATCATGTTAATTAAATGTAGACAAGTGACCCAATCAGTTCAGACAGTGAGCAGTAAGAGACTTATTATTGGATTCACACTCATCAGCTAATATCATGAGTTCAGGTATCAGAATCGGTGTCTGGAGAGAAATCTGGTGCGTCCGTAATGTTTCTCCTCTCCTTTATTCAGCTTTTATGTTTCACTTGTCACCAGGCTGTGTATTTACATTTATGGATTTCCCCCTTTTAAAGCTTTTTACTGTGTTTCTGAGTGCATCTCAGGGCAGCGCTTTTTCTGTAATGTGTTTACATTATGTAATTGGCTCTCCTGTTTTATCTTTTTTTTTTCTCCACTCCATCTCCCAGAGAGCATCAGGAAGGTGCTGGACAAACAGGCCATTAAGTTTGTGCGAGCCATCAAGCAGGACACCAGGAGTGGCAAATCAGACGACAGGATTCTGGTGAGTGACGGCAACCGCCTCGTCGCTCCTCTGCTGCACACAGTGACCCCGAGGAGAAAGTGATGGTTAAAGTGAGAGCGTCTTTATTTTCAAGGTGTTAAATATGGAGGAGGATGACACCGGCTCTTCACAGACATAATGAAAATCAATGGAAGTTAATTGCGACAAATTGAAGAGCCATAAGAAGTCACAGATTACACTTCCTGAGACACACAACAGACGTGCTGTAAATCAGGCTTAAGACAGATGCTGTCTAAGCAGAGCAGAGTGGACACCATGCCATGGCCTACTGAGTCCATCCTCAGACTTTATTAGATGTGGCAGGATGGCCTTAATGCCACAGGCAAGAGTGTGTGTGTGTGTGTGTGTGTGTGTGTGTGTGTGTGTGTGTATGGATGTATGTGTATGTGTGTGTGTGTGTGTGTAAGCCTAACACGGTGTATGCACAGGGCATCATTTATTGGTTTTTTTTAACTGGAGAAGAAGCCTGTGTGTGTGTGTGTGTGTGTGTGTGTGTGTGTGTGTGGGGGGGGGGGGGGGCAGCCTGTGATGTGCGCAGCCAAGGCCACCGCTGTTTATTGAGAAATGTTCAGTTAGTCAGGCACATCATTGACCGATCACACGGCGTGGCGAGTGCGAGCTCATTTCCTCCTCAGAAGTCAACGAGAAAGACGAGCCGATAAGCCAATCAAAACTATTAATCAGCGCTCCTCTCAGTTTTTCTTACCCCATCTCCTCCTCCGCCTCCATCTATCGCCATCATTACCACCACACACCCCCTCTATTTTTGTCATCTTCTCTTTGTTTCCTCTCTCCCTCCCTCCCTCCCTCCTTATCTGTCCATCTCGATTATTCTCCTCCCTCTCGTCACCCCCCTCCTCCTCTTACCACCACCATGCCGGTCGCCTCTCACTTTCCCTCCATCTCTTCCCCTTTGTGCCCTTCCCCTCTTCCCTCCATCTATTGAGCTCCTCTTTCCATCAGAAGCAATTCAATTAGGTCTTTGCCTTACGAGAGTTTTTTTACTATCCAAATGGGCTTTGGCTGCTGCTGCTGCTCCAAATTCTTTCAAGGCATTGGGAGGGAGGTTGGAGATTGATATACACTACACTGTGCATCCATTGTAGCTCATTGTCAAGCACCCCCTCTTCTAAAAGGCAGTCTTTTCACTCTAATGGATACATTTGTTTTGGATGTATGAAGGATGAACATACAAGAGAGTTTGTAAATAGACTGTTTCTGTCTTTCAGGATTGCTCTCTAATACAGAGCTTGAAATTAGACTTGAAAATCATTCTTTTGAGCAAGAAAGCTCAGGCGAGGCCTTCTTTTACCTTAAACCTCCCTTTCATGTGGGTCTCCCCTTTTGAAGTAGATTTAGCAGGTCAAATCTGAACAGCATCATGGCTTTCATTTCTGCTCTTCTGGTTTGTTTAGTTTGTGCAAAGAGAGTTTTTAAGATGTTACACATCACATTTATACTTACTGAAGTCTTTGTTCTACATTTTGCTCTTTCTTTTTTGCCCCCTTTTCCCTCCGGAGACTGCTGGTATCCAACTGTCTGTGTGTGTTGACTGTACCAGCCATCATGTTGTGACACACACACACACACACACACACACACACACACACACACACACACACACACACACACACACACACACACACACACACACACACACACACAGGGTTGTCTCCCCCACCACCCATCTCAGACAGACACAGGGAGGGCTCAGCATGACATCCAAACAGCACCCACGGCACGTTTCCATCGCTGGTTGTGCTCTCTCACACACACACGCACACGCACACGCACACATGCACACACGCATGCATGCTACTTGACATGTGCAGGAGGCCTCTCTGCAGACACACATGGCCCAGTGCATCAAAACTGGCTCACGTACACACTCTTACAGACGTTATTAGATCACCCTATTTGAAGATTAGAGGCAACTCGGAAAACAAAGCATCTTCAAAGGCTAAGAGAGGGAGAGAGACGTGGGTGTGATGGAAGAGGAGAGGAGGGGAGGGCATCCCACTGGAGGATAGGGAATGAGGGAAGGAGTGGAGTGGGGGGGGGGGGGGGGGGGAGTTCTCTGATGTGTTGTGATGCCCCAGTTGCCGATTTGGCTCTTCCGCCACTTATTTATCCTGATCGGTCGCTCCTCTTTATCCTCCGTTGACTCTGCGGTTTCCACACTCCTACCTAATAATGGGCCTATTACTGGCCGAGAGCGCCACTGTTTGACAGTCCTGAACACACTTGGCTGCTTATTCCCTCTTAAGTTGTGCGGTTACGTGGAGGTCCCGCTCATGAGACTCCAGGAGGACTGAGGTTTGAGGTCGAGTCAGTGCCTCCGCACTGAAAGATTTGGTTGTGCTTTGTGGCTGTGTGGGCATGGGGAGATGTTTACAGCAGGCCTGCGATTTATGAAACTATTCTTTCCACCTGCTGGATGGATCTTTCTCCATTAAATTGAAATAAAATGAAAAGAAATGAGTTATTCATCGCTTCATTTTGTGAACAAGGGCAATGTGCAGAATCTGAGAAGTAAATAACACCATTACATGTAAACAAGGCACTTGTTTTGAAATGATATGAAGAGCCGTCTAATACAACACAACCACCAAAACAAAAACATATTCTAGAGTTGATTCTTTTTGGAACTGGATCAGTTTTAGTATGTGTCTAGCAATTCAATTAAATTTTATTTATAAATTACCAAATGCAACATAAGTCATCTCAGGGGACCTAACATGGAGAAGTGCTTACAACATTCAATAATTCCGACATGAGCGACAGCCGGAGGGAAAAAACTCCCTTTTAACAGGAAGAAAACCTCAGACACAACCAAACTCGGAAGTGGGCGACCATTTGCCTCAACTGGTTGGGGTGAGAGGAGAGCAGAGAGAGAAAAGAACAGCATAGACAGACAACAAACAGAAAAGCTTGGTTTTGGGTTAGTGGGACCAGTAACCACAGCTCCAGAACCAGATAGTGGCAGATAAAAACACAAAACTACGGTACAAAAGCTTTTGGGTGCTGGAGCTTGTTTTTTTTTGTTTTTTCTTTTTTAACCCTTCGGACCAGAGTTCAGTGATCACTGAAGTTTGTCAGTGTCCAACTGTTACTGTGCTTAACTGTTAAACTTTGTTGAGTCATTGCCAAAAATATCAGTATCAGTACTGACCTGACCAGTAGCAGTAGTCTCATTGACATAATCAAAATAAATTCCAAGATTTTATACTAATTTTAACAAATATACAATGAAATAACATTAGCTTTATTATACTGACAAATAGTTCCAATTAGCTTCGTATTCCATGATACACTTTAGTTTTTTGTAAACAATTGCAAAACTACTTTTACCATTAATGGGCATTTCTAGTAGAGCATGTATTTGAAAAACTGTCACATGAAGGTATTTAAAATGGACTTTTTTGGTCACTGAATTCTGAATTTTGCTTATGAAATGAGAAATGTTTTGGTTGAGAATCAAGTTTGGATGTAGTGGGGGGGACACACATGTCGACAGGAGTTTCTATTGGTGGTTTGACTTGGAGACGCCATCAGAATTTTGTTGGTTTATTAATTCTACATCATTCTGTAATTCAATACATTTAAAAAAAAAAAGCTGAATTCCTTATGAAAGCTTAACCCCAAACTGAATACTTGCTGTATCCGTTTGCTTCCACTGTGCATGAATCGGGAGATCTTCTTCATCTGACCGGAGGGAATTAAGCACTGACAGACTGCAAAGTGCCTTGAGACAATCTTGTGTTGTTATTAAGTTCTGTAAATGACATTGATCTGACTTGAAA